>NC_041820.1:10370000-10995000 GCF_900964775.1 Scleropages formosus | reverse complement strand
ACGATGTAATGAGCCGAGGCGGTATCTGGCTGCGTGCCTCCCAGGGCAGGGCATCCACGAAATGATGTAAGGCAGGATTTCCGCGGAGACGCTCGGCAGCTCTGACAGATGGCCTGCGCCAGTAAGACTCGGCTACGTCGCTTTCCCAGCCGCGGTCACGTGAGCGACGGCACTCTGCAAACGTGCCGCCGCGGCCAGCCTCCGCCGGGTTTAACTGGCTGTGCGGAAGCAGGAAGGGGAGGGGAGAGATGCTGCGGCTCCTCTACAGATTATTGAGCGCAGGCGGTTAGCGGGTGGCCCCAAAGGCCCTCGAAACGCAGTAAAGCACCCAGCCGCCAGCCCTCCGAGCACGGACACGACGCGTGCCCGGTGTGCTGTCTGCAGAAATACAACGCAAAATGACCTAAGGATGCTGTCTGGGAAACACAGAGCTCCAAAGCGACACATGAAACATTGTTGCAATGAAAGCCTTTCTATTCCCTGCACAGACAGGTAATAAATGCAGTGAAAAGCTGCAAAAATACATTTTTCAGCTGACATTTCCTGAATATTTTTGTGTCCAGCATCTGTTTAGGGAACTAAAAAACTGCAATACGTTTTATTTATACTATTTACATTTGATTTATAAAATACTCTAATATAGAGCATTCATATCCTCATAAATGTTTGGAAACATTTCTTGCAATTAGTTGTGGGAAACAGGCCTACAATTCATCTTTAAATCCCCATGCAAATTATATTAATATCACTAATAAGATTCAACCATTTGCCACAGAAATGAGAATGTTTATACAATATGGAGAAAACAGCTGTAACAAAATCAGGCGGCACAGCTCCAGGACTGCACTCGCTGCTACGGCGCAGCTGTGAGGGGAATTATGGGAGGAGGACTAACGTCAATTTACAAATGCTTCTTCGCCGTCCAATTTATGTGAAATATCAGCGATATTGATGGCTTGTCTGCCGCTTATTTAGGGCCGTTATTTCAACAAGCAGTGACAAATGACACCTACAGCTTCTTCCTAGCGGAAACCATAGCACCCCCCCCACACACACACACACACACACACACACACACACACACACCCCACTAGTTCCTCAAAAAGGGCATCAATCACACCCTAATGGGACCTGCTGATAGGGACAGAACTGAACTGGGTGACGAGATACTTATTCTGACAAAACGCAACTTCAGCTGGATTCTCTAATCGAAAGTTACCGCAAAATAGAACCAAAGCATCTTAGTACTGTGCCAGGGTTCGAATTTAATATGAACACACCCACTCCCAATTTCTCGCACTTTCACACGGGTCATAATACATTCACATTTATTAGTTTAGCAGACGCTTTTCTCCAAAGCGATTTCCAACGAACTCTATGTAGCGTTACCAGCCTATACTTATTCACCAAGGTGATTTACCCTGCTAGTACTGTACTCTACTTACAAAGGGTCACTCATCCATACACATACCATAATAAGAATTACAGCTCTTGTTAACAGAGGCCTGTCAGGTTGGAGTACGAGTACTCTCTCGGTGCCCAAGGAGGAGGTGTACACAAACAGCCACCCTCATTAGCCCTAAGTTTCTTAAGACAAAAGATGAGTTACACACGGGTGGTGGCCGAACCGTGACCCCAACCGAGACACCTAGGAAATTATCCTCTGTGGAAAGCAATCATCACGCACGCAAAAGCAGTAGGACATGGATCCAACCCCCAGCTCCCCAGCGAGGATCGGGAAGGGACGGAGCACTGTACGGTACCGTACCGTACCTCCATGGCCAGGGCGGCCGTCTGCTGGTCGTAGTGGTTCAGCAGGTTGGGCATGAAGGTCGTGTTGTAGGGCAGGTCCTGGCACATGCGCAGCGCGATGGGCTCGCAGGCAAAGGCGCTGTGGCTCTCCGCCGAGTCCACGTGGATGGTCCCACCAACCGGCAACACCGAGAGGACCATCCAAAGAAGGGCCGCCATCCCGGCGGAGCACTGTGGAAGTGGTGCCGGGGCCGAGCAGCCCGGCTTGGACCTCGCAGGCCTCAGTACCATGTTGGGGAGTGCAGCGCGAAGGCGAGGAATGGCTCAGCAGGCGAGAAAGAGGGGACTGCCCTCGGCACACGGCGCCACCGCACCCACTTCATCTGCGGAGTTCACGGCTCCATTGGGGTCCTTCGGACGACGTTCCTCACGCAACGGTCACGCCCCCCTTCCTCCATGGGCATTCGATCACCCTCGGGCCAAACACCCCGGACGTCCGCTCGTGTCGGCCACTCCCTCAGCGGAGGGAACAGCGCCTCCTTCGGGGACGTCCTCCTGGGGTGGAAACACTCATCACCAACAACGTTTGGCACAAAAGCGCTGAGAAAAACATACATAAACTCACATTACATTTTACCTTTTTTTTCCCTCCACAAGTACCACATTTGACCATGCTTTACTCTTCATTTACTGAGGATTATGAACTGTAGGAAGCACTTATTTTCCACGTACCCACAATAACGTACTCATCAGAAGAGACTTACCCTAGTACAAGTACCATATAGTGCAGTGTTTAACTTCATGCAGCTATTCAAAATGTGTAAAGAGGTAAAATGTGTATCAGAGTGTAAATTTAAAAAAAAAAAAAAAAAAAAAAAACTGTACAACAGATGCTAACATTTTACATTATAAATTATTCAATTTGGGAATAACCCCAAGAGTCTATCGTACAATCGGAGGGAATAGGCTAGGTGGGGTCCCATAGTGAATGTGTGCGCCCCCACACACACACACACACACACACACACACACAGGGCAGTTCAGAGCAGCTAGTTCAGGTGAAAAACACATCTTTGGAGTGTGGGAGGAAACCTGCACAAACACGGCGAAAACATGCCCACTCCACAGGCCGACTTGGATTCAACCCTAGATCCACACCCACGGCTCGGGAGCCGACGCACCAGGGCTACCGGCCGCACCGGCGTGCCGCTCAGTCACACGTCAACCTGGACAGACACAAAAACGCACACCGAAGGGACTCGGACCCTCCGGCCCGGGGACAGATCCGGCTCCGGCCTGTTCCTTTACGGCGTGGAGGTGCCGGGTTCGAAGCCCACCCCCCAGCCCCGCCGCAGAGCCCTGGACCGAGGTACCTACACCGAGTACAGTAAGAATACCCTGCTGTGTACTGTGGGAGAGTCACAGTAGGTGACCCATCCAGCGGTGTAAGGAGACAGAAAAGGAGGACGGAGCTAAACAAACGCAAAGGTCAATAAATATTTGTTTTGTGAAATAGCAGCTCGAGCAAAGGGCCG
Organism: Scleropages formosus; assembly: GCF_900964775.1. Lineage (NCBI taxonomy): Eukaryota > Metazoa > Chordata > Actinopteri > Osteoglossiformes > Osteoglossidae > Scleropages > Scleropages formosus. The sequence continues at coordinate 10,991,713 of NC_041820.1, read as the reverse complement.
CTGCTCATTCATTGGCTCCGCTCGCCGGTGACGGTGACACGGGGCCATCGCATCGCCGGCACTGGGACCCTCGGTGGGGCCCCGGTTAAACCCATCTAAGACGCCGGCCAAGACGCCGCGTACCGTCGCGTACCGTGAACGTGCCGGCGAGCAGCGCGTGTCCACCCATCGGATGGGCCATGATCCTTCCTTCATCATGATCATGCCATCGCATCGGCATCGCGCTGCATGATTGGTGAGTGGTGGGGGGGGAACACACACACACACACACACACACACACACACAGCACGTTTAAAAAGGTCAAACCTGGAGGAGGTCCGACGAGGACGACTCCTGCCATCTCGTTCCGTGGTCACGCCGCGTCTCCAGCAGAGCAGGTTCACACTGACTGTTCCGTCGGACGCGCGCGGGAGGAGGGGTGCGCGACTGTAACGAAATGTATTTCAGTGTAAAACGGCGCCCTCACCTTTCTCCGGGATGTTGGTGAACGCGCCCCACTCGTCGCCGAGTTATAATTCTGCGGTTACACCCCGGCGATCCTACTCGTCCTCGGCGCCTTCGACAGGTTCGCGCGCGCCGCGAACAACGAGGCGGAGGGACATTTTTCAGCGCGCGCTGCAAATGTGTCCGCCGCTCCCGGACATCAGGGCACGACGTGTGACGCACATGTCGGTGTGTACGGAGTGTGTAGGAGCGTAGTTCAGCTGCGAGACCGTCCGCGACGAGCTGGTTCACGCCACCCCCCTCCTCAGCGCGCGCACGCGCACACACACACACGCAGTCCGCGCGCGCACAGCAGCGGCTGAGGATGGTAATGAAAACAGCCGAATTTCCTTCCCGTGTGGAGTTTCCCCTCTGCGCTTAATAAAGTTTAATTAATTTACACGTAAACTTTACGGTAAAGTTCCGCAGAATTGTACTATGACCCCCCCCGGACACAGAGAGAGAGAGAGAGGTTCTGGGACACACGACACGGGTCGGGACCGGGGAAGGAGACCCTGCCTGTCCAGCGCTGTGGCCGCAAGAAGCGGCGCTCGGCGACTGAGAGGAAAGCGCCTTCACGAGCCGAAAACACTGCGCGTGACGCCTCAGCGGCTCCTCTGGGCTTCCTGCGGAGACAGAAGGGTCATTCCTGTGTGCGGGACACCACTGCTGCAGGGGGCGGGGCGTGGAGAAGGGGGAGGAGCCAAGGCACGCTGGTCTGGGGTTGTATTGAAAGGATTTGGGGGTACGGAGATTAGCGGGAAAATGAAACGTGTGATTGAGCTAGAAGGGCCTCCTCTTACTGTGAAACTCAGTCCCCATCGGTATCACTCACTGTTAAAAACGGAGTCTGAGTAACAGTAATTGTCTCTCCCACTTTTATGGTATGTAGGAAAAGGTGGCTTTTGAAATTAGCACGTGTAATGAAAGAAGTTAAAGTTCAGGAACAGGTAATAAGTGCTCTTCTCAACAGCGTGTTCATCTGTAGAGAGGTGCATCGAAGTAGATACCTTCAGAGGTCTCCTGATCACTCACTCACACACACACAAAAAACCTACCTTCTGCATGTACTGGAATGAATTGGCTCAGCTCCAAGATGATGAGCACAGACAGAACAGGTGAACGAGCCCCGAGCGCCACTCCATGCCTCTCCCAACGGAAACCTGCGATGCAGTCATTCACCTCGTTTACTGCGTTATGCTGGCATAGACCCACAAACGCTGCAATCCGCGCACTTGCGTATGCGTGCTTTCGCTCATCGAGCGGAACGCTAGAAAGTCTGGCCTTCGTTGCCTTTATCTTTAGCCTCTTCCTTACTTCTCATATCTCGTGAGCACAGACCACCGTTTTACTGACTTGTGTGTGCTTTTGGACCGAATCCTTAGAGAAAGGGTACATTTTAAAAAGGCTATTCGCCAGATGTCCCGCAACCACCCAATCTCGATAAAAATGTAAAAAGTAAAAGGTGCAAATTCCGTATTTGCATTAAGAAGCGAAGAAGGAACGACCCCCCCATTGACCCATACCCGTTTCAGACCAAGAGCCACACCGGCGGCGTGCGGAGGAACAGCTGGAACACACAGTAGGGAAAGATACAGACTAAAAAGGGCTTTTTCATATTTAATGTCAGATCATGTGTCGTTTTTACATTGCTAGCGAAGAAGCTGCAGCAGCAAAATGGCCTCCGCTGAATGATTCAGCTGTGCTGAGACGGGGTGCATTATCTAACAATGTTTCCACGGTTCTGCTGCATTACGGCTCAGAAAAGACACGCCGAACACACGCCGAACACGGCTCCTCTTATTTCACCAGGGGCTGTGCCGACAGGGTCAAGTCCAGCATAACGATCACTAGATACACCCTGTCCAAGATTTACCAAAAGCCCTGTACGCCGTACACCGGTGGTGCTTTACAACATTTACATAAATAAGCCGGTATGGAAAAGAAGGGGGAAAAAAAAAAACATGCAAATCAGCATTCAGATGGATAGTTCACAATCTGGGACTGGTTTCAACACCTGTGCTAGTCACCATGTATTATTATTTTTTTTTTTTTTTTTTTAAATCTTGAAAGAATTCAAAATAAAACATTGTACATGTTTTAAGCTACTGCACTCTCTTTGGTGTAAATCATACAGTACAAAGAAAATAATATATTTTATAGTACATTTCTGAGTAGTAAAAGCACTTGATACACACTGGCATTTCCAATCTGTCAGAAAACATTAAAAACAAGTACGCTACTCTCAAGTGGCTCACCAGACATACAGAAATTGACCATTTCGTACAGGTCTGGTTCAAGATGGTCCTATGAAAGTGTTTTCTTCAGTCAGCTTGATCGTGGAGAAATAAAGATTTGCGCTTCTGAAGATACACATTGTGTTCTGCAAAATTTTGATCTGTTGCTGAGGAGGAAAAATTGCCCAGTTTCATCCTGAATATTCTGTATTATTGAAAATCTTTGCGCAAGACCCACAAGCAACAACTTTTCATTTAGGCCAATGATTTCTCCCATTAACTAAGGAATTTAGAAGTTTTTTTTGTCATGTTTGGTGAATTTGACTATATGGACTTGAAATCCTGCAGCTAACTTGGCATCTAGAGTATAATTATTTACTTAGGTGAGTTAATTTTCAATAGTGGGAAAACTCTTTTACATGTCAAAATGGTGACAATGATAAATATTAAATAAAACAGAGGAAATCTACCCCCCACCCAAAAAAAATTCTTGGAGCGAAAACTGCATCTGAGAAATATAATTTTCTTGTTATGCTTTAATAAAAGTACAAACAGCTGTCATTTCAAGTGGCATAAAATCAAATCATGCAAATGTACAGGATCCTTCAAATGCATTTTGATTCATGAGAGCTAAATTCTGTTAATCCACTATGCCATATAAGGTTAAATAACAGAATTATCCATTAACATCAATATCACCATTTTGTTTTTTATCCCTTTGCTGAGGAAACTGAATTCAACAGCACCAAAAATCCAGCTGTAGATTAACCCTTCCACAGCTGGCCTTGGATATATAGCCTCATACACCAGGCTAAAGCACTTGGATGGACTGCAGATTAAAATGAAATACAGTGAACTGATGCTCTGTGTAAAAAGTGGGCAGCAGTTTTGCAAGGCTGCTGATGTTCTTGTGCCTCAATGAAAACCTCAAGTTAAAAAGCAAGGAAGGATTCCCACCTGAACTCACCATGTGGGAAAAGACACACTAGAACTTTTCAGGTGGAATCAACAGCAAAGATATACAAAGACACTATTAAAACAATCAACATGCAAGTGGTAGTGGTATGCATCTGCCCTTAATTGTAGGCTTAAAGTCGTCATTTAACGCGATATGATCTCTTGTAAATAAAATGTCACTGAAAATTCCAGTATCCAATAGCTCCTGAAATGTGGGGGTGGCTTCATTCCCATAGGGTCTGCACTCAGACAGGCAGTATGAACAGGTACCCTGAATGCTCCTGTATGCTCAGAATCATAACACTTTTTTTGGAATCGAAATAATACTATAAATTAAGTCTCAGACCAAAGTATTTAAAATCCAAAACTGTCAGTTCAAGTTGGGCATGGCAAACATCAAAATGACTGTTTTAAAAGGAATGAACTGACTCATGTCTTAAACATTACCAAATGTGTCAGTATGGAAAGGTATAACTAGCACATGTTTTTGCCATGCCTGACAAACATTCACAAAAATAAAATCTGCAAACAAAGGTATGAAAATGGTCCTTTGGACAACAGAGAAGAAGCATCACACACAGTTTGCACAGTTCCTTCATGTGGTCAGGAGTGTACATTTGTCAGAGGTATTGAACGCCACATTTAGCAAAGTTCTCTTTGGTACAAGCTGACAGCACTACGTCCTAAATTGCAGAAGAGAACAGTTTCTCTCTTTTTGGATATGCTAAGTTATTCTTCATGTAGCTTCAGTCTGCCATTTGGTCACAATCCATCACCTTGCCTTTTACTTACATTTTCTGATTTAAAACCACCTGCAATAGGTTTGACATAATTACAAACATGTCACTGATCAATTAATAAACAATATTTTTCTCATTTCTCACTACCACCTAATGAAGTAATGCTGTGTAAAACTTATTTCCACCGATTTCTTAATTAATCCACAAAAGTGGAAGGCCTGCCAAGATTCTGTTACATATGTAGGTTTACGGTGCTTGAATTATTGTTAATATGCCCATTTAGCGTCACGATAAAAATGTGAATGTTGAAGTTTGTAAGTATTTCACAGTTAAAGTAAGGAACATATACCTTTAAGTGTTTCATCAAATCCATGTACAGTAGATAGCAAACATGACCCACATATAGGGCAACAGCATCACAGAGACATGCGCCGCAGGCTAAATAAAGCCTGCACCTCTGAGTTGGACAAGCGTAATTATTCCTGACTTCATACTAATGTGACTTATTGGTGAAAACAGTACAACATTTTAGAGCTAGACGCACGAGCATCTCCCCTGAATAGAACAGAAAGGCTGGGCTGTATGTTCACTTCAAAGGGGCTTTTAAGGATGTAACATGAATATTTTATTCCTCAGTAGAGTACCTGATCTGAGAACAGCTGTGACTTATTTGTCTCAGCAGCAGCATTTGGTATTCTCACCTTGCACTCCCAAGCTGTTGGTTACATCAGAGCAGAGTGGTGTGCAATGAGCTGCTGGCCCTGAGCTGAGGACTCCACGTCGGCCCCTAGTCTCTCAGCCAGGTCCCCCTCCGCAAGCTAGGAGTGATGGGAAACAACAGCGTTTTACCCTCATACCAATAAAAACAAGGCAATTTAAGCAAACTTGTGAGCTCAGCATATGCTATTAATTATAGATCACTGCATTCAGAAGGAGTTTAATATAAAAAGACTATATTAACTGTGAGCATGGAGATGGGAAATATGGAGCACGGTTCTGATTTTTACGTTGAAATGTGAAGAACGCCTAAGACTGCACTGGCTCCATGATGTGAATGTTTGCGCAAGGATCGAGAAACATGGGAAGTGCTCTGTGTGTGTGTGTGCGCACGTGCATGTTCAAACTCAGAAGACTTAGACAGAAAAACAGGGAGCATCTTGAGAGTGTGTGCATGCGTGCACTCAGAAAAAGGGGGCAGGGAGAAGGGTGGTCCTGCACTCACCTGCTCTCTGAGGTAACTGTGACCGCAGGGACCCAGGCCTCGCAGGGTCAGTCCGACGACGAAGCACCACACGGACAGACCCGACTCGACAGCCGCCATCGCCGTGCAGGGGAACCACATGGCCAGGGTTGTGTCCTGATTGGGAGGAAGGCACTCTGTTGGCAACCCTCATTCGCAAGGATCAAGGGGCGTCTCAGGACGGCAGCTGACACCATGGACCACTGTTCTGCCTGATGTGATGCAGTCTTTGGAGTTCACTCTTGCCCATGGAGGGCTAAAATGAAATCTGATTTATCTGATTCAGACTCAGAAACCATGAAGAGCATTACTTAGTTGCTTAGGTGATGCATGTGGCTCAGAGTAACATTACAATTCCACCCATTCATGCAACCAGGTATGCCACACTTCAGGTAAAGTACCTTGCTCAAGGGTAGTACAACAGGGAACCTTCCTCAAACGCTCACTGGTAACCCTCTAGTCCACATCTTAACTGACACATACACACTGATCTCAGTAGCCATGGGTTACAAATGGCACTGTATTGCATGTGGGAAGGGCTCAGAGATCCAGCCCATGCTGACTCACATAGATGCGGGTGGTGTCGAAAGGGCAGTCGGCTGCGATGAGCGAACGGGCCCCGGCAGGGGTTACGGTGGAGTTGCAGCCCTCCATGAGGCCCTGTCCTCCGCTGCGGATAGTGAGGCTGATGGCCAGAAGCAGCCCCGCCGCGCATGCGGCCGAGAGCAGGGCGTTCAGGAAGGAGCTGATCAGCAGGCCCACGTGCTGTTGGCGACGATGGGATCGGGGCAAGGGATACCCCGACGGTTAACCGCGTCTACCGTGTTCATGCTTCCAGGTTTCGCTAACAATCGCACCATCTGGGAAACTCATTTTCAAATGTCTCGTAACGTAAGCAAATGCGCGTCTCTTACCAGTTTAGCACTGAGAAGATTTCTTGACACCAGAATTGCAATTATGCCATTTGCAATACTCTGAAAGATGAACATAAATTTGCGTTTAACAAGCTAATGTTAACAGCACCACTGCATGCTGCCCCGGACAAAGGCAAGACTAATGATGAGGTAGAGGGGAGAAGAGGAGGCGTCACCAGCAGTCCTGACGTCACCGAGATGACGTTGGCCACTGAGAACTCGGAGGTGACGCGGCCGTCCGGCTTGGACACGTGTCTGAGGACACTGCCGTGTACGATGGCCCCCAGGATGAAGTTAATGTGTCCCAGAAATATCAGCGTGATGCCCTTCTTCATCAGACGCCGGGGGCCCTTCTGCTTCTCTACGAAAAGGGAAATAAATGACGAGCGAAAGCCGGGATCCGTGTCAGACAGAGCGTGTAAATCTGACTGTAGTGCTCGACTAATTCATTACAAACCAAACGTGTTCAGTAATAATATAATTATAATAATAGTAATAACGCGTGCGACACGACACACGGTGGAGGTGTGACACACCCCACTGCTGAGGGGAGCTAGCTAAACATCAGAAATGGCCCGTCTGTGATCGATTCGGTGTGCGTAATCGTAGAGATGCGACCCCGGGGAGCGCGCGGCGGACACGCGCCGGTCAGTTTACTGGTAACGCACGGGCGCGCGGGCGGAACAACGCGGCACGGGACGCGCAGTAGCTCGCCAGAAACTGAGGGCGCGGCGTGGCTCCCTCACGGGCGTCACTCGAGTGCACAAGTCAGTCATGCTCATTTTCCGCACTAATTAATTAATATTAAGCAAACAGGTAAACAACTCGGCGGTCCAATGTGCAGTAAAGTCCTGAGCCTGAGGGGATCATGGAACTTCCTACGTTCGGGCCGTTTCCACCGACATGATGATGATGATCATCGGCATCGGGTCTGCGAGTACGAGTTAGTACATTAGTGTATTAGTCTTCTGTTAAATTTTAATAAATTTAAACGTATATTAAATGTCCTGCGAACTTTCGTGAAACCATGAATCATGCTTTGCTTATGTGTTTTTTGGAGCCTTTTTTTTTCTGCATTTTTGAATCATCATGGAAGGCTTGTGCAATAAATGCATAAATTAAATATCCCACAACTCACCAAATTCGCACATTTCTTACACGTTGGGCTGGATTACTGTGTCCAGAAAGGAAAAAGGTCTGGTCTGGTTCCTTCGTCCTCCGTCCACCATTCCTTTCCTTTCCTTTCCCTTCCCGTTTCTCCACCTGGCCTCTTTGTGACGTCACAGACCCTACCTGCGAGACGGAAGTGGCCCTCGCGCAGGTAGGAGACAAAGGTCACTTAATCCAAATAAACGATCAGCGACTCATTTAGGTGCGTCGAAGACTGGTGCTTGACTTGCTTTCTGCGCTTTGAAAGGGCCAGCAGGTCGAGTCCCGCCGGTTAGAGCCATTGTCCGCAGGTTCGAATCCCAACCCCCCCTTTAGTTTGTAGCACCTTTGATCAAATTGGGCAACTTTCCCAGCATTAATTGATACAGTACTGTACCTTTCTGTCGAAACAGGTAAATAAGTGTGAAATTCTCTAACACTATAAGTCACCGGATAAAGGTGTCACATAAATAAGGTTAATTGTAACAATGGTTATGAAAAAGGGTCAATAATTGTTAATGGCTAATAGAGACCACTGGTTACACTATACTATTTCATGGTGGACTGTGACAAATTGACTGTAGTCCAGAATCACATGTCTGCATCCACATCTCTCCCTCTGTTCATGTAATAATGCACTTTGTCAGTGTTTTTCTCACAGTACATGTGAGATGTACTCATGTACATCTGTGTGGCTTTTGAGAAAAGCATCTGCTAAATGAATACATGTTAATGTAAAAGAGTAATGTAACGGTGTCTGACACCATAATCTTGGTGTCATTACTCAGCCTTGCACTGCATGCAGAAGTATATCACATGAAAAATTGTAATGTTACTTTTTACTCTTTTGTTTACCAGACTTATTGTGTCTTTGGGATCCTCCACAGGCCAGAGGGGAGGAGAGAGCGAGAGCGAGAGAGAGAGAGAGAGAGAGACCAATCAATTCTGGCGACACACATTCATAAACAGGGAGGGTCGGGCCGTGTGCACGTGCTTTCACACCCGTGACAAAGGCACCTATTATTTCTGACCAGCCATCTCCCTATAAAAATATCCCAGCAGATACATTGCTAAACTCAGAAGCTACAAAATTAAAACAAATATATTTTTTACGAGATATTGTACATAATGCTTGTAATGTGTCGAAAGTAAGTGGTGCCGCAGTGGTAGCAGTAAAGTACAGTGCAGTAGATTACCATGTACGCACAGTATCCCGAACACATTTTCACCGCAAGTCCACCACAACACCACAAAGACTGTGGTCTTTAAATGTCTATGGTGGGGTAGCGATTGATTACATTACATTGATTACATTATGCGGGGGGCGGTGATGCAGCAGGTTTGACCGGCTCCTGCTCTCTGGCGGGTCTGGGGTTCAAGTGCTGCTTGGAGTCCCATCCTGGGTGCGTCCCCTCCCTTTCCACCCCTACGCCCTGTGTTGCCGCGTTAGGCTCCGGCTTGCTGCAACCCTTCTTGGGACAAGCAGTTTCAGACACTGTGTGTGTGTGTGTGAGAGAGATGATGACATTATCGCCAGGGAAATTTAGCGACGCTCCATATGCGGTAATAACATTCATTTTTACAGGAAAACTAGTCCTGCTAGATATATTATATATATGGTACATTATTCTGCCTTGTATAGTGGAGATCCGCAGTATTCTGCAATGGTATCGAGATAAACAGATTAATAGAGATTTTTTACATTCCACAATAGTTGATACACAACAGTACAAATCTAACCATGAAATATTATACTGAGCCATTAGTGAGGGATTTAGAAGAAAGCGCTAATTCTTGATACTTTCTCCTTGTTAATCAAGGATTTAGTGTTTTATTGTTTAGTAGAATTAACGACAAAAAAACGGACTGAAGTGCTCAAACTCAAAATTGTATGCATAATTTTATGCACCTGTGCATTTTGAGTTACATAAAAAGCTTTAATATAGTTTAGTTTATTATAATTTACCGTTTAAGGAGAAAAGATAACAGAATAACACAGTAATGCTCAAAATTGTTTTTACTGAAAGATATATAAAACAAAAATTCATAAATTGCAGATGCATATCAACAGAACACAAACACAAAGAGGCTTAAAAACCATTGTAGGATTCAATTAAAAAAAAAATATTAAAATACTACTGTGTGACAACTCAGTGGTGGGTTTTTACCTTTCACTGGACTATTAGCAAGTGAACTGTGTTGTCCAAGGGTGAGATTGTAAACGCCATACTAACCTTCACATGCTTTGGAGTTTCCAAGGTAATGTACCATCATAAACCAGTCCATTTATATTCAGACTTTTTTTTTTTTTTTTTTAAAACTGGACTTCTGCAATCTTCCTTTATTTTAGGTTGTTCAAGAAAATGTTTTCTTCAGTTAATGTTTTTGTTTACTTAACCACAAAACCATTAATACCTTTTAACATTTATGTGCAGCGTATCCAGATTTCCCGCAAAATTGAGCAGAAAAAGTGTAAAACACTGTTAACCTGCTGGATATATAATTCCATAAGTCTACAAGACCTGGAGTCAAGAAGCATAATTAATTAACTTTACACAAACATGTTTGATACACCAGTCAATAACCGGTTTCTGTACATTCTGAACTCAGAACTGTGTATGAATAAACACACATAAAAGCCAGCTTTCCAGCCTAGTTGCAAAACTGCATACAGTCAAGCAAATTTGCATCCTTTTCCCTCATATGAGCTGACTATATGCCTTCACAATATTGACTAAACTGGTGTTAATCATATTATGACAACTGTAAACCTTACTTTATATCCTTATATATTCCTATGCACAACAAATTCATTAAATCAAAGCATGCACCTGATGACCCAGAAGAAGATGAAACTCAGTGCAATCTACCATGCATGTCACTGGAGATAACACAAAGCAGAAGTTGTGCTTGTGTACGTAGTCACCAAATGGTCGCACAGCTAAATAAAAAACAATGTTCACAAGACAGCTGTAATACCGAGTTCAACCATCACCATATATAAACTCCTATGTTTCTAAAAAAAAAAAAAAAAAAAAAAAAAAAAAAAATCAATCAAAAGAAAACCAGCTATTCCACCTTCCAGATGGAGAAGCAGGCAAGAGAGACTGCTGTAGTCTAGGACACGTGTCCTCCATGTAGGTGTTGACCTATTCCGTAATGCTCTGTGTGTGAGTCACCAAGTCCCCTGCAGCTGATATGGATGTGGGAGAAACTAGTACAGCTCCACCTCAGCACGTCAGCTATGACGACACAGTAACTGGATTAAGGGAACCACGGTTGTAAAACTTGTTGAAGGCCTCTTCTAAAACAGAGGCTAGGCGAGGCTGATCCATCTGGAAGAGAGCAGAGATGGAAGGGTACGAGTAAGAGGTACATGTAGAAAGTTCACCACAGGTCCACTAGCTGCCGTAAACCATGCCAAGCTGAGTCAAGCAACCTCGGGGAAGACTGAGTTAATTTTATTGAATAGCCACGTAGGAAAAAAAACAATGCTCAAGTTCTTCTAAAGGTTTTAAGTAGCTTTTAAACACAAAACAGTTATGGTCTGTGGACTTCAGCTGTCTTTACGAACACCTCTGAGGATAAACATAATAGAACAAATGTTACTGGGGTAAATAACAGCACCATAACTGTAAGACAATCCACCTTGTCAAACACAGTACAAATGTTCAGGAGATGTGAGGCACTCTTGATTGGAAGAGTGGAGGTGGTTCATTTTGGAGGTGGCCTCATGAAAACCACCAATCCACGCTAATCTCTAGACACCATAAATTGTCCAAGAACACTTTACACTCCTCTTCCCAACTTAACCAGCACACATAAGAATAAGTACTGTTTTACTTCCAGTTTATTCTGGTTTTAAAACAGTACTATAGGTGTAAATACACTAAGCACAGCATTCCAGACAGTTCCTTTCTTTGCTATAGTGTACTGTGGCTATGAGGCTGAGTTAAAATCAGCCTTGCTGCCTCGCTCACCTCGCTGATGAAGCCCAGCTGAACCAGCTCCACAGAAAGATCCTGCACATTGTCATCTGCAAGGACAGGGGGACAGTATTCAGTCACCACAGTCCTTTCACAGCAAAGATTAGCACACCATCCAAAATGGAAGAGTGCGTGGGTGTTTTAAGTGTGAACTTTCCTATACAGAACGAATTCTGTAGACTTGCTGCCCGTGGGATTAAAGCAGGTTCCTGCAGCATCGACAGGGTGTGTCTGATTAGTAAAGCTGCAGCCCGAATACACATTCACAGAGTTACACCCCGAGTTAACCATTTTACCCCAATATGTGACTTGTCAATAACACTTTTTCTATTTTTCACACTGCTGCTATTCTTCTAAATGAGCATTATTCTTGGGACACTAGCCAATTAGCAAAGGACTTCAGAATGTGTCAAACTGTCCAGCAGAATGTACAGGGCAAAACTTGGGGGGGGGAATCTTAAAACAACAGGATGGGACCAACAAGAACTCACAATCATTCTAAGTGCCTCTTAAAAATCCAACAGTGTAATCAAATAGCACACAGTCCAGTACTGTACATTGATTTTAAATCAAATTAATCAGAAATATCTACAAAGAAACCAATAAAACAACACTTACTGGGTAATAAGTCACAGCTTAAATGCCGGTTTAACTTGTCTTCCAGCTTCAGTAGTAACGTAAGCTTTAAAAGACAGCAAACAACAAATTCACAAATCCAATAAATAGACAAAATAATAAACCAGAACCACAAAATCTGAGATAGGTTGACGAAAGAGCTGTAAGTACATATCTGGGCATTCACCAGGGCAACATGGTAATGCCGTTTCATCAGTATGTCATTCACTGGTGAAGAGACTAATCAGGGATATGAAAGGAGCTCACGAGTGCTGCTGACTTCAATTTGTAAAACCTTAATATTCATGTAGGGGGAAAAAAAAAAAAAAAAAAAAAAAAAAAAAGAGAGGTATCAGGGACTGTGGATACAAAAAATTATGACCTGAGTGGCTATAAAAAAAGAATTCCTATCGTCTCAGGAATTCCTTCCAAACTGATACTTCTGCACTGAACTATACCTTTGGGCTGCATTTAATTATTTCCAACTGCAACACATTATTGGAAAACATAAAACTACTACATAACTGAACTCCCGCCCCCGAACTAGTTTTGTTCCATCTCGAGTGACTGAACTAATTGCCTTAACTGAACTAATTTAGGACTCTCTATTCTGAGGTCCTTTGTTTTGTTTAAATAGAGGAGGAGGACCAGCAAACATCAGAAGCCTGCGGGGACCTGAACTGGACAGCGCAGCTCCATAAAATCAAGTCTCACTGAGGTGACAAACTCACATGGTGCTTCGAACCTTCTTCGACAGGCTCAATATTGCACTGCATTTGAAGTACCTTAGAAACAAAAAAGTGAAAATAGGAAATTACATATATTGTATTTTGACTAACTTTACATTAAAATTAGTCGTGTTCATTCTAGAAAAGAACGAGGTAATTCTAGGTAAAGACACTTGAATGTGTGAAACGACGCAGAATCGCCAGTTAAGTCCTGCTCGCTGTCCAGTTGGGCTGAAAGAAATGGTGGCTCTGCTTTAGGGGGAAGTTGAAGACAGACACCACAGTGCACGCAACAGCGTTTTATATGTGAGTGTGGCAACGCCATGAGTCGCCCCTCTTCTTCGGTCACCTTTCTCATCTCCAGCTCTGCAGGCTCTGGTGTGGGAGTCTTGACCGAAGGGGTAACAGCAGGTGACTTCACTGCCTCCTTTTGCGGCTGCTGAGGGGAGGACATCCTGATTGCAGTGAGGGGGTAGATCCCGTTCCTGGCAGATAAAGTGGGTGAGGGAGGCAAACAGGGCATTCTGGGCACTTGAATACAAGAAAAGGAGCGACCGAAGACAGACAACTTACAGATTTCAATCCACAAAATAAACAACATTTCCCTGGGAATCTGAGTAAACATTAAATATGTGCAAATACAGTACATTTTACTGAAGATCAGCAGCACACAGTGGTGCAACTGGGTAGCACTGAAGCCGCCTCACAGCACACTGGGTTGTGCAAATGGACATAGGTTTGAACCCCACCTAGTCTGCATGGAATTTGCTTGTTCTCCTCATGTTTGTGTGCATTTCCGCCTGGTGCTACAGTTTCCTCCCACAGCCCAAAGACAAGTGTTCCAAGTAATCGGTGACTCTACATTGACTTTAACGTATGTACATTTACAGTTATTTCTTTAGCTGATACTTTTCTCCAAAGTGACTTGCAATGTTAAGCTACTTACAATTATTTGACCCAGTTATGCAGCTGAGTAAATTTTAGTGTAGTAATTCAGGGGTATGTACCCTGCTCAAGGGTATCATCGCAGAGGTAGGATTAAAATCCAGAGACAGCACGTCCCCCCCATATGTGAGTGAGCGTTACACTACTCTGTTGTGTGGATGGATACTTGTAGGTAGGTTAGTGCATTTAGAATTGTACAAAGGTTTGATAGAGGTGTCATCTAAGCACTACGCAGTAACCACTGTTTGGAGAAAAGAATGTGCTGAACGAATCCATACAAACGCAGCAGTGAATTCAACATGCGGAATGGTAGTTCTGTAACGGTCTCTAAGGTTACAGTGCCCTCTAGTGAGTGCGAGTGTAGTCAGCTGAGCAGGGTCATCATTGTTCGTCGCACACCTTTTTTACTTCACCCAGTGAAAGCCTAAGGAACTTGGATTCCTTACCTTACATCTTCCAGGAATTTGTCGAGCTCAAGTGCAGGAAACTGAGAAAGCCTGAAACGCAAACGGATGGAGAAAACACTCAGCACTTTCCAAAGAAAAACCCTGGTGATTACTAATACAATGAATCCAGATTTTATGGGATCTTCCACTTAAATAAGCAATATTATTTGAAAACTATCCAATAAAACTACTTTCATTGGTCAAAATGGTAATGTTATGTCTTTTGCAAAGTATTTGTATCATTTCCCCATTGAGCAAAAAAAGTTTTGGCAGTCTAAAAATATATAATGTATATACATATGTGTATACTTACTGTACATATGACAGTGAATAATATTAAAAAAAATAGACTCACTTCAACTGTGTTCCATCCTTTCGTTCAGTTATCACAAGGTTGGGGTCCATGTTCTTGGTGATGTCCTCTAAAGCATTTTCAGGAATCATATCTATTACAAAACAGTGTATCCGTCAAATCAAAATCAAGCGGGAAAAGGTAGAAAAGTACTTCACTTTTTCCTAAGATAGCCTTTGCCAAATAGCACCCACTATGAAGAATCATTTGATAGAGTACAAGTTACAAAGAGATTCAGAGACATGGTAAAGGGCTGCCAGCTTGCTTTTTACCTGGTGCAACAACCTAAATTAATATTTCTAAAATGTTGTAAGTTAATAAATTAATATGGTCATTATTCTACATAGTTGTTCACATGTTTATGCACACACACACACACGTATATTTTATGTGTTTAGTCAGTATAACCCATCTCCCTTGGAGCAGAATTCTGTACTCTGGACAGTTCCTCATCATGGGGACAGCAAAGGTCAAAGGTCATCATGTGCTGCAACTGCAGCAGCACTCACGTTGATGGGTGACGATGCAATGGGCGGCCAGCAGCCTCAGCTGCGGCACCTCGAACAGGGCCTGGTGGAAGAGCAGCTCCTTGGCAGTGGGCCTCTTATGGGGGTCTGCCTCTAGGCACTTCTGGATGAACTCCTACAACACAGACAGGAGCTATAAACAGCCCATATCACCGAGACCTGTTTTCACACACCTCTGAACAAATGGCACTCAAGTGACACTCTCATAACCTTTACAGATCCCTGGGCACACACCCAGACTACAGGAGTCAAAGCAAAGCACAAAAGAGCCCGCACACCTCTCTCACTCTATGTGACATTTTGACTTTACTCAACTTTAGAGTGGTAGGTAGTATTTTCAGAAAGAAAAAAATGTTCGTACCAAATTTGACACCTGACTTCCATTCTGTCATTGCATGAATATAATCACAAAAGAACATGAGAAGCAAAGAAACAAACTGATTTAATAAGACTATAACATGAAGTACAACGGGTTTTCTGTCCCATTTGGACTTATGAGACCACCACCTTGGGCTGACAGTTTGAGATGTGGTTCCTCTGGCCTAGAGACACACTCACTCTCTGCAAGGGGTCCTCCAGGGACTGAATGGCACTATTTATAGCTTCCTGTGGCACATATGTAGACTCTCCATTGCTCTGGATTTCCAACACGGCCATCTGCAAGACAGGCAACAGACAGCGCTGGATTTACTGCGAACCTCACTCCCTTTACTGCAGCTAATCTCCTTACCATTTTCACTACAAATTACTCAGAGGGAGAATGTGCAAAATTTGAATTTGAAATCAAAAATGCAATGAGTTTGAAAGAAATGTAAATGCTAAATATTTAAAAGGCACTGGGAGTGGAATCCACAATGCACTTTAAGTACTTAATATTACATTTGTGTATACAGTATACATACACATATAAGTAATATTACTACACAGAGCAGATTTGAAAAATCTGCTTAAAAATGTGAATATCCATCCACACTTCACCTTCAATATCAGAACATGGTAATGTCTATGAAACAATGAAACTCACATTTTTTAATGTATTTTTGTTGTCTCTTTTGTGTGCTTATGTGGTTTAAATAATTAATAATTTACATATTGGTTCTTTCTCCAGTTTGAACTTCTATGCAAGGTGTATTACATAAGTACATACTGTCAGTTCAATTTCTTACCTCTAAGGCGCACATTCCAAAAGAGTAAATGTCAACTGCTGTAGTGACAACTGTCACTGCTAATAAAAAGGAAAATAATAAAAGTAAGTGACAAAGGTTGCATGAACTAGCACTCTTGGATTACTACATTTACAGAAAATTTACCTCCATATTCTGGTGCAAAGAAATGCAAATTTTTCTGCTCCTCCCGGCAGGTCTTGACATGGTTATTGATGGTGTCTGGAGCCACTGCAATAGAAGGAGGTACTACTATCATTACCATTCCCACACCACAGTCACACGTCTGATAAGAGGTCCGATTAGTACAAAGTTTGACTTCCTAGAAAGTCCAATACTTTAGTGTAAAAAATATGCCAAAAAAATGTGTAATTCCTGCAGTTTTGGCAACATGACTGCATGGATGATTTGAAATTATTATGAACTTAAACTTGCAAAAAATATCATAAAGTTTTACTTGGTACACAATATTACTTAAAAACACAACGGGAGATTGCCTGTGCCAAGTATATAACTGTACAGACTAGTCTGTGCTGTGAAAGACGTGGTCTTCTGAATTAAAACTTGTTGCAAAATGCATCATACTGTACCAGAACCAATTTTAATCAGGCCATTGTGTTGAATGAAAATGGTGTCACAGGTCAGGTTGCCATGGATGATTGGTGGGTCACATGAGTGAAGATAACTGGAGAGCAGGAGAGAAAGAAGTTGGGACTCATGAAACACAATTCTTCAAGTAAATGGCATTTTAACAAATGCGCAGTGAAAAGTGATGAACACAGAAATCTGAAAAAATGGCCATTTAAAAAAAAAAAAAAACATGTTACATAATTAAAGAAGAGCCATTACAATATTATATGTCCTTTGCTAAGAGTGTGAATAGGCAGGGAAGAAAATCAGGTGGATATACAGTATCCACACTGCACGACTATGTGGTACAATGAGGACTACATCACAGCTTCTATTGGTACACGCTGGAAATGTCCACAAATTTCAGACACTCAAAAACAGAAAAATCTGCATAATAAAGGGACATCGCTGTTCTTCTCATAAAAAGCTGCAGCAGTCAGGGCTAGACATCTTAAATGGTTCAACTTAAAACAACATAGTACTTAAAGCAACTCAGTTTTACACTTATTCATTTAGCTCATGCTTCTTTTCAAAGCAACTTACAATGTTAAGGTTACAATTATTACAAGCTTCCAATTATTTACCCTTTTATACAGCTTGGTAATTTTACTGGAGCAATTTTAGGACCAGTACCTTGCTCAAGGGTACTACAACCAGAGGGGGGGCTCAAACCTGCGACCTTGGGATCCAAGGGCAGTAGCTCTAACCACTACGCTACATGCAGGTCTAGACTGAAGCACTGCAGCTACTTCAAGAAAATTGGGCCTTGCTGTGCTCTACAGTGAAGTGCCAGTGTGGCTAACTGACCTGAGAGCAGAAAGGATCTGTGTGCACCATCGCTTCCAGGCCTATGCATAAGACAGAAATAAGTGTCAAACCCTTTGAAACTCTGCTTAGCACAAGGGATCACAGCAGGTTATGAATTTAACAGGAACATTGTTCACGAAAGTCTTGATCCAATACCTAAAAAGCCTCTGAAGAGCCTATTACTTTTTTTTTTTTTTTTTTAAACTTTTATTCCTTCAATATTTAATAGCACCTGCACCTTTTCATTCATGGTTTTGTGATTTTTCTTTGTTTTCTTAAGAAACTGCTTCAAGCTTCCTGAAGACATGTATTCAGTGATGAATATAACCTGGAAAACAACACAAGACGCCCATTACACTGTATCCTCCTTAAGGCTAAATCAAGAAGGAATTTACAATAAGCAAAATAAAACATGCAGTTAGGGAAACAGTGATGTTGCTTGTCTCAATACAGAAGAATTCATTAGCGGAGTTAATAAATAAATAAATAAATAAATAAGATATCTTTGAAAGAATAAAACTCACCCGGACCCTGTTCTCTTTCACATCAGCCCAATATTTGTGGAACTTCACAATGTTCAGATGCTCCAGCTGTATCAAGTTATCAAACACAGCCTTGACTTTCTCCTTTTTAGAAGAGAGAAAGAGTTTATGCTTTAAAAGAAAAGCTCTTAAAATGTAGAATTAACACGTTAACCAGGTTTCTTCAGAAATTTTAATATAACCTTAACTAGATGTTCCTTAGTGTAAAGTCTTGCTTTACTCAGTACAGATGTGACAATTAAACACCTACCACTGCTTCCAATGAAAACATTAAACTGTTTGCATGGTTTCTATCACAAATGTGGCATTTCTATGCATATCCAATTATGCTCACTAGTTTCTCAGGAAACATGAAAGGCGCAAGAATAAAGGTTTTAACTCAATACAAAGCTGCATGAAATTTGATCCACATTAAATCCAGGAACTCTTCAACTAGACCTTCATAATACCTGGAAATACCAATACATAAATTGGCTATAAGGCTAACAATGAATGGAATAATGGGATATTGTATGCCTAAAACAAAAAGAAAAAACAAGACAATAGTAATGGGCCTATACACAACACATGAATTGAGGATTAGCAGGTGGAAAATGAATGCATGATAATCCACGGAAGACCAAGTTCTCCATGGCTTTTTCTTCAGAAACTCTCCAGGTTTTTCTATCTTGATCTGCACGATCTGCTGGAAGCATTATGTAACTAAAGAGTGGCACACATCCAAAACACAATAAGCAGTGTAAAGGCATTAAACTTGCTCAAAAACCTCAAGTGGCAAATCATATTCATGGCTGTGGAATGTAGGTGGGGGGCTGTAAATAAAAAAATGGATAGCTCTGGTCTGTGTACATTGTCTGACCCACCTCCTGGAGTTTGAAGTTCTTCCTCTCGGAGAACATGACCTCATTCCACACCACTTCCACCCCCTCTTCTGTATCCATAGCCAAGTAGGCATTGTCTATCCCTGGAACGTTACGCTGATTAACCTGAGAGGGGAACAATGTTCATAATCCATTAAATTCAATAAATAATGCATCATAAAAGCAGCAAAGTATTGTATTTTTAAGTTTGAATATTCTTTTGAACTGTGTACAGATAGAGTGATTATGATTAAGGGACTATTTCACTGCACATACAAAGAACCTAAAATTCAACATTAACTTGGAAAAAATGTTACGAAAAAGTACAGTCTTTTCAAAAATACATCGAGAGTACAATTTAGATGAGGATTATCCTAAATTATACAGAATAAATAATACAAGTCAGTGGAAAACCCACAAACCTGGTATACAGTACCAGATCATGACTGCAGAAGTCACTTTTTCAATGAGACAACTTAAACATTAAAACTGGTACACACTACTGTACCTCCTCTCTCCGTTTCTGCCAGCGCCCACAAGGACTCTCCTCCAAAATCTCAGACTCGTCCTCACTCTCCTCTTCATCCTCAGGGGCCGGGGCAGGGGGCCCCGGGTTGCCGGTCGACACTGGCGGGGACACGGACGACGCACCCTGGACACCGGGGACCGGTGCCCCAGACTCCGGCTTTCCCTCCGCAGCTGTGGTCGTCTTGCCCTCTCCCTCAGACATGTCCTCCTGCGTCCCTTTACCTCTCTTCACCCCCCTCACAAGTGAATGCACTCAGATTCCCAGTTCTCCCACATAGACCTTGCACCTGGCGGACAGCAGACGGACACAACGCGCCTTCAGCCAAAGAGCAGCAGCAGTTTCTGACCGCAGAGACACTGCGAATAGGTCAAGGTACACAAATGATGACTGAACACTGGGAAGAGGAGGATTTTGTTCGTTAAAAATTAATATAGACAAAAAGGTGTCAAAGTACTGCTATGGTGTATGTGATGACAGCAAGTCAGCTCTGGAAACCTGCACAGCTGATTTTACATTAAATAGCATTGTTTAAACTGTACAGATTGAGCAGGTCAGTTCAGTCAAAGTTCCTGAGACTAACCAGGTCGGTCCAGTCAGAATAACCCAGGTTAATTCGGTCAGTTCTGTCAAAACCATCCAGACGAAGTCATACGCGTAGCGCTGCTGTCTCACGGCGCCTGGGTGGTGCGAGGGGACGTGGGTTTGATCCCCGTCTGTGTGGAGTTTGCATGTTCGCCCCGTGTCTGTGCGGGTTTCCTCCGGGCGCTCTGGTTTCCTCCCACAGTCCAAAGACATACTGCTGAGGTTCACCGAGCGTGTAAGTGACAGAGAGTGTGTTCCACAATGGATGAGTGACCCAAGTACTACTTGAAGTAGAGTACCTAGCAGTGTAAGTCACCTTGAATAAGCCTAGGTATGTGGCCTCATAACACTAGTACATAGTTCACTGGAAGTCGCTTTGGAGAAAAGTATCTGCTAAATAAATGTAAATGTAAGGTTAACCAAGCAGGTTTAGTTCACGACTGTCACACACACACACACAGCAGAGTTCAGTGTTAGACATCCTCTCTCTCTGAACGCTCCAGTCTTAACACAGCCACAGAATAATAACAGCAAAATAAAACGTAACTCTTACAGTACACCCCCAGCGTTAACAAAATATTATTATCTGTCATAATTTTGCAGTAACTCACTGCACTGAGGGACTGTACACACATATCTGATCATATTGTCAGCTAACCCGAGGCTCGAGCTGCTACTACTACTAGCACACTTACCGCCGGGCTGGGGAAAACACACACGGCCGCATTGACTGTTCTTAATAAAACATGTCCGCAGTGCAGTTATTATACACTCCGACTTCGGCTCAGTATGAAATAAACAACGTCCGATAATGGCGACTAATCACCGGTCACGCAAGTGAACTGTAAACACCATTTAAACGCTGGATGCTGACGTTCGAGGGCATCTGAGCTGCGCCGGAAGTTACGCACGTGACGTCACTGACGCAAAATACGTAGAGGACGCAGTGGCGCGATGTCGCGAGAGCGCATTCTCCAGGTCCTTTAGACCGAGGGCCGGTGGAGCTCTGCGAAGTGCGCGGCAGTCGCTTCAGTCCCGCTGTTTTCACGGCGTCTCTACTGCGACCTGTGAAGTGCTTTTGTACCGTGTATACCAGCCACATGTTCCAAAAAGAGGGGATGTACATTTTAACTCTAATAGCAATGGCAAAAATGGTAAAGTTTACATAAGAACAAAGAACTAGACACGTGTCACACGGTAATTTGCTACTGATGCCAGTGGGATTACAAGGTGGTGCACATATGAGTGACATGTCTAATGAAAACATTACCTAATGAAACTCTACTGCAGAAATTATTCCCTTATTTTTATCATAAATTGTCAGCAGGCTTTTAAATGAGTGATTTCTTAAGGCTTTAACCTGGAACAGACTTGATAATATTCTAACATACGCCGCCGACTGGACATAACCCGTTTGTCCCTCAGGTTAATTTGAATGCTTTAGTTTCGTTCGAGAAGATTCGTGGCCCATTTAACTACCTCCATCCGCACATTTTCAATACTGTTGTGATCAGTGTCGCGGGGTCCAGAGCCTGTCGCGGAATCAATGTATGTATCAGTGTATCAGTGTGCGGTATGACAAGGCAGACGCCTGGTACACCGTGAACGGGACGCCACTGCATCGCAGGGTACCATTTAAACACATTATATATAAAATACTAATACAGAAACACTCTAATCATTTGCCAAAAACTGCAAACTGTATAATTACGCAGAAATTGTTTTTTATGTATTCTTATTATTTTTATTAATATAATACACACACACACACACACACACACACACACACACACACACACACACACACACTTTCTGAACCGCTTGTCCCATACGGGGTCGTGGGGAACCGGAGCCTAACCCAGGCAACTCAGGGCGTGGGGGACACACCCGGGACAGGACGCCAGTCCATCGCAAGGCACCTCAAGCGGGACTCGAACCCCAGACCCACCGGAGAGCAGGACCCGGTTCAATCCACTGCGCCACTATGTCCCCTCTCTAATACTGTATAATATAACATAATATAGCATAATATAATATAAGGGGGGTGCGGTAGTGCAGCGGGTTTGGCTGGGTCCCGCTCTCTGGCAGGTCTGGGGTTCGAGTCCCATTTGGGGTGCCTTGTGATGGACTGGCATCCCGTCCTGGGTGTGTCCCCTCCCCCTCCAGCCTTACACCCTGTGTTGCTGGGTTTGGCTCCGGTTCACTGCAACCCTGCTTGGGACATGTGGCTTCAGACAATGTGTGGGTGTGTGTGTGAGATAATATGATATAATATAATACTAGTAGTACAAACTTATATAATGGGGGGGGCGTGTGGTGGCACAGCGGGCTTGGCCAGGGCCTGCTCTGTGGTAGGTCTGGGGTTCAAGCCCTGCTTGGGGTTTCCTGCAGCATACTGGCATCCTGTCCTGGGTGTGTCCCCTCCCCCTCCAGCCTTATGCCCTGTGCTGCGGGATTAGGCCCTGGCTCACTGCGACCCTGCTCAGGACAAACAGCTTCAGACAGTGTGTGTGTATACACACACACACACACATTTTCAGAACCGCTTGTCCCTTACGGGGTAGTATAATATAATATCTACAGGAGTCTTAGAATAAATATTATCTAAAGGAGTGTTCAATCCTGTACTTTGTATGTACAATCACGCGAGATAACCGTAAACATTATCAAAAACACAAAATGCACTGACTGGTGTTGACTGGCACTACTTTATATATGTAAACATGTATAGTATCACTCTGTTTAAGTATTTATAAGGGGGGGCAGGTAGTGTCCTGTTAGAACTGGTCGCACAACCAGCGCTACAAGGACTGTAATACCCTGTACTATTATGTTCCACTAGTCCTGTCCCACAGGGTCCCATACAGTCCAAGTCAGGGATGTTATTTTAGAGCCGGGAGGCTTGTCTGACTGGAGTCTCAAGTACGTCTGTAGTAACCCTTGAAATAGGGACGTACCGAGAATTACTACAGAGTAAAACACTCTTACATCATCAGTCAGTGTGTAAATCACTGTATGTCGCTTTAAAACTGACGCTGTAAATCGCCTTGGTTCAGTCGTCGGATGAGCGAACACACACCACCAGCAGCACTAATAATAGTTATTATTATTACTAATCATTATTGTAAAATAAATAATAATAAGCAGAGAGTAAAGCGCACTGTGACCGGCGTTTACATGCTGCACATGGAGAAGCTGCGAAGTCCAGCGGACTCGCGGATATGATGACATGAGCGCGCGGTGGGCTCAATGGTGGGATTACCGGACTCGAAGGACTGCTGGGGAAAGGGGGGGGGGGCAGGATTGAGGCGGGGGGTCCGATGATGACGTCGCGGGAGCCGCAGCTCCGTGCGGGAAGCCTTGAGACGGCGGCACGCGCATGCCCCCGCGCGCTCCCAGAGAGCTCGAGCAGCCGTCCCGAAAACGTCACGCTGGAAATGTTAGATAGGCGGCGGTTCCCAGCCGAGCCGCACGCTTTCCCCCGCGCGGCACCATGAAGAGCGCGCGCTGCTGCTGGGGCTATTGTACGACTCCTCGTGCTCGCTCGCGCTGTAAATAGGAAGTATTTGGAAGGGGTGCGTGGGGGGGGGGGTGGCTCGGTGGGGAAGGGAAGGGTCGACTTCCAGGAAAAGAAAGAAAGGGAGTTTTTTTTTTTTTTTTTTTCCTTCCAGGAAAGACTGAGCTGGGGACTTAAAGAAGAGAAAACGGTGCCGCGCGCCGAGCCCTGGGAGCCTGAGGCTGAGCGCAGCGGAGAAGATGGCCGGGAACTGCAGCAATGTGGCGACGGGCTCCGGGGAGATTATCCAGCTGAACGTCGGTGGTACGCGGTACGTACGCTCGCACACACACGCAGTGACTGAGTGAGTCAGTGACAAACTGTCAGACGGAGAGACACAGAGACCCAGCCGGACAGGACTGGACAGGGCCCGAGCCGAAGCGAAGGAGCGAAGCGAAGGGGGTCTAGTCTGTCTACGCGACAGCGCTGCGCCTGCGGTGTCAGTCCGGCTCAGTCACTCAGTGGACGGAGCGTCGACGGTCATCGTGATGATGATCATGTTTACACTTCTTGTCCGTTATTCCGAGCAGTCCCTCGTAACTACACTACTAGTCTACACGTAATTCTAAGTAGGACTAACTAAGTTACTGTACCATTATTGTTTCTTATTTTATTTAATCTGACGCCTTTGTCCAGGGCGATTTTACAGTATTTCATAAATTAACGAAAATAATAAATTATTTTGTTCACTAGTCGATATTATTTTGCAGCAGGGCGTTTTACTGTAGTTCGGGGTGAAGAAGAGTAGCGTAATTACTAGGAGGGCATTCGAACTGAGAACCTTCCAGTTCCAGGCTAACGAGAAACAATCAGTCCCGTGTGTGTGTCACGTGTGTGTTCGTGTGTTCGTTCCTTCGTTCGTTCCTTCGTTCCTTCGTTCACACACTGACTCCTCAGCAGATGAGCAGACCTGGCCTGTCTGTCTCTGAAAACTAACTACTGCATTATTGTCCTTCCAGGCCCTCACAATCTGTTTATTGTTTATAATTGCAATAATAATTGCTCGCTTTTATCATGTTCGAGAACATTTGTGAGGGAAAAAAAAAAAGAGGCAAATTTCATTCACACACTTATAATGACTTCTTCAGTTTCTTCAGTGAAATCCAAATCCTGTCCAAAGCTTAAGTGTGACACAGAGATGAGCTGTTTGTGGGAACTGGAGAGGTACTGTTGTTGTTACACAGTTACTACACACACATAAGTGATGTCAGTGACACCATGTTTTCTTATCATCATCATCATCATCATCATCATCATCATCCGAAAGCTGCACTGGTGGAATTACTAAAAATGTTTTGACTATTCACATTAAAATGTTGTTGTTCTCTTTATTACGTATATGGGCCAATATCATGTATGCTTAACATAGTTACTGTTGAATAGACCGCTACGCCGTAAGAGTGTACTTTACTTGAATTGGAAGAATTCACACTTTCTACACTCACACTGTTCCCTGTTATTTTGTGCACTATTATTATGTAGCTGAGAGTCTACTGAACTGTAGGTTAGGGGTAAAATAGTAATCCTGCTTCAAGAAAATAGGTAGATAATGTTTGGGTTATTAAATATTGTGTCTTGATGACTTTTTCTTAATATTAGTATGAAAAATGGCCTGAAAGCTGTGCGTTCTGCTCGACTCTTTTAGGTTTAGTACGTCCAGGCAGACTCTCATGTGGATTCCAGACTCTTTCTTCTCAAGGTAAGAGGTTGTGCATGCGTCAACAAATTTAACAAGGATTTACTCATCAACTGGTTTTGCCGAAAGGCTTTTATTA
Organism: Scleropages formosus; assembly: GCF_900964775.1. Taxonomy (NCBI): domain Eukaryota; kingdom Metazoa; phylum Chordata; class Actinopteri; order Osteoglossiformes; family Osteoglossidae; genus Scleropages; species Scleropages formosus. Next base: position 10,965,949 of record NC_041820.1, on the reverse strand, counting down.
AAAGACTGTTTTGCTCGACTCTTGTGTAAAGATGTTATTCTCCATGTTAGCCATCTATCTAGAATGCTCAACGTCCCTTTTCTCGCAGTTATTAATATGCATCTGTGACCACGGTATATAAAACAAATAAACCAAGATGAGAGGTTCAGTTTCGGCATAATTATACGGATGACGTTGATAACTGACAAATCACTGCTTTTACTCTGACCGCACTGTTTTAAGTCAGTATATTTTTGTCCTGGCAAGGACGGGTTTTTATTTTTGTGCTTTAAACTTTAAACAAGATAGTGCTGATCGCATGGGGCCACAAGGATGCTGGATGGTTGTCTCCAGCACAGAGTCAGACAGAGTAAAGCGTTCTACCAGTTGAACCTGAGCGGACATTGTGTTAATTTTCAGCTTGCTCAGTGGCCGGATATCAACTCTTCGGGACGAAACTGGAGCGGTGAGTTCTCTTCTGGAGAAGCACTTTTTTGGAACTGAAGAGAAATGCCTGTATTGATAACTAAATTTATAAGTAATTGGGGATATTAATTTTTGTACTCTAATTCTACTCTTTATTAAAATTGTCTGAATTACTATTTTGAATGTTTTTTCTAACTATTGTTGAAATATGATGGAATTAGTGTTCTCATCTTTATCAAAGACAGTACATAAGTGTTAGGCAAGTGCTTTCGTGTTGTACTGTGTTTTTTTTTACTAATACTTCCCTACTAGCTGTTAGGCGTCAAGGTTGCAAAAACTAAAGTAAAATGTAAATCTCCTTTTTGGACCAACAACTGCATCGCGGTCTTCTTGGAACTGATTTACTATTGGATTTGACACCACTAAGCACACAAAGTACCTGCCAGCTTACAGCAGGAACTTGCATTACAGTTGATGTTGATTTTGACTCTGAGGACATCCATTTAGAGTCGTTTTTTTCTATAGTTTAAACAACTGAAAACATACATTTTCAAAGTTACAGGACATTGGAAGATTTTCCAGTCGGCCTGTTTATTGCAGAACACAACACTACGGTTTGTTATGTATTTAGGGGATGAAGGAGAAAAAGATAAGTTTATCTAAGAGTAGTTGTCTTTCAAACGAACAACACATAAGTAACTAAATATTTAGTGTACAAATTCTTAAATTCCAAAAGTAATTCTGCCTCAATGAGGAGGTCTTGTAATCATTCTAGGATAACTGGATAAACATTAAATTGGGTCTGCTAGTTTCTTAAATCCATTGGTATAAATAGCGAAAGTGGAATACTGCCAAAATTAAAAACACACAAAATTTATTTAATTAAAATTCCAGTAAAAATTCCTTGAACAAATTGTTTAATAATTCAAAGTTTTGCTGAGCTGATTACTTTTATGAAAGTTTGGCTCTTCGTACTGGTTAACATTGCTAGTGTTGTCGGGGAACTGACTGACACACGCTACGTCCTTGCGTTACGAATGTGTGAGTTACAAGTTTTCGAAGTTAAAATAGTTTTCATTCATTTGTTTTCACTGCATTTTATTCATGGTTCTATTTTTTTAACTTTCTGTCTGGTGCGGGACAAAGCCGACCTGCATTTCTGCGTTCAGCCATTATTTGGCAGCGCAACATGCTCTAACAATTGAATTGTGGGACCGCTTTGATCCTGCTTACATCCCCAGTGTTTACAGCTGGTGTCTGGTGTTACTGAGAATTGGCGATTAGTAAGATGAGGAACGTTGCACGTGTTTAGGGGATTCACTGTTCTCTCTTAGCTCTGCTTCTTTGTGTTCACATGGATGGTTAAGCAAGTGCACACGAAGCATCTTTTTTCCAATCGTCAGAACGCAACAGACATTCAGTGTAAATAGACTGGTGGCTGCCTACTGCTGTCAGGCCAGTACAAACTGTTACTGTTGTTGTCTTTATTGTGTAGATAATGAAAGCTGAAGGTGACCAGAAGCTGACGAACACTGGACATGTTTATGGGTAGAACTGGTCACCAATCGGGAGCGAACAGGAGGTTTTTGAGATGACATATTTTTATTCACAAAAGTATGAAATGAGTTTTAATTTTAATGCAACTGGATGTTATTGCGATGGTGTTTCATCCAGGGTGTCCCCTACCCCATGGCCCGTGTTTCCACGGTCAGCTCTGGACCATCAAAACCCTAAGTCACTTATGGATAATGGATGGATTGAAGTGATACCACATTTTTTTCATTCATTATAGCTTTACCTGAGGTATTTAAAGAACGCAACCGTAAATAAGTGGCCAGACAACTAATATGCAACTTCTATTAATTGTAATACAGGAGTTTTGTTATGAAAATCTCAGGTTGCTAACAGACTTCCAATATCAGTCATGTTTCCTAAGTTGAGGAATACTAAATTTGTATATTTAAAGTAAAAATTATTCCATGTTATTGATGGAAACTACATATAAAAATGCCGGTGAACAGTATAAATGTGAAATTTCACTGCAGTGGGAAAATGAAACCACCATATAGAAGCACTTAATAATAAAGCTGCCTTAAGAATAGCGTGATTCTTTTAATTGTGACAAATTGACTTTTGTATCAGTTTCACTTAATTTTGCCTCATATGTGTATTGGTTTGGTATATATGTATTGTTATATGTATTGGTTTTACAGATTTTTATTGACAGGGATCCCACAGCATTTGCGCCAATCCTTAATTTCCTTCGGACTAAAGAATTAGACTTAAGGTAAGCAGCGTTGAAGTCTCAGCTGTGCAGGAAACGTGGGAAAATGTGAACTTTAACACAGACCATGATCTGTTCATATATAAATATATATTTATTTTCCTAACAGAGGAGTAAACATTAACATTCTCCGACATGAAGCAGAGTTCTATGGAATAACACCATTAGGTATGGACTCATCCTGGTTTCTTCAATAGTCTTACAATTTTTATTCTAAAATGCAAAAGAAAAAACAGCAGCTCATGTCTGCACTTAATAAATTGTTCATTAGACGTGCAGCTTTAAAAGTATGCATGATTTTTAACATGAATTGATGAGTAATATTTTGCTGAAATTACTGTAAGGTATATAGTGTCTTAATGCAAACGCACTACATAAATAATAATTTCTAACTCGGGCTTTAGAAAATGACAGCGGGCAATTCCTTAAGCGTAACGTTAGTTTAATGGTAGGCAAGGTCTTTTATTCGTTTTTGTCCTGCAGCGTTAGCGTTGTGTTGGATGATGTGTTTTGGTTGTGCTGTCAGTGAGGAGGCTGCTGTTGTGCGAGGAACTCGAGCGCTCGTCCTGCGGTAGCGTGCTTTTCCATGGCTACCTCCCTCCTCCAGGTACTATACTTCCTTTACCCCCATTTCATTAACCCCATTTCATGTTGTAAAGCTTCAGGGAGCAGAACGAGAGCAAATAAGAGTAAGTCCTTCATTCAGACCCTTAAACGCTCCCTGAGGGTTTCCATATACACCAGAGATGCTCATTGAAGCCTAGTTTAATTTTCATTTTCAATGCTGGGCCTTTTGTTTGCTACTGTGTCTGTTTCTCTCTATGAAAGTATTAGCATTAAATACTCCTCATAATACCTAAACAGTAATGTGTTTTCTTTATAAAATGAGTTTTCAGTTCCGTTAAACCATATTTTTCAGCGTGCTGCTAAATATTTGTTCCAATGTATTAGATTATATTTAGTTTATCGTTCTACCCCCAGTATTCTCTCCAGCTCCTGGTACAACCAGTATTGTATATATATATATATATATATGTATGTTTTTTTTTTAAATAAAAAGTCATTAATGTTAAAATAATAATTTTCACTGTGCAGCTCTATTTTTCTTTTTTTCTATTTGGGTGCCTTAAAGAAGCTGTTATCTTTCCCTATAAAACCTTTAGTGTTTTTGTTTTTACAAAAGGCTTGCTATTCAAATTCGTGTTAGCAGTAATTTTCATTGTGCAGGCAAATTTTTTCCATTCGTTTGCTTAAATTTAGGGTAATGTAAACTTGCCCCTCAAATTACGGCATTTGTAGGTATTCTGTTAAGGAAACTATGTTTTTCCTCTTAAAGAAATCTTGTTGGAAATTACCACAGCAATCATTAAGCTTTTTTATTTCACAACTGATATTAACTGTCCTGTTAACAGTGTCAAGCATTTTAATATGAATTAAGAAATATATTTATAAAAAAAAATTAGAGCTTCCGACTTCTGAATTTTCTCTTTGACCCCACAGCCATCCCGGCCCGCAAAGAGAGTTCGGCCCCCGTGGCAACCGCCCCCACCCAAGAGGAGCACCTGGGGCCTAGCGGGGCTGAGGGGGGCCTCCCTAGGGCCTGTCCTCACGCTGCCCTTCCTGGGCCGTCCGGTGCGGAAGCCCCCCAAAGGCTGGGTGAGTCTTTAAGGGAAAGGCTAGTTTCAGTTTGGATATGCCGCATACAGAATTGTTTGTTTATTTGACGGATGCCTTTTCCAAGCTGACTTACATTTACATGTACAGTACATTTTTTCATTTAGTGGATACTTTGCTCCAGATTGACTTGCAGTGTTAACCTACTTGCAATTATTTACCTCATTTATACAGCTGGGTAATTTTGTTGGAGCAATTGAGCATAAGTACCTTGCTCAGGCGTACTACAGCTGGAGGTGGGATTCGAATTCCAGCGTTACTTTTTTATACAGCTGGGTAATTTTTACTTTGTAAGTACAGTGACCAGAGATGCTACAGGCCTGTTTTGGATGTTCAAATCTGGGTCCATTGGCTGCAATGTTACTGCTTTAACCATTATGCTACCTGCTGGGAAGGGGGCGCGGTGGCGTGCCGGGCTTGGCCTGTGTCTGCTGTGTAGCGGGTCTGGTTCTCGAGTCCCGCTTGGGGTGGCTTGCGGCAGACCGGCATCCCGTCCAGGGCGTGTGCCCCTTCAGCCTTGCGTCCTGTGTTGCCGGGTAGGCTCCGGCTCGCCCTGAACCCGCTTGGGATAAGTGGTTGTAGACGCTGCACTGCTACCTGCTGTTGGAGGCGTCACATATTCATTTAGCAGATGCTTTTCTGCAAGTGACTTGCAATGAGCATTACCTGGACTGATGCGGCACATTGGTCCAAGGCGCCGTACAGCGTTAGATGCGGGACAGTGAAATCTGCATTATGCTGTAATGTGTTTCTCGTGGCATGGGGCCCACAAAGAACGTAGGAGTGTCCACGAGCCTCTTCCGCTCACAAGCGGGACGGAAAGAACGGCACTTGGCACGGCTGCAGCCAGCTGTACTGGAAACTGTGGAACATAGTGTTCTGGGAGCGGGGCTGCCATGGCAATGGTGTGGAGCCAGGCCCGGTCAGCACCAGAGCAGACATAAAGCCATGTGCCGGGCCGCTGATTAAAGGGAGTGGTCCTATAACACACCGTTCTTCCCTCTGGTCATGCGGCAGGATTGAAAAAAAAACAAAATCAGATGACTTTTCAAGTTGTTTACTTACTACATGTCATTTTCCTCCATAACTGTTTTCCAGAAATGTTGGAATTCATTTCTAAATAAGAACTGTTTTTTATATTATTACATTTTTTAAATGTTTTTCAAACATCATACTCCGTGGGACCTAACACAGATTTAACGTGAAGCTGAATTTTCTAACACATTTCAATAACACACCCTCTGTGTTTTCCGGACTTCTTTACACATTGAACCAGAGGCCTGTACCTTTACAGCTTCCCATGAATGACGGAACACGGAGGGCCGCCGTCCGCTGCTGAATTCTGGAAAGACAGTCTTATTGCAAGGCTGTCTTTTTTTTTGCACCACAGTGCTTCTCATCTTTTGGCCTGACACAGAAGTAGATTTAGGATGGTGAACAGCAAGTTTTGGTCAGATCTGAAGAAACTTATTTTATGCAAATATTTTCAGTAATTTTGCCCATTTTTGGCTATTATTTCATGTTTATATGCATTCCTTGAAGTGTTTGATTGCCGTGATGGACTGATGTCTTGTCCGTGCCCTATCCTACTTTATTCCCTGTGCTTCCTGGATAGGCTCTGTACCACTGTGACCCTGACTTGGACAAGGAATGAATGAATTTCTTTATTAATCAACACATTTTCCTGCAGGATCACCAGTAGATCCCAGGAAGGTGCTGATTGTTGCTGGTCATCACAACTGGATCGTTGCAGCCTATGCACATTTCGTCATCTGTTACAGGTAACTAGTGAACAGCAGAACTGTGGAGAGTGTGTGTGCCAAAATGTTCACACAATCATTAAATGCATGTCTGGTACTGGATTTTACATTTATTTATTTAGCAGATGCTTTTCTCCAAAGCAACTTCCAACGAACTCTATGTAGTGTTACCAGCCCCCAGGTGACTTACACTGCTAGATACACTACTTACAATGGGTCACTCCTCTGTACATCAGTGGAACACACTGTCTCTGTCACTCACACACTATGGGTGAACCTGAACAGCATGTCTTCGGACTGTGGGAGGCTACTAGAGCACCCGGGGGAAACCCATGGAGACACAGAGAGAACATGCAAAATCCACACAGACTGAGCAGGCATCGAACACACATCCTCTTGCACCACCCAGGTGCTGTGAGACAGCGGCGTTACTCGCTATGCCACCTCCATTTCGGGGAGCCCCATTACTTTATTTAAAGAACACTGTTTAATAAAGAATATAAAAAGTGACAGAGACAACCTGACTTGTCATGTACATAAATCTGCATGTTTCCCATATCAGTTGTGTAGGTTGGGCTAGAGACAGCTGATAGTGTAGTGGTTAGTGCAATTGCCTTTACACCTGAAGGTCAGAGGTTCAAGCCTTGTTTACAGCTGTTTTACCCTTAAGCAATGTATTTACACTGAATTGCTCCAGTAAAAATCTACCAAACTGTGTAAATAATAATAAAGTAACTTAACATTGTAAGTTGCTTTGGAGAAACGTGTCAGATAAATGTAATGTAGAGATGGTAGTCTTCATTAAATGTGGAACACATATACAGACACACACTGTCTGAAACCACTTGTCCCAAGTAGAGTTGCAGTGAGCCAGAACCTAACCCAGCAACACAGGGCACAGGGCCTCGGGGGGAGGGGACACACCCCAGACAGGACACCAGTCTGTCACAGGGCACCCCAAGCAGGACTTGAACCCCAGACCCACCAGAGAGCAGGCCCTGGCCAAACCTGCTGCACCACTGCACCCCCCTGGAACGTATATCTAGCCCCAATTCTGTGCTTCCTTGTTTCCCCTAGTTTTGTGTTTGTATTGTTATGATTTGTTAGCTCATGTATACTGAAGTCTGTGCTACACATTGCTAGATGTTTATGGAGAAAACATTTGTAAGATGTGCTAAGATGAGACACTCTGTGGGGTGAATGTGAATGTATTACAGGATTAAGGAGTCATCAGGATGGCAGCAAGTGTTTTCCAGCCCTTACCTTGACTGGGCCATAGAACGCGTTGCTCTTAATGCAAAGGTGGTCGGTGGTCCCCATGGAGATAAGGACAAGATGGTTGCTGCAGCATCAGGGAGCAGTATTATCCTGTGGAGCATCCAGGATGGAGGCAACGGAAATGAGATAGGTACAGCAGGGAACAGTTATTTCTTCTATGTACTGCAGCAGTCAAAAGGTGTGAGTACACTTACTGGAAACTAATTTGTTTTCACGAGGATACAGGACATTTGTGGGTTGCTTTGCTTTCCCACTTCTGTCCAGTTTGCCCAGGTGTACTCAAATTTTTCACTGGTACTATACTTCAGATGCATTCAGCATAGGGGTGGAGCTTTGCATGGAACAGTGTGAGAGCCTTTTAATGTATTTTGTGAACATGACTTTATCGAATACTTCAGATTTTTTTGTTGACTGAACCCGAAGTGAGATATGAGCTACCTGTTCAGGTGTGTTCAGCCTGGGAGTGCCAGTGGACTCTCTCTTCTTCATTGGGAGCCAGCTGGTGGCCACCAGCCACACTGGAAAGGTCGGGGTGTGGAATGCAGTCACTCAACACTGGCAGGTGAATTTGCTCACTTTAATACAGCACCTCAAACCTGGAAACGATGTACGTTATAGTATAAACGTGTAAGTTTGTATGTATTTTAATGTAACCCAACTATTCAGTGGATAAAGTGATTTTTTTGATTTTGATGAGTAATGGAGGTGACAAGGAGATGAGGGTGACGTATCCTACTTCCGGCGGCAGGTGCAGGATGTGGTCCCCATCACGAGCTGCGACACAGCCGGCTCCTTCCTGCTGCTGGGTTGCAACAATGGCTCCATTTATTACATTGGTAAGTGATGGTCACTAGAGTCAAACATGAAAATGCAGATTGCAGCATTCTTTGAAACATGTCACCGACCACACAGAAACATGAAACAGAATCACTTAAATATAGCCTCTCCTAAGAAATTAAACAATACATCAGTAGATTTTTAGGTTTGTGCTAAAATGTGACATAATATTAGTGTGTGTGCATCTTTAGACACAAATTATGCAACTGTAGTAAAGAACTCCTGTTTTATACATTCAAGTCAGATTTTAGATGCTGTATTGCCTGTAGTTCTCCATTCTTTGAGTGTATTTTAACTTTTAAATATCTGTCCTTTCATTTTAAATTTGTAGCCAGGTTTCCGGTCTTTGTTCTTTGTAGGCATTCAGGACAAAACCAGTGAAGGGCTTATTGATCTTTTTTTTCCAGACATGCAGAAGTTCCCCCTGAGAATGAAGGACAACGATCTTTTGGTGACAGAACTGTACCACGATCCGTCCAATGACGCCATCACGGCACTCAGCGTGTATCTCACACCTAAGACCAGTGAGTGGGCTCTGTGACTTCTGACAATTGCCTCCCGCCAGCCCCACCTACCTTCTACTTATGTGTGTTCTACTGTTTGCAGGTGTCAGTGGGAACTGGATCGAGATCGCCTATGGCACCAGCTCCGGGGCGGTGCGGGTTATCGTACAGCACCCAGAGACCGTGGGCTCAGGACCGCAGCTCTTTCAGACCTTCACTGTGCACCGCAGCCCCGTCACCAAGATCATGCTCTCCGAGAAGCACCTGGTCTCCGGTCAGTGAGGCGTGAGCATGCAAAAACTAATTAATTATTGGAATAACTAAACCAGTAATTTTAACCAAACTGGTAAAATTTCAGCTGCGGTCAGTACAACATTCCTCTGTAGTGTTTGGGAGCACAATGTGTGTGTGCCAGTCAGCGAGAGCAGACCCGTGTCTCTCTTGTCTTAGTGTGTGCAGACAACAACCACGTGCGCACCTGGACCGTGACCCGCTTCAGGGGCATGATCTCGACCCAGCCAGGCTCCACCCCCCTGGCCTCCTTCAAGATCCTGTCCCTGGAGGAGGCCGAGAGCCATGGCAGTTACTCCTCTGGCAACGACATTGGTGAGCGGTGACACCAGGTGGTGCTCTATCTATGCACTGTGCTCAGGTACCATGAATAAATGAGGCTGACATTTAATTTTATGCACACCAAACTCAAATGTGGTTTTGCCAATTCACAAGACCGTTTTATTTCCACATACATGGTACTTATTTCCAAAATAAAACTGTATTAACATCTCACTGTTACACTTGCCTTCTGCAGGCCCATTTGGGGAGAGAGATGACCAGCAGGTGTTCATTCAGAAAGTCATTCCAATAACCAATAAACTCTTTGTGCGCCTCTCTTCGACTGGAAAAAGGTACTGTGTAAATGTGCACTCTCTGTTCTCAAACTGCAGCCATAGAACATCCAACAATCCTGAGTCACGTGATACCCAGCAAAGGGTGGCACAGTGGTACACTGGGTAATGCTGCCGCCTCACAGCACCTGGGCTGAGGTTTGGGATATGGCGTGGAATCCAGCCTATGTGGAGTTTGCATGTTTTCCACGTTTGTGTGGGTTTCCTCTGGGTGGTCTGGTTTCCATCCATGTGTCTCACATGAATATGGTGATTCTTAATGGTCCTTTGTGTGTGAATGTGTTAGGGAACGAGTCTGCGTGTGATTGCCATGATGGGCTGGTATCATGTCCAGGGTGTGCCGTGTGCCGTGCCTTGCCCCTAATGCTTCCGCGATAGGCTTAGGACCATCATGACCCCATATTAGACAAGTGGTCATTAATAATGAATGACTGAATGATTAAAAAACACAAAACCGTTTCCTGTGGACTGAGCGGTTGAGTGTTCTGCATGCGTTATGGCTCTCGGCTCCTGCAGGATCTGCGAGGTGCAGGCGGTGGATGGAACCACCATCACCTGTTTCACCGTGCGGGAGTGTGAGGGCTCCAGCCGCATGGGCTCCAGGCCACGCCGGTACCTCTTCACCGGCCACGGCAATGGCAGCATCCAGATGTGGGACCTCACCACTGCCATGGACATGGTGAACAAGGCTGAGGACAAGGCCAAGCGGGAGCCTGGTGAGAGCTTTGGGCATGTGTGGGAGATCTGTCCAATAAGATACTGCCAATTCCTTCAGCTGAATGTATGTCGAGGGGCTGCCAGAAGTGCTAGAGGACACCGGTGTGTGTTTTCAGTTGTGTGTCCGCAAATTGTTTCACAGAAGTGGGCGGTCCCACGGAGGAGGAGCTGCTGAAGCTACTGGACCAGTGTGACCTGAGCACGTCACGCTGTGCCACACCCAACATCAGCCCTGCACCGTCTGTCCTGCAGCACAGCCGCCTGCGGGAGTCCTGCTCCAGGTCAGCGTGACGACGCCCTGCTGATGATTGTGAGATCAAACTGAGTGAGACGTACAAGGAGACATTATTCTCATCTGTGATTCTCGCCGCCTCCCTGTGCTTCCACCCCAGTCTGCAGCTGCACGCATACGAGCCCATTCCGGAAAATGCCACCTATGGCTCGCTGCGTCCGTACAGGGAGAGCCCCCTGCTGGCTCGCGCACGTCGCACCGAGAGCTTCCACAGCTACCGTGACTTCCAGACCTTTGGCCTGAGCAGGGGCCTGCTGGAAGCTGGCTTAGGTGAGAGTGGCACCCATGGGGGCGACAGGAGGGCTTCGGCCATGGAGCTGTGGTCTAGCCGCTCTGCTGAAAGCCAACCCGAATCACCTCGGCAGCCCCCCGACAGTCCCGGGGACGCCCGCAGGAAAACAACGTACGAGGAAGAGGTCCAGGACGGCCGACTCGAAGGCCGTAGGAAGGGGGCCTTTGATGGGGGGTTCCTGAGCAGGAAGCGGGCCGTGCCCGTGCCGCAGCTGGCCTCTGTGCCATCCAGTGCAGATGGGGCGGGAAGCGATTCGTCCAGCACCGCATCCCCCTCCCCGACCAAAGTGTCCACCTCCCCCCGCCACAAGAAGGGTGCTGAACCACCCAACCAGGAGTACAACCTGTGAGTGAAGAACACCGCATACAAAACAACACTGGGTAAAGGTCACACTGGGTCAAAAAGCACATTGGTTACAACAGAAAGCAACAAGATACAGCATCCATTGGTCAGTCAGTGCAGCTTACTCAGTTGTGCTGGTAAGGTTATGGTTATAACATACTTTGAAACTGGTTATTGTGCACAATGGGACAACAAGAGCTTAAATATTCACATAAAACCTTTGTCAGAGCTAAGCTCTTTGAATGATCACAAGCAGTCCAGCAAGCAATGGGGCTTGCATCCCATACGCAGCCTGCCATCTTTCTAAAGATGCAGCAGTCGCAGCAGTACCCATCCGTTGTGGGAATGAGCACCTCACGTCATAAAGGGAGTAACAGCTGTTTTTTGTGGCAGTACCCCTAGTCATCTCTTTATTCTGATCTCCAAGCATTTACAATCCAGAAACTGGCATTAATCTAACCTTTAACTGGAATCTTAAGTTTGAAATGAGTCAAGTTCATTAATGTCTGCAGCTTATTTTTTAAGAAGTGTTTCAATGAACAGTGAAAGCTGGCATTGTGTGTAACGGGGTGAGTCAAACTCAAGTGTAGCATCAGTTAGTCTAAAATCAGTTAAATTAACAAATGAAACTGAGTGTAACATGCTTGGGAGTGACCACTTGTGAAATGGAAACATGTAGGCATGTGGTGATAATTCTTTTACGCATCATTATCACATAACTAAAAAAGTTAGTCAGGGAAAAAGCCCAAATGGTTCAGAAGGAACAGAATTGAAAGCAGAACAAACTCAGTCACGAAACAGGACCACCAGCCTTCTGTTTCAATCCAATCTCCAGTCGTCAGTCTTGGCTTATGAAGTGTCTCAGCTGAGGACTCATGGCCTCACCTGGTACTCATCTCACCTTAGTGAGGGGGTGTGGCCTGGCTGCTGTCCACCATGCTGAGTTTCAGCTGCACAGTGGGCTCTGATGGGAGGTGTCGCATCTCAAAATATTAAAGGAACGTTAGTGCTCTGGGTTACCTGGTTGTTGACTGAATGAGCAAAAGTTCAGGAGTATGGTGTCGCACAAATAAATGGTGGCCCTGTGAGTGGGCCAACACTCACACTCCTCATACATCTCATTCTCAGGTGCTACCGCGTAGACTAGTCAAAATGGGAAAGCTTCTTTCCCATCAACACTTAATTCCAGATCATGAAGGGAGTCGCTTTTCCAGTTTGTTTTAATAATTTAAACATGCAGTGCCTTTTTTTCTCAAATGACACCAGTCAGCTCATACAAATGTGATTGTTGTGTTAGTTACAGGAAGCAATGAAACCAAAGCGAGTCGTAACGCTGCATTCTACTAAACGTCTCAGTAGGTAGAGGAGGTGGTGTAGGGTTCGGTTTCTGAAGGTGAGAGGGATAACAGAGGGGAAGAGTTTTTTCCCCCGTAAATAATGTTATTGTTTTACAGTTTAATTTTAAAGGAATTTCAAAGGAACATATAGACAGAACAGTGTGACTTTAATATATGCATCATGGTTGAACTTAATTTTTCTCATATATATATGCAGTTCTTGTGGCTATGATATTTATATTTCATTGTTCTCAAATGTATTTGCACTGTTACTAAGAGAATTTACAGAATAGTACTTACAATTTTAATGAAGAAATATTTACCCATTTACTGCCGGGGTGTCCGTGTTGTTACTGGTTCCAGGAAAGCTCGTCTCTCCTGTTGTCTTGCCGTTCACAAACTCTGGCTATGTTTACAATGTCAGTCCAGTCAGAATAAAATAGCTTGTACATAAAATATGTATTTACGTTGCGTATAAATTTTTGTACAGCACCTGTATAAAGGACAATTTAATATACATTTATGTTGCTCACTGTTACACTAAAAAATAGATGGATAAGGAGACAGTGAGTTGTGTTTAGGACTGAGGAACACAGAAGATTTACGGAAAGTATTCGCACAACACAAAATACATTACCTTAGAACACTAATGTGACACTAATTAGATTATAATGGTAGTTAGAGCTTTGCATGCTTCTTTCCGTGTAATTTATATCGTAGAAGCCGACTCAATTTCTGTGGTGGTGCTGAGTGAAAACTGCCATTCAAAAACGGAAAATGCAGCAGCACAAAAGCAGAAGTCCTGGATCAGGGGCTTGAGGCATCATGGGCCGAGGCTGTAGATCCCCACACAAAACGTACAAAATCTCTGGTGTTGCACAACGTCTCATATTGTGGATGTTCTTGTCAGAGGAACTGTGTGTTTGTCATAAAGACACATGAACTCCTGTCCTGCACGTGGAAGCAATGATGGGGCATAGCCCTACTGTGTCGGTTTGAAGACGCTGCCCAGCTACAGCAAGGACTACTCCAGAAGCTTCTCACTAGGCAGGGGGACAATGGTCAAGCAGCTGATGGGATGAGAAACCATACTTGCCTGATAATACTCTGTTTTGTTTGCTATTTTATGTTAAAAATGAATGGTTTAACTGACAACTGCTGCAATGCGTAGCTGCAAACCAATAGAAATGTCCTGCTTGACATTACGGTACTTCACTAGTCGTTCAGATGCTAAGGATGATGTGTTTACAGTGTTTGAAAGAACTGAATGGAAAAGCGGTAGGTTCAGAATGTAAGCTTGCGTTCCATCTGAAGGCCAGACTAGCTGAACTGTGCTGTGAAACTGACTTGCATTAAACTGTATACAGTAGAGCAGTAACAAAAGTAAATAGTTACATTTCAGCGACTCCCTTTTGTAACCCTACTGATCATCAGAGCAATGCAGAACATAGACTGCATGGAACATGTTAAGGGATCCTTCATGCTGGAACCCTGTAAAGTGTGTTTAATATTACGGTACACTTCCCAGATGAACCTGGTCCCTGGACTTGCCTTGCAAACTAATGGCTCTGTCATTAACCCTTCTGCTGATCAAGTAAAACTATTAACCTGGAAAATACCTTCTCTGTGTTGTTGTCTCTGTACAAAAAGCAATTGTGTTATTGATTGTATTACATGTAATGTTTTTATTAACTTGACATTCTTCCGTTAATATACAAAAGAGATTTTACACACAAATGCCTCATAGGAAGAAATGAATATATTATAAAAGACAATGAAATGGTTAGTTCTAGGACAGTAAGCCACATTAAGTCTAAAAAAGAGTGCAATTTTATATACAGCAGGATTTTACAGTTTAGGGTGTTAACTAGAAACTAGGCAAGAGGCGGGGCCTGATGGCCAACACCGATGACTCTGATTCACAGGAGGTATAAAAGATGGAAGGGATTAACACTCAGCTGGTTTCAAGGCCTCCGGACCCCTCACTCAACAGCGCACAGCATTACGTACGTACAGTGAACGGCACGGTTATTTAGCTACCCAGTGTGACGTTGACACCTCTCTGGAATAATTTCAAAACCTAATGATTGTCTCACAGGTGATTGTGTCCATCACTTAGGTTATTAGGAAGACAAATTTAATAGTGTTCTGACTTACAAAAATCTTGTAAGCTACATAATACTCTACATAACACTGCTTGTACAAAACAAAAGCATCGTACTATCTGTTCATTCTATGTGTTCCTACAAATACTGTAGTATGTACTTAGCAGACAATTACTAGCTTGGTCAGTGAGAGGCCAAGATACAGTTATACTTCTGCAGTATGGTGTAGGTCCTAAGCAACCTGTTTCAGTGATTAATATTGACAACACTGCATATTTTATCAACTGGCAACAATAACTCCACAAGTTAAACAATACAGTACATGTGAGCTGTACAACATACTGGAGTGCACACTTAAGACACTAATTAAATGTAATTGGCATTTTCATTGATACTGAAATGCTCTCTCTACTGCTCCTCCTAGCAGGCACACAGTCCCAAGTACTGTACATGAACGGTGGAAATTTAAGTGGAAACAGAGGGCTGCAGCACGGGTGAAAGAGCATAAAACAGCGCACTGCACAGTATGTTATCCGTCATCAATAGGAAACTGTGGTATCGCCTTATTTTCATATCACAGGTCATTTGTAAGGCTGGTCCTAAAAGCAGAAAATGAGTAGCCTTTTAATTTGGAGTTGTTCCAGTTTTCTTCCTCAGTGTTTCACTACAGTCATCAGTGTAAACACTGTCCGCCCACCACATCTGATGCCATGGTGAGGTCACTTTCCTGGGCTCTAAAAGCCCCTTTCCACTTCCACACAGATGGTTAAGTGATGTTTTTCTCCTTGTCATTAAAAAAAATCACTTCATAAATAATGTTCCCATCACCTGTAAAGCTTACAGGAATAATTTGATGCTTTAATGCTCTTAAAGGTGTCGTTTTGTTTTACGAGCTTTCAGCGAGTCCACAAATCAGCAGAGTGTGGGGGGGCTTTGCAGGGCATGATGGGTAGGACTCCGGTGTGGTACAGGAGGGGTGTTTCAGCTCACCTCTCCCAGCATGAAGCTACAAGTGTGTGTCTGTGAATGTGGTATGCTCCTTCCTCACGGTACTGAAACCCTTCATCGTGTCCACCGGCTCCTCGTCCTCCACACACTGGAAGGGACACAACACAAAGTCAACAACGTGCAAAGAAACTGCACTCTAACGTGAGGTCCTTAATGAATTCTTTAATTAATATGTAAGCTTGAGATTAAAGAACGGCGTTTATGACCGAAAGGTTTCCAGCTGGAGTCCCAGAGCGGCACTGCTGGTGTATCTCGAGGACAGGACTTAAACCAATTAAATACTGCAGCTGTGTAAATATCACAGGGCTAGAATGGTAAGAGGAAAGTCTCTTTGCGTAAAGGGTCTACAGATCGGCTGAAAGTCAAGTTTTTGCATGAGATGTGACTAAATTAAGTGAAGCGGCAGCGGTGCAGAGCTGTGCGCCATGTCCCAGTGCATTGTGGATGGTGACTCACCATGCCGCTGTCATAGCCCTGCACGCTCCTAGGCTCCCATGGCCCATCCTCCAGCAGGGACTTCTTGTCGTGGGTGCCGATGAGCCGGCTGATACTACTGCGCAGAGAATTCTGGGAGTAGGCGTGGCTCAGTGGGCTCTGATTAGTGACACGGAGTACAGGTGTGGTGCGTGAGCTGCTGTCCACCATCTTGATGTCTGTCAGGCCCTGATGGAGGAGACAGTCTCAGTCTATGGCTTCTGCCAGTGTATATATTGTGTACTTTTATGAGGTTTGGCAGAGTTAGAGCAGACTTTGAGTGAAAAGTCTTGCTATTTTAAAAGAAACTATGGGGTCAAAGGCCACAAGCCCTGCAAAACAACACCCACAGACAGAGATGAAGTCACAGATTTTACTTCCCAGTTAGTTTTCAAGCATCATTTCTAACTCAGAGGAAGAATTAGAGCCCGAAAGAAAGGAAGGAACTGGGAAACACCAGCCCACAGCAAACTCTCTGACCAGAACAATTTTGGAGCGAAGCAGGGCGGCTCAGGACCCCGGTGCCACTCATACCTCCGTGTGCCGCGTAAAGCCCTTTAGGGTGACGTTGCTCGATGAATCTGTGGTGTCCGCCACGGCCTCGGACTGGAAGCAGAGAATCAGCGTGTGAAGGCCTGCTCGCTACACCATAGCTTACCGCTGCGGAGGTGCTGCCGCTGGGCCTCGGGATTGCAGAATTCACACTAGAGCGGTTGGCTGAACAAGGGCTCTTTGGCAGGAAGAAGCAAGATGAAAGAAGATCCGCGAAAGTAGAGTCCAGAGTAAAGCGAAATAAAGGGAAAGAAAAGATCAGGCTTTAAATTCTTAGGAGAGAAGAATGAAACAAGAGAGTAAGCTACAATTCTCTCACTACGCACATTTACTACAACCAAGATAATATTTTTAATATTAAAATGTAGTAATAGAATTCTGAAATGTTGCTAGAAAATGCACTGCATTTCGTTTCACAGCACGCCACTGTATTTGTGAGGTTCCTCGCTAACATCTCTGCTTTGCCTTTGTCACCACAAGGGGGTGCTTTTGTTTAGGTGGAGTTGAAAGACTGACTGCCGCCCCTCTTGTGCTGCAGCTGTCACAGCAGGGGAGCAAAGAGCAGACACATGAGGGCAGACACAGAATATTCAAATCTGTTATTAATAAGAGAAAAAAAACACATATTAATCAAAGCAAAAAAGTCATATCCTGTGTAGTGCCGACTGTGATACATTTGATACCACTGTACAGAAAACTATTATTGTTACAGTCCTTAAATAACATGGTTCAAGTGAGGAAAGACCTACATCCTGAGGTTATATGGTAAAACGGGAGAGAGTATGTGCGATGTAGGAATGACTTCTCTCACCGTGTAGGAGTCGGGAGGTGGGCACACCCCCATGGAGTTCCTCTTCTGCAGGGGTAGCAGCGGGGGGCGCTCTCGCACAAAGGGCCGCTTCTTGAGTGCCCTCTGCAGGATGAGTCCCAGCAGGAGAGCGAGCAGGAAGAGGCCCAGCACGGCCATGAACACGATGAACCACAGCTCTGTGTAGAACATGGTCCTGGACTCCTGCGCACCGGTCTTCCCCACGGCCGTGGGGTCCACCGGTCCTGCAGCGATGTGGCGCGATGCCGGTGAGGAAGGGATGGTGCTGAGTTGCTTCCCCTTACAGCATGCTTCAAAAGTACTTCTTTAAAATGACTTTAAACAGTGTTTCAGTCTCTGGAGTGTCGTCCGGTAAAAAGTGCACGTACACACCACTCAACCTTCTACATCTGAGGATAGTTTTGAAAAGGTTGGGCTGTCTGATGGAATGTCTAATTAAAATATTTTGCCAACAATAATGGCATAAAAATAAAATCAAGAAATACTCTAATAGAGCAGAGTATTTAAAATAAACAGGGTTTCTGCATCATTAAACAATTACGGTAAATCCTGCATGTGACTTTGCTCCTCCTTCTATAATCATGTTTATCGAGTTAAGTAAAGCATGTAAAAAAGTGAATGGTGTGTATTATAAAAAAAACCTGGAGATGTGCTCTCCTTGCTCTGCACTGTTAACCCTGTTTTCATTGTCAGCCTATGAACGGTGAAAAATGAATTTGTCAGATTAGCGTTAAGATTAGTTACCTGTATGCACATAATTTTACGAAACTGAAATAGCTTGTTTGTTGCATTATAAATCAAAAGTCTCACATATATAATTAAGGTCTTTTTAAGTATGTCACTTTTAAGTGTTCTGGCTATTTATTGTTATTTATTGTTATTGTTACTGGCATTATTGTTTTTCGTGTAGTACTACCTATTGTGTTGTCTACAGTCTGTGGAGAAGCACTCAAGCAAGAATTTCATAGCACTTTGTACACAGTACTTATACTTATGACAATAAACCTTGAACTTGAATGTCTGATTGCCAAATCTATATACAGGAATAAGCTAAGATTATTATTTAGATACCAAGTAAAAGTGCTGTGTCTGCTGTCAGGACACACAGACAGATAGGAGGGACTCACCAATGCCAGTCGCTGTGTTGTACGTGATGAGAGGCGTGGTGGCGCTCCCCATGTCGGTGCTGCAGGTGACTTGGAAGACAAAGGCTACAAAAATCCCATTTTACATTACAAAATAATTTTTCTTCTGACAAGGTTGTGAAAATGAAACATCGCTTTATTCATGTTGTGCGACACTTTATCTTCTCATTGAGTCTTATTGCAGAAACAGTGGAGAGCTACATGTTAATGTGTACAGCGGTAGTAGTGTTACTGTGTTCACGTACAGAGAGTGGAGAGGTACATGTAGATAACAGTCTGTGGATGGAGGGACAGGCAGAGAACGTACTTTTGTCGGATGTGCGGGGGATAGATATAGAGGTGTGAAAGCCACTGTAGATGCGCAACCCATTCTCTGTGAGAACAAAGTCCCGTAGCTCCCCGTTGAGGGCAAACGAGTGGCTCCACTCCAGGAACATCGTGGTCAGGTTACTCTGCACTAGAAACGGAGCTCTGTACTGGGGGACTGGACAAGAACAATAAGAGGGTGGAGTCAATAATGTGACAGACATACAGACTTCATTAAACATTTATCTCAGGCTTCAGCAGCAAAGGAAAGTGTTTAACAGACAAAACGGTCGTGAGCTCAGCAGGAAGGGCTGAAGGCAGAAAGACAATGTAGGACCTAATCGGTGGGGGGGGGGGGGCAGGGAATTTCAAACATATTAGCTACCACTAGGGGCAGGAAAGATACGGTCCTTACGTTCTTTCAGCGTAGCAAAGGGAGTCCACTCGGAGGCGGCGCTGCCCATGTTGTTGTAACAGGCCACACGAAGCTTATATGCAGTGTACGGCTCCAAGCCTGTAATGTTGAAGCTCCGCTCTTTACCAAAAAAGCATGTCTCATCTGGTCCGGGGGTGCAGGTGGTAGCTATGGGCTGGGGAGTCTGTGGACAGGCAGTGTGTATGTGGAGCTCACAGCTGGAGGAGTAACACAAAGAGGGGAATAAGACCCAGACAGGCTAAACTCCCTGCACAAAGTATAACTGCTAAATTGTCATCTACATAACACTACACCACATGGGTGACGTGGACAAGACTTGTATGGGACAAACTGGGTAGAAGAATCAAAGCAAAGCAACACTCAAGTGTCCTCCATCTCTGGGAACAGCTGCAGGAGAACTGGGAAGACATGGGGCTCACTTCCTAATGAAACTTGTTTGACCAAAAACCTTGTGAAAAGGTGTACTTAGACTTGGCTGTCGCACAGAGCAGATGTGGACCCAATTGCAGAACCGTTTACTAGAAAGATACTTGGGGCTAGGCAATACTCAGAGTCGAGGACAAGCGTGGTTCAATCCGAGGCGCAAACGGGGTCTGAGGAGAAAATCCGAAGTCGTGGTCGATGCCGTAGGAAACAGGAACAGGGACAAGGACAAGGAGCTGGGCGTGGGAACAGGGAGGAGGCTGGGTAAGGTACTGAAGAAGAGCCATGAATGCAAGAGGACAGTTGTCTCAAAGAGATTCCGCAACTGGGAAGAAGCTGAGGATGGTTTTTATAACTGACTGCTGCAATTGCCTTCAGGTGCTTAACTGGAGTCAGGTGCTGCTGGTTGTGGTGCAGACGTAGTCGTGACATTGGTACTGCATCTCATTTGATTGTTATTGTTAATTTGTTCCTTAGTTGATTTCATCCAAAGCAGCTTACAATATATAGAGATGGACAGGTTTGTAGTTTCATGGTAGCTTGGACTTAAACCAGCAACCTTCACATTTCAAGGTCATGCTCTGAACTGTTACCCTTTCTGTCATTAATATAGATTCTTTGTCCTTGAATACAGAGTGACAGTTTCTTTATTCAGCTTTACCCTCAAATTGGTTGTCCCAACCATCCTGATCTACTGTACATATATGGCATTCATAGCGCACGGGATAATTTGTCCTCCAGAACGACGCTGCTATGGAGGTAATGCTCGGTGACACTCAGGGGCAGGTATAGTTTCACATCTTTATATGCTGGTAACAATACCTCTCGATGATGCCATTAGGCGAGAGCGGTTGGTCCCACTCGGTCAGGGCTGAGCGTGAAGTCAGCACAGCGATGCGGGCCGGGGGCTGCTGGGCTGGGGGAGCTGGCTGGGTGAGTAACTCCCTGGGGGGACCACGGGTGCAGCACAGAAAGCAAGTACAGGCCTCAACCCTCACTGAGTAGAGCGTGAAGGGGTGCAGGCCGTAGAGAGTCTGCTGGCGGGAGGTTCCTTCAGACAGCTGGAGAAGCAAGAGAGAAGCACGCAAGGATAGTTCAGTTGCCATTATTTCTGCGGGTGTTGTGGGTAAAAAGTTAAAGATGGTAGCATGTTGGTTAAGGAAACTTGATGTAGCCTGAAGGTTGCCTCTTCAAGTCCCCCAAGGGGCCATACAGTAAGCTACTATGTTGTGCATGTTAAAGAATCCTTCCTTAAACTTTTTGCCACAGGCATTTATAACACGAGTAAAAAATAAGGTAAGTGGAAAAATGACCCCAGATAGTATGCACAACATACTGTATGTCTTCTCCTACATTAACTATAGTCTTTTACTCTGTGTCTGGGTCAACAAGTGAAATTTTTTACAATAAAGGGCCATAGTGGCATTAAAAAAGTGTGTACCAGAAGGTTTGTGCCTTTGCTCTCAGCAAACACCCTGTACAGGCTGATGAGTCCATTGGGCTTGGTTGGGGGGCTGATGTCCACCACTGCTGATGTGGCACGGATGAGCTGGAAGGTGGGGGGGGGCACGTCCTCGGGCGGTGCCGGACCTGTCCTTCCCCAGGCCCAGGGGCTGGCAGAGCGGCCCACTGAATTTACTGCCCACACCTACAGACACGGACACAGTGGGTGGATGCAAAAACGCCCTTAAAAGACGTCAGATGTGCAGGTTGTACATCACAGGGTTGCGTCAACTTGGTCAGATCACCCTGACTGACTGTACAGTCACATCACCCCGATCGTCCTCAAACAAAATCAATAATCAGACGTACGAGACATACTTTTTATGAACTGGGGCATCAAGTCAACACTCAGCTACAATGTCATTATTACTTGTGAATTGACTTATGAGTTTTTAATCTAAAATGCCCAGGAGGGTGGGCAGCCATTGGAATTTGGACCCCAAGAGGTTTTTTTCTCCCTTGACTTTCGGTTGGGAGTTTTTTGTTCCTTTCTTCGTGGCCAGTAGGCATACTTATAGCTTCAATAACTGCATGGATAATGTATTGCTGTAGTATATAGTCAACTGCCTTATTTGTTTCTTTGTCTTTGTCCCCTGAGCCAATGCCTTTGTTCAGCACCCTTCGTCACTGTGTGACAAGAGCGCTCTATAAAAATGAATTGAACTGAATTCACACCACCAAACGAAAGTACTGAATAGTAAAACAACGGTGTTCTTATATCAGTGGTTTTAAATATTTATACTACAGGAAAGCATGGAGGAACAGCGAGCAGTGCTGGTGCCTCTCAGTTCCTGGTCTGTAGGGTTAGACATGATTGCAAATCAAACTCACTCTGAGTGGAGTCTGAATGTTCATTTAATTTCATTTACACATTTAACTTTTCTCCAAAGCAACTTGCGATGTTAGTCTACCCACAGATTTTTACCCATTAATACAACTCTATAAAAGCAATTTTAGGGAAAGTACCTCACTTAAGGGTACTACAGCAGACAGTGGGATTCAAGCTGTGACCCCCAAATGCAAAGGGAGCAGCTCTAACCCCTAGACCCCCTACTATTGGCATGGGTTTCCTCCAGATGCTCCAGTTTCTTCCCAGAGTCCAAAGATGTGCAGTTTAGATGAATTGGTGGCTGTGAATTTTGTGTGTGTGTGTGTGTGTGTGTGTGTGTGTGTGTGCGCCCTGTGTTGGACTGGCATTGCATCCAGGGTGTACCCTGCGTCGTACCCTGTGCTTCTGGGATAGGCTCTGGAACTATCGTGTATTGGACAAGCTGTTATTAATAATGGATGGATGGATTAGATTTCATAGCTAATCCTACAGGGTAACGGGCACTCAAAATGTTTAGAAAATATGCTGCAACGGAAAGCAGCTCAGTAGGAAGGCAGACCATATTGGCTGTGCACATTTTTTGATTCTCAGTAGTGCTGAACTTCACTTTTTGTGTCTGTTAGGATATTTGTTCTCTAAAGGAAGGAAACATCAACAAGAGAACTAGCCATAGGTGTTCACCTTAACTACTGTAGGCATATTCAGCCCAAACATCAGCACATATTAAAGAAGACCTCTTGGACGAATCTGCATGAAAATCAAATTTCACCTTCATCAATGGGTAAGCGAACACATGGAAAGTGAGGTAATCTTATTTATCGGGAAGCATTTGTATAATTACGCATGAATACCATAAAAGGTCACAGCAGGTCGGGATTTGCATGAGTAAGTAATTTGTAGATTGTCAGACGTAACCGAGGTGGCAGATGGATGTACCAGTGTATAGGGTTAAATTAGCCTCAATAATAGGCAATTACACTGTGATCAATCAGGATGATAGATCTAAGTGGCAATACGCGAGGACTGCAACCAGCGTCGGTAGAATTGGCATTCCTTGCGAGGCCCAGCTGCCGAAGTGTCAGAGTTGCGTGTCAGCATTTGTGGAGGGTCACAGAAAGGCCGTCTTGTCACCCAGATGCAGAAAAGGTCACCGAAGAGGAGGGGGGAGTGACACGGAAAGGGAGGGTGAGCGGCTCAAAGTCTCATCACTCTTTCCATCTGATTGTTCTGACAGACTGGATTTGACATGAATAGATATTCAAATAGCAATAGGGACAAGATTATACACTTTATACACTTGCAAAATTCCTGGCCTACCTTGTGACACGAACAGAGACGACGTCATTACAACAGCTCTCTTATTATTATACAGTTAAAATTAGTACCACTCTTAAATCTTTATCATTTAGTTTTATGCAAATAAGCTTTTTAATACCTGAAATGCCCCTATGTGTCTGGCTCACATTGTTAGTGATCAGTTAGTTATTAATTTAAATATTATTTTAAACATAAGTCTCTGTCTTTGATATGTCTAATAATACCTCTACTACTCAAAAGTATTTCCTAGTTGATCTTTGAGCATTTATTTTAAGCATTGTTCACAGTTGTTCCAAAGTTAAAATGTTTCACTGAATGCATACAGTGGAATAAAAAGATTTTCTGAACACTTCTGTACTCTTTAAAGCAAGAAACCCTAGTTCTGTTGGCTCGACCCCTAATCATTGGCATTGTGGTGACCCTCACCTGTGATCCTCCACCATTCCCAGCCTTCTGTATCGTGTCATAATTTTCTGCTCACAATTAAGAACAAACAAAAAAGGCAAACTCTAATCAGACTGTTTCCGCCTAGGCCCTGCACCTCGCAGGCGTCACAATCAAATGCTAATGCTGTTTTGTTCTAAAGGGTAGACTGTCAATTAAAGCGGTCTGGCGCATCCTGCCAGTACCCGTGAATAGACGTTCAGCATTGACCAAGCACACCGGACTGAAATGGACAAGGAAGCGTATTACTCATTTGATTAAGTAATTGGCGATGCAGTGATACTGCATCAAAAGAAATAAACGAGTTGGCGTTCTCTCATGAGTTGCATTTTGGCCTGAGAAAAAACCATTACCTTACTGTAGATGTAACAGCAAGTACCGCAGTGGTTAAGAGCACAGACTGGTAACCTGAAGGTTGTTTGTTCACGTACCTGGAACGGCCCTGTTGTAGTATCCTTAAGCAATGTACTTAACCTGAATTGGTCAAATAAAACATCTGTTATGTAAAACTGTAAGGTGCTTTGAAGAAGAGGGTTATTAAAGCGATAAAATTGTGAATTAATAGCAATAAATTCCTTTACAAGAATGAACAATTTTAATCACGGCGAAACTGTGTCCAACTCTGAAACTTTTCCGCGGCCATTCCTTCCCATGCTAAAATTCTGTACCTGATACTCGTATGGAGAGTATGGAAGAAGCTTGTTATCCTGGTAGGATGTTGAGATGTTCTTGTACACTAGCATAGCCCCTACAGGTGTGGTGTTGTCCAGGATGTGCCTCCTGTACAGCTCAAAGTGCTGGATCTTTCCATTGGGGTGCGCCGGTGGAGACCAGGAGATCAGGAAGGTGTTCTCTGTTCCATCCATGCCCATCTGGAGCTGCAGCACCGGTGCACTCTGGCCAGTGGGGGGTGCCTCCAGGGTCTGCGCTGTGGCCCAGTCGCTGGAAGCACAGCCCAGCAGAGTGCAGGCCTCCAGTCTCACATCATATCTAGGCCAGATGTATGCAGACAACAGTCATAACAGTGATGATAACTACAGAACTACCACTGGCATTGCAACTACGCCTAAATAAGCAAAATAAAAGGCTCTGCTGTATGGTGTACACATTCTCTTTAAATAACACTGGTGAAGTAGTCATTTTAAAGAGGAATGTACAACTGTAGGTGTTATTTCTAGAACTTTCCACTGACAGATCACAGGTCACTGTTTTCATTTATACTGCTTGGCATTAATTTAATTCTGTGTATGGACACAAGAGCCATTGAGATGTGTCTAAAATGAATTCACTGAGATTGTCACACAATCCCAATACCACCTTGGTTCAGGAGACAGAGGTCCTTTCCCCAGTTCAGGTCATTTGGAGCGATAGAAAAGGGCTTGGAGCAGAATAGGAGGAAGGTCGGCCATACAAGGTTGGCGATGGGCTGGTGATAACGCTGATGAGCTATTATTATCCACAGCTTATCTGTATTTCACTTCAACATATGTATACAGGCAGGGCCTTCAATCACAGTGCATTTGAATGGTCGCCCATCTTTTGTCTAGTCTTGGCAAATGGACACATGAGCACATCCTCAAGGTTGACTTTTTTGCTTTCTGATTCTCAGCGTCCCCGTCTCCTCTGTCTCCCTCCTTCTACAGAAAGGGTGCAGTGTGGGGGATATCACCGACACTTTCCTCAGGGGGGACTAACTTCTCAGTAATGTCATTGTGCAGAACAAGGACAATCACATGATTCTCTTGCAAAAAGGCTGTTGATCTTTAGAACGAGCTCATGGTGTCACTGTATATGTTTCATAGAAACCACAATTTAAAACTTCAATATAGTTCTTTCATGTGTACACCTGCTATTTGTCATGAAATGAAAGTTCAGGAAAATGCATGAGTAGAGCTGTTTAACTCTGGGTCCTGAAAGGCTACGCCTTCCAGCTCTACTTATTCCCCAAGAAATTTCATATAGGCAGGGAAATGGGTTCAGTCAAGACAGCGAGTCACTCGCTGATTTTTGCTAGAGCGAAAACTTGTGGAACTGGCCCTCCAAAACAGAAGCTGACCAGCCCTATGCTAGACTCTGAGACTGTGACCATGTATTAATGCTTAAATAAGATGGCTCATGAGACAAGCCTGGGTGAGGGATGTGACTTACCTGTAATATGGCTTCAGGCCTGAGAGGAAGAAGGAACGACTGAAGAAGGCACTGTGCTCCGAGGGGAAGGTAAAGCTCTTGAGGGTGGGCTCGGCCGCATCCCGCGTGAAGATTGTGTAGTTGCAGATTTCCCCATTGGCACGGACAGGGGGGTCCCAGGTCACGAGGATGTCCGCAGAGCTGGATGGCTGTAGTCTTGGGGGGGGCACCCCAGAAGGTGCTGAGGGACTGGTCCTGGCTCTGGCCACTGAGCTACTGATGCTTCCCTGACTGTTGCTGGCAGTCACAGTGTAGCTATACTCCACATTTGGCAGCAGGGTGAAGTCGTGGAACCTGGTGTCGGTGCCAGCGTAGATGAGCAGGCCATCCCTCCGCAGCTCGTAGCCCATGATAGCTCCATTGGGGTGCTCAGGCTCTGTCCACAACACCTCCACAGATTCGGAGCCTGTCACTTTCAGGACAGGGGCACCCATGCCTGTAGGTGGGGCTTCACTTGTGTGGACAGATGTGGGCAGACTCTCCATGCAGCCACCATTCGTGCAGGCAACCAGGATCAGCTGGTAGTACTTGTGTGGCTGCAGACCCGAGACTGACGCTTGTGGTTCTTTCCCACTGTAGATCTCTTCACCATTAAGCTTTAGAGAGTAGCCTGTGATCACTCCATTCTGGATAGGTGGCACAGTCCAGGAAACGTTGACGTAGGTTGAGGAGACCTCAGTCACTGTTGGTGGTGCCACTGCAACAGGGGGTGCCTCCAATGTTATGATCTCCTGCAGTGGGCTTGTGACACAGCCCTCCATGGTACAGGCAATGACTGCGTAGCTGTAGGGAGTGTATGCAGCCAGATCCTCATCAGTGTAGTTGAACACACTGGAGTCAAAACTAAAGTGGAAGCCGAAACTGTTTCGTTGGATCCGATATGAAAGAATAACTCCATTGGGCTCCTCTGGGGGCTTCCATGACACCAGCACTGCATAAGGGTTGCCCTGAACATGGGTAACCGTGGGAGGTGCAAGGCCTTTTGGGGGTGCTTGCCGGGTATGCACCGCTGTCCAGGCACTGTCAGCATAACCCGCTGTGTTCCAGACTCGTATCCGGAACTTGTATCTAGTCCACGGGTGTAAACCAGTGATGTTGTGGGAGAAACTGCTTGCTTGTATTCTATTTTCTGTGAAAAGGGTACTTTCATGCTCAATGCCATCCACCCCCTGAGCCAAGCTGATCACCTGGTACTGGGTTATCCTGCCATTGGTCTGGGTGGGTGGAGACCAGTGCAACTCCACACTACTTGCTCCCACATGCCAGGCTACTGGGGCAGGCTGGGAGGAAGGTGGGGCCTCCTCCGTGATGACAGCCTGTGGGGTGGTCCTGGTGCAGCCCGCCTCCGTACAAGCCTCCAGAACCAGGGTGTAGACCGTGTAGGGCTCCAGGCGCCGGAACAGGAACTGACGTGACAGTCCGCTGAACTCCAGATTGCCCTCATTGTAGATTTTATACACCTGTGGGTGAGGGATTAGAGCAGCTCATCAAAAATGACCTTAAAACAATATTAAACTCACCAAAGCATGGTAAGGAATGAAACAAAATTTGACACATAGTGTATTAACAACTCAAAAATTATATCACTAATGAACTAAGAATTCCCATGACTATGTTCTAGAGAAGCAAGATGTAGTATGACAATGAAATACTGCTTAAGCAACAAGCATCATTCCAAAACACCTTCAAGTTTTTTTGAATCTAAAACTGCAGAGCAATTATACATGGACTGTTTAATGTGCTATGGTACTTCTTTTATTGAAAACAAAGTTTTCAGGTGTTATTAATTCTGTTAAACACAGATTCAGGAAGCTGTCTTATGGGATGTATATTTCACTGCCTGGCTGAATTTGCATTTATCTATTTACTTTGCTAAAGGTCCAATCAATACATATTGATGAGGCTGTGCCTTTAATTCTACCTTCATACACTTCTTCTAGACAGCAGGGTGGAGAAATGACAGAAAGCTGGTAGTGCTGATATGGTTGCTGTGGGCAGATGTATTGGTTTGCAGCATGTTGCGTAATGCCTTCTACGTGTCAGCTTGTGACGCATGGCCCGGTACCTTGATGACCCCGTTCGGCGTGGCTGGTTCGGGCCAGCGCAACAGCAGTGCGCGGCCATGCTCTCGCTTCTCCACGGTGAAGTTGGCCAGGCCGGTGGGTGGGGCCTCCAGGGTGCGCACCACTGCCCAGGGGCTGTATGTGCTGCCGGCCATATTGACAGCTTCCATACGCAGGCTGTAGGTGGTGTAAGGCTCCAGGCCAAAGATGCGTGCCTCCTGCTTGCTGCCCTGAACACAAGCAACGACAGACAGGTACTTTATCAATATGTATGCACAGTGATTCTGGACAACTGCTAAATTCAAAGTAAATGAATGGCTGCTTGTATTTAATAGAGACAGAAGAAACAGAAGTATAATCAAACATAGAGGGTAGGTGCTCAGAACCCCCGGTTTATTTTATATGAAACATTTATTATATTTATTTTTCCTTACTCCAGCCATTCCATAGATGGTCTTTAGACTTCTTCATTTGTTTATAAAACTGAACTGGACATTGGAGCACACACAAAGCAAACCCAAATTGGACATCCACCGAATAAATACAAATAAAACAAGAGCAACCCTCACTGGTGGTGCACGGGGACAAGTTTTTCACAATAATTTACGGATATGCTCATATCATAGACATGCATTACTTTCAACCAATGTCCCCGGTGCTTCATGAAACCATTTTCAGTTGTGCTTTACGCTGAACTGTCGGTTGTCACTTTCCCAATACGACTCTCGGTGGAGCGGCTGCTGGCACGCGCACCGAGGCCCAAGTTCCAGTTGGGGGCGCGGTGGTGGTGGTGGTGGTGGTGGGAACAGTGCGAATAGCAGTGAAAGTGCCTCCTGCACATGCTGGATAAACCGGGACCACAGCGTCCCTCTGCCGCAGAGTGCAAGCCATGAGTGCGGAATTTGCATAATGTGGGACAGCTTGTAAGATCAGAGAACAAAGCTGGCAAAATACAAGTCCGATAACGATTTTTAAATAGGTTTTTTCCCGCCTGCATTTTTTAAACAGCAAACAAGATTAATAATTCCCCTTCTGAAAAGGGGGGGGGAGGGAAGTTCTTTTGCAAATGCAGCCACTTAAACAGCGCCAAAAAACAACAGCATAAGCTCCCACGCAAACAATAATCTTTTTTTCCCAACAGATTAGACACCAAATTCATTACATGGCAGGAAGCTCTGGGACATTTAAAGGTATCTTTCATGCTGTGAAATATGGAAAGTGCGTGGACTATAAAACAGAAAACATATGCACATTGTCAATGGCGACAGCTGTTTCTTGCAGCTTTATTTCAGCACAGAGGATCGTTTCCCGCCCCTAGATGGCAATGCTATCAAACACTTAGCTCAACATGGATACCTAAGCCATTAGCGACCGCCCGCTTGTTCATCCAAGACACTCAAGGCGGCCATTAAAAAACGACTAAGAGAATTGATTTTGTTATAGATTTCTAAATAAATGTTTATGGCTTAGAGCCTTAAAAGTGGAAGTGTTTAAGTTTTCATTAGAGGGATTTCTTATACACTTAAATTAACAGGCATAGACTGTGCAGCCATATGAAAATGGGAAGGAGACTTTTTCCCCATAAACATATACAAATGAATGGAAGTACATATGAACAAGGCTGAAGGCCAGTTGAACAACTCAGCTGGAGGTATTTTTTTCCCCTCAGCATCATGTCTGAAAATTAATGTGGTATTTTAAGAAAATGGTTCCTGTTGCAACTTATTTCCATAAGAAGTCAATGGCAAATAAAGACTTCATAAGTTCAACAGTCAGGGATGTAAAAAAAGGATAGTGCAGTTTAAATCATATGTTTCAAACTCTAAATAGATTGAACAGTAAAACTTCATGCAGTTCTGTACAAGATGAGAGTCACTGGATGACAGAACTTCATAAGCTGAAAATATTAAACCCTACAGTTCTTAATGCAGCACATGGTCAATTCACGAATGCAAACAGGTGTAACTCCGGAGATCCTCCACACAGCCACTTCCAAGTGTAAACAAATTTGCACATAATTTCATATTAGTAACAAACCCATGTGGAAAGGCTTATTCACTGATGCATTACAGAAACATCAAAATGTACTTAGATGTAACATGTTATGGCTCAGTTCTGAGAAATTCCTCGTTTGTTTGAAGAAAAAGAAAGGCTTTCGACCTTTTCTTTTTCCATATGGAAAGCAGGTCTTCCTTGCCTCGTCGTGTCTGCATATATGTTATTTTACCTGACAGCAGTGGGAGCACACAAGGCCAGATGATGATTTTAATTAAGAATAACCATGTGTATTTGTCACAAAAATTATGCTGATTAGTTCAAAACAGAGATTCTTGACCCTTCAAAGGTGCATGAGTGACTCATTTCCATACGTACGAACTGTCGCAAACCCCTGTGATTTCACATAGTACCAGAATTTGAGAATTTCAAAAATTTCGAAATTTTGAAAAACTTTGAAAAGCATTCCCTAAAAAGGGATGACCTGGTTTTATAACTATGAAACTTATTTACTCATTTATACACCTGGGTGACTTTACTGGAGCAATTTAGGGTGCGTACCTAATTCAAGGGTATTACATCTGTAAGTGGCATTCAAACCTGTGACCTTTGAGTCCAAAGGCAGCAACTCTAACCCTAATCCTACCAGATGCCCCATTTGTACTCTTTAATGCACTATTTCTACTAGTGTATTAACAAGTGTTTTAATTGTTACAGCTGAATACATATTGTCTGCTTCACAGAAACCATCAGTGCCATATAAGAATAAAAAAAACAGAAAAATTCCAAAACAACCTGAAAAGAGAAAAATCCGCAGAAGTCACTGTGTTGCTGTCAAAGACTTCTCATGAAAAAAATTAAATTCTTAAAAATGTATAGCAACAGTCTGGGAGATAGTGGTGAATACCAAGAAATGTTTAACTACCACAGACTGTGGAAATACTAATAAAATACCAGAAGTGCAATAAGAAAAAAAGAAATCGACTTTGCACAGAACAAAAGGGAAATGTAGCTGCAAGCTGTAACAAAGGAGTGACGTGAGTGAACCAGTGGAACTGCATTGTGATTGCCATGCCGTGTGCTGGGAACATGCGAATCCTCCTCAGGGAAGACTGCGGACTGCTGGGAGATTTCATTTAGGTGTGCCCACGTCACACTGGCTGCCATGATTATTTTTTGGCGGCTTGAAGCCGACCGGTAGGCCTGCGGCACGGTCGAGATGCGCCACTCAACTCTGCCGACAGCGTTTGTTCTCCAGCCTGGTGACTGACCTCAGTTAGTCAGCGTGAGGACAAAGATCGGCGTGACCTTGTTCTGCCGAAGGGGTCGCACACATTTTGCCTCATTTTGGGATTTTAATAAATACTTCCAACTCTCCAATTTGAGTGGCACCAGGGGATGTAACTGCCTGTGCTAGCAGGTAAAAAATCTAAAAGAAAACTGGTTAAACTTCACATAACTCCAGCTCTGCAATCTCCACTTCACGTCATACACGATGTCATGACTGTGAGTTCTATAAAAACTGTCCAGTGTAAAGTGCTGAATCTTGAGCTTCTGTAATTAATATGCCCAAAAGGATTTCTATAAACTGTGGGGGGAAAAGAAATAGATTGTCTCTTTTTTACAGAAAATTATTAATAAAGCAGTAAACTTTCTTAAATTTGCATGTAGCTCTTTCAGCACCATGGAAAGCGCCATTCACTTGAACTTTTTTCACTTCCCTCAGAGTTCATTCTTTTAATACACACAAAAAAAGTTTGCGTTACTGCCTGCCTGTAAAACAGGTCAGCATAACACAAGCCACAGAAAGTCTGGCAGATTTGCAGTCCAATCTCTACTTTAATTATTAACTGTTTATCCATAAGCCTCGAGGAGAAGAGAAGGACTTCAATCACATGAAGGGCTCTTGAATCAGGGAATGGAGGTCTGTCCCAGCTGTGTCTGTTCCAGGGTCTAGAGTGGGTGCGCATTGATGAGGGCCATGGCCTAATGAACCCACTTCTCCAGACCCTTCGCAGACATCCTAAAGACCCATTTAACAAACCAGCCTGTCCAAAGGCAGATTAGTGCCTTTTCCTCTCCTCTCAGATCAAAAAGTGTCTCCTTATTCTCAAGAGGAAAAGCAGGAACACAACTATAAATACTGTAGAGCTAAATACCTGAAAAGAATAAAGTCGTAGTGATGGCATGCAAGGTTTTGAATGTGTTTCCAGACTGATTTTTAGGAACTGCTGATTGTTCTTCAGTAGGATGGCGAAAGGCATTCGGCCACACGGCTGATTTCATTAATGCAGGACTTGACACATACTTATATCTGTAGCACAAAAACACAGCTGTTTCAACAAAGACACTTGAGAGTAAACAAATGTATTTCTTTGCAACAATATGGTCCAAATGATTTGTCTGTGAATGAATAGAAACAGAAGGAATTATCTGAGTGTTTACAACACAGCCATTTGACCCATGTAAGGACGGTAAAGCTGTGGCTGAGACAGATGCATTGACCATCTCAAGGGTTACTGTCTAGAACAAAAAAGACAAACAGGGTGCACAGGAAAACTCAATACCAATCAAACGTTGTCACCAGGGTTTAGCTAAAAGGGTGCAACCCTTTGAAGGTTGTGTGTTATTTTTAATCACTGCATTATTAGCATGCTCCTTCTTTAAAACGGCTACTTGTGGTTGCAGTTCCGCCCTTTATCAGACTTCTCCATATGCGTTCTATGTCTACAGTGAGCCATGGTCCAGCAATCCCCCATTACGTTTATGCAGCCTTCACTGTGTTCTTAATGATAAACTAACAGATTGTAAACATGCTGCTGGCATTTCTCTCTCTTTTTTTCCTGGGTATTTTTTAAACAATGTCCTTCATGTTAGAGTGGTTACAGGCGGCAGAAGGACATCATTAGAGCAGTGGTTAAACTGTAATTTACACCATTAGGAAGGCAGGAGCAATTTTTATTGCCTAGTAAATTTCAGTGCTGAAATATTTGGACCATATGGCTCAATTTGTGTAATAACCTTAATTTCTTGCACCCTTCAGGTCCTCCTGCCTCTCTGCCACTCCGGCAGAGCCCAGGGTTCGGCAGGAAAGGCAAACTGTCTATAGCGCGAGAGTTGAGATTAATAAGGTGTCACGTCCTGTTTCGGTGAAGGCGTCGGAACGGCGGCCAGATGGTATCTCTGCAAATGACTGTCAGGGGTCCTGATCTAATCAATAGGATGTATTAATACATCCTCCCATCGCTGCTTCTGCACAGGGCCACTGTGCAACATCTGGAAAGGGATAGGCTGGGGGAGCTAGAGGAAAAGGAGGGGGATAAATAAATAAATAACTGAGAAAACGGAAAAAACTGACTGGCACTCAGAAAGGTTGGTTCTTTATAGAATCAAACTGGGCTCGATTAATTCCTTGTGTAGGATGGGTAAGTGCTTGGTAATGGTGGTGATGATGGGGGGAGGGGAGAGATGTCTGTGCATGCTGGCAAGGGCCTTCATTCCAAGCTGCATTGACCGCCTGCGCTGCGTACCCTCATTCAGTCCAATCGGTGCGACGCCCCCATTAATCACCGCCGCTGGCACAGAGCGGGGGCTCCCGGCCCGGCCAGGGATCGATAGCTGCCCAAAACGAGGGCCGGGACGGGCCTGCACGGGCGGGCGCGTGGCGTTGCACGGCGGGCTCCCGTCAACGCTACATTACCGAATGTTACTGATGAGCAGCGCTGAACATCTCGCCATCTGCTGTGGGGCTCAGTTTCGACTTCTACACCACACTTCTGCCAAGAGCAACAGCATACACAAGAGCACCTATACCTTTTATTTACTGAACAAAACTACACGGAAACAGTAAGTGAACCAGAAACAGCAATTCCAGCCAATGCAGGACTCTGGTGTTGTCTGCATACTGGGTACAACTCACAGCATGTGTTCAGTGCATTCATGAAACAATACTAATTACATATATATTAACAAAAATTTTGTGAACGCAGGAGACATTAAACCAGCATGTGTGCAATGAAGAAAATTTGCACGGTGCAATCTGTGGTTTTTTGCAATCCAGAATGCATGGAGTGCATCCTAGTTTTTCTCCTTACTTGGAAAATATCCCCCATCATGAATTCCTAAAAAGTCATTACCAAGCAATTTACTTAGAGTAAATCCTTCCAAATGACATGGCTCATACCCTCATCGCTATCGTATCCTTTCTTCCCTCAAAATCAGTGAACTTCATGACAGAGAATCAACCTGTAGTCACTCAACAGTTGGCTACAGAAAAATCAATAGACAGCCAACTACGGGCCAAATATCGACACGGAGAGGGGGACAGCTGATATAGCACAAAGCCTGTGCCAAAAAAGACCCAGCAGGATCAATGGATTATAAATGTAGCCCTGAGAAATTGCCCTAATAACCACGTTGCAACCCCCTCTGTGGAGGGTGGCTGGTTACAATTGAAAGTTGACAAGCACAACAGTGATGGCGGAAATAGTTGAAATCCAGTACCCAATCTGGATCTCAGAAAAAGAGGAGGGCAGCAGAGTAGGCAAGATGACACATGGTATGTTATATGAATAAGGACGAGAAAAAAAAAACTTCACAAATTTGGCTGCGGTGTATTTTACA
The DNA here is from genome assembly GCF_900964775.1 of Scleropages formosus. Classification (NCBI taxonomy): domain Eukaryota; kingdom Metazoa; phylum Chordata; class Actinopteri; order Osteoglossiformes; family Osteoglossidae; genus Scleropages; species Scleropages formosus. Next base: position 10,931,084 of record NC_041820.1, on the reverse strand, counting down.
TGTTCTCTTACTGTTACCTTTCTTTAGTCTTTATTTTTTCTCAATCTTAGTTTTCTTTAGAGTTTATCCTTAGTGTAATTTTCTGTGTCCTTTGCTGTACTCATATGCACACATCTACATCAGTACACTAGAGTTCTGTTGAGAATGGATGCGGAACAGCTGCAGAGTTTGTTTATGGTTTCTGTTGTCACTTCACTGGATGTTTTATCCAGCTGAGAGCAGCAACTGTGACAGCAGCGGGTTTTAGGTGTTCGGGGGATCTGCAGCTCGCCTCGAGGAGGCCGCTTGTGTTTTCTCAACAGAGGTCTGGTGTTCAGGGTGACAGGAGCTTGGACACAGGGCAAGCAGGGGTGTGCTGAGACATCATGCTGACTGTCTTTAGTATACACTCATGATGTGGGCTTTTACAGTGGTGGGCTGATGGAGTTTTACAGTCTTGCACTTGTCTAAGTGTGACATTCTATCTATCTATCTATCTATCTATCTATCTATCTATCTATCAGTTCTTGTCCTTGAAACTTTATGAATAGATGGGCAGATGTGTCTGAACAATGAAGACCTAATAATTGCTTGATGTCAAAGCTGCACACAAAGTACAATAATGTAAAATAAAATAATGTAGAACAAAAGGGAGTTGGGAAAACCATTGTTTCTCCATCCTTAGACTATGTAAATGGATCTTTTATTACAAGAAAGTACACAGGAAGGGAATGACTCCAGCAACAAAATTAAAATAGAAAAAATAAAATATAATAAAAATAAATAACTTGCATACCTGACACCTTTGCCAAAGAAAACTTTCAGTGTTAGGTTTGTATACTAAGCTACATACATTTATTTCCAATTTATACAGCTGGGGAGATGCATACATACTAGAGAATTTCAGGATAAGTACAATATACAGTATGTCTGCATGTTCCAATTACAAATATAGTCTGTATAATGGTGATGCAATTCAAAGTTTTCTTTTCCTACATCACATCAAGGGCAAATCCTATTTGTAAGGGTAAGACAAGCTCTTAAACTCTCAGAATTGCTATTATTACTACCATCAGTGAAGCAAAGTTGCTCCTTGTTCATGCCGAGGAAAAATCAGTCCAAAAATAACAAAAGAAAAAAACTACAGCAAATTTCATCAGGTCAGGGTCATAACTCAGAGGCCCAAAGATGCAGAGAAAATTAATTACCACCTGATTAACAGCAAACTACCTGATATCATGCATTCCCTTCCACCCAGACTTTCAGAGGTCAAGAATCTGGAAGGACTGCCAAGAGAACATGGTGGCAACTGTAAATTATTTCATAAGAAAGGAGGAGCTGAGAAAAAACTATCCATGATGACGTTCATTAATTGCATCGCAAATAATTAATTTGTCTATTGCTGTGCATCCATCTTGGGCTCAGAGGGGGAGAGCAAAGAATCATGGGAACTTTGGGTGCATCTCCCTCTCTTGTACTGTCTGCCTTCTTGGCATTTAATTAAAGCAGCTCCACTGAGGACATGATACATGATATGAGAAACATAAAGGGGCCCTGGAACCTTTGAGACAGGAATGATTTTTCTAAATGTAACATTAGCCTACAACTGTAGGCAACTGAAGAAATAATAGTACAGTACTGTTTTGTGATACAGCCTCAGGAAGAAAATAACATTGTGAAGAATTAATAGACTCAAATGGTGTAAGAGGAGAAATCACGGTGAGATATTTTGTTTTTAGGAACAACTAGCTGTTCTGCTTGACTTTTTCAAAATTTGACCTTATACCGTATACATTCAAACAAAGCCGTTTTGTCTTAAAATGTATTAAGTTATTTATTGAAAATGTCAGATTCATTCCAAATACTTCAATATATGAGTTGTACGAACTCAATTATAAGTTACAGAAGTGTGTGGCAACGATGAAAGATAATTCAATTATAATAGACCTTTGTGGATTTTAGAAAAGTCAACAATGCTTGCTATTCAATTTTTGTTAATATTTTTCACTGGCCTAATCACTGTTGTCGTAATTCAATCCAGTGCTGGATGAGGACATCTGCAAATCCAAGACTTGATTTGGTCATCAGACTTATTGGCAAAAAGAACTGTATGCACAAAGACTGCACAAACATTTAAGTTGTGGGTCAGTTTTCTAAAAACACAACCAAAATATAGGGGGGGGGGGGGGGGGTGTTGAAATTCAAGAGGAAGGGAGCAAGTCAAAAAAATTATTTGAACAAGCCAGTTTGTAAGGAATTGTTTAAAATACTCATTTTCAAAACAGAATATGAGACTGTTTGAAATTTCTCTGTAGTACTTAAATACAGTGTTGTGCATTTTCTACTTTTCTCTTGTTCTTTCCCCTTATCATTGTCAGTGTCTCACTCACAATTCTGTGTCAGATGGGGATCTTGAAAGTATATTCATTCTCATTGGTTCCCTACTGGGTTACTTGGAGCCAACCCCCTATGTGCTTTCTGTAAGCGAGATAGCCCTAGATGTTGATTTGATCAAGAGATGCAGAGCCATGCCATATAACATAATAAGCAATTCAAACACACAAAGAAGTTTGCTCCGTTCAAAAATGAGCATTATCACAAAAATACCATTAAAATTCCGTGTGCATGTGACTCTGCTGAATTCTACTCTTTATTTCACATGTGCTCAACCGAAGTCGGCTGATAAACGATCACAGGCATCGTTTGGCAGTTAAATATAAATGAGGGCAGGTTAAAGGTCACAATTTACATTGAATATAAATCGCGACTGACAAACACAAAGGTCAAAGCAGAAGTTATAGTGTGCCAGACTCGGTGAGGAGGGTGTCAATACTGAGGAGCAAAGCACAGCACAGCACAAACTCTTCCTCCTCTACAACTTCCATGACTTATGTCTTCATCTGTCTCCTACCTGGTCAACAATATCATTTCTAATAGCTTTACTAGTTGCATCACAGGTCTTCAGCCTTGGCCTTGAGGACTAGAATGTGAGCAAAGTTTTCCAGCTGCTGTCTTTTAACAACTCAGCAATGAGAGCCCAGCTAATTTCAGAAATAGTTCAAATGATTAAGTGCTCAGGTAGCATAAAAATGTGCACACAGACTGTGACCCTCCAGGTCAAGAAGTTATAAAGCCTAGGAAACCATTATTAGTGTGGACTTGTTTCACATCATTGAGCAAATAAGCTTACAGACATCATAATGCTGCAGTTATTATTTCAAACATTATATATAACAACAGTAGTCTGGACAAATAAGTCTATAAGGCTATATTTAAATTTTTTTAAATTAAAAACATCTTTGCAAAAGAAATGAAAAAACAATTTGTAAAAAAAATTGATGAAAAAAATTTGTAAGCACTTCTCAAATTCTTAATTTTCACATCCTTGATGCATTATTTTCATAGAGCATTATTTTCTAAATAATTTTTATTTGAATTCACACACACACACACACACACATTTTCAGAACCGCTTGTCCCACACGGGGTCGCGGGGAACCGGAGCCTACCCGGTAACACAGGGCGTAAGGCCGGAGGGGGAAGGGGACACACCCAGGACGGGACGCCAGTCCGTCACAAGGCACCCCAAGCGGGACTCGAACCCCAGACCCACTGGAGAGCAGGACTGTGGCCCAACCCACTGCTCCACCGCACCCCCTATTTGAATTCATTCACTGATTAATTATCTATAACTGCTCTTCCAGCGCAGGGCACAGTGGTATGGAGCTTATCCCAGAAGTATATGGCACTAGACTAGGCAGCACACACCCCAGACAGAACAGCAGCCCATTGCAGGGCTAACCAAATTCAGTATTGCATTATTGCAAAGATCTGAAGGTTAGATATTTCTTACTCATTTGGTTCCAAGAGTTAGCCACTAAGTCTACTTAAATATTAACAACATAATTTGTTTTTATAAAGGCATATTAAACTATCTGACTGCACCTTGAGCCCATGAGAATACCCTTCTCTTTCTGTCAAGGTAATTGCTCTGAAGTTGAAATGATTGCTCCATCAATGTTAATGGGCTCTGAACTTCAATAAACTGGTCACTTGCCAATAACCTGTTCTCACCTTTTGTGCTAATGTTATTCCAACTCTATTTATTAGGTTATGTTAGAGCACTTGAGTGGTCACTTGTCCTGAAGAAGTGACTTGAATCTGGTTGTGCTGGACACAACAATCCATGAGAGGGTCATTGTACCTAGTGCTGAGACAGACTCTGTGTGTGTGTGTGTGTGTGTGTGTGTGTGTGTGTGTGTGTGAGAGAGAGAGAGAAAGAGACAGAGAGAGAAAGAGACAGAGAGAGAAAGAGAGAGGTTAGGGTTAGGTTGTGGGGTTAGGGTGGCCATGCATACAAGGTGTGTTGAGGATAAAAAATGACAGTGCATGGTGGAAATGGAGACTGAGAGACTCTGATCTGATAAACTTTATGTATTACCTAAAGTGTGGAAGGCAGGCAAACAGGCACCTAACTCATGTGTGTGTGTTTGTCTGTGCGTGTTTTCAAAAACATAGCATTACCTAATTCACTAATAGTTTAACAGTTCCATGTGTCTGCTATTATTTTTCTGGATTCTTGTTACTATTTAGTAATCTCCCATACTGTTTATAACTTTGCTCCCAGTTCCCCAGGGCCATATTGAGACCACAGAAGGGAGAATTTGCCCTCCTCCTTTGACTCCTTTCACTTGTGGCATTTCTGTCACCCTAAACATAACAACCTGTCATATCTCACAGCTTTAGAACTTGCAGTTAGTAACCAAAAGCAGATAATGTGGCCATGACTCAGAACGGGTTCTTAGCTGTGAAAATTCAGGAAGAGGGTGTTCAGTATCTGAGCCATTGTGGTGTCCTGTACTCACAACCCCTTCCTCAGTTTAGTGTAAACTACTGTGGCACTATAAATGAAATAAACCAATGCAGACTGCAACAAAACCAAGCGAAACATATTAATACGCTTGTTCTCAACCGAAAAAAACAATCTCGCAGCAGAAACTGGAAATCATGTACCATGTGACTTACTGACATTGCCTTTAATTACTTGACCATGTTCACTTTTGTGTGACAATCTTGCAAAAAAATTCCTTGAGTTATACTTAACCAACCTGTTTTTAGGGGTCAGGGAATAATCATCCATATTTTCAAACAGTGGCAAATTGTTTTTGTTGTTTTTTATTCCCTCTGGAAAACCACCTGTGCACCACATACTGACAACTTGTTTGTGAAAATGTGCTGTACTGAATAAAATCTGATAGACTGGTTTTGAGGCCTGCCTTCAACTTGGCCAGTCACTGGCAACAGCCTGAGCCCATGTCTATTCTAACAGTTAACTCCCTGTATTTCTATGATACTTTTCCGCTTTGTGCAAACGCCGCAAGACACAGCGCAAAGACAACCGTGTTTTGGCGTATTTGTGCTCCTCTCCTGAGGTGTACGCTGTCAGCTTGTTTACTGAGCTGCCAGGTTGGATTTGGGGCTGTTTGACAGGTGCAATGGAGGAGCTGGGGTACAGGGGGGTTGGAAGCATAGCCTCCGTTGCGGTTCCTGGAGGACCCGGCCCCAGGCGGTCCACATGCAGCCTGCAGGCCCGTTCCCCAACGAACAGATGGCACAGGCCCAGCGGGTGCAGCCCAAACAAATGTGCAGCCCGCACGGTGCCGGGACAAAGCGCCAGGGCCCCACCACAGCCCGCACACCTCTCCGGGTGTCCTTTTCAGGCAGGATGGTCCTCTACAATAAAGGCAAGTTTGTTTTTGCTTATTTTCAATATGTAATTGTATAGTGGAAATAAAGGGGAGCAAAGCAAGCAGTCAGTCTGGGAGCGTAATTTTTTTCCACTTTCTCAAGAAAAATCATGATCCATTCCTACAAACAACCATGTCCTTGAATTCATAATTATAAAAGAAAATCTCACCTGCATAGTAAGTGCAATGGCAGAAGAGGCATTGAGGGTGGGGTCGCTCACATGTTTCTGGTAGATCACCCTGTACTTTGTAATGACACCATTAGGGAGTTCGGGCTGAGTCCAGTTCAGCAGTACAGAGTAGGCGCCGCTGGCCCTGGCAGTGGGTGTGGCCATGCCTTCAGGCTCTGCCTCCATGGTGAGAGCTGAGGCCCATTGGCTGTAGGTTGAGCCTTCGTTGTTGAGAGCTTTCAAGCAGTACTCATATTCACTGAAGGGCTGCAGGCTACTGGATGCATCAGTGAACTCAAGAGGCCCCTCAGACCAGATGAAGATCAGCAGCTCCCTCTCAGTACCCAGGGGCCGCCTGGAGAGAAGACCACATGTCCATCAACAGGTGCGAACAAGCTTGAAAACATGCAGCACATGTAAACAGCAGACATACACATTTCAGTAAAGACTAAAGACTTGTGAGGTCCACATAAACACCTTGGCTCTGAAAAGATAATAATATAGCAATATAATGTTCCACTTCTACCTACAGCTTTTTATAAGTTCTTTTTATAAATTAACATAGCTAATGGCTTGCAGAAAAATACAAGAGACTCTCAGCTGAAGACAGCAAGGCAAAATGACAGAGAAATTGCTAACTGAATAATGCCTGTAGTGCAAGCCTACGGCAAAACACCATGGACAGAGATCTGAACCTGTATGGTCTTTTATGCCTTATCTGAATGCAAAGTCACTGTATGCTCACTGATACTCATTCAGACTGCATGAAAGATGCTTTTATTATTATTATTATTATTATTAAGACACATACATACCTACACACGTGCTCTTTAACAAGGTACAAATATCCAAATAATATACCAAACTGGTGCTAAAAATGGCAAACGTGATACCAGATGGAGGGGTGGATGGAAACATTCACAACTATGTCCTGTTTCTCAAAAGCACAGTCACAAAATGTTTCTGATTTTCCCAGGTGTGTTGGGAAGCTACTCCAAGGCTGTGGTTTCTTGCGCATTCTTCAGAACTGTCAGCTGGAACAGTTCCTTTTGGTTTGCTGTGGAACCACAGTCAGATTATTGTCCTTGATATGTCTGTGCTTTAAACACTAACCGCATGCTGCTGCTGGCTTTGCGACTTTCTCATCTTCTCTGAAAAGCCGGCTGCCTCCAAGAGACGTGGAAATGTCAAGGTTCAGCGGGGAGGTGATGAACTGTGCAGTCCTGCAGCACCAGCTGCTCTGCCGCACCTCCCTGCGACCTGCAGTCTGTAGTCCCTGACTACGCCCACTGTGCCGGCGCTCACAAGGACATCCGGTGGCCGACGGCAAGTTGTTTTCTTTGTCGTAAACAAATTCCACCAGAGCAGTTCTAAGTTAAATCTTGTAAAGATAGATAGATAGATAGATAGATACATAGATCCTGAAGAAAACTGCACATTGTCTCTCATTAGCTAAGGACTTACTGGAAGTTACTGGATGTTAAGAAACACAAAATGAGTTCTAGTTCTCTCCATGTAAAATCAGCACATCTCCATGAGTCTCTCTTTTTCTGGGAAGTCTGCTTCACTCACAGGATCCAAAGTCAAGCTGTTCAGATGAATTGGTGACTCTGTCTTGCTTATAATGTATTCCTGTACGAATATTTGCATAAACACCCCGAGAGGGACTGACATCCTCTCCTAGGTTTATCCTCCTTTGTCGGTTCCAGTAATCAGTGTGATTCCCACTGGATAGTGAGTTACTAAAAATATAGATATTTCAGAAACACATCCGGCATCTTCACAGACATTTTGAAGTCCTTTGTACAGTAGAAATTAGTTGACGATTAAATGATCCAAAAACAACAAACACCCTTTGTTTAAGAGTCATAATAAACAAAGGAGGAGTTCAAATAAGATGGACATTTCAGGTCCAGGTCTGTGTTGCAACCCAAGAAGCTGATCACCTGGCACAAATGGAGGGAAAATGGCTGCTGCATGAAGAGCAGACGGGAGTTGGGGGTGGGGTGGTGGTGGGTAGGACGGTAGCACGTGGTGGAGGACGGGGCCTCGTGAGGTGGAACAGTTCAGCCCGTTCCATGCGGACCAAGCCTTGGTAACTCCCCCCACAACTGCAGGCCTTTGTGGTGCTGGAGAAAATGACATTTGGCGCCTCTTTGCCTGCCTTCCATTGGGTACAGGAGAGGAAAGGAAGGGAGGGCGTCGGGGGGGGGAGACATACTCCATAATCCTGCCCGCATTAGAATAAAGATAAACAGGCCAGCCGCGGGGGCACCCTGCCCCTCACACTGTGCAGCTAAACTACAGCATGCAGTCAGCACGGCAACCTGCTATGAGCATCATTTCCAAACGTGCACCACCGAATGAACGTTGGCCTCTGTTGCTAAGACAATCTACAAAGCCAGGCTTATACTATCAGAGAAAAAAGGTTTTAAAGGATTTAACTGCAAGCTTCTGACTATGTTTTCCTCAAGATTTGTGCTGAAGTAAACTGATGAATTAGATGGTGTATTATGCATTCACAATAGCATGCACATTAGTGGCTAAGAAGATGGACTAGTAAACCTGAAGGTTGCTGGTTCAAGTTCCAGGATGGGCTCTGCCCTAGCTTTTTGATCAATGAATCAAGCTGTATTCATGTTCAGATGTGAACAACCAACTGCTGAAAGTGCGGTCAGTTCATACTCTCATGAAAACAATAAGTCTGCTATTACTGGTTACTGTGACAAAAAAAGAAAAAATTACAAATGACTTTCAGCAGAGACAACATAATCGGGTAATGGTTTTTTTTAATTGTATGTTAAACTCATCCACTTTCACAGATATTATTGTGTTTTCATTGGTGTCACGTTTGATTAGTCTGAGATTATTCTAGTGTGATAGAATCTTACCGTATTACCGTACTGTGTGCCTGTTGAAAATTCACACCAGGACTAACCATACCAAGGATTTAACAAAGGTAGTTGCTCCAGCTGAGGTGTGTTGCTCACAACACGCCATTCAATGGGTTAATCTACATGCAGAGATGGCTTTGAATGGCAGGTTGTCTGTAACGATGCTGTCAAGACCCGAGATCTGGATCATAAATATATTTAGGGAGAATCCGAGATACAAGGAGGATATGATGTACAGCTGCAGTTAATTTCAAGTCTTGTACATTATGACTAAAAAAAAACACATATTAAAATAAGTAAAAATTTCTTGACAAAATTCAATAAATTATGGAGTGATACATTTTTCCCACTATATGTAGTTTTACACACAAGGAGTTAAGCCAGATGTTACAGAAAAACCTAAGTGCTATGGTAAATTTAGTCAAATAAAACAGAGATTAAATAAAAATTACTGCTGTACAAAGAGAGGAACAGAGAAGACTGGCTTTGAAGGTTTATGGTGCTGTGTTTTGTTCCATTTATTCAGACCCACGTCGTTCTCTGCGTGGCTCATATTAAACCCATCCAGGCGTCCTCTAAACACGGCGGATTCTCCGGATATGCTAATTATATTTTTTCAGGAATTTGCCAGGCTTAAACTGCTCTGACCTTGCATATGTATGACAACGGTCAACAAGCTGTCCCGCCATTGACTAAACACTCCCTGCATGATAACGGCTGAGAGAGGAACAGGGAATAGAATGCAAACAATCGCTATTGCACACTTGCATACTTTACTGAAATGCAGTGTGCTAAAATATATAATCCAAAGAAGCAAAATGTGATTATTCAACACACTGAAGGACTTTGTTTGCTACAAGAGGGTTAAGTGTGTTTTAAAACCAAAATTTAATTAGGGTAAAATTTAAGGTATGGTTACACGTAGTTCGTCTTTTATAATTACAAAAAAAAAAACTATCACCCTACTGAAAAAGGGCTGGCAGCAATAAAACGACCCTTTGACACAAATCTTCATTTTACAACAACATTGACTTGGACAACAAAATATTCACTCTATTTAATTACTTGGTATTTTTGTCTTTCCATATAACGCATAATGCAGTAAATCTCCCCCATCTCCATCACATCCATTTTATATGCCATTTCAGCATGAAGAACATATGATGTGTTCTGGTTTGTGTAACCCAGAGTCTTATGGCACAAATGTGTGGACAGCTGTCGGCAGAAGTGGGCGGTCGACTGACATGGCAGAGCACCACAGTGTGCTCTTCTGTATTCCCCTGTGAATAAACCAGCTCTGCGTGCCTCACTCCTGGGAGCTGGGAACCAGGAACTGGAACGATGGACCGTTTATGATGGTGATGTGATTGTGTCACGTCCTTGTGAGCTTCATTGCCCCTGAGTCGACAGGACACTATGGCATTCTGTTTCATATTACTCTTTATATCGGGCTCTGGTGTGCTTGGAATACTCAAAGCCAACAGGGCCGCATCAGTGCGTGTTTCTGCCTGCCACTCTCGGCTCCTCCCTAACTCGTACTTTCTCCCCTGGTCCATCCTGACTGGATTGAGCCTGACTGGCGTGCAGGATCTGGGACTCACCATCTCAGGTTCTAAATATATGTCACTATTTAAACAAATACAACAGGTTTACAGTTTTGAGCAGAGAAAGACCTGGTGTCTGGAATGATTGCAGATGGGATTCAGACCTAAAACCTCTAGGTCCAAAGGCAGCAGCTCTAACCACCACGCCACCAGCTGCCCCATTAACAAATAAAGGATAATAAGAAACAAAATTTTAATGAATGACTTATGTTACTTTGAATTACTTTCCACTACTTTTAATTAACTTTATCCTTGTTCTATTAATTAACATTAATAAAGTATAAAGCTCCCCTGCATTACTAAACTGTTATTATTCAGAGAAACTGAATAGCTGTTGATGCTTTGCTTGTGAGAGCAATACACAATTGGAACAGTCTTCATTCCAATAGGCAAATCATGTAATCAAGTAATATTTATATATGTGTAAGATATAACACAAAGCACTGAGGGGTACCAGTCATGAACTGTGCTTTATTAAAATTTTTACCCAGATTGTTATTCACAATAATGATGCTTCATTAGCTGTGTAGCGTTTCAAAGCTGCGCCTGATAGTGCTCACTTGCCTGGAGGTTGTGCCTGTGCACTTGCTCTTCACCAGAAGATGGCAGTGGACTTTAAACTGGCCCTGGAAATGTGCACTGGCATATACTCCACATGTGAGAGGATGAGCAATGGCAAACGATCCTCACTGTGCAAAATGCTTATCAAGACTATTTGCTGCATTGCTGGGATTTCCGCAGTGGGATTTCCAGTGGAACCAATGATAATGTCCAAGTCTAGTAAGAAGTGGCAAGAAAAATCCTATGGCACTTAATAGTTTTTTTTTTGAAGTTAGTAAATAATTTGATGTTATTAATTTGTTTGTTGGCTGATGTTCAGTGTAACCACCCCACCCAAGGCTACAACAGCAGCAATGATGGGGAAGGGAGTTTAAAATGAAAATCGTCAGATTACAGGTTTAGGTTCTTAACAGCTATGTTGCATAGTGGTCAATTAGGTGTATTTTTAGGATCCTGCACCATTTCTTCTTTGCATTTCTTTTTGTTTTTGAGCTGACAAAAAAAACCAAATAATGAAAATAATTTGCTTTAAAAACCATATTTGGAAAATCCATTAGATATGTTTCTTCAGACATAATCGACAGTTATGTTTACTATTTACTACTTCACAGCTATAAGGTGTTCTCTGATGACTGGGTTCATATGAGTTGTTGAGTTGTTGCTGTACTATAGATAATGTCTCAACCCAAAAGGCCCTTCAGAACCAGAAGGGCAATGTTATGTTGCTGCAGGAAGACAATCGGACAAGACAAAGACCCCTAGTGGCAGCTAGATTGTTAAGTAGAGATGGGCAGCTCTCAACAAGACCTGATCTAGCTGTACTTAATGGTCTGTAGGTATCTTACCTGTGTATATAGTAAGCACGTATGAGGCCGTTGGGCTTGCGTGGGGGTCTCCAGCGCACCTCTATGACAGTGGGCCCAGTGGCAGTAACCACTGGGGGGTCCAGCTCCTCTGGTGGGGCTTCAGATGTCTGAACATATACAGGTTCACCAACACCACACCCACCTAGGCCAAACAAACAGAAGCTTCAACAGGTCCCACAAAAATGAACAGAGAGATGCAACATCGGTGGTGCTACAGTGCTTCAGCATTGCAGAAGAAGACTGGAAATCCATCTGGCCTACCATGCTGACAGGCCTGCACTCGGATCTCGTACTGAGTGAACGGCTCAAGGTTCTCCAGCATCAGGGACTGGTTCTCTCTGGCTGTATGAATCAGCGCTTGCTCACTTCCTGGGTTCAGTAGAATGTTGTACTCCAGAGGAACACTTGCATTGAACACTTCTGCATGGAAAGAAATTCCTAATGAGAAATGATTGGCTTGCAAATGAATGACATGGACAAAATGAAACAGTGGGAGCACAACAAGAATCAACACAAACTCCACTTTATGTCTTGCACTGACTAACTGCGAATCAGTACAAGCTGAGACCTGGCTTTCAATGATTCTTTGATATGTATGTTTTCTGTATAAAGTCAGATACCCTGAATTTGGTGATTCACACATTTTAAATTCAGAAACACACTCAAAACTCTAAAACAATGGGTATGAACTAGAGTGTGTTTATTGTTAGGGGAACAAAGCTGCTTTGCCTTTGCAAGTGGACGCATTGCTAATTGTTTGTGTTTGTGCTGACTGCCCGCTCAGAACTGCTGCACCCCCGCTGTACAGCCCGTCTCCCCTCCTGATTAGAACACCCTTGATAAGCTCAACGGGCCCTGGGAATGGGTCTCATAAAGCCAACATGAGGCAAGATCCTCTAACTACAAATGGCAGTGTTGTTATTTAGTGGCCTGCACTTACACAAAACAGCCTGACAGCCTGCCACAATGCATTTCCCGTCCACGCGGGAGGCGTCGCGTCCCCGCTTTGTTAATATTCCCATCACCGGCGTGTTTCATAATTTACAACAACTGGAGGCTGATAGGTTATTTAACATTTATGAAGGCGAGATGTATTCAGAATGGGCTGATTATCTTTACAAATGAAAAAGTTAAATTATTCAACTTCCTTCATTGCTTCTCCCCAAGCAGATGTAGTCTTTTGGTATGACACAGGCCCTGCTTGAATTACACGGGGCTTTGATCGCTACGATCTGCCAGAAAAGTTCAATCGCGCTGGGTCCTTAAGTTCTATTATTTACAACTAATCACCGACTTTGGAGTTTTGCGCTTTCAACTGGAAGACGACTCTAATCAGAAATAATGGCACAAAGGGAAGGAGAAGGAACCCCCTTCAGATCTGATTCATCACCGGCCGCCGTCTTTGGAGTTGGAGCAAACCCACCATTCCAGCTTAACCAAGCGTGAGAGATTCCTGTTTAAATTTGTGCATTTTGGAAATGTCGGTCCTTAATGTCAATAACATGACAGTCCTTGCCTTGTAATTGCCTGCCTTGTGACACTGGTGCTATGATGTCGCACCTCTTATATGACATGACTTTACCCTTTTGAGTGGTTCCCCTTCAAAAGTAAAGCACACTATCAGAATAATATTTCCGAAAAAAAAAAATGCCAGCGGCAGGCAGCCGCCAAATGCAGTCAAGTACAGTACAGGTGCACAAAGACAAAAACACAATGGGTATATTGAGCTTGGGGGCCTGCCAGGTGCACCAGGACTGGAATGGGCAACCTCCAGGCTATGAGGACACGTCTGCTTTTCCTCGGCTCACCGGCTGGCTCAGCGAGCCACGTGGGGAAGGCCTGTTTGTTTGTCCACCTGATTTCTGCACCCTGTGGGACTGTTTTTGCATCCTGGGCTCCTCTGAGCTTGCAGGTCAGTGTGCTGGGAACAAGTATGGGGACCCTTCACATTTTTTTGAAAACTGAGACTGACAAATCAATAAAGACTTGCTGGCTGTGAACTAGAATAACTAAGTCCAAAAGGAGCTGTGCAGGGCCACAGCTGAATGCAATGCAGACAGTTGGACTGACATCCGGAAATTCAAAGCTTTGGATCCAAAACAAGATTTAGTAGCATTAACTACAAGCTTACTCATCACAAACAAAAACAGAGAAGGAGAGACCAAAACCTCTAAGAGCTTGGTGGGGAATATGATCAGAAGACATACAAGAAGAAAGCACTCGGTGTTTCGGCTGATGCTTCTCTTATTTTTGCGCTTCCTGCGGTGTCCACAAGAGCAGGGGAATGGACCAGTGCAGACCTCACTTAGTGGGCAGTGGCGGAGAGAAACCCAAATGCACTGATGGGTTCATGGTGCTCTCGCCTCAAACCTGCATTGACAACCCTCCCCACTTTGAATCATGCTAAGGTTAGGGAAACAGCCGCATGTACTTCGATGCTAATTGATTCTCCTGTCCGATCCACGTCCACAGCGGTGTGATGCATGGGTGCGGCGGCCATGTTAGGCCCCCATTAAATTACACGCAGCGCTGCTCATAAATTTCTCACGCACCATGTCTTCTGGCCAAACTGGGAATAAATCAACCCCTCCCCACAACTGATTGTTAAATAGAGAGGCAGCTTAGTGCATTAGTTGTAAACATTACCAGGACGTGTCCAGGCGACAAAGACGGAGCGGGGACTGGTAACGGTGACATTATACGGTGCAGGGATCCTCTCTGGGGATGAGGCTGGGGTGTGAATGACATATGTGCCACTGAGACTGCTGCCCCCCTCGGTTGTGGCCTCCAGTTGGTACAAGTACCTGCAGCACAGGGGAGACAACATGTTAGGGGAGCAAAAGGGTTAGGTGATCTGTGAACAGTGCCCTCAACTGGATTGGGTAAAAAAACTGAAAATGTCACCCTTACAGAACTCATACATCATATTAAAGTGAAAAACAACATAGAAATGGTTGATATCTTCAGGGCGCAAAAATCTGTTTAAAATGTTTCAAGACCACAGCAGAAATCAGAGATTGTTAGAGATGCACAAACAGTTAGCTGCTAGTTTTGATACATATCAACAATACTCCTATTCAGCAGTTTAAAACACATTCCTTCTTTTGTGTGCATGATGGGCTGAACAGAGCTCTTGTGTTCTCCTTGTGTGCGTCAAACATTATATTCAAAGTTACATGTTAGAATTCACAGTGGGACATAACCAAAACAAAACTGCACCCGGTATTTCACAGAACGGTTTAAAAGAATACTCAGCGGTACCATGACACGCTGGCTGGCACAGGAATGTTTGCAACGGTGCACATCTGACATCAGAGGACATATTTATCAAGATATATTAACGTTTTAAAGGCTGTCAGACTGCAGGGCAAAGGTGTACATTAGCAATGTAAGTGGGCCATGTTTAACATTAAAAGCTTTTAATTTCTGCCATGAAGTCTACACGCCCCCATTAAGACCTCCACATTATCTATTGTTACCATACATTGAAGCAATCCAGCAGGCAATTACATTGTGCATTTTTCTTGCTGTGCTACAACAAGTCAGCGAGGAAGATTTGTCACTCCGGAGAACATACTTCATGCAGATATTTTAAATGTGCTCAAGACGCTATCGTTTTTCACGTTTTTTCGAACCAGCACTGTTTTACCACGAAGCCGGCTTGGCACACAGCTCACAGCTCTCCAAGAGTCGAGGACTTAAGTAAAACACGCAAATGTGCGATATCAAAGACGGCGGTACATTAGAGGCCCTTCCCAGGGGAATTAAAGGTTAATATTTCAGTCGTCAGAGGGATTTTCTACGACGGCAAGGTAAGTGACAGCTAATCAACATTGTCATAAATAATCAATGAGGGCCAGGCCAGTCGGGCGGCTGGTGCCGTCTTTAACTGTTTCTCACATGGCCGTATAGAGAGCGGATAATGAGATGGCCGGTGTGATTCGTTATTCTACCCCAGAGGGCTAAATTGGTGGAAGAAAGGCAGGAGGAAAGGAAGGGCCAAGAGGGAATTCCTTTTGGCAGGTTATCTGGAATTACGGCAAATTAGACGTCAAATGTCCGTTTTCCACATACCCCACCCCCCAACCCTTTTTCTCAGGAAATGCAGGATAAACAGAAGAGGTAAGAGACAACCCTGGGATCCGTTTCCCAAGAAACAATGTAGCATGTTCCTGTTCAACAGAAATTCAGTTAACTTAAGATCAGTGTGACATTGTGGTTGTTTTGCAAAATGGACATCCGACCCTTCGTAGCCCTCCATCATATGCCTTGGATATGCTCTGCTTTCTGGAAGGCCAGAGTCACTGGTATAAATTCTACATTGTGACAGGCTTTCAAAACATGGTTTAATTTGCAGATTACAAATCTATTGACCAAGTCGTATCTAGCTACACCAACAGACACACACACACACACACACACACACACACTGACTGAAGCCACATGTACTGAGTGGGGTCACGGTGGGCCGGAGCCTGGCCCTGCAACGCAGAGCGCAGGGCTGGAGGGGGAGGGGACACACCCAGGATGGGACACCAGTCCGTCGCAGGGTACCCCAAGTGGGACTTGAACCCCAGAGAACGCCCCCTTTAGCTACACTATACCTTTGAAAAAAATTTGTTAATATTCCAAAAAGATATTCCGACTTTAACAGTACAGCAGGCAACAAAACATAGTATTGCAAGTATATTATATACCCCTAAAATTCAGAATTGCATATACTAAGCTACTTGTTCCATTCATCCATTAACTTTAACTGCTTGTCTGATGCAGGGTCACAGTTCCCCAGAGTCTATCCTGGTAGCACAGGACGTGGGGCTGGATTCCAGTCTACTGTTGCTACTGGGCAGTCACACTCTCATTCACACCCATGCACACACTGGGGGTAACTTTGGGGTCAGCAATACAGCTGAAACAGGTCTTTGGACTGTAGGAGGAAACTGAAGCATCCGCAGGAAACCTACAGAAATATGGGAAGAAGATGTAAACCCCCACAGACAGAACAAGATTGGAACCCACAGCCAAGGAGCTGTGAGGCATCAGTGCTACCCACTACATCACTGCATGACCCAAACTACTTATTGACTAGTAAAAATGAATTTTTTTGATAAACAATAGAATAAATGGCTTCTGAAGCTTGCAACCAGTAAAGATTTAATGACCGAAGTTCCACCTTCTCTTCCTACTATACCAGCAAAATGATATCCAGTCCAGAATCTCTTCATCAGTTTATGATTTACTGTGTTGATGCCAAGAGTCTATACAACTACTGATACAAAGCTCACACACTGATCACATCATGGCTTTGACCATTTGTCTCTTTGTGTAATACACTTCCCCTGCACTCCATGTAATCAGTATAACTCCTGGATGAAGGTACTCTTCAAAAATGATTACTGCAGCTCTCTCCATGCTGATCTACCCTCTTACTCTTATTGACCCTCTGAAATGAAGGCTGAACACCCTAAACTCTCCCTTTGATTTATACTCTTCTTAGGGTGGTCGATTTGTCACCTCTTCTCCTGCCATCTCCCTGTCCAGACAAGTTGTTTCTCTTCTCTGAGCCCTTGATGATGGAATGGGCTTCCCAGCGGAAGGCCGTTTCATACCTTCCAAACCTCTTTTCAGCAGATCTGCTGAGTTCTGCATTTCCTCAGCTGAAGAATAAAGACTGATATTAAATCCTTTTATTTTGTTCCTTACAATTAAAATCCAGTTATAAACTAACCAGTAAGTGAACCATGTTTTCTGTACCCAAGTTTTGTACATCCTTGTAATAGCCTGGTGTGCTGTCCAGGGTGAACTCCCCCAGCCTTGAGCCCAGTGATTCTGTGATAGGCTTGAGACCACTGCAACCCTGACCAGGACAAGCAGCTAGTGAAAGTCATTGAGTGGGTGAGTGAAGTTTGTACATGAATTAACCTTTGGCTTGTTGTTATCTAAAATACTAGTAATGATTTTACAGTAAATGACTTCTAAACACGGCCGTTTTATACTGTTTAATAAAATATTTAGTTTTTTTTTAAATTGTCAGAGTACTGCTTTTACTTGTAAAGAAAGGGTTTTTGTTAAATACAATTTATTAGTGAGGAAATTTTATTTTTAATAATATATATAGGTTTGGTGTGATAATATTAAAACCTTAACATGCTGCTTAGCTTCTGAAAAAAAAAATCAGAACTTTTCTTCTTATCTTTATAAATTGCCATATCACGAGGATCATATTATACCCTTATAACCAAGCAGTTACTGTACTCGGACAGCAGTTATATCAGTATGATCTCTCTCTCTTTGTGATAGAACTGAATTGGATTCGTGTGTTTCTCTTGCTGTGTACTGTATTCAGTCCACACACTCTCTGCTGTACGAAGAGCTCCCACACAAGGTGTACTGGGGGAGCAAGATGTGCTGAAGAGTTCAGAAGTGAACAGGGAACTGCTGTGTCAGTGATTGATTTTGAACAATAGGGGTTAAGTTTCAAGATAAATCATAAAGCAAGTGCAAGCTGTATACAAACCCAGCAGCGCTGTATGGGACCACTCGCGGGGAAAATGACTTCCACCAATGAGGATGATTTTTACAAGAAATTGTTGTTGATATCACCTGCCTGAAGTAATCAGACAGGGGAAAATGCTGCATTTTTAGCAGCCTGAGTCGCTAAGTGACAAATCTGCTAAGAAAAGAATTAGCCTTATAAATGCAAATGTTTCAGATTTGTGTGGTGTGAGTTTATGGAATATTCCCAGAATATAATTAGAACTGGCTGTGGAATAAGAGGTGTACCAAATAGCCTACATAACAATGATGACTACAACTTCTACAGAGGTGTTTTTGATTATATAAACAATGTAAAAATAAAGTTTCAAACTTTTATTAGCTATTAAAAAACTTACAACCTGATTGCTACACTGTGACCCCAAGCATTCATATGTGGCAGACATTGTGGCAGAACTGTGTACAACTACCATTCCATGTGGATGGGCCTCACGCTGTATTTCACAGCCATGCCTCTTTGTGCCAGAACAGTAACATGCATAATGTTCAGAGGACTAAATTGGGCTGAGTGAGGCCTTAATTCAACAACCGTTTTCACTCTAACTTTAATATACTTAGTGGGTACACTGGTTTTCCTGCTTGTGTTGAAAGCCAAAAGATTCCTTAAAACATGCACAGAATTAGAGTAAGTATCCTCACTACTCAGGAGTTAACAACTTGTTCAGAGACCTGCTTCCCGGTTGCAGGGCAGTATCCACATAGCTTAGCATCCCACCATCAGCAGAGAACACGCCCATGCCGTCCCTCAGCAGCTGGTACCGAAACACTAATCCATTGGGCTTTAGTGGAGTGCTCCAATAGAGCTCCAGCGCAGAGGAATTCAGGGCTAGATGACGAGGTTGGGCCCATACGCCTGGGGGGGAGAGAGGAGAGGGAACCCAGTTTAACACAGAGAAGGAGAGGCTACGGTCACATTGTCACATAGACCTAAAAGATACATTTGTCCATTCAGCACTGATATCAATGTCCTGAAAAAAAAATATTTAATATATATAAAACAAATTTAAAAAGACCTTATAATTATTGTTAAGATAATGTCTAATGCAGTTAATTACAGGGACAGGCATCAGGAGTTAATATCATTTACATTTATTCACTGAGCTGATGCTTTTCTCCAAAGCAGCTTCTAATGATTTACCCATTTAAACAGCTGGGTAATTTTCACTGGAGCAATTTTTTGGGAAAGTATGTTGCTCAAGGGTGTCATAGCAGTAGGTGAGACTTGAGGTGGCAACCTTTGGACCCAAAGACAACAGCTCTAAGCACTACACTACCAGCTGCCCCTAATTTGAAACTATGATTTAGTGATAGCTAAAAAAATGTTACACAGAGAACACTGCATCTGTTCATATTTCATGTTAAAATATGACTGAGAAAAGGTCATATTATTTATTTCACATGTATTTAATACAGTTTCAATTTTTGAGTACACTATTCAAAGTGAACCTTTTTTGGCTTCTTCCAAAGACATTTTGTAACAGGATCTTTAAAGTGCATTCAGAAAGAAAAACACTATTTAGTCAGGTTTTGTGTTTACTCAAATTTTCAGATCTATACGTAATATTTCTGTACAATATTCACTAAATACACATTTGTCTAATAGCAGACATTTTTGTTAACTGAATTAAAATGCATTTTAAAAATGACACAAAAGAGCAATTAGAAAAACTGAAAAATTTCAATAATCAAGCCTTATTATGCACACACAAACACTAACATATCTCAAATATGACCTAATTACAGTATTGTTCATTATTTGCAAGAGAAATGTGCGTACTGGATTAGACAAGAAAAACATAAAATGTCTTTTTTTCTCTCTCAAGGCTTAAGCATAAAGTACAGTTGATTTCTCCAAACAGTGTGATTGCTAAAATGAAATGCATAATTATTTTCCTTCTTCCGGGATGCACTGAGACACGCTGGTGGTGTTGTCAAAATGCTGTGCCATTTAAATGACAACCAGTGCACCTGGGGTGGTGTGGCTGTGTGCAAGCAAGCGAGCGCTTGAGTGGAAGAGCGTACGGTCACCTGCGGGAGCATCCTGCAGCGTGCGGCCCGTAGACGGCTCACTCTCTCTGCAGCCCACTGCCGTGCAGGCGGAGAGCAGGAAGCTGTAGCTGGTGTAGGGCTGCAGACCTGTGGGAAGAGGGCACAGGCTCTCATCTGTCATGCCCCACGTGCCTGTAGCCCATGACGCCACTCAGCATCTCTGTACCACATCTATCACATTGGGTCAAGAAGGATGCTTTAACAGAAATGAAGACTAAAAGCTACTGAGAAAATTTATCCTAAAAAAAAAAAAAGAGATAAACACTGTGTTAAAAGAAAAAGCTGTTGTTTGAAAACACTGAAAAAATCTGTGAAATATGCAGCATTTATGTCTGAAAATAGTTTTAGTATGTATATTTTTTTAATTTTATGCATATATTATATATACAGTATACATGCCAGAATTGCTAATTCTTTTTAACCAGTCTCCAGGTGTTTGCAGACACTTATTAAGCTGCCGCATTCTTTAGTCTTTAAAGTCCAATACAAATGACTTGGAACACAAGAGACATGAAGTTCACGGGAACAAATGAAACAGAATTACTTCTTTTACTTTTTTAGCCTTAAAGTGTTATGCAGCTTTGTTATGGAATTATTTCATGTTCATTATAAAGTATAAAACAGCATGTTTTACAGACAGAATTTTTCTACTAAAACAAAAAAATGAATTATGTCTCCTAAACATACATGCAAAATCAAATCAAAATGCACATGAAATGCAACAATCTACATAATCATTAAATGCAGAATTTGTGTGCTATAAGTGTACGAGAATACTTTCAATTACATTGTAGAATAGTAAGATTAAATTAATAGCACACTAATGCAAATTTTATCTGGCATATTGTAAAAATAGAAATTATATAATTATGCAAGAAACATTCGCATTTATTCATTTAGCACATGCTTCTCTCCAAGAACAAAAGAAAAAGAGTATTACATCAACAAAAGCAGAGATGTGAATAAGTCAATTTGTCACATACCACCATATAAACCAGTATACATCAATTTTAAACATTAACAAATGTCTTCAGATAGTGGAAAACAAACTCAAAAAGGAAGACATCCGAAAACAGAACATCTGTAAAGTGATCTACTATTATTTCATAAATCAAATAAAAAAGGAGGCAGATGTGTGTATGCACATTGCAGGGACAGTATCTGTTTAGTATTATTCACATTCCCTGTTTTAACCCAAATATAGATTGATGTTTTCAGAATGCTGCTCCATTGTGAGGTTGAATAAAGCCTTTAGTTAAACATACTAACTAACAAAGAGCGATTGGTGCTTAAAAGCATCACTCCGTGAATTGTCTCTCTTTAGGTGTGCACAGTAGGATTTTAAATTACATTAACAAAATCTTGTGCACAATGATTATATTTGCTGAACTCACCCTCCCTTTCAAGAACACTGAAAATTCCTTTCAGCTGACATTTTAAAATGTTCATTAATAAATTTGGAGTATTACTGTCAGATGAAAGTGCTGGGTTGACTTAATAAAGCATGAAAGGAATGTACACATTTTCGCAAAGCACAATGGGAGTAGAAAACACTCCATGTTTTAGTACGCAAAAATGTAACCAAACCCCCTGCAGCAATCACTGAGTATTTCCTACACTGGCACAAAATTATTTCACAAGAAAACATGTATTAACATAACATTAATGACGTTTTGAAAAAGACACAGTTTTAACAACTGCACCTTTGCTTATTTGAAGTACCTTTGTTAAATACCATTAACAGAGCATTATAATAATTTTAAAAATTTTCGAAAAATTAAAAATAATTATAATGTAAAGACAACATGACCATAAGGGCATCTTTTGTAATCTGTTACTATACAACAGTTCATTACTGAACACAATGTAATGTCTGAAGAATGTCTCAAACAAATTTCCCCACAGCTGTATTCTCTCTCTGACTGAGTGTACACGTGGAAACTGAAGGGGGCACTCTTAGTCTGCTTAAAATGTGTCACTAAAATTAAAACAAACAAGTACGTAGAAAAAACTTTAATCATGTTAGCACTCACCCTTTGGAGCACATGCCGCACCATTTTCTGCACACAGCTAACGCAGAGTGGAACAAATGCCGTAACTGTCATCCAAATTGTTCTATACAGGAAGGTGGAAGTGTTGGGTAATAAATGATATAAAAAGGTCTTTTATTGACAAGCTGCCATTTACTGTTTGCATTAGAGAATATGAGAAGATGATGGCTTCTGGCCACAGATCCCCAATGGCAATGGGCAAAGGGAGGAGGGAGATAGCAGAGAATGCTTCAGTTTACTTAGAGAATTGATAACACCTCTAAATAATTAAGTGTGGACTTCCTGTCTACAATTACTTAATGCTTTTTTTTGGGTCTGCAGAGGATTATGAAAAATTTTGTGGATTCTGCATGCCGACTGCATTTGAACGTCACCCGAGCCACATTTTACGGCATTGGGTTTTTGGAGTTCGGACGTTGCCTGGGGTGAAGCGAGAGCTTCCATGTCCTCCACAGGCCCAATGCAAAGGCCATGCCTTTCACCTCACTGATTTTATCAGTCACCTGAATATTTATAATTACGTTTATTCATTTAGCAGATGCTTTTCTCTAAAGCAATGTACATCTCACAGAAAATACAATACGTGAATTACATCAACAGAAAGAGACTTAGATGCAAATGTAATTCTAAAGTACAGTTAGTTACTTTCCACCACATGAACACGAGTAGCTGCATAAAACTTTATCCAAATATCAACAATTCCTATTGATATTCCTAATTTTTTTTAAAAACATTTATATTACACGAGTCAGCTGTGTGAAAGTTTATCCATTATTCAACATTTATGATCTCAAAGTTATAGAGCATGAACATTTAGGCAAAAGATAAGTGTGTTTTCCACTTGTGAACTCATCTGGTGTTCTGAAAATAAAAGTGGAACAAATAATCTCAAAATGAAATACTTTCCTGCAAACTACAGAGCAGAAAGTTGTCAGTCCAGACTAATGGAGCTTCAACATGACAAGAGTTGATCTGGCTGACCTCCTCACAACCCCTCTGTAGAAAGCCCTACTCAAAAAAAAACTATAAATGGAGCTGTTGGCGACCAACACATCACTGCACTAGCAGATCTCTACAAATCTTGGAAGTAACATCCATGCGTGAACTTGCTTAATAATAAGGAGATGACATTTCTTCCACATGGAAGCACGCAGGTTTATCCCAACACTAATGTCCCAGCTATTCTAAATAGATCACCTTGGAGGTCTGTGTAGTAGGATATATAGAAATTTGCTGACAAGTGAGTTGATTTCTAGTTTATTTCCTAATTAGCAATATCATGTACTTATACATAAATGACCTGAATTTCTGATTTTTGATGCCTTCTGAGTAAAAGTGAGTACTGACAACAGTTATGTAGCCAAACACAGCTGGTGACTCAGAATCAGGAGCCAAACACATTTACATTTACATTTATTCATTTAGCGGATGCTTTTGTCCAAAGCGACGTACATCTCAGCAAAAATACACACACACACACACGCACATTTTCAGAACCGCTTGTCCCATACGGGGTCGCGGGGAACCGGAGCCTACCCCACAACACAGGACGTAAGGCCAGAGGGGAAAATACAATTTGTGCATTACAGTAAGAGAAAGAGACATGGCTACAGACATGTGACTCTTAAGTAAACCTAGTTTGTTACCTTCCACTTGAAGCACCGATGGTCATCGCTTGAGTAGGTGCATAAAATACAGGATAGATGAATCCTGATGTCTTACTAAATTTCTTATTTTTTTTTATAATAGATAGATGTAAAAGAATAGATTTTTTTTATAATAGATATAATAGATATAGGGGGGTGTGGTGGCACAGCAGGTTTGACCAGGTCCTGCTCTCCGGTGGGTTTGGGCTTCGAGTCCTGTTTGGGGTGCCCTGTGATGGACTGGCGTCCCGTCCTGGGTGTGTCGCCTCCCCCCCAAGCCTTGCGTCCTGTGTTGCCAGATTAGGCTCCGGTTTGCCGTGACCCCGCTTGGGACAAGTGGTTTCAGACTCTGTGTGTGTGTGTGTGTGTGTGTGTGTGTGTAACAGATATAACTGATATCTTTATACAAAATATCACAAACACAATCTTGATATCTTTATACAACACTTTGTCAGTAGAAGTAGTTTCTTATGCATTTAAATCTCCATGTACAATCCAGTTGGTAATAATTTAAGCACGGACAAAGCACGGATTTTACTGTGGATGTCTTCTGTTAAGACAAAATACAGTTATAAAAAAAATTTGAAAATTTATCATTATACATTAACATTTTAAGTTAAAATTTAAATTAAATTACATGCAAACATATACAAAGCAAATTAATGGGTCTACAACCAGTCTTTGGTCTTTGTGGTAAGTAATTTTATATGCGGTTTGCTCTAACAGCAACTTTTTCAGTCAAATGAGATATGTGCAGAGGGAGATTACATTTGAAATCCAAATCTTGCAAATTCTATAACATTTGGTTTCTCTAACCAGAGGATGAATTATGCCATATGAAACATTAAGCACTGTTAAACTACACCAATTATTTGAACTCATATTTCATGTAAATGTTCATTTATCTCTCCCACTTTTCCTTCTTTTTTCTCTTCATCCCCCAGGACCTCAGTAGCAGTTTAAGACTATAACTAATAATGGATTTATCTGGCTACAATTCAATAAAATAACACTGTCCAGTTCGGTGAATAACCCAAAAATTCTTAGCCCTTTTTACATTACTTTTTTCCAAAACATTTTCGAAAATGCTTGAATAAAACATCCATATAGGCCATCGCCTTTACATATACAAATTTTGCACTGGTTTTCTTGAAGAAATGAAGAAGTAAATATCCAATCACATCACACACACATTTTCTGAACCACTTGTCCCATACGGGGTCACGGGGAACCGGAGCCTAACCCAGGCAACTCAGGGCGTATGGCCAGAAGGGGAGGGGACACACCCAGGACGGGATGCCAGTCCGCCGCAAGGCACCCCAAGCGGGACTCGAACCCCAGACCCACTGGAGAGCAGGACCCAGTCCAACCCACTGCGCCACCACGCCCCCATCCAATCACATCATGCTTTTCAATTTCTTTTGTGATATAATTATATATGGATAAATTACTTACACACAAGCAAGTATCACTGTACCTCATAATGCGTGTAAGTACACACACACACACACACATTTTCAGAACCGCTTGTCCCCCCGTGACCCCGTGAGGGACAAGCGGTTCTGAAAATGTGTGTGTGTGTGTGTGTACTTACACACATTATGAGGTACAGTGATATTTGTTAGTGAAATTTAAGTTTATATCGTGACAGAAAAATTAAATATACTGTAGTTCTAAAACATGTGTTTGCACCTCATCCTAGCAGGACCCACTTTTTGAGGTCTTTGACCAGGCCCCGCAGTCTTTACGGAAACAATACGTATTCATACAGGTCGGTGAACCGTTCATGCGCAAGCTTCATTCAAGGTAGCACCAGACGCACCGACAGCTGACTTGTGAACAGGTTCCGATGCAGGATCGGGGCCAGGCAGCGAAGCGAGGTAGGCTGACTCACAAGGTGTACTGGGAACGATCTGCCAGCTGCAAACGGCGGGACACAAAAACTGTTTGCAGTTTTCCAGTCCACGGTGAGTGGGGGAACCCCCAGCAAAGGCATAATGCAAAGGCCCTTCCTGGCCCTTGGGCACACAGCTCTGGCGATGCTCCGCCACACAGACGTGATGGGGGTGGGGGCGGCATGGCTGGCATCGCCCTCGCCAAGTCTTAAACACACAAAGCTGCCGGACGGCCAGATTTGCCATCAGATCCCCTCCTACCCCCACCCCCCAAGCACTGGGATGAGCTGCCTGGCTTGCTGGGGGCTCGCCTCTGCCAGCTCCCTGCCTACAGAATGCTCCAGCTCCCCTCCCGGTGCCACTTTCAGAAATATCTTTGGTTGACAGTGGGAGCCTTCGGAACAGAGCCATGTGCTCTCCCAGCTGATTTCAGGCTAATTTACAAAAGGGCAGAGCTTTCCAGCACATTCCCTCAGTCTTCCCTTTAAAGTGTGTATTCCTGGCCAGCACATTCAAAATAAAACCACACAGTGTACAACTGTAGAAAACACTGACAACTAGCTCCCGTTCACTTGCTGTCTGAGGCTCCTCTATTTTTTCTGCTAAGGAAGGTAAAGAGGGGAGTGCAGGAAATACTAGATGGAGGGCCTTGCTGCGACTAGCCAGATAGGCTGGTAGTGGTGTTGGGGGTTGCCCACGCCTAGGGGAATGGCGATCTCCTTTAGAAGGAATTGTGGGACTGGGGTGTCTCAAATCTGAGAGAAACATGTGCAGGACGGACACGAGAAGAGAAACGGCAAAGGGAGACCAGTCACTCCGCACGGAGACACAGACAAAAATTCCAGTCCAAGCCTTCTCAGAAAAACAAAAAAGACCTTACAGAAACACAGTCCAATACCTGTACTGTTTAGAAGATGTCCTACTTCATATTGTTTTTATGATGCTGAATGGCAGCACTCACAAACCACAGTTTTCAAACTTTTCTCATTTATATCCATTATGATTGGAGGACCACCTGACACTTCCCAAGTTGTCTGAAACTGGGATCTGATAATCGTGCTGTTGAATCCTATCAGGGAAAGAACGAGTATATCCATTTCAGCTCCTAGAAATGGAATCTTATTTAGTGTCACCAAAAACATGCATACAAAAAATAAATATATCAAAGTATTATAGTCACAGAGCTCATTATGAAATCACAAAAGTATGGGGATACAAGATAAATTATTTCTTAGTTAGTTCCTCTCAAATTCCTGAGGCAGTAGTCCCCAACTCTTAATTAATTCCAGTATCCACATCAATAAGTATTGGCATTTAAAAATACCTCATCTTTTTTGATGATCCCATGTATGAATTATGCATATTTTGTTCTCCCCTCATTTTGGAACTCAGAGAGCAATGAATATGTATGACTTGTATACCAAAGGTTTTCTATACAAAAAAACAAGTAAATAAAGCAAAGGCTCAACAGCTGAGCGCGATGGAGATCGGAAAACAATCTCCTACTCTATGCTTTCAAATTCCCAGCGGAAAGTTGTATATACTTCTGCTCGCACCTCTCTTTGCAGCACAGTGCATATTGCAGAGCTGTATAAGACGGACAGATCCTGTGTTCTTCGCACACATCCTTGCCCTGGTTGACGAATCGCTCGGAGGCCACCAGCTCTTCTGCTCTCCCAGGCAGATAAAAGAAGCCCCACAAATCATGGGCACAAGGACTGATGGGCAGGGCAGGCGCTCATTGCGGGAATCAGGTGTAAATTCAGTCGTTAGATTACTTCCAGAAACAGCATGCATAAATAAACAAGGAACGGGGACAAAAACACTCTATCAGAGCATCTCCGCTGCCGTACCCAATTCAAAGCTCAGAACGAAGGGATTTCTGCTTTACATTAGCTCACAAAACACCCAATAACCTCAAAAGTAACTGCCCAAAATCTGCATATCTTTTCAGCACTCAGCTTTTTGTACCCTCTTTTGCTTTTAAAACCAGGCAAGATATAAGTCATATACAGAAATAGAAATGGACAGTTTTTGGATAAAACTGAGGTAATATCAAGGGACATGCAAGTAAAGAAATTAAGCCTTTAAAAGTAACATACAATACAATGTGAATAAATCATAAATTCAAGTTAGATTAACTGGATTCTTGGGTTACAAAAGTTTTTAGAATTTTGTGAACATTGTGAGCATTTTTTTGGTTTATTTACTTTTTAATTGCACTTTGCTATTTAAAAAAGTTTTGCAGAATGGACATTTTAAATAAATTTTAATTGCAATGCAGCTGGAAGTAAAAAAAAAGTTTTTTAAAATTTATTTTAACAATATGTAAGACTTTAACAGAACCGCTCCAGCAAGTGTCTCTGATATTGCGCTTTTTTGGATGTTATAGGTCGTTCTGCACATGAGGCACCCCCCATAGCCTTGCACCCTATGCTTCCAGGATAGGTTGTGCATCACTGTGACCCTGCTCAGAAAAAGTGGTTATTGAAGATGGATGGATGGATGGATGGACAATACAGACAGTAAAGCAAACTGAAAGATACTGATGAATGTGGCACAGAATTGGTTGCCACTGGACATGAGGTGCACAAGGCTGCACAGGTGTACATTTCATTATTAGCAATTTTAAATGAGATATTTTTTATGTTGTTTCAAGTTACTAAACACAACAAAATGAAAGCCCTGCAAAACTGTCCAGTCTAATGTACCCAGCCTTGTGGTCTATGTTACTGCCAATGGTGTGGAACACAGTGAGTCTGCACAGGATGAGCGGTTTATAAAAATCAAATATTAAACTAAATTTATAAGTTTTATTGACTGTGCAGTAGTGGTTGGATTAACAAAGAGTGCTGATCCCAAATGCGGTTGTAAGTTGAGGACCAAATGTACCAAAATATCTTAAAAGGAACAGCTGCTGGTGCTTCTTCAATCATAAAGAACATGGCGTAAATATGGGTCAACATTCTGAGTGCTGCTCCCATGCAATCTTGCCCAGAGAAACCAGTCATGCTTGGCACCTCAGGTTCACGCACCTGTGACAATATGCTGCATGGCTCCTGTGCTGTCAGCGAAGATGAGTCCGGTGCCAATCTGGTGGAGGTGGTACTCGCGGATGACGCCATTGGGCTTGCCCGGTGCGGACCAGCTCAGCTGCAGAGCTTGTGGTCCCAGGGCATGTATGCTGGGTGCTGGGATGCTTTCCGGAACTCCCAGGACTGTTGCTGCCACTACCTGAAGACAGAAAGAATTACAGAGCAATTTGCTGTAATAGAGGCCTGGATATCCTTCTCTAATAGAATGTCACTAGCAGTTTAAACCCTTGTCTTCAGGAGTGGCAGACTATTAGGATAGGGCTGGGAGACCCCGTTAAGGTTTTCTCCTCCCCCCTGGCTTATGGGCTGGCAAGGGTCCCTGCTGATGCGGTGCCTGGTCTGGTGAGAGTCTCCTGAGATTAAATCAGTCCTCTATGTGATGGCCAGCAGACGAGGACCCCTTCCCCTTCCCCACTTTCCCATGTGTAATTGCACCCGTGTTATTGCAATATACGATAATTGCAACCGTTTGAGCCAATGTTTCTGAATGTACAACTTAATCCCTCTCGCTCAGGACTGCTGCTTAACTGTCTCGCTGCATCACTGTCCCACGCTTTCATTATTTCACTTAAGATGGCAATAGACCAAAACACAGAAAAACTCTGCATTTTTCTTAAAACAAAGGAAACAACAAGACTGGATTGTTATAGACCACTGAAGCCTTTTAGGTTTCTAGGATATAAGTATTTAAATATTATTCAAATAGGAAGGTATTTTAGTTTTTTTACAAGGACATGCACACACACACACAGCCTGAAGTGCTTGTCACATATGGGGTCGCAGGGAGCCGGAGCCTAACCCAGCAACACAGGAGAAAGGAGGGGACCCACACACAGGATAGGACACCAGTCCATCGCAAGGCACCCCAAGCACGACTTGAACCCCAGACCCACCAGAGAGCAGGATGCAGTCTAACCCACTGCGCCACTATGCCACCCTTTACAGAGACATGGTAAAACTTTAAAACATCAGTATAGTAAAATCTGGATTTTGGCAGTCTGACATAAACAGACTGTGTAAACAAAATTTGATCTAAAAACAGGTAAAAGATGGAAAAAAGTTGTTTTTGTGGTTTTGCCTTTTAGTTCAAGTTAGCAGCTAAACAGAGGCAGAACAGCTCTGTTTGTGAGCATACTTTTAACCTCGAAAAAAGACCATACCACAGACACTGTCACACACATTATACACAAGTTTCTCCACATATATATTTTACTTCTATTTGATGACAATTTTCTAGACTACAATGCTGAAAATTCAATGACAGAAAATGTGACTTTCTTGAACTTCTCTGTAAAATGCCTGGGCGAGAGAGGAATAAAACTGGTAATCTTCTGGAAAGTGCAGACCCTCTGTCTGCACTTAGTCCTAAATGATGGATCACAGTCATGTCCATAGTGCACCTTACTAATTTCCTGCTTTCACATGTGCAGTTTTCTAGGTGCTCATCACTCGGCATCAGTACGTGCAAATGTGTCTCCCCCACCTTGGCACTATCTGTGCAGCCTGCAGCAGTGCAGACTCTCAGCTGGTACTCATATTCCTGGAAAGGTTGGATCCCCATGTCTGTGAAGCTGAGCTCGGTGCCCCTGTAGCGTTCCTGGCCATTCCGCAAGACCACATAGCGATTGATCTCACCTGGTGGGTCCAGGAAAAACAGAAAGATGTTCTGTTTGCTCGAGGGCAATATCAGTTAGATACCACATGCTATTTAGTGTACTTATTCATGAAAAACTCATTTGTCGATATTCCCCTATAAAAACATTACAGATATTAGTATAACAAAATTAGATATTAGATATTACTATAACAAAATACTATAGAACAAGTGAAATGTGGGAGTATGTATGAGCAATAGGAACAGTACTTACATGAAAAAAACTGGACAGAGAAGTCAAAGCAAAGCAAAGCAACTTGCACACCCTAACCCTAATCGTACATCTCTGGGAATTGCTGCAGAAGAGCTGGGAAGACATATTAGCTGACTGCTTTGTTAACCAAATACCTCATGCAAAAAATGATTTTCCAGCCAGAGTATTCAGACTTGTGACTGGTAATGTAAATCAAGTAAAAAAAAAAACATTGTCGCACATAGTAATAAACATGGTCTTTCCATGTCAGCATAGAGAAAAATTACAGCATATTATATATAGAGCCAAACACGGTTGAACTGTTGAAATCGCTCTTCAGTACTGTGCTCACTTACTGCACTGTTTTCAACTCTCCAAAAGACACCTATCCAACAACTAGAATGACACATAGAATAATAAAATAGAAATTATGCTGTAAAGCCAACAAAGGCTGGGCAGAGCAAGCAGACGGGGCTGCGTGGGGCACTATATATGGCAGTTAGGAACTGTCAAACAACATGCAGTAGCTCCAGTGACCACTGGAACCACAGCTGGTACTGACATGTGTGCCCCCTCCCCACACAGCCCAGTAGCACACTGACTTTGCATCAGATTGCAACAGATTGGTGGCAAACCACTTGATTAAAGAGCAAAATGAAGTCTAATGAGCAATCAGCACATTTTCCTTATATATTAAGCGGCACAGAAGTTTTCAAATGAAGCTTGTTATTGTAGTTAGTAAGGATTTATGTGATTTCTTTTTGCAAATGATTCTCCATATCCGGTAGCAGCAACACGTAGATTAGCAGTAATAACAAGTGGAATTTTTCAAAATGATGATAAATTAAATCTGCCACTTTTTTAAGCAAAACATCACTGTCGTAATGCAAAATATTAGCTGTATTTGTTGATGCTCCGTAAATTAAGGCTGGACATGATTTAAAAGCTTGAAACTGGTGAATGAATTGAGGTGAAAAAATTCAAATGATACTGTCAGCTAAGCCTTAAATTTCTGTTGCTTTACTAATACCTTTATGCAAACCTAATCCTCAAAGTCAACAATGTGAACACAGGCACTAGCAGTTAAATGCAGCTTTGACTTATACAGTTACCATTAGGCTTTGTTGGGACTTTCCAGTCCAGCTGGATGACATCATTCCGCTCTCCCACGAGGCTCCAACGAAGTGGGCTCACCCCCAGGGGAACATCCTCTTTAGTAGTGACGCTGCTGAAGGGGCTATAGCCCCACCCAAAGCTGTTCCAAGTACCCACCCTGTACTCATACCGGGTGAAGGGTTTGAGGCCTGTGTCTGAACACAAAAACTAATGTCATGAAGAGTCCACAAGAATGAGTGTAAAAAATCAATCAAGTATTGCCAAGCAAAACTGCCAAGTCTGAGGATTCACATTATTTGATTCAGTACAGATTTGGCCTTCTGCTTCAGGTCCTTGCCCTGTTGAAATGCCAAAAATTAACATTTTTGCGTAACAGAAAGAGACACTCAAATATGATACATGATGTAGGCCTCCACCAGCTGTTATCATCATAGTCGTTTCCAGAAAAAGTGAGAAACGTCAGCAGTATGGCCACACCATAGTTTCATCCCAACCATGTTTTGCCATACAGATTGGATGAAGGGCTTCTGTAATATTTAAATTTATTCATTTAGCTGATGCTTTTCTCCAAAGCAACTTAATATGTTAACCTACTTATAATTATTTACCCATTTATACAGGTGGGTAATTTTACTGCAGGAATTTCTAAGAGCAAGTACCTTACTCAAGGTTTACTATAGCTGGAGGGAGAGGAATTGAACCTGCGATCACTGGATTCCAAAGGCAGTAGCTCTAAACACTACGCAACCAGCTGTCCCTTAACAAAGCCATCCCTTAATATTCAGTGGTACATTTTATATGTTAAACAATTGCGTAAATACAGAAAATGTCTATCCTGAAAGTGCCACAACAACGATCCAAGATGACTACAAAATGTAAAAACCTACAGTAACACACAGTTTGGAATCAGGCCAATTACCATTACTGTGATGGCATTTAAATACATATTTGTTTAAAAATGAGATTATGAAAAGCTGGTTTCACAACGGGGGTGGCACAGTGGGTTGGACCGGGTCCTGCTCTCTGGTGGGTCTGGGGTTCGAGTCCCGCTTGGGGTGCCTTGTGGCGGACTGGCGTCCCGTCCTGGATGTGTCCCCCCCCCGGCCTTACGCCCTGAGTTGCCGGGTAGGCTCCGGTTCCCCACAACCCCATATGGGACAAGCGGTTCTGAAAATGTGTGTGTGGTTTCACAAGAAACAAATCTTACACAGCAAGTCAAGAATATAAGACCATTTTCTAAATAAACTTGTTTTTATTTAATTGAGTTCATTTTAAACTCAAGTAACTCCTGTTGAGAAACACTTAAATAGAGTGAAAAAAATCTTCACATTATGAAATGAGTGTTTAAACAACTATGTAATTTATCTGAATAAGATACTGTTGTGTTGGTGGACCACTTTAGTCTCATTCATATACTAAATAAAAACATGCTGTCTGTAAACAGCTGCATGTAAGCTAAAATGAGTGTCAAGTACTCGTTGTAATGAATAAACTCAGAATGTCAGCTAGCATCCCACTAAAAATTACTGCAAGACATGCACATAAACATGGTGTTAAAAGATCATTTCAAATGTGGTTTATAAGTCTCCCACTTATTTAAAAGCAAAAGTGATGACAGCACCATTCCATCCATAGTTTGTCACTTTCTCCATCTGTCAACCGCAGCGTATGTCCACTGAAGATATTAAAAGAAAATTTAGCTGATAGATGACAGAAATTGGATAATATGGCTCATGCTGAAATCCAACAGTACTTTGCGTATGGTATTATCTGATAAGGGCTGTAGTCACAAATGCTATGGCAGTCCAGAACCTCTCACCTTTAGACCACCATGGACTTTGATCACACTTGGAATACACAGGGAAAACCTACATAAAACCACTGGCTACATAAATAAAACATTGTGACGAGGTACATTTTGACTGCAGCCATATGTGTGCTTTATGGAGCCACAGGAGAGCGCGAGAAAAGAACAGGCTCTGTCACCTCGTTGCAAAAACAAGCTTTGTTATAAAGAGTGGCAGGGGACGCCCTGTTTACAGCCTGGGTATTCTTTATCAGCCTGGACTGTTCCCAGAAACAGCAGTTTGCTGTAAATGTGCTGCGTGGCGGGCTGCGTGTGTAAATCACCGTGATGGGGCCTGTCGGTTACCTGAGTTCCAACGCGACACTACAGCAGCGCGTTCATTACGGGAGAGGTCGGAGCAAGAGATTGGATGTGCCACTGACTGGCAGATTTATTTTATCTTGTTTTAAAAAAAATATATATATACATATACTGTATAAAAAACAAAAAAATAAAAGTTGTTGGAATTCTGAATTTCAGAAACCAACATGCAAGACTTAGAAAAGATGCATAGGCCTTTCGCATGCAAAAAGTACACAAATGGGTAACAGAGGAAGCTGCTAATATATATTTAATGTATGCACTTGAACATCCCATATTGTAAATTAAAATAAATAGCCCACTATCTGCCTCTAGCCCTCATCATGCATGTGCATTTCTCAAAGCTTGCTAAATTATCTTCTTTCGTTAGGACCTAACAAAGACTGGGGTGGGGGTCATGGCAGGTTTTTGTGCCTCTGCCCATATGGTGTCACAGCACTGACTAAAAACATCCTTTCATGCCAGTCACCCTCTCACCTCCAACCCCTCCCCTCATCCCCCCCACCTCCACCAACCCATTAGTCTTAATTAAATACAAATATCCAACCAACCACGTAACACATTGGCCAGGCTTTCCCTTTGGAGTACTACATATGGGAGAAGCTTGTGAGCAATGTAAAAATAGAGGTTCAAAAGTTTTATTGATATGTCTGAGGAAGTGGGTTTACAAATTGAAAGTTATGACACACAGCAATCAATACCAGCTCAAGCATCTGTTCCACTGTCGGCTGCAAATCTCACAGACGTCTGACTGCTTCTACTGCCAAAGCATCAACTAACACATCAATCTATTTGGTACATCATCAACACATGATTATTATGGATATATCACAGACCTCTGGGTAATGCCAGTGAGATTGTTTTCCAGTAAATACTTATTTGACCACGTTGGTCTGAATGAATAATGTCACCTGATGCAAATAAAATGTTAGAGCATAAGGCTCACTGTGAATAATTAAAGAAAAAACCTGTGAGGAATTGTATCTAAACTAAACTCTGTCATTCACTGTGTAGATTTAGACTAGTGATAAGTTTGTTTCCAAGTTATGTTGCTAATTTTCCACCCTGGACCAAGATTTGTATGTTGATTTTTTTCTAATTGAGGTCCTAATGAATTATTCATGATTGAAATGAAATCACCATTATTCTCCATCAATATATGAAAAATAATGAGAATTTTATATAGTACCAGTCAAAAGTCTGAGTACGTTTGCTGGAAATGGTCTTTTCAGTTAACAAGTATGAGCAGAAAATTGCCCGAAATGTTGCCTCTTACACAGAACTCTCAGATATGTAGGGCAGTTATGACGTCTTTACATTAAGGGTACTTCTAACAATTATTTAATTCCATTATTTAAAGTATAATTATTACTGTATTTGTGAAAATTGAGAGATGCTTTGAAGATTGATACTTCACCAGTGAAAGGTGTCCATGCCATGGGGATTGCTAGAATATCTACCATATTGCTAGTATGAAAGGGATTTTCATCCATGGCAATGATAAACACCAAGATATTTTATATTTGTTCCAAAAATATTCTTTTGAGCTTTACTTCTAATGTTATATTTCTATTTATTCATTCCTAATTCATTATCAATAACCACTTGTCCAATGCAGGCTAATGGATGTTTGTGATATAAAGAAATAAAGTGTAATGGATTACTGCTTATGTATTTCAACCTGCAAAACATGTAGATGTTATGCCATCAGAGGCACTGTGCAGCATTACTAATGATGCTACATGATCCTCATTAGATTGCAAGATTAAGGCTTTATTTACTCTACTGAAAGGGTATTGATGTTATAGAAGCTTATATGATTAAAAAAACAGAGTTAATAGTTATGTTTATAGTTTATTTCTGTAAGAACTCGACGGACCCCCCTTCAAATCCCACCTCCCACTGTAGTACCCCTGATTAAAGAACTTAGCTCTGAACAGCTCCAGTAAAAATTACTGTGCTGTATTCAATGCAAAGAGCTTAATTTTGTAAAACACCTTGGGGAAAATCATCAACTAAATGAATTAATAGCAGCACTATTATAATACTACTGAACCCATTATTCCAGTTGTGATCTATATTTACTGAAATTAGTGGTTCTGACTAGTGGACACTGTCAATGTAATAGGAAGTAGGAAGTACATAATAGGTCTTGTTATATGAAAAGTGTGACTGTTGTAATTAACTTAAGGAAAATCGCAAGACTGGCACCACTGAGAGACAAAAACCTTTTGTGTTTCAGACACATATCTGCTACAGGCATCTGATATAAGTGGATGCACAGAAAATAAAACCACTCTTTATGGAAATAAAATTATTGCATAACATGGAAAAATTCCACTGTACTTAATAACAAGCCTGTTGTGTGATAAAAAGGGTATCATAAGTTGTTGTACATATTTTTTGCTGAATGCCAGCATGTTATATGAAGGCTGACTGTAGAAGCTTTGAACAATTTTTGCTATACCTGTGAAAGTGTATGTGTTTGCATCTCCGGTGTAGATAACCTCCTCAACGGAGGGGCAGAAGTTGTTTTGTCCAGTTGGGTGCGCTGCTGCTGAGGCTGCGGGTGGAGGGTCAGCACGAGGTACGCCTGACACCAGGGTGCAGGACGATACAGCTGGATTGAAGTCACAGGTACCGCAGTATGCCTTATTGGCTGCAGAGATTGGACACAGGATGCCAGGCTGGCAGCCTTCCTGTTGTAAATATATGTCAAAACATTTGCATTCTCTTTACTGAC
Organism: Scleropages formosus; assembly: GCF_900964775.1. Lineage (NCBI taxonomy): Eukaryota > Metazoa > Chordata > Actinopteri > Osteoglossiformes > Osteoglossidae > Scleropages > Scleropages formosus. The sequence goes on along the minus strand of NC_041820.1, from coordinate 10,894,099 downwards.
AGTAGGCATTGTATTCATTCCTCTACAAAGCGGTTAATTCCTCTGTGTTCCTCAGAAGCACCTCCTGTAATAGCATAACTATTATCTAATTGCCTACAACATATATTTATTTTGCCTCTTCTCAAATGTGCTGAAACTTTATCTCTAACTTTGTCAAAGATAATATTTCCCATTTCTATTCCCTTTGATATGTCCAGAAACATTACTGTAGCTCTTAAAAGATGTCAGACAGTGCATTTTAGGTATCTGGTATGATAAAAAAGCACAAATCTTATCTGTGCATACATCAAAGTCACAGAAACCCAGTGTCACCATGAGGCCCCGCAAACAGATACACAAACACCATCCACATGCATGAGTTTCACACCTCAATGTGGAGGCCAGGTGAGGGCCTGTCTGCGCACACATGTGTTAGCGGGTTGTAACCAACACCACTGCAGCAGGCCTCTTCCTGTGCGATGGCTTCTGATGCACAGCACTTGGTCGCTGCTGTCCCATTCCCTATGGGGTGGTCTTGCGCTGGTCCATCGTTACCCCCACAGCACAATGTGTTGGATGCATTCACATAGAGTTCCCCGCAACACACCATACCTGGGTGGGACAAAACGAAGGCAACAGATGGAAAGACAGAAATTGACAAAGATATATAAAGATACATCAGCAAGTTTGCAAAAGCACGGCACAGGTAGTTCCCGATTTACAAAGGTTCGACATACGATTTTTTCCCAGGCAAGCGATATGCGGTGCGATACTTTCTCGTGATGCTGGGCAGTGGCAGCGATCCGCATCTCCCAGTCTGTCATGCAGAGGTGTATATTAGGTGTATTACATGCATTTTCAACTCACAATACTTTTGACTTACGATGGGTTTTGCGGAACGTAACCCCATCATAAATTGGGGACCACTTGTACATGGGAGCTAGCAGACTGCAATGGACAAAGGCATTAGCATAACCAGGACTGGGCAAACTTTTTCCCTGGCCATTTCTGCAGCCAGTCAATCACTAATATTAAAAAGAAAAAAACTGGTGAATAAATTTATTTCAGAAATCAAATGACTGAATGTAAGATTTATTGTCCTGAGTGGCAGTGGTTGCACTGTCCCAGGGAAAACAGAAACAAAGTATACTTAGGTATACATACCTACTTGTCACAATGAATTAATTGAGTCATTACATTTTCTCGTAAATTTTCTTTATCAGATAATAAGTCCAGTTTTTGTGTATACCGCTTCTCAGTCCTGAACACTGGAACCAACTGGGCAATTTTGAAAAAGAGATGTAACATTTCATACTCTCCCACAGCAGTTAAAGTACATGTTTTGTTCATGGGAAGCTGCAATAAATAAAGAAGCAAGTTTTACTTCAGTTACATAAATTTTACACTATACACCCTGAAAACAGGACACAAACAACATTTATTTTGTATTTTACAAAGGGTTTAATGTTTGTCTAACAGGAAGTGACTCCTGCTTTATTTCCATGGGTAAACCATCACCACTTTAATTACTATCAACCTTGTTCCAGTATGATAAATTGCTAATTGCTTAATACCCTAATCAGTGTTCATTCTTTGCACAGATAAACTGTGACAGTGCCATTAATTTAAATAGTAATTTCACTTAACAGCCAAAACGGCACAGCAGATTTTTATGCAACGTTTTCTAGAGGCTGCATCCATCACTGCAGCATTCTGACATAAAGATGTCTGACGCGCACTAACTCACTTAGGGACAGCAGATGTTGCAGAGCCTGGTTTGGTGGCAATTCCCAGGGTGCATCACTTCAGCTTGAGTGACTTGCAAATCAACAGCTCAACAGTTTTCTAAAATAGCTTTGCTGCCCTCTGCAACTCTGGCAATTTTTTGTCCGTTTTTTTTCCTTCTTCACATCACTTTGAACTTTAACACTTTTGACCCAGAGTTTGCTCCCCGCCTCTGTCACACTCACAAAACATTTGAAAGCGATTCCCAGTGTTAATCAGGTCAGCTTCGTGGACCAAATTAATTTATTTCATATCACAATGAAGTCTCTCTTTAAATCATTCACTAAATCACATTAGGGATTGTAAAGGTCAACACCTTCTCATCACTGAAAGCATCAGCAGTGACCCCAGAGTTGGCATATGTTTTTATCTAGCGGTGAAATTGTTTCCCTAATCTTCAGATTCACATTGGATTTGCATACATTCATCAGAGTGAAATACAACCAAATGAACACAAGGTGCTTAGGCTCAGTGAATTAAGGTTCATCCACTTAATGATAAGTAAATATTTGTCGTGCAATGAACAACTGATAAAAATGTGTGCAATGGATTACACAAGCCTTTAGATACAAAACGGAAACTTAAAACAAACGGAGAGCTTTTAAATTCCTGAATACATTAATAAGATCACTCTGGACACAGCAAGGCACATTTTCAATGTCACGATGGAGAACAAAACAGTGTTTCCTGAGGCACACGTACGAGTGTTTGCTGAGGAATACGCAGTGAAAGGCTCTCAACTGTTTTGAGTATGACATTATAAAATCATTGCAACAATGATTTCCCGCCATTCTGTTTCCTTGAAGGATCCCTGTAATGGAAGCACACTGAACTTACATGCAAACCTGATCCCAAAGGGGTCTAGCCTGGGTGTCTTTGGAAACAGACCTTTACTAAAGTGGATGGATTAAACAGGCATTGCTCAGTAGGAGCTGCTCGGGTGCCAATTAAACCCTAAGCACTCTTCTGGGAATTTCAAAGAGGAAGGAGCAGGAAACAGATACCTGTGTGTCTTGTGTGTTTCCTGATGATGATCACACTGTGCAACTGGAACCAAGTAAACACCTTTCAAAGCTATATATTTTTGGTAAATTAAACATTAAATTACTACATAATAAATTACTAAATATGGTGATGTAATTAATGAATGGGGGGCCTTGATCCGGTCCTGCTCTTTGGTGGGTGTGGGGTTCGAGTCCTGCTTGGGGTGCCTTGCGACAGACTGGCATCCTGTCCTGGGTGTGTCCTCTGCCCCTCCAGCCCTGTGCTCTGTGCTGCCGGGTTAGGCTCTGGTTCGCCAAGACAAGCAGTTTCAGCCAGTGTGTGTGTGTGTGTGTGTGTGTGTGTGTGTGTGTGTAATTAATGAATGTATGCTGGCGTGAGTTATATTTTATATTATTTATTGACCAATTTAAATTTACATGTAAATTTAATATTTTATTTTCTCTGGTGCATGTTTCCACCTGTGAAGGGACACAGTAATAAGCTCTGTTTTTTATTACATGTTATTACACAGTAATTACTGGAATGTATAGTAAAGCAAAAACATAGTAAAAAAAATCTATTATGTGGTTTATTTTACTGTAAATAGAGTACAAAGTTGAAAATTCACCAACACAGTCAGACAATTCAGACAACGTTAAAAAATAATAGCAAGGACTATACTACAGAAAACAATAACAGGAAAGTTTATTAGCAGACACTCTGAAAGGATTCTGACTATTCAAAAAAAACATATATACATTCACGTAAATTATTTCGTTCCTATATGTACTTGTGTATTAGTTAAACAGACAACAACATACTACATACTGCAATCCTGCCATTTAACTGAATGCATACCAATAATGTATTCGGTCTCTCACAAACACTCTGCAAGCTCAGACTACTGTGACAATAGCGTTTAGGGTCGCCACCTTTTGGGCTCCAAAGGCCATCCTGCTGCAGTACCCTTGAGCAAGCTATTTACTGTTAATTGCTCCAGGATGAATTGTCCAATTCTATGCAGGAGAAAACCATTATAGTTGCTTTGGAGAAAAGTGTCAACTAAATGAAGAAATGTAAACAAAATGAGTCTTACGAGGGCTGTGGATTTATAGGGACTGCTGCAGTTCTCAGTCTGCTATGTCTGAATGTTCTGGCATTAGTTCACGGCAGTGTTTGGATTTTGAAATCAGTGGGCAACCTACAAAAATGTGCTTCCTCTACTGAGAATGTGTTAATAGCTCAAGGATATTGCTAATGATTAAGGTAACTTAATAGAAAACTCATCATCATAAATGCATTAAAGGAAATGTCTTGATGTATTCTCTCTGTGCTTCATCTTGGAAATCCCAGGCATTAATAGCTGGAATGGACTCCAATCTGCCATTTGTATCTCATCATTTGCAGGGCAGTTTTTGGCAGTGCATTGCAGGGACATATGAAATATGATTAAATTCTGGACTGTAACAAATGCCGAACCTCATCTCCAACAGCAAAATGTTTAACTATCACGGTAATATTTGCTGGCAAATGGTCACTGTGTCCTTGAAAACATATTTGATTATTACATTTTAACATCGTCCCAGCACATTTTCATCACCCCGCCATCATGATCACACTCGCTATAACAACACCCTCAGTCCAAAAGCTTTTAACACTTGAATGTGCAAATATTCAGATTTAACCTTCAGCATCTCATGTATTGTATCTGTGGCCCGTTGTGAAGAGCACTACACATGGGAATTAGCTGACGGGCTAGTTAAGGAAGAAAGAGGAACTTAACCGGAGAACAACCCCATATCATCTGCGTGCAAACACTTCTTTGGCAGGGTGAGACTTTTCAGGGTCTGTAGCTGTGAGGCAGATACCCTGGATTACTGCAAATGATTTTCTTTAAGGAATTTGTTTCATCTTTTGGTATCAGTACTTGATTTTGCAGAAGTGGTCATATTTAACATTGAGTCAAACACTAGTAATGCCAAAATATTGCTTCATATTTCACACTTTCATTTTTTTTATTAAATCACTTACCACGTTAGTTAAATATTAGATCAAATGTTTGTCAGTTTTGTTTGGTTGATTTTAATCTTTGGAAGATTAAAATGAAATTAAGCAACCATATTACAAATGTATAGTTTGCAATGTTTTTATGATATTTACTTTCATGCAGATTTCATTTCTTGCAAGCATTGCACATGTGCCCTATGCATGCATGTTTTTAGGAGCAGTCGATGTTGTGTCTCCCACAATTCCATCTGCCTCCTGGAGGTAAGGTCTGACACAAGGTGCTGTAGACTGAGATGTGTGACAGATCGCACTTTGGGGATTCAGTAATCACATTCCACTCCCACATCATCTGGGGCTCTGCAGGATGAGGATGGGACCCGTCTGTGATGCATTTCTTTACATCTGTGTGAATCAGCCCATTTGCTTTCTACACATAGCACATTGACTTAACATCTAAACTGAAGGATATTCAGATTCTTCTGCATGGGTTGCAGATTTAAACTTAATTTATTAATAATCACATAATTTATGAGTTTTTCATCCTGACACCTGCAGATTCACTGCAGGCATGATCCAGACATGATTTGATTTTGATCAAATACATAAATTGCATATTATGCTTAATAATATGTAAATGATGTCTCATTCTTTTGATCTAGTTTTAAAATATTTTGTCAACTGTTATATTTGGGTTAAATTAATCCACCAGAAATAAAATCTTCCTGCCTGGGAAAGATCCTTAGTGCCCGTAGTCTACATATAGATCCATCTAAGTACAAAATGCCATTTAGACCTTGAGTAAAATGTGGCAAGAGCAATGCGAAGCAAGTGGCAAGAGGAATATGAGAGGAACATGACAGCACCTGTCCACATTTAAGTCAACATGAACTGAGATAGGACATGAGCCTTAACAAGTTATCTAGCACTCACTCTGCATAAACAGGAAGGCTGAAAATAAATAAAATAAAAAACACTGAACCTTGAGAGTGCAGTGTTAGCATGCCAAGGTTAAGTAGTCCATGCGGTATCTGCGGGGCCCAAAGAGCGAGGAGCAGAAGCAGCGCTCGCAGCTGGAGGCACTGCAGGTCGCTCGATGGTGGAGGCACTGGGCAAATGGCCGTTAGTTGTCCTAACAGCACCATCCATCATGCCATATGTTCTCTACAGGACATGTGCACTAATGAATGACAGGCTTTTTATGCACCGTATTTTACTAAGATGAACCAAGGTAATGCGAAGAGTGGAAGTCCAAAGCTTTGCGGAAGCTGGGACTACATCTGCAGACACTGAAGTGAAGCTACAAATCAGAAAACAAATTGAGCTAAAGTACCAAACTGGTATGAGACAGGAATTGTACATAGAGCCCAAGCAAGTGTATTAGTTTTCTACATTTAACCTTCAACACAGGGATAATGAACAAAGCTTTTCAACCTCAAACTTAGCATTCTCAACCTTATATCACTGAGAGTAAACAGAAAAACACTAGAGTAGATAACACTATTTAAGCATGTTAAAATATATACCACCATCTGGAATAAATTTTACTTGATTAATAAAATCAAAAAGGTGTTCTGTACACAGGGGGGTGCTGTGGCGCAGAGGGTTGGACCACAGTCCTGCTCTCCGGTGGGTCTGGGGTTAGAGTCCCACTTGGGGTGCCTTGCGATGGACTGGCGTCCCGTCCTGGGTGTCCACCCTCCCCCTCCAGCCTTATGCCCTGTGTTGCCGGGTTAGGCTCCGGCTCCCCGCAACCCCATATGGGACAAGTGGTTCAGGCAATGTGTGTGTTCTGTACATACAGTACCGGTAACCCAATAACATTCTTGAACATAACTTGGTTTGTATCATAAAAAACATACAGTAGAATACTGAGGATTGAGGAACAAGTGGAAGACTGTATTCACAAACAAGCAAAAATGGTTGTCATCTTAAGAGTAACAACCGATTTGTTAATAACAGGTTAGACTGGACACAGCTTAGCTCAACAAGAGGTGTGTAATGTTGGCTTATTCCATGATTGTGTATAATTATACCTTCAATGAATTATAAGTTGCGCACATTTACATTTACATTTATTCATTAGCAGACGCTTTTCTCCAAAGCGATGTACATCTCAGAGAAATACAATCTGTGCATTACACTAGGAGAAAGAGAGAAATAGTTGCAGACATGTGATTTTTAAGTAAACTTAGTTTGTTTCTTTCCACTTTACGCAACAATGTTCATCGCACGAGTACTTGCATAAAACTCGGGATGGACGAATCCTGATCACCTTCCTACTAGTTTTTTTTAAAAAAATGTACACAAACATTACATACAATACAGGAGTAGTGGCTGTGCAAAGGCTAATCTGGGCATAAAGTTACGGTGCACGAAAATTTACACCATACATGAACTTGAGAGATCATGGGCAAAGAGCACACTAAAAATGTCAGCCTCCTGTGAGAGATTCACACTGGAAAGTATGTACTATGTAGTCTGTCTGTCTTACCTTGGGTGGGTGTGTATGCAGTGCCACTGTCTCCATCACCACAGCAGACCATGTGGAGGCTCAGCACCTGGCCCCCACAGCATTGTGAGTCAAAGCCATCATGGACCTCTCCCCTGCAGCAAATCTGCCCACTGGAGGAGGAGAATGGCCTCCCACCACAGCATGAGTCTCCGAGTCCCACAGACACAAATAGACCATCGGCAGTGGGACAGCACACCTCACCTGCAAGGGGCAGGCCAGAGACAGAAAGGAGTAACAGCTCAATCACACCTCTTCATTCCAGTACAGAAAGATTACAATTACCAATGTGTGTAGTTAAAAGCATGGTTTTGCAACCTGAAGGTTGACACTGCCAGTCCTAGAAGTATCTCAGTGTTGCACCCTTGACTGAGATTCATAACCAGTACTGCTCAGGTAATATATTCTACAAAATGACTAGTAACTAAATAACAAATGGCTGTTAATAAAACAGTCATAGGCATTAGCCCTCACCTGGACGGACTGGCCTGTAGAAGCCCCCACAGCACTGGTGTTCTGGGAGCAGGGCCAGGAAGAGCCCACCACAGCATACGCTAAGTGATGTGTTGCCGGGCTGAAGGTAATGATTCTCACAGCATTGGTGACCAAGCTCAATCCTGTAGACAGTACCTGCGCAACACACCTGGACACACATATGTCACTGTCATAAGTCTGATTCACTATCTTGAAAGAGCTGCTTTTTACAAGTATGAAGAGTACTTTTCGCATAGTTCCAGAACTATATTATATTTAAAATTGGAAAACCTGCAATACATGTTCGTCAACAGAAAAAAACAGAGAAACTTTCTATAAAAAGCTGAAAGATGCCCACTGTTATGCATTTATAAGAGTCTTACCTTTCAACACATTAAGTACTGATGGTAGCTGTTGCCTCTTCTCTGCTGGTTAGCAGGAAAGCAACTAGCAAATACACACACACACATTTTCGGAACCGCTTGTCCCATACGGGGTCACGGGGAACCAGAGCCTACCTGGCAACACAGGGCGTGAGGCCGGAGGGGGAGGGGACACACCCAGCACGGGACGCCAGTCCGTCACAAGGCACCCCAAGTGGGACTCGAACCCCAGACCCACTGGAGAGCAGGACCTGGTCCAATCCACTGTGCCACCGCGCCCCCACAACTAGCAAATATTAATTTATTAAATGACACAAGCTCATCCCTGATCTAGGGCTAACTCGGGCTTCTGGCTGCTGGTGCTTCCTTGTAGCAACAGAGTTGCTAAATTTAGCTTGTCTTGACCGTCTCTTTTGGCAAGAGACCAAGCCAGAATGGATTTTCTACAGCGCTGTGACGATACCCCTGTGGCACTGCCCCCTTAGCAGCTGACATTGGCTTTACCTTTGGCTCCAAAAAAACACCAGAAGATATTTCAAGGGAGACCGACAGGAGAAGTGCGGGAATACATAAATTACCAAAATGTCCGTCTGAAAATGTGCCAACTGGCTTACTCTTTTCAAACCTTGTAAGGGTGAATATCATTAAGTTTAGGGACACGCACACAGAGAGTCTGAGAGTCTAACAAACATGCGCCTGGCATTCAGAGTGCACTAATGCAAACAGAGAGACAAACACACTCGCATTAACACTCCAAAGACACAAAACAATACCTGATACACAGCACAGTTGACAGAAAGTCATTGTTTCAATTCAAATGCTCAGTAAAGTGTCTAGTAAAGCAGCTCAGAGAGAGTTAATTTGATCCCACAGGGACTGGGAAGATCAGACGAACTCCCAGAAATGTAACTAATTCATTTAACGTTCATTTAACTCCATCCCTTTCACTGTGCACTGCACATAACCATGTGTGGTTAAAATGGTAAAGAAAATGATGTGATATTAAATTGAAAATATTGGAATTAGAAATAATTCATCTGGCACATGGAGACGGAAAGGGGGTTGGTATAAGTGCTCTGCAGGATGGTGTAATTAACACAAGGTAACAATTCATAAGCGATGCCCGTGGGTGTCAGCTTGTTCCCACCCGCCTCTCCAACTATTCCCTTTTTTTGTATGTTGTTGTATTACAAGGGAAACACTTGTCCTTCTGCAGCCTGAGTTCTTTGTCTCTATCTCCCCTCGTGTATTTCTGTCTTGGTGGAATGGTGGGGACGGACAGCCGGGGCTCTCTTGCCAAGTTGGCTTGCGTTCAATGACATTAGGATTGCAGCAATTGCAGAAGACAAGTTAATCTGTTTACTGAAAACAATTGCAAGGACCAGCGCTCCACGCATACATAACAGCCGCTGCAATCCGTACGCCTGCTGTGCTCCACCAGTGAGATTCCCTTCCCCCTACTTACCTATCCTAGAGTTAGCAATGGCAAGATACAATAGCACACAAAGCTGCAATGATGAGGAAAAATGATAAGCCCACTGGTGTGTCAGTGTAGGGTTCAGATACCTCAGTCGCTGGTTGGAAGCAGGAGAGCCCACAGACACTCTCTTCAGCAGAGCACTCCAGGTAAGAGCAATGGGGTCCTGCCCCAAAGGCTTGACTCTGCCCCTCTTTGCAGGGCAGTAGGACCCTGCGCCGCACGTTGTATCCGAGCAGGATGCCATTGGGCTGGCCAGGCTTTGACCAGTCTACTTGAACAGACCTGGAGGGCAAGTTGTGGGAAGATGTCTTAATCTGACGGAGAAGATAGGGGACCTCGTGTCGGCCCCCTCATGAGCACCAGGAGCAGAATGTGATCACTCCTCGCTTTCATAGCTCACCTTTGATTCTGGTAAATAATATAGAATCATCTAAAAGGTTTACTCTCACCTGTGGTCATTTCAGTTGTACTACCAGTATGTGTTTGTAAGTTCTTCAACTACAGACATTTTTGTTCAGTACCTACTTCATAACGTACCGAATACAACACACTCACTTCACTAACTCACTGTTGCTAACTGTTTGTCCTGGCCAGGGTTGCAGCGGTCTGGAGCCTATCCTGGAATCACTCGGGTGGAAGGCCTGGGAGATACACACTGAACGGAATGCCAGTCCATTGCAGGGTAGCCACACACATACACTCACTGACCCATTCATACACTGTGGGCAATTTAGTAAAGCCAATTCACCTGAACTGCATGTTTTTGGACTGTTTAAGGGAACCAGAACACCTGGATGAATCCCACGCAGACATGAGGAGAAAATGCCAACGCCAAACAGACCGAGCTGTATTCAAACCTATACTCAAATAGCTGAGGAAGGTGGCAGTGCTACCAGCTGCACCACTGTGTGCCCACACTGAATGCATTCTAACAAAAACATAAAAGAAACAAAATATGCAGTCTCTAAGTTGTATTTAATTTGAAAAGAAACATTATTTGTCAGATTTTTCTTGCTGATTTAGATCTGTTATTGAATTTTATGTCTCATATCTAGAATTATACAAATTGCCCAACTCCAGCTTCCCTGTTGCTTTTTTCTATGCTCTGTGCTCAACTGCTGATGAGTGGGTTAACTGATTATGAAGAAGCTCGATCACCTAAAACTGACAGATGTCTGTGGCTGCTTATGAATTCATGAGCAGTGACAGGGCCTCCTTCTAAATACAGAGAGTGAATTATATGGAGATTACTGAGTGCCTTTACAACACAAAATGTATCTCACAATTACAGGCAGGGCTAGGTGACATAGCAAATGCATTAGTATTTTTTTCGCAAAAGGTGTCACTGCTGTCTGCCACTAATCCCTTGCTGAGGAAAAACAGCCCGGATTCATATTCTGCATGAGCGTGTGGTAAGCCATCACTCACAGCACATGTCATATTTCAATCAAATCTTTAAGCCGTTCTGTAATTCCTCAGCCCAAGACTCACATAACAGGGGCAACGGAATTAATGAATTAGCTATTGATTAAATTCCACTCTGGCAAATCTACCGTGGCAAATAAATGAACTGTTTAGGGCACGTGTAGGCCACGGACAGGCATGTCGGGGCAATCGATCAGTAGTTAGTATTCTATTGGGATGTAAGTACAGCAGCGTGATAATATGACAAGCAAAAGGAGAGGGGAATGGGGGGTGGAGGATCGGAAACAATATGGAACGTGGACTTCTTCATTGGCTCTGTGGATTATGTCAAATTATGGCACACAGGCGTGTCCTTGTCTCATCACTGTTTCACAAGACACATTCCCCCAACCTCTCACTGTCACACTATCTTCCCCCTGCTGCTGTAGGAAATATTCATGGCAACGTCCCCTTTGCTTTTCTTCTTCTGAAGGGAAGGGAAGCCTTGTGGTGTCGATTCCTTGCAGGATGGTAAGGCATGCAAAAAAGCTTTTTCATTAACGTTTTATTCTTGTAACGCCTCTCGAGGTGAACAACCATATGGGATTTCGTCAATGTGCAGAAGTCACGACACAGACTGAGCAATATACACACGGTAAACGCACACACACACACACACACACACACACACACACACACACACACACACACACACACACAAACTACCCCTCTCAGTGCACTCTATAGATTTAACAAAAGATTTTGAGAAATAATACACTGTTATACAGTATATTGAATGTATATATGACTGAACATCCACTCACTGTGAGCTGACCACATGGGCATATGGTGCAGCCAGATGAGTTGGTCGGTCCTCCACAGTGGTCACCTTGGTGATGTTGCTCTGTGTACAGGCATACACAGTGCACACCTCAACCTAGCAACAAAGGACCAGCAAAATGGATCATGAGAAGCCATAATAATCCAAAAGAAGAAATGTGATACAATGGGACAGAGTACTTGGTTTCTGACCTTGATCTCATAGACGGTGAAGGGCAGCAGGCCCCCCAACTCCAAATACCCAGGTGTACTTCTGCCTGTCCTGTGGCGCTGGCCATCCAGGTAGATGGAGTAATCAGTTACCACCCCATTTGGTACCAAAGGGGCTGTCCAAAACACCCGGACGGCAGTGCTGTTGATGGTTACCACTTCGGGAGACAATACCCCCTCAGGTTCTTAAAAACAAGATGAGGACAGGGAGAGTCAATCTGCTGTTAGACACAAGCACACAAACTCTTAACACCAGTGCATTCAATGGCATCTCTGAAACCGGGTTAATACATTATAAACTACGATTTGTCTGAAGGGTTCAAGACTTTCGACCCTTTTTTTAAATCACACCATTGTAACTGAAGATGACACATAGGCCCTGCTGTGGGAGGAGTCTGCCATGCCCCTTTGGTGGGGTCCTGCCTTCTGCCCTCTGAGATCAACACCAAATTATGTCTGACACCATATGGACATGCTGCTGACCGGCTCAGCTCATGTCGCTGAGCAACTGACCAGCCGGTCATACGTACAGAGGGAGTCTCTTTCACCAGAGCAGTGTGTCACCTCCACTTAAACACAAGCAACAAATAAGATATTAAAGAATAAGACAGTACAATGCTGGGTTATCTTTTTCTCCAATGCCCGCCCAAGGTTAAGTCAGAATAAAGAAAGGCTGTTGTTCTTCATCTTCACAAGACGACAGATGAAAATGACGGTTCAAACTTTCTTTTAAATGCTACCCTTTTTTATGCCATGTTGCATCACCACACGTCCTCTCCGAGTTGTTTTTAATCGCTCTTACGGAGGGGGATACTGGGATGCGGGAGCAAGAGCAGCGTGTCTCCTTTGCGCAGCGCCTAGTCCCTGCAGACACTTTGTGGGCAAATTGAATCACTGCTGACAGAGCACCGGGGCAAAGGGGTTAACTGGCCCAGTCTGGGGGATTCTCCCAGCTGTCTGAGCTGGGGGGGGGGGGGTAGGCGCACCAGCACTCTGCCCGACAGCGAGCATGCTCTCATGCCGCCTGTATGTGCAGCTCTCTCCCGACACATAAGGAAGGCCCTTACAAAGCACACTTCACACTGTCTATATAAGCAAGAGGTGAGAAATACACCCAAATCTGTGCGAAAAGCTCAGTAAGAGTACTCCCTCAGATAAAAGAACTCAATGGTATCGCAGACCACAGCAGTGTTAAATAAAACAAGTTACATTTGGAAAAATTATGTTTTAGCCAAATTCTCCATCACGCAAGACTTAACACTGAACATTAGGCTCATGGTTCATCTTTTAAATTAGCACTTTGTTAACATATACATTGCAAAGCGCCTTACAATGATCTTTGGGTTCAACTATGATAGTTAAATCATGCCCCCCTTTAGGCAGTAAAATAATGAAATTATTCCCAAATGCACTCTGTTAAACGATCCGCAACCTTTATTTGGGAGGTAATGATTTCCTAATGTTTTTAATGCAGTTTTTATTATGTTGATAAGATTAGGTGGAGAAGTTGGAGCGCATCACTAGGCAAGCCCAGCTGTTTCAGCAGAGACACAGGCAGTTTTTGAAAGAACCCAAATGATTCAGAGCAGCCTGGCAGGAAATCAGCACCTCCACCGAGCAGCTCTTGCCGTTATTGACAGTTCTGTGGTTTTGCCAGGGGCATGGGGAGAGGTCAGTGACTATTGATCACAGGACAGGGGCAGGAGCACCTATCAAAATTAAAAAAAGACTAATTTTGGCCCCCACTGCACAGATAAGCTATTGTGGAGAAAATCAATGATGCAGGGAAAGAAAACGTATTTGATGTTCACCTCTGGAATTCAGTCTCCTGAAATAGAGAGGTGTGTCAGATCACAGAAGAAAGAAATTAAAGAAACTTCAACATATTTTTTGATAGCAATGTAGAAATTAAAATGACACATGCTTTTGTTCTTACCCTTTATTAAAGCAGCCAGAAGTCTTAGCTCTCATTTCTGGGGCTGGTAATTTTACCACTGAGTACCACTAAATTAAATAGGTTGTAAACAAAAAAACTGGTGTAGATTTAAAAATGTTTTTAGACACTGTTTATCGTAACTTGATTATAGCTTGTAAGTGAAAGAATTTACCAAAATAATTTCCTTTAGTTCCAGGGTTTTTTGCAGTTAACTTGTTGCAGTATGTGTGTTACGTTCTAAGAATACTTTCAACAGAAATGAAAACAAACTTAAAAAGATCCTAATGGGAATGGAATCACAACAAACAAGTTCATTACATTGTTCAACGAATGTCTACAGAAGTCAGCAAACAACTGTTGGCTACTTGTGTAAAAATAGCTTGCATGACTTCATCTGGAGCTCAGCAGGGCTATGAAGCATTGTTTAACAGCACTGACGTTTCATGCTTTTGGATCCAGGCAATGTAATGTCTTAATAAAACCTTTTGTGCTTTTATAGGCCTTAGTGAGCACGGACATGGTGGATCTCAGAAGGTGACAGAGCAGAATATTATGGCTCTTCTATTTGTGTATGTGAGTGTCTCTTTCAGGGTTCATGACCCTTGCTGTGTCTAACAAGGCTCACAAATCAATAAGATATAATCAATATGTCTAACGTACAATTTATTGGGAGCAATTTGAACTCACAGTGTGGCAGAAGTGGGCAGGGGCAAGAAAGAGGTTGGGTAAGACTTTGCTAATATATCCATTAAAGTATGCTGCCTGTGTTTCACAGGGGACCTTGTATTGACCTGTTACCTGACAACGCAGCACACTTAAGCAGTTTAGAATTTTAGCCCCCTCACCCATAATTTTAATGCAGCAGATATCATTATCATAGACTGAATGACAGTCAACCTCACACAGCAAGCACAACAAACAAAATAAAAGGGAAGACTCAAAGACTTGCACCCTCTCAGAATCACCTCCATCAGATGTGTTGAAAATGGCAGCCTCACTGGTCACAATGTGGGCCCCATTGAAGACCAGAACTGTGAGCTGGTACTGCGTGCTGGGCTGCAGGTCTCCTATCACAGTGGAGTTGATCCCGGGGGGGAAAGAGATGGCTCGGTTGAGCCGCGAAGAGTTGACCCAGAGTGTATACAGCTCCACTGCCCCTTGTAAGTCTTGCAGAGCTAGTGTTCCACAACATAGCAAGAAACAGAGAATGACTGCAAAATCTAAAATTGTCATTAACATGTATTTTGCATGGTCAATGGTGTGTGAAAAATTATATGGAAAAAAACAATCAAAAATGGTATCTATGAGCAATTTGATGACATCCACAAACAGCACTAGAGTGGCTCTTACAGGGTGTGGACCAGTTGACCTGCACGGCAGTGTGGTTGAGGGCCCAGGCTGAGATGATACTGGCTGCAAGGGGCACTCCCGCTAGCGTAGTGGCCTCCACTGGCTCTGTTGCTGTTGAGGCGACGTCATTGTGCACCAGCAGCTTGTACTGGTATGTGGTGAACCTGTGGGGCCAAAACACAAAGGATGGTGCTATGGCACTGAGGTTTCAGACTCACAGTTATTTCAAAGTCATGATTTCACCTTAAGTACAGTAAAGAAACAATTTCTGTATTACTGTCTACATACGATACTACTACTACTGTCTGAGCAACTGCAGCCAATGGGCATCACTTAAAGAGTGTGGAAAAAATATAAAATCCTCAATAGCCTCCTCCATATACACAAATCCAAAAGGAAATCCTTGGAATATGCTCAATTCAACAATCTCATTTAAATTTCTGTGATCACAGGAATTTGTTGAAAATTGAACAAAACTATTGTCTTACAATGAAGCCAGAAGATGTGAACATACAGCAGGGTTGCATGGAGTCCTTTTGCAAACCCAAAATGTATGATGAGAGCCAGAAAAGATTAGCCAAAAACAATTTAATTCTTGGCTATTTGCTTAATGTATCTTTGAACAGTATTAAAAGATGGCATCGGTGCACAAAACAGTTTTGTACACACAGGCAGAGTTTGTTTTAAAGCTAATTTCGGTAATCTCACCTGCTAAGGCCTTTATCTTCATGAAACAATTTGGCTCCTGCGTAAACATTGTACCACAGATCCAAATCTTCGGGGGGCTCGGAGGCCAGGGGCTGGCGGGTTTTCCGTCTCAGCAGCTCGTATCTGAGGGCAGTGGTAGAAAAAAACCATGGGGATAATCAGAGCTGCCTTGCTCATGCAATTCTCCTGCCATTTTTTCCTTGACAGTTTTTTGCAGGGTTTGTGTTTTCTTACTCTTTCGACAGTAATGCTAATTTTGTCTGTAATCAGAAGCGCTCGGCTTAATGTGCGGTTTATAAGCCCGGTTAAACAAACGCAATCGCTGCCGAAAGTAGTCATGAATTTTAATCACCCTGCTTGAAAACGGTCCGTCCTTTACGGCTTAATCGGTTGCAAAACACAGTAAGTTTATGGTGTACTGGAAGCTAATAATGTGGAGATCAGGACACAGGAAGAGTTATGTATTAAACTTTTCGTTTTTCTAAGACCTTAATTGGAATTTTTATGTTCTTTTATGGATTGCCAGGGAAAATATTAATATTAACTTCATACAGAAAGTATCAGTTTCGGCTGTTTGAGTATGAAGATATTGATAATTTCTTTGACAAATAATTTAAAATATATTTCTTTTACACGGAAATTTTGGCAGTCTAACTGAAGCAAGTAACTACATTAATAACAAAAGACGTTTAAACAAGTTTGATAAAAAAACGAGGGCAAAAAGCTTGGCAGATCTTTGTCTTCAGGTCCTGAAAAACTGTTTGCTCCTGGCAAAGGCCAGTATTCAGTGAACATTTAGTTGGCAATTTGGTGACAAACATGAATATATAGGTGCTATGGGTTAAAGCAGTAGATGTACAAATTTAGCACAGCAGGACAGAGTGTACTTCTAGTGCCTCAGAGCTCCTTTCTGTGAAATTAAAGCTGGATTCAAATCTCCCTGTCTGTACAGGGTTTGCATGTTCACTGTGTGTTTGAATGGGTTTCCTCTGGGTGCGCTGGTTTCCTCTCACAGTCCAAAGATGTGCGTTTCAGGTGAACTGGTAACTAAATTGCTGTGTGTGCGATTGCCCTACAGAAGAGAGGCATCCTATCCTATCACCCTGCGTCATGCTCTACAGATTTGGATCACTATGATGGTTAATTGGACAACCCACTTCAGAAAACGGATAAATATTATATTGGTAATACAACGTAAGTACAATTAAATAGTGGTGCAGAACAAACTGGAATTTGAACATCTCTTCTATGTATATTTGAACTTTGTAGTTTAATGCACTCATTTTCAAATGGACTTTTTACCACACTCCTTCAAACTGTAAGCCACTTTGGAGATAAGTATATGCAAAACGAATACATGTCAATCGAAATGAATCTGACCAAAATCATAGCTCTGCTAAAATTTACAGACTTTTGAAGCAATAGCAAAGAATTCATCAAAATGCACTTATAACAGCAATGTCAATGAAGACAAAATGCATCTGTCTCAAGTACAGAGATATAAACAATCAAGTGAGAACATTCATGCCATATCGGAAAAACAAACGGGGCTTGATGTCTACCTCACATTGGGTCCATTTGTCCTCTGAGGTGGTGGCCAGGACACAGCCAGGAAAGATTCACTGACAGCAACAACAGTCAGCTGCCCCAAGCCCTGCGGAACTGTGGGTAGCGTAGTCACTTGGGTGGGCAGGCTTTCAGTGCACCCCCCTACATGGCCATTGCCCCCAGAGCAGGCCACAATGGACACACTGTAGTTCGTGTAGGGGACTAGGTCAGCGATGGTGTAGTTCAGCTTCGACGTGTTGGTGAGCGAGATATAAGGCTCGGGCAGACGAATCTCATATCGCTCAATTTTACCGTTGGAAATCAGCGGGGCATTCCATATAACCTGGTGGAGGAACATATGCACACACATAAACACACACAAAGCACTCAAGAGTCAGGAAGAAGTTTCTACCATGTCAGAATTCCTCTTACTACCTTGTCTTGGTGTTCCAAGACAAAAGGTCAACAACATCCTATTCTTTTAACTAAGACATACAGTATTTCTAAGAGAGCAGTTAGAGAGTCTCCTTTTCCAGGACTCCCTCCACTGCTAACAACGGCATTTCCAGCTCTGTGCCTCAACACAACATTAGAGGCTTTTAGATCAATGAGCTCCAGGAAATGTTGTCACCTGATCAAGTGCTGAGCATGACTTTGACCTGGAACAAAATGCACTTTTCATTACATTTAACACAGAGGGGTATGACTGCAGGTATCTCAGTCAGATTAAAATAATAAAAAGTCATGACTTTGCACAAAATATATGTTTGCATTGGTTTTATGGCTAGATGTTTTTCTGCAATTTTTTGCACCACAAATGAGAAGATGTGACACATTTTGTTTTTGCAAAAGAAGTCTATGTAGTTGCTTGCAACAACTTGGAAATCTCATTTCAACACCTTTTCCATCCAATCAGCTTATTTGAGGAAGTGCTAGCATGTACAAGTGTTTTATTTAGTAATTGCACATATTGATGCTACCTTTAGGAGGAGATATTAAGGTGATCTGGAGAGAACATACACTATCAGAAAAGCTTTTATGTTTACAAAACTGTATTGTCAAAGTAATGAAAATAATGATATAGGAAGAGGAAAAAAACACTTAATACGTCTGCTGCAATACAGTAATATATCCTTTGCATTTCCTTTTATTTTCAATAAATCAATCTAAATAAAATATATATATATATAATTCTGCTCATATCATAGTAAACTTAATATCATATATTGTGTAGAAGAAACCAGAAAAACAGCTGAAAACTCCTGAAACACATAATATGTTTTAAATTTCTTCTCTTCCGTTAATAAAGCAAATAAAAGCCATCAATTGTGGTAACAACTAAGCAAACGAATAAATGTAATCATATTTTGTAAGTATGACAAAATATGAGAAGTAGAAAAGGATCTCAAAACTTTTCCGGGAACCTCTGTTTTAATTGTCACATACCTGATTTTAAACCACAATTTTTAAGGTTTTTTTTTTTTTTAATGGACTATTAAAATGTGCAACTGACAAAAAAAGCACAGTAATCAACCTTTTAGACAATCAATAGGGATGCGGACAATGAATGCCACAGGGACTGTCTCAACAGGAGTTTAAAACAAACATGAAGAAAAACAAACATTTTCACCACAATGATGAAGCAGTCATGCATATGCAAATGATTTGTTGCAGGGTCTTACATGTATTGCAACTCTCATCCCGTTATCCATGTAAATGCAGTAGTTAACAAATTAATGAAATAATAATAGTTTAAAAACACTAAACCTGGGGTTAGAAAAATGAATTATTCAAGGGAGTTTATGTAAATGTATCCTTTGTTTGAAGTTGTAAGCATTTCTGCCAATGTTCCTGGCACTATAGCAGGCCTAAAAGGAGATGTGTGTGCGTGCGTGTGTGCGTGTGTGTGTGGGTGTATTTATACAAAGACGATTCTAAGCTGCAAAGCCTGTTTGGTTACATTAATTTCCCTTGAATCAAGCTTGTATACAAGCCAAAATACTGCTAGCTGCCCTGTTCTCTTGAGTATAGCCTCCATTGAATTACAAGAATAACTAGGATGGTTTTTTGAAAGGGTTTTATATTTGTATGAAAAATGTGATATCAGCTTGGCATGTACTGGGCTTTTTCTTAGAAATATCCTAAATGAGTTTTTTTTTTTTTTTTTTTTAAAAAAAAGCCACAAAAACAGATAGAAGAAAGTGCCAAACTTCAGGAAAACTGATCGTAATCCTAAACCAGAAGTAACTCATTTTTATGGGATGCCATTATGAATATGATTAAAGAAAACGGGTGAATCTTAAGTTAGGAACACTTGGTTTCTGAATTACAAATGAATTGCTGTAAGAAAGACTGAGGTAATGCCAAGGTCAAATTTACAGGGAGTTATTCAGCTACTCTATTGACAAACTTAATTGGCGGAACCAGGTGAAAGCCAGCATGGGTCAGCCTAAAAGCAGTCAGCAGTAGTTACGGAAAGCAATGTCATTCAAATGATGGGCATTACATTTTTCATACCGCTTTGCCATTAACATACATGGGCGGACCGAGTTAAGGTATGCCCTCATTTGGACATCATTGTCGTATCGCCCCATTTATTAAATGGCAGACATGAGCATAGTTAAACTACAAAAGGGTCATAATGTCTCCTTCCTCAAGGAGACCTTGAATTTTAAACATATAAATGGGGGATGGGAGGACAGCCAGTTGTCAGGACCAATTTTAATTAATTGGAATAGATAGATAATCCATACACTGACATTTTGAAAGATCCTAGTAAATTTTAAGGTACTTGCTGTAATCTATATGAAGATTTGTCAAGAACAAAGGTATGGCAGCAACTAACCTGAATAGAGCTCGGTCCCAGGACTTGCACGTGTGGTGGCTGCAGGCCGGCTGGCCGGGAGGGCCTGGTAGTAACCTGCCGCCAAGCGCTACTGTTGGAACCTCCCAGCAAGGTGGTGGCCACAACACGATAGTCATAGCTGGTCCAGGGGCTGAGTGCAGCTGAGCTATCCAAGTAATTGAGGGGCTGGTTAGGCTGCAGACTGGCCACAGTGGAAACCTGTTGGCTGCCACTAACTCTGCGCTCCACCACATAGCGCTGCAGCTCTCCATTGGGCCGCTGTGGCCGCTCCCAGGACAGCAATACCGAGGTAGGGGTGTCTGAATAAAGCTGAGGTGCAGGAATGTCCTCTGGTGGGGCTGGTGGTGTGCGAAGGGTCTGGGACGTGGATGACAGGGTGCAGCCTGCCTCAGTGCAGCCTTCCACCTCAAAGGTGTACTCCAGATAAGGTTCTAAATGGGAGAAAGTGTATGTGGTGCTGTTGCCAGGCACACGGGCTCTCAGCTGAGAGTTCTGGTAGACATTGTAATGGGTGATGATCCCGTTGGTCTGAGAAGGGGGCTGCCACATGATGGTGGCACTTCTGGGCTGGATGCTGGATGCTCTTAGGAAACTGATAGGTCCAGGTCCTATGGGAAGAATATGGACAAGGGAGAAATGTCAAAAGGTTATTGTGAGGGTATGGATGACGGATGGAGGCAGCAGTGGAGAATTGAAGTAGTCGGACCAAAAAGGTTTATTTTTCTTTACTAAAAGGTATTCCTCAAAACACATTAACCCCAGCTAAATACAAAAACAAACATTAAGTTACAAAAGAACATAAGGCCTATGAGCCATGGGCTTAATGTCTTGCATCAACAGCAATACTCAGCTCTCCTGTTTGCTCTATGAGAGTCTATCTGCTTGAGTCTGTATAAGTTTGCATCAATTGGCAACTCTCCACTAGTAACCTAATACAAGCTTACATAGCAGTAACTCCGCCCTTCTGGCTACACCATAACAGCCTCAACTTATTCCAAAGTGCATTTCCCCAAAAATTACATCCAACATAAATACAGACACATACAAGCCATACAAAAACTTCTTCTACTATACACACACATGCACACACACACACACATCTTCAGAGCCGCTTGTCCCACATGGGGTCGCAGGGAACCGGAGCCTAACCCGGCAACACAGGGCATACAGCCGGAGGGAGAGGGGACACACCCAGGACGGGACGCCAGTCCGTCGCAAGGCACCCCAAGTGGGACTCGAACCCCAGACCCACCGGAGAGCAGGACTGTAGTCCAACCCACTGCGCCACCGCGCCCCCCTCTTCTACTATAAATATCCTTATATTACAACTTATAAAAACATTTAAACCATTGCACAGTAAAATACTCCTGTCAAGTTGGTTGTGCCCAAGGATGCCCAACTAGAAATACTCCAAATGGTTCACTCCATCTGGTTTGCAATGCAAGGTACCAAACACCACAGAATGCCAGATAGCTGAATGGTAAGCAAAAGGTTTACAGAAATGATTTTTTAAAACAATAAATGCATTTACTTTTTACAACCAATTGCATGTACTTGTCATACTTTTATAAAAAAAATGTTAATAGTTAATGAGAAACAGACAGATACCGGTAGGCCTTTCCCGGCACCCAATCTAGTTCAAACAGAAAGTGTTAAGTGGAATACTGGACCAAAACAAGCAGTGTAGCAGTACAAAGTGAAATGCATGTGAACAGGCAACAGCAGCAACAAGGTTCAGCACTTCATTGATGGTATTTTGCTGGCATCTTACTGATTCCTTGCTACCAACTTGCTTGTCACAGCTCAGTCTGTGACAATTATAGTCACATTTAGCACCTTGTAGTTGAGTACTGCTCAGTCTAAACACAAGAAAAAAGACTGAGCCATGTATAAACTTGATTAAAATGCTACTATTTGTCCTGCTGTGCAGTTTTTTCTGGCAACCTCAGGCTTTTTTACAAATATGGTAAAGGGAACGATCAAAATGAGATTCTCTTTCTTTTCTTCTGTAAACTTTTGTGTAAATTAAAATTTATCAAAGGCATTATTCTAGTTGTATAACATTTATTAAAATAATTATGGGTTATGAATGTGACGCGACTATCACGTCCACACCCGCACTGTAATTTACAGCACCTGACTCCGATCGAGCACCTGATGACAATCAGAGCACTCGGCTTTAAAAGACCCTCCTCAGCCCCTTCGCACTTGCGGAATCTCAGAGACAACCGTCCCCCTTTGCGCCTATGTCCCTATCTCTTTCGTTCCTAGTTCCTGTTCTTCGTTCCCCGGTGTCTGACCATCCACCTTGCCCCCTGAGTTTGTCTACGGATCATCACTCCCATGCTGACCGCCGATCGACCGACTCTTCGCCCATCCCCGACAACGAGAACTCGCCTGATCCCTCAGTTCCAAATAAACGATCCTGCACTTGGGTCCAGCCTTCCCTGCATCCTCTGTTCTGTGTGACAGTGATATATGAAACATGTCGGAGTTAGTGACAAAACCTTTGAAAAGTTAAGAGATTATGGATTATGTCTGAGCTGAAAAAATTGGTGTTTAAGATTGTTTAAGCAGGTACAAAATAGCAGTTTAGCTTGTTA
This sequence comes from Scleropages formosus, assembly GCF_900964775.1. NCBI lineage: Eukaryota > Metazoa > Chordata > Actinopteri > Osteoglossiformes > Osteoglossidae > Scleropages > Scleropages formosus. Next base: position 10,871,033 of record NC_041820.1, on the reverse strand, counting down.
ACTGGAGGAATTTTCTTGAGAGTATTAAAATTTGACAAAAGCACAAAAAGTGACATCACAAGGACAAAAGCTAATTTTGCCACCCTTATTTTGTGGATTATAATGCAAAGAAGTTGATGTGCAAATCAGTTCAACTGCAGAAGAGGACAGGGCCAGTCCTTTTGCCACACACGAGGCAAACATGAAATTGTGTTTATGGATTTATTCAACGCACGATATGAGGAGCTGTATGGCAAAGGGATATCAACTACAAAACATGCCACACTTCAAAGAGATTGTGCCGAACTGGAGGAAATAATGTAATCACTTAAGTTTGGGACTGGTCATTTTCCTTTGGTGGTTGCAAAAATAATGACAGCAGTGGTGACAGCCAGGGGAAAAGATAAATCAGTGAATAGTCAATCCCGGGCTCTGACCACTTGGGTCATTTTCTTAATTACATGCATGGTGGCTGTGTGTTCTATGGCTCACAGGAACTATTGTGAGGAGCATTAGCCCAGCATGGTATGCCTGCAAGGGAGGTTCCCTCATTCGTTGTCCAGGACTTGGGGGCTAAAATAAACCACCTTCTGGGATCTCCCTCCCAGGACATCTTCAACTGCTGAAGCTGTAAAGCCTGCCTGCCTATGCTGGAGATGAAGTTAAATGCTGATGTTACGCCTCAAACACGCAATCATTGTCAAAGGCACACAGTCGAAGATAACAAAATATTTTTCATCTTAAGCACTGAAGCTTTCTAATAAGTCAACTTGAAAACTATATCTGAAAATATTTTCTCAGGAAATGTATTCTCCAACATTAACTGGAAAAAAAACAGAAGTATTAACTCCATAAAAAGGAACATCTTCAGGTCTTTTCCATAAAACGGTTTGGGAGGCTTTTCAGACACCATAGAAACCATTATGTGCTTGCAAACCACCATGTGCTGTGTGTTTATCAAGTGAAAATAGGTCCTATTGAAAACAATGAGGGAAGAAAACTGCCAAACAGAGAAGAATAGTGGAAAAGAAATCTGACAACAGAATATACAAATACTACAATAATAAATTGCAGTTATGGACTGATACATGTCGTAAGAATGGAATACATATGGTTTTCATCTGTAAAGAGATTTTGGTTAGCTCGTAATACACATACACGTGTGTGTGTGTATTATATATAGGATTGGGAATTTAACAGTGAAAAGAGAACATAATCCTGACATAATAAAAAGTTTCTCAGCTGGTAGCATCTTCCATATGTCCTCACTTGTCTTTTTTTCCTTCCACTTCTGGTGCCTGATTGATATTTCTGCCCCATGAAAGCTCATTTGAAGGTAATGTTTTCCTCCTCCATTTACATCCCACTGTACCGCGGTAATGGCGTGCCGGCAAGGGCATCCGGATCAAGGTGACTGCCTCTCCTGCGTGCTGGGTGGTTGATGTATCCCCCAGATGGCCCAGATTAAAGCTGGTTCTAATGGGGTACCCCTCTCCATCCCATCTCTATTTGCCTGTGATACCCATATAATAACCAACAAATTCACTGTTCAATCTTAAACATTCAATAGGAAAAGAACCACACCACCCATATAACTGCATAATGAAAATATAAAAGCTTTAAAATAACAGTTCAATTTTAACATGTGGTATATTATGTAGTGAACATGTTAAACCTGAAGTTATTGGAAAAGTCAGACCTTCTGGGATGCTTTACCATTCTTTTCTAAAACTGGAAAGAAAATCATTAAGACGCGTGTATGGATAAAGGAGTAAAATCAAGGTGGACCTCAGCCAGATGGAAATATGATGAGAAGGGGGTCGCAGATTACAGGAGCTTCTACAGAGGTTTGATGACTTGAAGAGAGTCCAGAGGTTATCGCACTGTGTGCCAAACTCCTTAACTCTAACAAAACACTCAGTCATCATACAACTGGCACTACTATTTGTTTTAATGCGGAAGGAGAGCGGCAATCTGAATTCATTAAATGCACTACGTTTTGCCAGGAGAAAAAAATAAACAGAAAGCTACCTTAAATTGCACTGTAACAGACACCTGAAGATCCATAAAGTTACAGAAAACTGCATGTCGCAAGAAAAATGAATGAATAAATAAATATATAAACAAACAAACCTCTAGCCATATTATTTAGATAGTTTTACACAACATTCCACAGTCCGGCTCTGTTTATGATTCCGGCCCATATTTGTCCATTTATCTACTCCCTGTTATTGCTATGGGTGATTTTTTTTTCACCTGAACTGTAACAGGGCCTGCAATTTTGCTCCCTCCATCTTCTGATAAATAAACAATGCACAGATCTGACCTTTGGGTTAACAGGTTTTTATGCTTGCGCCACTCAGCACTCTAACTGATTCAATTACCACAAAGGTTCGGGGGGCTCCCATGAATACAGAAAAAGCCCCCCCCAATACCTCCCACTCCCACCCAGTCACCCGCCCACCCCACCTCCCGAAAGCCTGCCTTGTGTAGGTACTCAGTGGCAAATCCATTGTGGCTCTCTGGAGATATTCCTTAATTGTAAATAATTTTACCATACAAGACAATCAAGTCACCTTGAGTGTGAGACCCCAGTTACCCTCACCCCCACCAACTCGCTTTCTTTGGGTCTGCAGAGGCAAAGTGTTATTTAAGCTTTACTGGTCTGTGTTAAATTCCGCAATTTGAAGGGCTGTTAAGTTTTTCAATTGAAATTTCATTTAAGATGCAGGTGCTTTTTATTTTATTGATGCTTTACTGCTCTTGGGGTACAAGTGAGAACATAGTGCAATAACAGCAGTCGGCCTCAATCAGCGCTCGGCAACAGCTGTAATCTCGGGACGTTTAGAATACTTAGAAGGGCCTTTCCCTGCTGCTATAAATCGCTGCAGCAGAAGGAAAAACAAGAGCGCAGCCCGCCAAGCCTTAAATCACATTTATAAGGATTTGGTTAGCATGGTAATAACACAATCAAGTGACAAGGCCAGGAGGGGGAACGGGAGAAAAGGAGAAGAGAAGAGGGATTATTTTTAGAATTGCATCGGCTTTAGTGACGGTATGATGATTTTGAAGGTTAGTCTGACTGGTTCTAACTAGGACAAATTATAACTGTCCGACACGTTGCCATGAAAGTGATGTGCTATTATAATGTAAATGCAGCTTTAAAACACTACTTTAAATTAATTTATTGAGTGCGTATTGCTGCAACAATAAATTGTTCCTTCCAGTTTGAACTTTTGCTTTCTCTGTGTTAGAAAGAAAAAAATCTATGGGCCCAAAAAAACTTTGCTACAGGGTTTTCATAATTAATTACAGTTGTTCAGCATTTTTAATGTTAGGAATCCACCTCTCCATTTATCTTCCCCATATAGTGCATAACAGAATGGTAATCTGCAATATTATGGGGTACTGAAATTCCAAACAACAGAGAAAGTGGTGATAACTCATTCCAGCACCCTAGCTGACATGTACTAAAGCATCACCGTAAATTTTACACTATTAATCATTCTCCCTGCTGTATAATATGCTTCTGAGAGAAATAATTTTTCTAGCAGCTCTGTATTTGTTTATTCCTCCAATGAAATGCTATTAAATCCTATTAATTTTTTCATGAAGAATATTTAGATGTCTATGAATAATTTGTAATTTTACTCACACATACATACATACATAAATACACGCATGCATACATACATAAAGAAGTTCATGTTTTCAAAATATGCTGCATTAAATATTTTGAAATACTTCTTTTCTGCTAGGCAAAATGTTTTGGAACAAATGTTTTTAAAGCAAACAATTAAATATTACAAATTGTGCTTTCTCACTCAGTATTTCAAACAAAGGAACCCTCTACAAGTCATTCACATTACTGTCAGATGTAAGTGGTAAGTAGCAATGGATAAAATTCCATTAAAATTATTATAGAAATAAAAGATGCTAGAAACAACTGAATACTGAAAATTCATATAAAATATGTGCAGTTCACAAATTATGCTTTGAACAAGACACTAAGAATTAGAGGCAGCCTTTGAAATTCTGTACAGTACACAAACACACACTGGCTGAAAGCGCTTGTCCCAAGCAGGGTCACGGCGAACCGAAGCCTAACCCAGCAACACAAGGTGCAAGGCAGGAGGGGGAGGGGACACACCCAGGATAGGATGCCAGTCCATTGCAAAGCTATCCCAGACAGGACTCAAACCCCAGACCCACCAGAGAGCAGGACCCGGCCAAACCCGCTGTAGCACCGCGCCCCCCTCCGTATACACACACACACACACACACATTTTCTGAACCGCGTAGGCTCCGGTTCCCCGTGACCTCTCCCTATACAGTACAGTGAATTATAAAAAGTAATGTACAGTATGTATTATAGGCACCAAACAGATCTATGGTATGACCAAAAACTTTTGGACACTTGTTATGGATTTCAATATTAAATACGGAAAAAATTTGACTTCATGTTAAAAGAGAGATACACGTGAAGGACTGTAAAAAATAAAAATAAAATGGCTCCTCCTGCAACTTAGCACTGCAGTGCAACTTTGAACAGATCGCATAAAGATCTGACAGCCAAAAATGCATGAAGTTACTGCACCTACACCTGTGCACACACACATTGTCTGAACTGCTTGTCCCATATGGGGTCAGGGGGGAGCCGGAGCCTAACCCGGCACCTCAGGGCATAAGGGACACACCCAGGACGGGACGCCAGTCCATCACAAGGCACCCCAGGCAGGATTAGAACCCCAGATCCACTGGAGAGCACGACCCAGTCCAACCCACTGTGCCACTACATCCCCCTCCTGTGGGCACACTGAAACAATAATATTAAGCAGTAACTCAAAGTCAACTATCTCAAGCAAGAAAGTAAAGTTCAGCTGATTTTAGTTTTACTCAGTCCATTTAATCTAATGAATATGTACAAAGGAACAGCTGGTAATGTACTGGTTAGTGCTGTTGCCTTTGGACCCCAAGGTCACTAGTTTGAATCTATCCTTCGGCAGTAGTATGCTTACACAAGGTGCTTACCCTGAATTGCTCCAGTAAATCTACCCAGCTGTATAAATGGGTAAGTAATTGTAAGCTGAGTTGATAAATATAAATGAAGCAAACTAAAAATTTTTTTTTCTGCCACACATTCATGTTAGCTAATGGATTTTGATTTCATTGAGACAATTTATCAATTTTGAACACAAAGCAGTAAGGACTGCACAGCTGAAATTTGTAAAGTATTAAATATCCATTAAAACACTGAACTTCAGTGTTGTGGGATCGGAGAAAAAATCATGGCATGGTCAAGGACCTCTGCAAAATGTCTGAAATTCCAACTGTGTCTGAAAACTATTTGAATGCATGCAATCCCACAAACCTTAGTTTAATAAAAATTTAAATGGATTTTTAATATGCATAAAGAAATGTAAATGTATTTTCATGAAAAGATGTAAAAACTTAAAAATAAAATATACAGAGCATAATTTATAGACAAAGATGTTAGTGTATGTTTGTTGTCATATGTGTATGCCTATGTGCATACATACAAGCACACCACTATGTGCCCATGCATGCACGCACGTGCACACACACACACACACGAACACAAGGGAAGAATGGATGAACAGACGGCATTAATGAGCCTGTAAAACATTTCACCCTCCGCATGTCCCCTCTCTCTTGCTCTCTCTCTCTTTCAAAGAGCACTCTGAGACATCACTGAGATGTCTGAAGAATTTCCAAGGAAAAAGTTCCTTAACGCTGCAGGGCATTAATCCACTATTGAGAAGGGGTTTCTGGGGGGTAAGAGGAGGTGTGGAGCATGGTGGGGGGGGGCACTCTGCATAGTAATGAATAGGTGATGGGCCATAATATGGCGCATTCCAAATGTATGCAAATACTGGCTCTATAATTATAATGCATGTGATAATAGACTCAAGTATAATTAATTTATAACTTAGCAAAGACTGTCTGTTATGAACCCTAATATGATTCTATTACAGTGATTAGCCCACAATGACACCATCTAGGTCACCCTGCAAGATATACACTTTTAATGCTCCTGTCTCCGTGGACACCCGCGCTCCTCCCCCTGTGCACCTGCGACTCGCAGTGGGTGCTGATGGGAAGAGCACGTGCTGTATGACTCTGGAATCTACAGGAAACAGAGTGCAAACTGCATTCTGCATGGCATGTGCGTTTTTCATTAAGCAAATGTGTTTCTTCTTTTCCTCCAAGCCTAACAAAAAGTATTGACATTTTTTCCCCTTGGTGCAAAGGTAAGAGGACCTTCCCTTTCTGTTATACTGATTAAATACTTTTGCTAATTGTGTATGATAACATTTAGATGTCAGATTGTGCCCGAAAATGTAATTGCATTTACAAAGAAAGAATGCAAGAATGAAGGTGTTCCACCACTTCACATCTCGTGAGTGCCATTTTAGGGCATGGTCCTGCTTAGAGCAGAACTCACGGTCCTGTGCGGTGAAAAAACTGGTCCATTCGCTCGCTGTTCTCCCATGGCTGTGAGACACGACGAGCTGAAACTGGTACTCTGTGTACGGCCGCAGGCTCTCGGCTGTGTAGCTGAAGGTAGTACTCTCATTCTCCAGCAGTCTAGAGAGAAAGAAAATACACTCAAATAAAAGCTTGCATCTTCTCACATCCTCTAAACAGATGGATTTATTTAAGAATCTGCTTACATAAAAAGACTTGAGTTGTATATTTCCTAAGCTTTTGAAGTTTTCTGTTTTAAAATGCCTTACAGTATATACTAAAAGTGCCACAGCAATTTCTTTATAAGGGATCAACAGGTTATTTTGAATAAATTTCCTACCAATAATATTCTCTTATTATATCTCTTGATACAATAAATGAAATATATATTCATGTGCCATTCTGTGTAAAAAGTAAAAAAGAATACCGATTAACATAAGCTCCTAAGAGGAAGAAAATAAACAAAGTATCATGAAATATGATTCACTGCAATCATCATATGATTCCTTCCTGTTTTTTGCAGTACCAATTTTCAACAAGGTTTGCAATCAAATTTATCATAGGCCATAATAAATAAATCACATGAACAATGAAATACATTTCAAAAGAATCCCTGGAAATGAGGGTGATATATAATACATAGACCTTGTCATTTATTTATTAGAACAGAATGAGAATTTTGCCATTTCTGATTAAATTGCAATTTGTTGTCAGCGAGCATGTAATGAATACATATCAGATGCAGAACTTTTTGCATAGTACTCTTGCTTTGTGCAGATGGTTCAGGTTATGCGTTACTGGCACTATCATGCATCCTCACAGATAGAACTGTACTTTCTAAGTCATCACTGTGCACATAACAATGCACTGTCAATACTGCAAAAGGATGTTATCAGAACATGGGTTTGTGGTTCAATACAAAAAAACAAATAAAAAGTGATTCAATAGTACTTAAGGGTCTTATACAAGATAAATATGCACTGAAAATGATAACATACAAGATGATGAAGAACCAAGCAACACAAAGAATACATCAAGAACCATATAAAGAGTGAGTTGGGGAATTAGGGGTGAGGGAATGCAAAGATAGAGGTGGGCTTTTACAGCTGTATGTGGGGCTCATCCACCATCTTCATCTTCAGCTGGTAGAGGGGTGGCCCCGGGCCATTAGTGCGTGCGGGTGTGGACCATACGACCCGCAAGCTGGAGGGGGTGGCAGCTGCCAGCCTGGGGGGCATCACACCATCTGGAGCTGGGGAGAAGCAAAAGGAAGGGGCAGGGGGAGGAGACAGGGAGTGGGGGCGTGGGTGAATTAGAGCAAGAAAAAGAGTCCTTTTGAGCATATGCTGGAGAAGTGGAATGCTCCTCAAAGTGGAAAAACTGTTGGTCAGGGATGGGTGGGTTTTCTGCATTGCTGTGGGGATATGTACATATTCATCTCAAAACATGAGAAGTCCTTGGATCCAGGACTGTGCTGGCAGCCTCCAAAGTTCAAATACTAGTCTTCATCATTTAACACTTCACTGAAGAGCAGTCAGGGCAACAAGACAATTCTATTTATTTGCTCATAAAAAAGAAACAATGCTGTGTTTTTAAATTTGACCTAATGTGTCCACAATGCGTAGCAAGGCAAACTCTCTCACTTTATTGCGCTCGTCAGGTCCCTGTTTGAAAATGAGTTTGAATTTATAATGATCAATCTGCTCCGGTCAAGAAGGCAACACTATAGTTGCAGTGGACTCCAATATATTTAACAACAAAAGGTCTTTTCCATCTAAGTGGAAAAATGTTGAGTGTAAAGAGGAGAATTTAGATGACACTTGGCTAATGCTGCAGTTAGCTCTAGGTTTGTCAAGGACTCCCTGCCCTCATTCCACCACTCAGACTTGACGTGAGACACTCACACTATGTACCCCACATAACTCTTGAGTTTTCCCGGTGAGTCAGCTGACATGATTTAGATGACCTATCAAGAAAAGGGCAGGCACACAGTGGCTGACCTGTTGCCGTGTGAAGAGCTTTTCATGTTTTACAATTTCTTGTCCAGAATAGCTTCTGGGAGATTCCACTAACGCTATGTTAGATCAGTACTCATTTAATGTGAGGATCTGATGTGGATTCTCACACACACATTGTGATGAAACTGAAGGCATAAACATTTTAGCTTCTCCTTTTCCTGTAACACGAGTCATCGCCAGTTTCTTGTGGAGATGATCAAAGACCCCTCAGGTAAATTAAACAAGCACTCAATAGAGTTTTGAACAAGAGGAAAAGTAACATAGGGAAATTATAGCAAAAGATGGTAACATCTAACCCCCCACACTCCATACCCCTGCAATCTATCTGCTGCAGACCTCAAAGGCACAACAGAATATTAACCAAAAGTCAACTTCATCAGTGGATTTGTCAAGAAGAATGGTAAAAGAAAAACATTTTGGGAAGTACCCATCCCAACAGAGTACAAAGTCAGTGTCTCCCTCTAAAAAGAATCTCAAGCTGAAGTTTCAAATTCAAACATCCTAGTAAAACAATACACAGAAAGACTATGGTGTATGGTGTATTGCTCTAAAATCTGTTTATGTGCTCTAAGTTTGCATGAACAATTACAACAGCAGTGAATATGAACATCACTAACTACACCACAAACTGTATATCACTAACCAAAAATAGCATTCTAAGCAAAAACTTCAGAGTTAAGGTGCACTAACTGAATTTATTATTAAAAATGAAAGTTCATCACGTTGACTAGTAGTTTAAAAATGTGTGTAGGTTATCTATCATTGAGATGTGTGTACATCATTTTATTTACAAAAACTGGGGTAATAATGACACACCCTCACATCTGGTCATGCAGCATCAGTCTACACCAATAACAAGTTTTCAATGAAACATACATGGTTTAAAGGACCATCTCACAAGTATCAACATCTCCAATGAGTCCAAAGTTAAGATCTTATTCAATCAATGTCTCTCTTTTCATACCAAAAGAATAAAGCTGTAGTGGCAAATTAGGAAAATATCCAAAACTTTGTGACAGCCAAAGGACACATGCAGAAATCCACATTAGGAAAAGGCTGTGATAATTGCCAGTAAACACTTGGTCTGTATATAAGGAGACATAAGAACAAACAATGCTTACAAAGCAATTTATAGCCTAATATCAAGGGTAATTAAACATATAAATGCAACTGACAAGATTTCAAGTTATCCAGCATAAAAAGTGGGGAACTAAACTGATGAGATGGATGCCTATGAATTATTGACTGGCTTTGAGAAGCTGCTGGGAGCAGATTAGCATTCAAGATGAATACAGACTCCAGAGAAGACAGTGAAAACTGCAAAAAAGTGGAATATTTAAGTTAAGCTCCTGATATATAGGACATGTAAGCCTGTGTGTCAGAAGTTTGAGCTCAGCACTCAAGCCAAATAATAAAAAATAATTTTATTGCATTGTCTCCATTTTCATAATGTATCTACACATGAATTATTGCAAAAAATATTAAAAACAGCAAACTGCTTCACTTAAAAGTCAAAGCAACATGAAAAAATCTTAATGATTTAATGAAACAGAAACCATGGACAGGCACAAAACAAAGTGTAATCAAAAGAGAAAGAGCAAAGTATGACGAGAAAAATGGATGCATGAAAACATTATTATTAACCTTATACTTTATTTAGCTGATTCCTTTAGAGTTAGGTTAAACGTACTAAGAAGGAGGCATGTATGAACACAACCAGGCATCTTTCAGACATGCTGTGCTTATATGTTATTCGTGGCCTGAATGCCACTTACAAAACAGTTAATTCCTTGCAGTCTTATTTCACAAAACAGTCAGCTCAAAATTTCCTTTAGTTTCCTCTCTTTTTCAGGTATATCAAAAGTGTCACTAATAATTTTAAACTATGCACTTTTATGTTTCCACTGTACCTTAAAGCTTTCTAACCCTTCTGTTCTTTGATATAACAAGGACAGTTTGAGACAGGACTTCAGTTTGACTAAGAAAAAGACTAAAGATCCAGTAAGGTGGTGGGGGGGGGGATGAAAAAGCATGGTTTTTAAAATTTATACTTTCATGTGCCTTTGTTGTGAACTTGAGGATCTTGGAAAAAGTTTCTTTGCTTCTTCCTCTATGGCTTTTCCCCGTGGCACATCAGTCCGTTCATCCCTTATTTGTGGGGCCGTCATTAATATTTAACGGTGTCTTTCCTGCTCGGCCGCAGCGCCATGGCTGCACGCGCAGTCACGACCCAGTCTCACTAATCAATCAACAATCCATACAGATCTGTCTAATGAAGCACTTGGGGCTATCCTGGGAAAATAGACTGACAAGCATGCTAACCGTGCTTTCATGGATGTGACACATACAACAAAGGACTGCCAAGCATTCCTTTAACTGTGCAGCTAAATAAATGTTTACTAAGCAACATTTGGTGAAACTTTGATCTGAAGCAGTTTATAGTTTTAAGTTTAAGTTAAAGTTTAACATAGTTTTTCCCATTTATACTGCTGGAAATTGTGCTGGGGCACTTTAGTTACTGAAACATGGTCTCTCTTTGAACCTGTGGCAGCCTTAAGGTTATAAATTCAACTCCTTAACCAATAACTTCCCAGCTGCCAACAACGGATAAACTCTACACGCTCTACAAATAGCAAGAAAAACAACTGGAACCCGTTCAGTTATATTCTGAAGACACCTGTGGCTATTAATGTTATGTTGTTGTTCTGGGTCCGATACAGATACACAGACGATATTTGGGAGGGAGTTTTTCACTACTGGTGAGTACAACTAGTGGGGTATAACATAACCAGTTTTCTTTTCACACAATGCACATACATCAACCTGTATTTAGATATTTGCAGATATCAAACAAATAAGACATTTGTAACATATCTTTACAGTTAAAACGTCACTATTCAGTAACGGAGGTCACTGCAACCTGGTGTGAGGAAAATGTGAATGGTCTACATGTTGGTTTACATTCCCAACTGAAGGATTTTCACATTGTTGTCATCAGGGCATTTATAATGTTTAATGTGCAACTGAATTCATGGTTCAGAAGCTGAATTCATGGTTCAGAAGGCTCCCTTCTATAGCATGCTCTCTGAACTTCACTCAAGGCTCATATAGCTGTCAGGGTCCTATTTGGTCATGACAGCTGTAGTATATTTGAAGGTACACTATGGATTAAGACAGAAGGAGTCTGACTATGAGCACTGTTAAGCGTGGATTCCTGCTTCAATGTTCTGAAAACTGGACAGCTTTTACTGGATTAATAGTTTTTTTGTTTGCATTACACAATGTTATTTCTGATATTCTAGCAAGCTGAAATTCTACATATTTGCTTTCCAAATTTTCACAGATTTCAATTCATCCCATTCATTCCACTCTCTAAAAATCTTCAACCAACAGAGGGTGAAAAAATACTGTAATATCTACATTATTTAAAGCAGTGACTGTTGGCCTGAAAGAATGACAGGATATTAATGGGGAAATATCCTGATACTAAACACCACGTGTATATAAACATGCATTTGTATAGTACTTGCAGCAAACCTGGTGGTCATATTACCTCATTAAACAAATGCACTTCCCATAGGAAAGGCAGCACAACACAGTTGGCACTGTGCAATTGATTCTTCAGCTGAAAGCCACAAAACTATGTTCTGGTGGTGCTGTGGAAAGGGGCCTAATCTACCTCTGAAAACTGGCATACATTTCATAGTTAAAAGATCTCAAGGCTTATAAAGTGGGAGCTGTTATAAGTACTCAGCATTTGTTGCATCTGGACATGGACTGAACCTGGAAACTACACCCAGAACAAATATGACAGGAGCCTTAATGTATGTACAGTTTTCCCGGCCTGCACCTTTCTGTGGCCCAGGTTATGGCTCATATATCGATATCCCCTTCCACTTTACAGAAGACCACTGAGAAAAGGCAAGCACTAAAGATTGCCTTTTTTATAACCCCCACGGCTAATTTACCCTCTCCTTAAACACACATACCCAAGCGCATGGCACATGCTTCCAAACGCCATTTCACGTGTAAATCAGCTTAATAAGTTTTCACACCATTAACTAAAAGGAAGTGTGGCTCAAAGCCTATTTAACCAATGAGTTGTTACCTTTCATTTGCAGAGAAGGTCATAAAAGGAAACATTTCTGAACCATAAGAGTCATAATTAAAATCAACAACAATTTAACAGTGCAAAAAAGTGGGTCCTTAGTGCTGTAATAAACTTATAGTGTCTTGTCTTCCTATATATCCAACTATCATGAATAAGAATCACAAGCAATCAGAGTTCAATCACTAATGTCTTAACACATTGGTACTCCACAGCAACATACTATTTGGTCTGAGTGATTACACAGCTGTCATACAGGGTGATCTTATACTTGTGACAATTTTAAGATTTGTTATGAAATTAAATTTTGTGGGGTCTTCCTATTAACTACAAAATCTAGGTTGTCTATCAAGCATCTTCCACACAGTGAATATAGAAGTGAACATGATTCGGATACTCACCCCCAGGGGGCAGCGTGATGGCAGAAGGGGGACTCGCCACACAGCCCTCACTATTGCAGGCATTCACCCACACAGTGTAGTTGGAGAAGGGGACCAAGCCCCCAATGGTCACCCATCGACTGGCTTCTGCGCTTGTGTGCAAGGCTCGTGTGCTCTCCTCTACTGAGGAGTTGTGTGCTGTGAAGACAGGGAAACACAGAAACAGGAAATTCCATGCAGTACTTCCTTGTAGCATGGGCAACATTTAGATGAGGGATCTGTAGACAGGGAATTTAGAAAGACAGGCTACTTTGTGTCATCTATTTTTACCATTTGCATTACCTAACACATATACATGTAATCATAAGGCACACTTGTACGAGAAAGCCAGTTTCATGTACTGTTAACAAGAGTGGTGATGTGAGGAGCCATGCATTATTACATAGCTGCACACAACACCACACTGAGTTGTTGATGATGATGTAATGAGGCTGTCCAAGAATAAGTGTAGCAGCCAGCGTGAGGACTTTATTTGTCCTGTTTTCTCCTTGTTACAGCTTGCTTTAACAAAAATGTAATGCATAAATTGTACTTTTGCTAAGATGTATGTCACTTTGGACAAAAGCGTCTGCTAAATGATTAAATGTAAATGTAAAAAGAAACATTGTAAGATCTTGAACCAGTTTTACCCAGGTGACCTCAGAAACGCTGAAATGTACGAGAAACAGTGCAGTTGCTCTCCTCTCACAGACCGTAGCGAGAGAACCACAGTCTGGGCTGCATTCTGCTCTCATGTGGAAGTGCTCCAGCGCTGCTACCACGTGACGGTCAGCACTGCTGCGAGGCCCTGGAGGACCACAGGCTCCGGGTGTCTGACCAAAGCCTTAATCCAAAAATGGTGATTGATTGTCTCTCTGGTGCTAACATTGATTTACACACAGCACACTGCAGCAATGCAATGCACCATCCTAAAAAAAGAATCTTTAAATGTAATAGAAATAGATGCATTGACCATGGTCCTCACCGGAATGTTCCTGCAGATCGGTAAAATCTTTTCAGAACAAGATACAAAAACTACACCATAGCAGCAAGCTGGGTGCACATGTAACCTTATTAGATAAGTCCCAGGAGGGGCCCTGCTGCAATTTCTTTGAAATAGGTATTTAATGTGGATTGCTCCAGCAAAAACATCCATATGTATACATGAATAAAAAAGATAAGTGACAAAAACAGTCACAAAATAAATGACAACAAATGATGAAGGGTGAACAACTGTAATGTCAATACACAGCAGCATAAAAGCAGTTTTAAGAAGAATTAGAATAATCTGAAAAATACAGAGCTGCTTTCTAATTTTTGTAGGAATAGACTGAACAGGAATGCTACTCTCTGAGACACCCTTACACTCATCCCTACAGGATAGTGTCTTGCACTGTAACACATTACCTGGGGTCCTGAGGGTGGCCAGTACACATCACCCTTCCTGGCCAAAGCCACTTACAGTAATGCAATCGACTAAAGGAAATATGGCCTTGCTTGCAAATTAAAAGGAAATTAATTTCCTTAAGTCCTCACCTCACGTCTTCAATAGACACTAAGCAATGGGAGGTGGGATAGGGGAGAAAAAATGTGGGACTGAAAGTCTATAACCTCCACCCTTTAGCCATCTGATGGTCTGAAACACAGCACCATAAAGAAATCAATAGGTATGAAGGGTTGCTGTGGACTAAAAGTAGACTGAAGTGCTTTCACTGCCTTGACAAATCACCGTAACAGGATGAAACTGGACATTTTTTCCAAGTACAAAAGACAAAATTCTATATACCATTAAACTAAAATAAACAAATGTAGTAAATTTACCTGTGCTCCTTTCTGCTGTTGGCACATTTCTGCGCTACTCTTCTAACTCAGCAAATCTCTAGGTCAAGTCTGGTAATTGCTTCCAGTTTTCCTGTTCTACTTTTCTGCAGTTTTAAAATGAAATGCTAACATGAAAGCATCTGTTTAATTTCTTTCAAAGAAGAGATTTTCTTTGCCTTTTTTGTTTTAACCATAACTAAAACATGCAGAAACGGCGTGCTTCATTTTCAGCAAAAGACAAATGGGTGGTTTTCGGCACTGAAGAATATATAATGGTTAAAAAGTCACTTTTTTTCCTGCAGCTCTACATAAATCACGGAAGCAGTCAATATTTAATAATGCTTGCCTTGGTCTGGAGTCCCTTGATCACCCCTGTCATGTGTAATAGCTCCCTCTCCGATATCTTTGACATAAAAGCCTGGCTTTACTGCAATACTAACATGTAGAGGGTCATTACTGATCGACATTTACCTTAATCTGTGACTGCCAGCCACGAACCGATAAATTCCCCAGGAATCCGCTGGGAGAAATCAGTAAACTTCTCGGAGCAGAGGAGAGCGAGCTGAGAGCAAATTCTGCCAAGAACAGAATTCATTTCCCAGACAGGGCCAGGGAAGCACCTGATGGAGACAGGGTCCTGCCCATTCCACTGTCTGTTTCTGTCTGTTTCTTTCTCCTTTTCTCACACACCTGCATACAAACTCTAAATACTCTGTACAGAAGCACACACATGTTGTACACACAGTACATAGTATATATGCAGTTTATAGATATAGAGCCTGCACATACACTGTAAAAGAATACACAATGCACGGTGTACGAATTCGTACAGAGAGATACACAGACCTGAAATTTATTCATTTAGCTGATGCTCAACTCTGAAGTAACTTAAAATGTTAAGATACTAACAATTATTTACCCACTTATAGAAGCTGGGTAATTTTTACTAGAGCAATTCGTGGTAAGTAGTTTGCTGAGCAGGAATTGAAATCCAGGTCCTAACAAAGTGTAAGGTAGTACTACAATACTCATAGGCACAGAAACGGACACTATGCACAGTCTGATGTAAAAAAAAAAAAAAAAAAAAGACCGTTACACACAGACATCCACACATGTACAAAGAGCTGTTGTCTTGTTTTCTCACACACACTCCAATACCCACACATGCTCACTCCACTGAAAGAGGAGCATGTGACACAGTCAGCACAGTAGGTGAAGGGCTGGGGCGTAAAGAAAAGGGACTTGACACAAAACTCATCAGTCCCATGTAGGATGCAATATCACACACCAAGAGAATACAAATGATGTTCCTACACGCTGGTCAACTTGCAAAAACAGCACAGTAAAGGCAGAACAGCAAAGAAGCAAGAAGCTTTTCTTTCACAGGTTCTGCGAGCAGGTTTCTTTAACTCCTTCAAATGAATACCCTGCACCTCATAATCTTAGCAGTGCTCCTCAGAAGAAAACATCAAAGGCCTTGCTCTACTACGAGGAGACCTGCCAGTCCTTTCACAGGGTCACTTCCATCTGCTTGTACGTTCTGATTACAATCTTGAGTCCATAAGCTGCTCTTCCTAGTTGTCAGAAAGCTACTTTTAAGTCTCCTCCATCACAGATGTAGTGGAGAATCACAAGATAGAGCTTCCTACCGAACTGACGGAAGGTCCCCTCTGCCAGAAGCTTCACACATTTCTCACCAAAAGTAACACACGGATACTGTATATTGTCAGGAATATGTGATACTTCCACTTTCCATATGTTTGCTCATTTATATCTGTTTGAAAATGTTATTGACTACCAGAAATACACTTCAGAGGGTGCAACCAGCAACACATTCTCATTACTGCAGTTATGGCCATAATACAAGGAGGCCTATAAATAAATGCAGTTCCTGTGTGGGTAACAAATGAAAGTGTGCTGACAGGATATACAATATTTGGTTTCAACAACACTGGCATATAAAATATGGGTCAAAAAAGTCCAAGGTTAAAGATGTCAGTTTATGAAGAATGGATGTAAACAGAAATGCAGAAAAAGTATGCATGATCCAACTGTCTGTCGTGTTATATTAGAGACCAATCAGACAGCAAAGCGTTTAAAGCACACACAAGTACACAAGCATATAAAAATTACGCACACACACAAGACAGGATTTTGAACGAAAAACTCTGCATTGATGAACTGTTGATTAATGAAGAAGGACAATCTACAATACTGGCTCGGCACAGAAAAGATGAACGTTGACCCAGAAAGGCTCAGGTCAGTCTTTTCCACTGTGCACTGCTGGGAGTTTGACCAGGACTGGCCACAGACCAGAGTCCAGTTCAGGGGTGGCAGGTTAGGTGTTGCCCACTGAAAACCACAATAATCACAACTACATTTCTTTTCAAATAAAAATGTACATCATTTAACAAAGGCAGAAAAGGAATATTTAAAGTTTTTTCCTTTCCTTGCTGTTCATTTTTTTAAACAGGGCTGCTCACTGTCACCTAAGTGCAGATGAGAGCTTTTAGGTATACCATAAAATGTCTGCCTATCTAGCACTCATCTCAAGTAGGACTTGGAAAAAAAACTCACTTAGCAAAATGCAGGCAGCAGGCACATCATAAATGGGCCTCACGTTGGTGTATCATAGTGAAAATGTTAAGTGTGGCTTTTAACATGCTGCACTTGAACACAACAACAGAGAGCTCGGATGGCACTTTAAAAGTGTCAGTGGCAGCAAGGAGTGGAGTGATGCTGAACGGAGCTGTTCCATCCATACCTATAATGGCTATCTGAGTGGTACAGTTGTAGTAGAGTTAGTACAGCGATAGCAACAGAGTTACCTGAATGTTTATAGAAAGCCCCATGGAAGAGCAGGCTGTACATCAGGTTCCCATTTGGCCTGGATGGACCCTGCCACTTGGCCCTCACTGACCGTGGGCCTTCGTTGCGGATGTCCAGGGTCACAGTCCCTACGGGGGCTGCCTCCAGGGTCCGTGCATCCATCTGAAAGAATGGCGAAACACTGCCATATAGCTGAGGATGTTCCCATGGTGAGCAACTGTGAAAAATTTTACACAGCAGTTACATTTTCCCTTTTCATGGAATTATGTGAGTGCTCCAAATCAAAAAATGTATGTATGTTAATTTGTAACCTTAAGTACAATGTGTGAATCCATCCATTAACAGTAACGGTTTGTCCAATACAGGGTCACAGTCGTCCAAAGTCTCTTTTCGAGGTATAGGACGTGAGGCTGGACAGGACACAGAGCAATCGCACACGCACACACAATACAAGAAATTTATAGTCACCAGTTCACCTGAAACACAGACTGACCTGGATTCAAACCCATTTCTGAACATGTATTCCTGGCCTTATGAAGCAGCAGTGCCTTCCACAATACAGACTTTGTACTTTGTATGGACTTCAAATGCATTTTAGCAGTGCTAATGGATCCTGTACATCTATGCTGCTGATTAGATTTTTGAAATCATAAACATATGGAAAATATGAAAAGTAAATGATAAAAATCACATGAGAAATCTTTAAATTAGCCCTTGTTATGTGTAACATGGCAGTGAATGTAATAGTTAATCTTGTATACTGTATACACATGCAGCTTACACATTTAAAATGACTGAAAACAGGATATTGTGCTCTCAAGAACGCATATAGTTTACAACAGAAATACATCATATGCAAGAACTTCATGCATATTCATATCTTCAAACTAATAATCACTGAGTTTTCCATGTGTCTCTATACGCTGATAAGGAAAAAAATAACCTAACATGCCGAAAAAATGAAAGCATATGCACTTTTTAAAGTTGTGTTTGCTTGCCATCTGCCAAAATGGGGAGACGTTTCGCGGTCAGGCCATCTACTCAAAGAGGCCTGGTCCCCCCCCCTCCTGGACCCTCCTGCCCAGTCCAACTTCTGCTGTGTCTGCAGATCGCCCCCCTCTGACTGAACATTGCGCTCATATTGGAAAAGTGCCCAAATATGGCCCATCAAGGCCGTAACCGGCCCTGAGTGGCATTTACACCAAATGTCAAGCGTGAGCAGACGGCGCTGTATTGAATGGAGCAAATCGATCAGCTTTATGACGCCGGCTGCCATCTGACGCCGGCACATTAGCATAATGTAGACTCGCCGGGCGCTCACCAGGGGCCCTAGGGCACAGCCCCGGGCAGTGCAGGCCTGCACACGGAAGCTGTGGAGGCTCCAGGGTGACAGGTCACCCACCCAGAAGTACTGGGATGTGGAGTTCTGCACCAAGGCTCCGTTCATCCACAGGCTGTAACTGGTGATTGCCCCTGGGTCGTGACGGGAATGGACATGAAAACAGACACACAGGGAGAAAATAAACACTGGTTAGCCAGAGGTTTCCTTTACCTCTCCTATCTTGCTGAGTCTAGCCATTTCAACACTTGCTGAAAAGTTCTGTATTAGGGCTCCAACTCCAGAATAAGACAGGCAACATAAGAAGCACACATACACAGAATTAGTGCTAGAGAAGTTAACATTAAACCACGACTTTGGCATGATTTTACACATGCCACAAATGTATATTTAACATCAAATTAACCAACACTGCCTTCGCAGCTGACAAGTTATAGCAAAGCAGTATGTTAGAAATACCAATTACAAGTTTTTACCATCAGATTTACTGGGCTGATCATGTCGAAAGTATGAACATAAGACTTATTTTGAGTCTCACAATTCAGTCATTCGTTGATCTGTTATCAATAACTGTTTGTCCAGAGTCAGAGTGGTCCGAAGCCAATCTGAGTTGTCAAGAGATGAGGGGGTCATATCATTGCAGGCCATGATTATCAATATTTTTTGTTAATTAAGTATTAAAGTTAACATTGATTCATAATCAGTGATTTACAGTACATTGATTATAGACACACACTGGCTGAAACCACATGTCCCGGGCAGGGTCGCAGCGAACTGGAGCCTAACCCAGCAACACAGGGTGCAAAACTGGAGGGGAGGGGATACATCCTGGACAGGACGCCAGCCCACTGCAAGGCACCCCAAGCAGGACTCAAACCCCAGACCTGTCATACAACAGGCCCCGGCCAAACTTGCTGTGCCACCATGCCCCCCGATTACACATTTATTTAATAATGTTAATCGCTCTGGCTCGCCGCGACCCCGCTCGGCACAAGTGGCTTCAACCAGTGTGTGTGTGTGTGTGTGTGTGTGTGTGTGTGTGTAATTCAGAAATTAAATTAGTTTTTGTTAAAACCAGTTACTAAACACAGGCCATTTAGAAACTGTAAGAATAACAAGAAAAAAAAAATATTTGAGAAAGTCAAAAAAAGGATGATTTGTCATCGAAAAACTGTTATTGTTTGCCTTTACTTGGAGTCCAGTGGAGTGACTGCAGCTTGCCATGTGGTCAGAATTTTATTGCTACGGTTTGAACGCATGGCAACAATGAAGCCAAAGGTGAAAGGAGGAGCAAAACAGGTGACCTTGTATGAATGAGATCTAAGGGTTTTTCATGGTATGTAAAAAACACAGTCTAGCCCTTTACATTAATTAAATGGATGTTGTCCAAAAATTGCTTTAGAAAGTATGAACTATAAGTCAGAAAATCAAAGAGTGCAGATCCTGCACAAAAAGAATAGGAAAGCATCACCACCACCTCCTGCTCATCCTCCACTGCATGTCACCTTTGGACGCTGCATGGTGTCCTGGTTTCAGACACACAAGCCGATGTGTACTGGCAGTTTGGATTAAGGCCCTCTGTGAAAGCACACCATTAGGCAAGAGTGCAGTAAAACAAGTAAACAGTCTTTGCCACTGGTCATGGTATAGCACAAGCCAGAGAGATGTACGAGGTTACAATGGGACTGGGCCTGAATTCCTGACAGCTCCACTGGTTCATACAAGTGATTAAACAGAAGAAGAACTGCACTTCCGAATACAGCGATGAGCTGTGAAGAACATTGCATAAGCAGAAAACATAATAACGGGGGAGCGGTGACGTAGCGGGTTTGGCCGGGTCCTGCTCTCTGGTGGGTCTGGGGTTCAAGTCCTGCTTGGGGCGCCTTGCGACGGACCGGCATCCCTGGGTGTGTCCCCTACGCCCTGTGTTGCTGGGTTAGGCTCTGGTTTGCCGCAACCCCGCTCGGGACAAGCGGTTTCAGTCAGTGTGTGTGTGAGTGAAATCATAATATTGGAATTATAATTCTAATATTTTATATATAATATATATATATATATATATATATATATATATGTATACTGCGTGCATATATTTGCTTTCGGCATTTCACAGCTCCCACCTCCATGGTTACCCAGTCACAAGAACTGTAAACTGTGGTCTGTATGACAATGTTCATAACACTAAAATATTAAAAAAACTGGAACAGGAAAAGTGTTTTACATAGTATGAAACAATGAAATCAATCATGCAGTAATGATACTATGATAATATAGGTATTTGAGTTCCACTTAATTTTTTGTTAACATAATAGAACATGAAACACTGTTTTTCAGTCACAATTTCTAAAAAAAACACAAACTGCTACATTGTCATTAGATAAGCAGAAAAATCATTATACAATGCATATTTTATATTAAATTTGCCTAAGTGCTTTCAATTGCATATGTAGATGGACATGTGAAAATAAGAACCCAGCAGAGGATGCAAGCAAGAACAAAAGCAATTTGTCATTTTTAATTCTATACTCAAGAGCAGAAGCAGAGTGTTTTAATACAAATATGAAATATATACAGCATGGCCAGATGGATGGCTGTATACCTGTGTATATTTATCATGGAATGCTACTTTTTTTAGTTATTGAAGGATTTCATAAGCAACCATTTATAATTTTTAATACAATTTAAACACATTAATATCTAGCCTTAAAGAGTGGCCTTAAACATTCAGAAAAAGAAATTTTTAGGTAAAAACTGTTCAAAATTATTTTAATTGTTTTAAGTTATTCATGAGTTAAAGACTCAATTTAAATTTAAACTGGAACTAATATAAATTGAGCTATGTTCCTTTTACAGCTTTGATGTACTGGAAAGACCATGACAATTTTTGCTCCTTTACCTGACATAAAATACATAGAACCCTGTAGTGTTTGTAAGCAAGCCATAAAAAAGAGGCAGCTCATGACTGTAATATACATTTCAGTCAGCAAATAGCCTTATTTTTTCTAATGAGCATCATGTTTTGCATTTGAAATGCAGTATATTATCTTAATTAATTTATTACATTAATTATAAGATATTAGACGAATGCATGTTTTACTTAATGATCATGAATACATAATTAATACATAAGTAACAAATGAGTATTGATTTGTCACATTCCTTTACAAAAAAATGTTTCTTATGCAGATTCTTTAATGATGTATTTGTAGACTATATTAAATATTCAATTAAAATTACAGGCAAATTATCAGAGAGGACTATGATTACAGATTTACAATTTTCATCAGCATCTGCATATTACATTAGTACAGCAAATTTAACAATTTTAAATTGGGTGTTTTTACGATCCCAGTAACAAATACGGAGCTATTTCAGTTTCATTTTTATACTAGGATTTTTCTCAGTCTGCTAGGAACTTAAAAAAAATCCAAACATTATTCTTGTATAGCTCATCTTATATATGTTACACCTTAAATATTTGTTATGCTCAGTCTTCTAACAGAGTTGATTTGTCCCCCGTTTTGGTGATGTAACATGCTGACAGGGTTTCTGGTTGCAGCCAGTCTCAGCACTGAGAAATGAAATACTCTCTGTATAATGCCATCAAAACTGCTCGGTAGCTGCAGTTCACAGCATCAGTCAAAAGGGAGCACTTTCCATCCACTTTAAAAGCTGCACTCTCCCTCGTCGGCTAGCACCTCTACTACTGTCTCCTCCCGGCGGTGACAGCGCAAAGTGGTGCTTTCTAAAGGGCTTTATATGTGCTAAAGCTTCATTAAAAATGAAGCACCTGTGCCTAGGTTGCCATTTAGAATATGAGTTGACCTCTGTGCACCTCTCCGGCACATGATTTTAACTCCACTTACCGTTGGGCTTGAGAGGGGGAGCCCAGGAGATGTTGAAGGAGTTGGGGGTAAGGGGAGTGATGGTTGGGGCAGAGACCTCTTCAGGGGTGCTCTCCTCAGTACGAGCCACACTGGGAGAGCTGCACGTGCAACCTCCACCTGTACAAGCCTAGAGACATGAGAGCAAGTCAGGGTCAGAGGACTTATTTGTGTTACAGACGTGTGATGTTGCTGCACAGATGAAAACAAACGCACCCATATAAATGTACTGCTGAACAATAATAAAAGCTACAACTGCATTAAATTTTTTTTGAACATCTGAGATTCCAGATGGTATGTTGTGGGAAAAGCATGCATCACTGTGAGGAGAACAGACCACGGCTTTGAAACTGAAATATTTCTGTACGCACAGCTATCTGGATGAAATAGGTAGAGCCGGGGATAAGGTTGCGCAGGGTGTGGTCCTGAAAGAGCTCCGAGCTGTTGTAGACTGCGATGGGCTCCTCTCCATGGGCAGCCAGATACAGGGTGTAGAACTCCAACACCCCATTCACCTCCAGTGGTGCCGACCACCTGGATCACATGGAAGAATGTGGTACTGGGTTAATTTCTGCTCCATCCGTCCATCAACTCCATCCATCTGTCCATCGATCGATTGTCAGTAACCGCTTATCCAATTCAGGGTCACAGTGGTCTGGAACCTATCCTGGATCACAGAGCTTAAAGCAGACACCAATCTGCACCAAGTCAGAGTTTCATTATATTTTTTGCTTAACCGATACCTTTCTCCCTAGCAAGTTACAATTTATTTATGACTAGATCTTTTTTGAGAGCAGTTCAAGTCACGTACCTTATTAAATGGTACCACGTATTAGGGCCTCTCATAGAGGTTAAATGGGCAACCTTGAGGTCCCCCTAGGGTTCCCACTGAGTGTATGAGCATTACAGTAGGGAAAAGGACTACAAAACAGCATGGAATAGGACCAGACACAGTTAATGCAGAGAGACACTCATCACCTCATGCGAAGATGCGCAGACAAGAACTGGAAAACCTGCTGGGTTATGGTTCCACTGGTAAGATGACTTTCTCACAGATATATATAGAACAGAGGATGCTGCTATCTGCAGAGGGATCCAAGAGAACCAGAAAAGGCAGGAGAGCCAAGGGGAGGAAAGGGGAGAGATGCGCAATGTAATACTACCCTATACTTCCCCATAATGTGCCTCCATTGTAAACTTGAGCAGAGAGTGCAGACTGCAGCATTTGTTAATGGTTAACTTTGTGACTTAAACTTGAACAATTTACCCCAAAGAAACAGCAGAAAAACCAGTACCTTTCACATTAATTTAACAATACACAGTACACATATCTACTCGTTATCTGAGCAACTGTAAATTTACAAAACTGCATCTAATCAGATGCATCTATTGATGCTGCATAGATGTGCATAACAAAAAATATAATATGTATACTGTCCTGGTATACAATACAGCAAAGGTCATAGATATGTAGTAATTTACATATTCAATTTATTGTATTTCACCGCTTTCTAAAATTTTACTACGATTAAAAATAATAATAATCATTTCAACCCTCACAGTTTAACCCTCTCAGGACCAAATTAATACTAGCAGTAGGAAAAATCTACCAGCTGATGCTAATTTGCAAAGACTGCCTGGAGAGGGTTAATAACTCCCATCAGCACCTAACTGACGATTTCAAATTGACAGAAATCTACCTGACACCTTCATTTCAGTATAGTATCAAACTGCTAGATTCATCTAGACATAGACATATAGATATGGTTTTGTTTCTGAAAGTTATTTTTTCTTAAAAACAAAGATCACAGACATTAAAATAATGAATGAAATTGCATTAAAAATGTTTCTTGTTCGCAAATTAGACCAACTGCTTTGAAGCGACGCAGAGTTTGATTAAATTTCAACCGTGGTCATTAGTCATTTTATTCTGATGAGCTTTAACTAATCTTATGAATGTAAATGATATTTATGAAAACTGTAATCTTTCATTTAATAGTCAAATGAAGATAATTTACCTTTTAAAATAAGAAAGAAAGGGGTTTTTACAGAAAAAGTTTTACTCCAACAACCATTTATTTAAAGTATAATAAATTATATTAGCTGATATCGGAGTTCAGGTACAGAAAGGTGGAGGGTGGGTTCAGGTGGGTGGGGATTTGCTGATATCTGTGTGCTCATTCCGCAGCTTTGGACCTTACACCTTTTCTCACAGGCAAAATGTGGCACAACAAAAGACTATTGACTGTGTGTGATCTCTCACCCTTCTGCTATTATGAATCTGCTAACAAGGCAATACCTGGCAGGGCCACCATTTCCACAATTACAAGAAGAAGAAAAAGAATGAGATATCAACTGTAATGTCCGCCCACAACACATGCTTCCTCCTTCTTTTCACCCGCCCCAAACAACCCCACCTTCGCCTGCATCTCCTCATGTTAAAATTGAAATATTCTGGGAAATAAAGGCAATAACCATTTTCTCCCACACCGATGAGAACAATAAATAAGACGAGCTTCTGAACAGATGCCGGTGTGCTCCATGAAAAAGGAGATGGGGGATCCATAATGAAGTTATGAAAATCGGTGATGGAACAAATTGGGTCATATACATCTTTTTAATAAATGACTTACAGAGATCACAGACTTCCATTAATACGGAGACAGGACTACGGGACTGGGATTTTAGCAAACTGGGGGCAAGAGCAACCCTAATTGAATGAAGGCTGTTTAGAGAGGTTGCTACATTATGGAAGACGACAGACAGAAGTTATAAAGTAAAATGGTATGAGAAGGAGGACGTGATTTAATCCTTAGCTTTAACGGCACAGGAACCGTGTTGGGCTTGGTGTCAAGTAGGTGTCTCCTTGGATATGTATTCTCCTCATGCCCTTCCCAAACACTTCTTCCTGCGATCAGCAAGAGAAGTACTGATATTTCCTTCCGTGGGGTGGGATGCGGAAAAAACTCCGCCACTCATCAACCCTTCTGTTAGTAGCCTAACAAAGCATATGTGGGTCCGCACCCTTCTTGCTGTGCTGAACTGAGAGGAGGGGAGTTGACTGGGTTTCCTTAAGAAGTCCGAGGAGAAGATAAAGAAACAGACATGGAAAGGACAGCCTCTGTACCTGTCCAGACTCCTCTTGGTATCAGAAGGTCTCAGAGGGTCATGCAGAGGAACAGTGTATTTTTAAAAAAAGACTGGGTGCTGTTGCTATGGGTGCTGTGGATCAGAGCAGAGACACTACCATGGAGTGATGGTCTGACCTTTCAATGTGGTGTGGACCACATATATATGCATGTTACAGTTCAATGAGTATTGCAGTGACAATAACATTTCAGTCAAAGGTATATATTATATTATACTGTATTCTGCATTTTCATTGTCACAGTTCTGAGCTGGTATTCACCATGGCAATGTTCATTTTTACTAACAGTACTATTGTCATTGAAAATAGTTTTATACAGAATGTGAGCCAAGTGATTACTGGCTAACTATCACTAATACTCACACTGATAGTCTCCAAAAGTGACATGATCTGCATTGACACACTTTAATCTAATGAAATAAATGATTTTTGCAAAGTAAAGTTTTTAAGATACGTACTTTAAGTTGAATGCAGAGAACACCTGAAACACCCACTTTTAGGCTTGTGTTTCAAAGTTAGCTCTCCACCTGAATTGATCATATTGAAATACTAAAAAGAATTACAATAACTGGAAACAACACGTATTTTGTGTGACAAAGCATTGTACATGGACTCTCCTTGCAAAGGGCTGCTGATGTGCATGGATAATGGAGAAGGACAGATCTGAGTGCCACTGTCCTCTGTGCAAACAGGGGCCCACGCCTACAGCCTCATTACCCACACTTTTGAAAAGGCACTGTCAAGCAGACGGTGAGCAGTGCCACCTTTTTTTTAGGCTGGAGTCTCATTAGAGAGCAAACGCACGCACCTGTCGGCATATCTGCTGCAAGGACAAAGGGGGGGCTTCTTAATGAGGGAGGAGTATGTGTGTTTAAAACTGAGGAAGAAACCAATCCTGGAGATGAAGGGTTCAGGTTCTCTCAAAACGGAACACCCTGATGCATTTAATCACAATAAATTAAACATCTTTTCTGCTGCTCGTCTGCATATTGCACTAATGCACTCATACAGCCCTTTCACACCTTCGGCGAGGCATCTTTCTGCAACAAATGAAGGGAGGGCTGTGACCTCACTGTACTTACACTTCCATTCAAACAAAATAATATTAAATAACTTATTTTAACCAGTTAATTTAATAATTTTGAACTTAAAAAGTGCTTATAAAGTATACTACTTTTATTTGAATCATATTTAAATGCATTAAACTTCGGCAAGGTACATATCTGTTGCATATCTCTAACAGGCAAAAGAAGGACTGTGACCTCATCTTAAGGCTCAAACGTAAGAGTTCTCTGCTCCCTATTTCCAAAAAACTGCAAACAAATTCAGTATTATTAAATGTACTTATTTGTCACAACACAAGTCAGAGGTTCCATTTTTTCAGATGCTTTAGCCAGAAACTTTGAAATCTTTTATTTTTGATACATTTGTGAACTGTTTATTGTAAACTGCCTGTCAATTGTGAAAGCTGATCTTTGTTCATCCTAATGACATTAAATACAGTACTGTACTTTACTTAGTCTTTATGTAACTATTACCTTCGACTGTCAAAAGCAACAATCGATCCTTACACTGAATCAGGCAGAGAAACAAACACAGCAAATAAAAACAGACTCACTGTACGTAGATGCTGCGAGAGTCCAGCACAGTTAGGGCTGGAGGCTCCACGTGAGTTGGGGGCATCTGGGCAGTGAACAGAAGAACCTGAGAGCTGTTGGAGCAGCCAATAGATGTGCAGGCAGTTAGCAGCAGCCAGTGAGGACTGTGCACCTCTAGACCTGTGAAGGAGACCCAACAATACACCCAGTTACAGCTCATGAAATATGCTCAGTGTACATTGTGATACGTGGAGTTCATTTTTAGCAATTTGTGCTCTGAGGGTAAAAATATGAAGCATCAGTATACACATGTATATGAAGTCAGAACACAGCTGACATTCATTTTGAGCAAAAAACTTTTGCAGGCCTTTACCAGCATGTAGTGAACAATTAAGAAATGGTTGAAAAACAAAATACTAAGGAGCTGGCCTAATATTTCTGCTATAAAATGACCACCTTTATTTAATATTAACTTTATAGCATTCAGTAATTCCATGCTGCACTTTATAACATCAGTTTAAGTATAAAAAAATACATGCTGGGCCAATGAAACAAGACTATGTCATTTTTTTAACAAATTAAGTAATTTTCCAAAATGCTAGTGTGAAACGTGATTAGTCCTAACTGTATCAATTTCAAACAGAAATATTTAAAACTGCCAGCAAAGTGTGCCTTAATGTGTTTAAAAACTGTAAATCATCACTTCACCAGCAGTCCTGTATGGACTCTATTTTAGTTTCAAATTTACACCGCTAACTTCATTTCAGTAACGTAATACAGTATCTTTACTTCATTGGTAATCATATCAATAAAATCACTGAAGAACACTTTCATGGAATTCACTATAAATCCAATATTAATCCGTGAAATTTTGCAAAGAAATTTCAAACAGAAACAGAAATTGCAGTATAACTCATATTTTTGGTGTATCTGTGTGATTACTTAAAGTCAGTTACTTATAACATGGTGAATGTTTCATAAAAACAGCTGCACGATTTCAGGAGTCCCAAACATGCGCGCACACACACACAGTCTGAAACCGCTTGTCCCAAGCAGGGGTCGTGGCAAACTAGAGTCTAACCTGGTAACACAGGGTGCAAGGCTGGAGGAGGGAGGGGACACACCCAGGACAGGACGCCAAGGCACCCCAAGCAGCACTCGAAGCTCAGACCCGCCAGAGAGCTGGACCCAGCCAAGCCCGCTGCATCACCGCACCCCCCCCATGAGTTCCAAATGTTTTCATGTATTGAGTGTGCAGCAAAGATGGTGAAGATAATGCTAACCTCTTGCCTACTACTGACACTGAGCTGGTGCTAGAGTCACCTGTCACTGTCCCCTCTCTCTGAACAAGCCTTCCATTTTGGTGGGCTCATTTATTAATGATTAATATTTAGAGGCCAACTTTGAAACATACTGTGGAAGGGATAGTTTTGGAAGGGCATTCTCAACAGGTATAGAGCCTTTTTCTCCTTGAAGATCTTGAAAGCAGTTTACTGTCGAAGTAAGGAGAAGGGGGCTGGGGGATGGAAGAGAATCCAAAAATCACAGCAGGGGCTGGTGTGAAGCTGAGCATAGATATCTTGAGAGAAATTGAAATATCTGCGTTTGAATATCAAGACCGAGTGCAAGGGAAAGTAGATGCTGTGCTGTACCTACATCTGGCCGTTTGTCATCTCCGAGCCAACATGGAACATGTTATTCCTTTTTGGTGGATGAAAAGTGACAGGCATCTCCATGGTGCACCATGTGAAATATCTCTTTCAATGCCAATAGGATGCAACTGAGAACTTCTCTGGGGCTCTGGTGTAATACATGTGCACCAAGCCACAATGGGAAAACTTCTTGGAAAATTCGATAACTGGAGCAGCATGTGAGGCAAAGAGTTTGTGTGTGTGTGTGAGAGGAAGACCTGCTGATACAGAGTTCAAGATGGAAAAGGCAATGCTACACATTCTCGAGGTCCTATTTTCAATGACGCTCTGGTGTTTACTAGATTTCCCTCCAGACAATAACATTCTCAGTGAAAGCTACTTTGATTTCAAGTTATTTGTGCAAAAAGAACCATGCTGGGGAGCACTAAAAAAGGAAATGGATCATCATAAGGTGCTTAAGAAACAGATCAGCAAGCCTCATCTTCTAGAAATGCTTCACAAAAAATTGCACCCCAAACGTGTAGGTAGCCCACTGATTGCTGTCAGACATGCTACAATTTTCAATACAGGGAATGAATGATGCCCTGTTTTCTCATTGACTTTCTGCCATTGCTGGAAAATTTCAATTGATCTTCTTTTTTTAACAACATAAAGAGTAGAATGCTTAAAGGCCATGGTTCTTTTTTCCCTGAATCAAATAGATAAGTCATATGTACATTAAAGCAAGATTTTAATGTCCACAGACTCATTTGAGTAACATGTCAATCAGAGAACATACGGCAAGCCAGTTGTATGAAAAACTTCTACATAGCAACGTACAAGTAAACATCCATATCAGACTGGAAAGTTCCCACAATATATCAAATGTGTCAGTGGTCGAATGTACAGTACAGTATGATCCAGTTCAATACTCTCAGTTCTTACAGGACACTGAACCTGTCCTGAAACAACTTTTTAATAATGACACAAAAAATGCATCAAAATTAACACACAAGTGTGAAGTGCATCACACTAGAAAGCATGACATTACCTGTAAATGTTTGTTTACCTTCTTACAACATAAGATGTTAAGTAAAAATCTTGTGCAGTTCCTTGTCTATTTTTATGTTTTAAACTGAAGTTTGACAAAACATGTTTTCTTTTCTCTTTATATGTATTAATACAGGAGAAAAATATCACAAAACCTCATACCTTTCATTGAATAAGTGTGCATTACAGTTTGTGAAATATCATGTCAATGGGATAAACAGCATGAAAGATATCAAACCAGTGAAGAAAGATCAGTCTGACATAAAGGGCTAATCTATGCAAACTGATGATTACAACTGAAACCTACATAAACATGCAACCCAAACAAACTGAGCCAGTTTCAGATCCACATCCAAACCTGAATTCCAGGAACTGTAAGGCACTGACACTACCTGCTGAACCACTGTGTCACCCCGTGACATTGATGGACATGTCATCAAGTTGACACCCACTCTTAGAAACCAGTCAGGTGGTTTGCAAGGCAAGGGAGGAATAAAAGTGGTCTGCCAGTGCCTTCTTAAGTGTTAGTGTGGTGGGTGCAACCAATGGGTGAAACATGTAAACTCTTCAACTCCTGAGCAGGACTCAAGTCCCACACCAACTGAGCAGTAAGGGACCAGCTTAATCTGCTGTGTTATACACTTATTTGCACCTGGACATGAATTTCTTAATTTCTAGTGATTATAGCAATGTCACAAACAGCTGTAAAGTCTTGCTTCTGTTAGATGTTACTACTGGCGCTATTTTTCCATGAGGAATGTCCAGGAGGGGTGGGCAGCCACTGGCACTGGGACCCTCAGAGGTTTATTTTTCTCCCTTGTTATTTGGTTGGGAGTTTTGTTTTCATTTCCTCTGTAGCCAGTTGACTTACTTTATTGCTTTAGTAATTAGTATAGTTCTTACAGTCATTTAATATATATCTGTCATGTTTTCCTCTCAGAATTCAGACACTGGACCCAAGTGTGGGGCTCGGGATGTTTTAATTAAGGGAAATCCAAAACTCGTTGTCCAAAAAACAGGCAGGGGTCACCGAGGCGCGAACGTAGGCAAAAATGAGAATCCGAAAGACATAATCCACAAAGACAGGCAGAAGGTCGAGAAGATACCGGGAAGACTTGAAGGCACGGGAGAAGGGTTTGGGAACAAGGGCCAGGAGATCGGGAAACAAGGGTGAGAAGGAGAGCAGATGCAACACACACAGGCGACTAGCAAGGCTGAACTAAAGTTCCGCGTCCTGCCGAGCTTGGAGCTCCTCTTTATTTGAGCGTCTCATGATCCGACGCAGGTGTTCCCCATTGTGTGGAAGCGGAAAGTGTGACAATAGCTAATATTTTATTTCTGTTGGTACAATGTGTCAGCGTGTGTGAGAGTTACCGTGTGAAAAGAGCACTCTTTAACAAATAAACAGAAATTTATTAAAATCTGATGTGAGTTTTTACTTTATTAGTCTGGAGTAAACAAACCCATCTTAGCCTTTTTAAAAATCAACCTTTCAGGTCGTAATTTAAGAATAATATAAGGTTCTGTAAAAATCAGAGATATACCTATAATAAATAGAAATACACTGTAAAACTTGCATTTTTATTAACTCTGAGCTAAAATAAAAGCTAATTAAATATAACTGCAAATAAAAATATTTTGTTTCCACAAATAGATGTTCAATCCCAGCTCTTGCCCTGTGCAACATGTAGTATCTTGTTAGCGATCACAAACACCTAACCATCAGAGATGACTTGTTTCACAGTGGAAGCCAGTTGGGCCCTTTCTTCTTTGCTGCTCTTATCTGCCAGCTAATGTCTGTTTGTGGAAATGCAGGTGATGTTCACTGTGCTACAAGCTAATTCTTGAAAATGCATAGTGAAGTAATTACAAGTTAAAACAAATAAATTTTGAAAACAAAGTTCTTTGAAAATGTGCAACACAAATGTTGGCAACACAAGAGCTACACAAAGTTTAAAGTAACATGAAACAATATCGCCACATTGGTGTACACAACAAGCTTGAAGGATGTAGTCAGTCAGACAGTCAGAACAAAGTAGAAGAAAATTATGCCATGTTTCTGAGCCTGTATTTATGGGAAGTTGCACAGAAATGCACAGTGAATCACAGTGAAACACCTATTCCTTCCACTGCTGCTGATTTCAAAAATCTTAAGGAAAACCACTTTATTACACACACTTTCAGAACCGCTTGTCCCATACAAGGTCACGGGGAACCGAAGCCTACCCGGTAACACAGGGCGTAAGGCCAGAGGGGGAGGGGACACACCCAGGACGGGACGCCAGTTCGTCGCAAGGCACCCCAAGCGGGACTCGAACCCCAGACCCACCGGAAAGCAGGACCGTGGTCCAACCCACTGCACCACCGCACCACCGCACCCCCTTCACTTTATTACACACACACACACACACACACTTTCAGAACCGCTAGTCCCATACAAGGTCACGAGGAACCGAAGCCTACCCGGTAACACAGGGCGTAAGGCCAGAGGGGGAGGGGACACACCCAGGACGGGACGCCAGTCCATCACAAGGCACCCCAAGCGGGACTCGAACCCCAGACCCACTGGAGAGCAGGACTGTGGCCCAACCCACTGCGCCACCACACCCCATCTCACTTTATTACATTTTTATTATGTTTAAAATTTTCACATTGTATGATGTAGTGCATTTTGTTAAAAATTATAATTCCGCACTATCTCATTTACGTAAGCAGTATACTAATTGCTAATGTTTACTTCTGAAAGAATTTCACCAGAAACACTTCATGAACCACATCTGAGGAAAGAACCTTTGATAGATAATCTTTCTGTTTTCGTTAGCACTTTCCATTAATGGAAAATTAGTATCAGTGACTCATTTAATCTGCTGTTGTAGGACTTGTGCAATACATGTAAAATAACACTCCGCATAGTACTGTGCTTAAGAACTTCATTTTACATTTGTTCTTTTAAGATACCAACATGTTACCAGTATCAGAGTCCCACAGATCATAGCAGTTATTAAATTCTTTTCTGCATTTATATTATTTACTGTAAAACAAAATCATGCTGACTGACATGGTATTTTATCCTCTGTTTGAAGCAGTTTTTTGTCTCTCATAGAGATATTTTCTGGAGCAATCCTAATCTCTTTTAAATGCTAATTTTAATTTAGCATTCTTTCTCTGTGTTTCCGACTTTAATCAAGTGTGCATCTATTTACAATGACAGCAGACATGTGGCAACCAACAAAGAGATACACTCTCACACAAAACAAAGAATTTTGACACAAACCCCAAGGAGAAGTAATCTGTGTGAACACTGTGCTTTTCAAGGACTGACCCTGTTGTACTGCAGCTGATCAAGTGAAAAAGTATTTAACCCCTTTTAAATTTTATGTATTTTTGCAGTTGTTTGGCATTACATTTGATAACTTTTTTCCAGTTCTAGTTTAAAAAAAGTGCTGTTTTCATAACATTTTCTTGCTGAACTGTGCAATTACAGAATCAGAAAAGTAATTGCCTCTAACTTTACTTGGCCTAATTAAGGGGATAATTAGTCAGCTGTTTGAGTACAATAAGGCATGATTTTGACAAACTCTGTTCAATAAGGAGGAAGTGAAGCCATCAGCCCATGAGCTGCAGCTGAAGCGCATACAAGCAATAGAAAATCAAAATGGCTAAAAAAGAAAATTAAAGTTATATAATGGTCTATAGCCTTGACCTGAAACTGAGGAGATGTGGGAAGACCTGTTCATGCTTGAAGACCTGCAAATGTTGCTGAAATTAAATAGTTCTAGGTGGAAGAGTGGGCCAAACTTCTTCCAAAGTGACCCCGGTCAGCTACTACAGGAAGCGTTCTACTGCTGTCATTGCAAGTAAATGTGGTACAACCAGTTATTGACTATCAAGGGGCAATTACTTTGTTCTACCTATGAGTTCACATTCACTTCCACACCAAGGAAGTGACATAAATACAATGCTGGTGTCATTTTTCTGTTTCACAATCTATTGATAGACTGCTGGAACTGAATTAAAAAAGTCATCAAAAAGATGTAAAAATAGTGAAAATTAAAAAGGGGGCAAACACTTTTCAGAAATGTATTATTTTGTATCGTTAAAAGAAGATTTACATCTAGCTTTCCTATGTTTGCCAGACTATGTTATAAATAAAAATTAATTTGTTAAATTATACACAACTATGGGAAAGGTAAACAGTTTATATTTTAAAGCTATGAAAATTCCCCACATTGTTCCTTAAGAAAAAAGGCTGCCTACAGTGGACAGGGTGCTCACCTGTGATGTTGAATACCATATCATTGCCTGTGTAGACGAGGTCGTTGTCCTTGTAAAGGAGGTACTGTGTGATGATCCCATTGGGCCTTTGAGGAGCATGCCAGTACACAGACAGAGAGTTTGGGTATGAAACTGCATAGGGGGGAGTCACCTCATCAGGAGCTGAGGGACAATAAAAAAAACAGCAAGCAATCAAAGCAAGAAGAAAGACAATGAATTTCTGAGGCAGATTTATTGGGCATACGTTGTGCATATTTTATTAACAGTTGGGGGGGATCTTTAGTATTTGACAACAGTTTAGGCATGTCTTCATTTTAAAGGCAAAATGACCTTCCCCTTAGCTTGGTTTGAAACCACTGCAACATGTAATGAGTGATGCTGTCAGAGTACTTCTTAAGTCTTATCTTTTTGTTATTTTTCAATGAGTAGGGATCAAACAGCTCTAAACAGTCCATATTAGCTATTTATACACATACACAGTCTCTTAGGAGGTAAAAGCACACCGTTTTATGCGCTCTGGTTTTTATTCTCGAGATATCCTCAGATGCATTTCATGCAACTGTGAAATATAATCCTGCTCTTCTGACAGCAGGAAACATCCTTCTTTTGCAAAGATATATTGTACTAGATAGAGACATGTTTGCCATGCAACCTAGCATTCACTCTTTGCTGAAAGTCATTTTCAATTCACTTTGAAATGTTGTTTGTACACTATATGCACTTCCCATTGTCATTGGTTTTCAAAACCTCTGAAATGTTAACAATATGTAAAAGGATTTTTTGGACCATGCAATTAAACATGTGATGAAATGCTTCACATGGTAGGCTCTGAGTATTTTGTATATAGGGAAATAGCAGAACTAGACGAATAAGAGGATGCAAAAGACAGAACTACTCCCCTTGATCACATTAACCTAACGAGAGCTGTTAAAGAAGGCTGTAATAAGGATTGTCATTTCAGAAGTTTTTTGACAGAGACATGCAAAACAAGCTTTTTCAGAGTGTGTCAGAGAACAACTTTTAAATATCAGAATCCTCAAGTCGATACCATAATCTCACTTTTTGCAATCACATCCACTTCAAATAGATTTTTTTTTAAACTCCACAATGACCCCTAATGTCATATTATCCCTTAAACAGGCCTATTTAGCTCAAAATAGATTAATGTTCAGGAGAAGAATCTGTTGGCATTTTCTTTTCAGAGCTCCTTGTTGAGGAGAGAGCATTCCTACAATTTTGCCCCTGCAGAACTAATTTCATTCGCAAAAGACACCTTAAAGTCTTAAATGCATCAGACAGGAATGATAATTGCCACTGACAATTAATCTGTCTTTATTCAGCTATTGTTTCATGCCAGTGTGTTAAGGTCACAGTATTTTGTTCCACACTGACAGAGTAGGGATACTGGTTCCTTTTGCATGAAGGTAGACAGATGACAAAAAGGAAGATGGCAGACAATTTCTGCTGTTCTGCAAGTGAGTCTCCACCGCTACCACAGCAGAGTGGCAGCACCAGTAGTTTAAACAGGGACCATGGAAATGAAGCGTTTGATTCTCAATTTCATACTTTGCAATACAATCAATTCTTTTTAGCCAGACTGTCTCTGGATTTACTTCTGTGTTGTGGTAAAACGAAGAAGCTTTCATTAATCTTTCAGATGCCTCTCGTTAATGACAAGGCTCTTGCATGAACAATGTAACAGCAATTAAAAAGCCCATTAATCTGCATTACAGCTATTAAAGATGCATGTCATTAAAGGGTATGGAGCTTGATTCATTTTCAACACACCCCCACCAAACCATACAACCCCCCCAAGCCCTCTATCCCAAAAAGGCACAATTAAACACTGGCTTTGTCTTCAGATTAGTTTGGAGTTTTTTGGCAAATGGCCTGGTTCCACATGAGCCTCACTCTGTTTTTACAATTCAACAGAGAAAACATGTGAGTAGGGACCTTCCATCCAACTTTACCCTCTTGTGGCGTGGTGATGTCCCTGCCGTCATGGCTCTCCGTGCAACCGGTCCGAGTACATGCTGTTAGGGTGATGCTGTAGTTTGTGAAGGGGGCCAGCCCACTCAAACTGCCTGAGACAGGGCGGACAAGAGGTTATGTTGAAACCGACTTTTGACAGAACATCAGGACTATTCCAAGACAGAACAATTTAGCAATTATTGGTATTAGGTCAAAGTATCTCAGTGTCCAATAAAAAATATTAGTTATTCAATGGAAAAGTAGATAAGGCACCATGCACAGGCATGATGTGATGCTGTTTCACAGATTTGGTGCCACAGAACTTCCCTTTGCTTTATCACTATTCTTACATTGCTTTTGATTATTCTAATGCTATATTCTTAATCAATTACACTTCCTCTGTATGTTATTCACATGTACTAGAATTTAGTTAATTTATATTTCTTTAAATTTTGAAGTTGCAATGCATACAGTAAACTTTATTTCACCCGATACAGCAGTGTAAATGACAGCAGGAGGAAAAAAAGAGGTTCCTTGAATGACTGCAGTAAAGAAAACAATTCTTTCCTTTCTCATTTAGTGCCCAGGCTCAAGGCATTCATTTTCATCTTGAGTCATGATACCCCCATATAAATAGCACACTATTAATAGCCCAGACCATAAATTAAGAGAAGGGGCCTCCAAAATGCACGCCTTTTAATTAATTTTTACAGTTTAAAACCAGGATTTATTTATTAATTTTTCATCCAAAATAAAGGCAACCCTTTAATGAGGGAGGGTGTCTGAGTGGCTTCTTGGCCCCCTTCCATTGTAATCTCCTCTCCTTCGTTATGTTAATCTGTGGGCGGACAGATTGCTGTCAGCGCTGCAGTGGCTACAGTTCTAGGGAAGGTAAACACCTTGGCCGGGCTGTAATTGGCCAGGTGTCTGTCTCTCTCGCTCTCTCTATTTTTTTATTCCCATCTTTTTAATTCAATTAAAGCCCAGCCTGCTCCATTCTCATTACCCACTCATTTGTTTTCATGTTTTTTTTTTTTTAAATTGCTCACAGTGTAATTTTGCATTTTGGTGTCAGGGCCAACATAAATTAGACGGCTGGTTGTCATTCTGTTTTAGCGTCCGCCAAGACGGAGTGATCTTCATATTGGCCCAAAGGTACAGCATCCATCTGAAGTGCACCAGAATACAGAGCAATAATGGGAACATCATTTTTTGTAGGCCAAATCA
Organism: Scleropages formosus; assembly: GCF_900964775.1. Taxonomy (NCBI): domain Eukaryota; kingdom Metazoa; phylum Chordata; class Actinopteri; order Osteoglossiformes; family Osteoglossidae; genus Scleropages; species Scleropages formosus. The sequence goes on along the minus strand of NC_041820.1, from coordinate 10,833,247 downwards.
CATTTATTTCAGGTTGTTCAACATTTTTGCCAAAGCTAATTTGTCTTGTCATGTTTAGCGATAAGGTCTAACCATTTTGTATTTTGACAAATTCATGGGAAACTTGCTTCTCAAGGTCTTAAAGAATCTGCACTTTCTTGAAAACAGAGGGAGATATTATACTATAAGCTACATAAAGTTCCCAGTATTACATCCCTTTGAAATACCAACTAGCAAGGCAATAAAATATAAAGTGAAGAACAAACAGTATTGTGTGGTCTGTTATATCAAATGTAACAATAAACACAGTATTCATTTTATGAGTTTTTCTAAAACTCAAATCTTGCAAAACTGGAAAGTTTTGTCAAACCACTGCAATAACATTATGAATCCCTTAAACTTTTACTGTTCCTATTTTCCTCACAAAAAACCATCATATAAAACTAAAAAAAAAAAAATTCATATCCACGGTTCTAGTTCTATTTATTTCCTACCCAAGTTCTGTAAATTGTATGTAAAGACCAAGCAGAACATCCAAAAAATGACACATTACATCCCTATAGAGGTGTCTGCTGGAATGTGCTGGGTGTGCTCAGCTGTCTGGCCATGACCTTCCTTACCTAAAAAACCAGAAAGGTGTGCATGTATCGCCAGAGCAGTCCTTACCGGTCACTTGCTCAGCGTGCAAGAAGACGGCACTGATTGGGGCCACTGAGGGATCGTCTCGATTGTACGCTTTCACGATGTACTTCTCAATTACACCCCTGACCCCGACGGGCTCGTCCCAGCTCACCTCGGCGCTGTAACCATTTACACACACAACTCTGGTGGGAATCAGCACACTTTGTGGAGCTATATGAGGATAATATGACAAGAGAAGTGGAGGTAGAGAGAGAGAGACAGAAAGAGCAAAAGAGAGAGAGAGCGAGTCAGCCCAAAGAAAAGCAGTGCACATATTCTTCACTTTTAATAGACACAGTAAATCATATCTAACCATTAGCATAAATACAATTTATTAGAGTTGTAACTTCTTCAGCACTGATTTAATATGACTGTACATCTTATACCATTCATCCTAGGCTATATTTCAAATCGATCAAGCATTCTGCCTCTTGCTGGACTGGTTCATCCATATTAACCATATTAATTATAGTTTCAAATTCAGGCAGCAATGCTTTCTTGTCCTGTGGTGTGATTCAACAAAGGTGTAAGTTTTGCTTCTGAAAGGACTTTACTGTAAAAAATGTACATAAATTCTGTTCCTAAACTCCACATGAACACTTAAATACATTGTTTTTATTTTATTATGTAAGATCATTTACTTTCTGTTCACAACAACAATAGAAAAACTGCAGCAATGGGTAGGGTCAAAGTACTATGACTGGTGCCTCAAGTGACCATATATTGTTCTAAATGGGACATGGCACAACTGTGGCTTCTAGTTTTTACTTTTTTAGATTGACTGATGGAATGAGGGAAAAAAATATGACAATACTGTAACATAAGTTCTTCCTGTTTTACTGTCTGTATGTACTTGCCATCGACTCAACACTGACTCACAAGAACCACTTGGATGGTCTTCATGGAAAGGGAGGAAAGGAAGTGGTTTGCCATTGCCTTCTTCTGTGCATGTTTGGGGGATTCACGGGGAAAAACATGCAAACACTGCACACCCTGTGTAGGACTCAAACCCCACACCTACCAAGCGACTCAGGAGTTAGGAGGCACTAGCATTACTCGCTGTGCTATTGAGTCCCTTTTCATTGTATATTATTCCATGATTAATGAAAGTCTGTAAGTTGTTGGATAAATATAAATTATCTAAAAACCATCAAAAATAAAATACGTAAATTCTTAATATTAGCAGAAAATATTAAAATGAAATTGTCAATTTCATATTTAACGTAATCTGGACAGAGGAAAAAAAGAAAACCAAAATGTCCTTACATAGTCCAAATGTCTATAACATAAATACTTGGGGATACAAGGTATGCAATGGCATTACTTTAATTTACTTACAAGTCTTTTAAGACTTCGGAAATGCTATAGCTGGTATGTAATGCTAGTCAAAATCAGCAAAGGAAAACAAGCACTCAACATTACTATTTATTACTGCTGTGTTTTAAAATGCACACACTGGAGACGCAGAAAAGCCAAACTGAGACAGCTGTGATACAAAACTGGTCTCTTGCTAAAGTTTAGAACCAAAACTGTGTGGTTTGAAGGTTGTGTAACTTTGGGAAGACCATCCCCCACCCTGGCTCCAGTCTGACCAGCTGTCCCATTCATCTCTGAGGAATCACACCTCCATTTATAATAAGCCGCTGCCTTTTTGATGCGGAATGTTACCGTGAGGAGCACGATAAGATATCACCCACCGGCATCTCATCTTCTTGACTGTTACATATATTGTGCAGATAAGAGTGAAATGGGATGGCTGAGAACTATGATGCAAACAAATAGCATTATACAGTACTATCATGAACAGCTGTGGTATACCGTCTCAAGACTTTCCTGTGCTGTGGATCCAGGGTGTCTTCACCTGACATACTGCTTCACCCCTGCCCCAGATCCACAGAGCTTACCCTCCTCTCTACTGCGGCCTCGTGCCCAGGGTCCTGAGGTCCAGCCTCCCTCTCCAGATGCCAGCACTCTGTACAGGTACTCTAGAAACAAAAGCACAGCAGTGTACAGATCCCCTCAGTGGTGCTAGCTTCCAGTGGAAGGTCTGTGGTCTTCTCATTTATGCAAGGCTACAGACATTTAGGCAGCTGCTGCCTAGAACTAAAAAGCAACCTACAATTATGCAGATGGACACGCAATCATTTGATATATAATCTGACAGCAATGACCACTGAATACAGAACAGATTGATATGCTTATTACAGACGTTAGATTTGGGCCTCCACTGTTAATGTTAGCAGGGAGCAAAAAGAGACTGCAAAGATTGTCTTTTCACACTCTCACAGTAATGGTGATGAAAGGGCTGCCGGTGTGAGTGCGACACTTCCTTGCTCTTGCAGTTACGGACCTGTTGGAATCTAGTGGGTTGCTAAACGTGCCTATTCAATTTTCCCTGGACAGGTGCAGATACACAACAAGAGAAATTGAAAGAAACCTGCTTGCAAAATGTGGCATGTATGTTTGCACAGACTATTGTAAGGATACTATTCCGTCAAACAGAAAAAAAACACATGCCCCCATTTATGCCAAGTAATTTGATATTTGATATGGGCATTACCTGTGAAGGGCTGCACTCTGCCATCCTCGATCCGCCTGTCATTACCAGTGTACACCAGGACGGAGTCGTTTCCCCGACAGTGAACAGCCGTGCTAGTTGACAGGCACCCATCCAGATTGACTCTGACGGCATGACTGAACATGGCGGCCAGACTCATGGCAGGCCCCCGAGCAAGTCGGACACCCCTTACACAGCCCCCAAAACCTGCCAAATGGGAGAGAATGAGTGTCATGTCGTGTCTTGGACTCCTGTGCTATGGATCTCTGGGGTCCTGCTGCAGTCCCATAATGTTATGGTGTCAGGTGGGGGAAAAGGAATCATAGAGTATCATATACACTGATACATATCACTCTGACCTTCACACCTGGATCTCATACTGACCTAATGAATCCCTCACCAATACCAGTCACATGTACAGTGTTTTCAATATATATTTTACTTTTCATTAGAGAAATTATAAGACCATCTCCATGACATGTAAACCTTTGTGTACTAACATTTGCCTGCATATGAAACAACATCAAAACCATTATCACATCAACTGCATATTTTAATGAATTTTCCACCTACAAGGAAGATGTTCTTTAGCAATGAATTCTCACTTAGTAAAGCTATTAAGAGATAAAAGTACAAAGGAATAGAGTCATAAAAGCGAATCTCACCCTGCAAAAGGCCAAAGCGACGGGGGACTGTGCTTTCCAACCTGTCAGGAACACCTCCGAGGTACAGAGGAGAGCTCACCACAAGCTCCCCACTATCCCCTCCGGGCAGCTGCTCAGACAGCCCATTCATGGTGGCAGCAACCAAGGCTCCCTGCTTGAGCAGGGAGACGCTATTCCAGCCGCCATTGCAGTAGGACAGGCCAACCCAGAGATTCACCTGGGCCTCACCTCCAGCCCACCGCAGCGTCCACGAGAGTGTCCCACCTTGTAGTTTGGCCTGGGAAAACACCAGATGTCAGTACTGCTAACTTTCTTTACTCAAATTTTCAGTAAATTACTGATTGAATGAATAGCGTAATTTGTTTCATAATCCTACTATAATAGAGAATTATATTCCATTTTCAGTTATTTTGTCTAACCGTCCTTTCTGCTTATTTAATCAGATCATATGCTTACCAAGACATAGTCATCCCCCTCTGTGTCATATGCAAACAACAACAGAGCATTCAGCTGGTCGGATTTGAATTCAAAGGAAATCTCAAAATTCTCTCCTCCGGAGAACACAGAAGGTTGAAGCTGCAGGAATCCTGGTGGAATGGTGATGTTAAAATGCAACAATGATAAACTGCATATACCCAGGTAAGTAATCTGCAATAAAGTAAAAGACAATGTTCTGTATAGACAAGGTAACAGGTAGTGTAGTAATTTAATGACAATGACTTGCAACCCAAAAGCTGCCGGTTCAGGTCCTTGGCAAGAGTAGTGCTCTTGAACAAGGTACTTTGCCTAAAACTGCACCAGTAAAAATATACAGCTGCATAAAGGAGTGAAACTGTAGCATTAAAAATAATACATATCAATCAGTTGATTTTAAAGAGTCCTGCATTGAAAACTGTAAAAGGCTGGAGGAGAAACAAGTTACAGGTAAGACGTGGTTTGCACCTTGTCCTAGAAAGTGTGCCCCTTCCTCCGTGAGTGCAGGGCAGCCCTCCCAGCTATGGTAGGCCTCAATGCTTTCCTGTGCTGCATCCCAGTCCAAAGGCTCCCACACCTCAGTGGGGCTATCACTCCTCTTCACCAGCAGATCTTTCAGGCAGCCACAGAAGCCCCGTTGCACCAGCCTGGCATTCCCTGGCAAAAGATGGGCATTAACTAACTATGTCACAGCGACACATACCCATCATTATCTCCACTAGGACAATTTGTCAGAGAACTTGGTGAGTGAACAGCTGGATGTTGTGACCTGAAAAGAAGATATAGTTTTTCTATCTATGGCACTCAGTTAGCTCAATAAGTGGAAATTGAAGGTATAGAGACTCAAGCATATTATTATTTTCTAAAGAACTATAGTAGAGACATATTAGAATCGAGTGAAAGTCTATATATTTCAAATACAGTTGTTTATACTTACTGTAGGTCGGGTCTATATCGGTTACCTGTATCATTTCTGAGCAGAGTAAAATTCTCAGGGAGCCCACCAATGAAGATCCCTGTGTTCTCTCCTATAACAGTGTTGCCACTTGTAGCTGAGGAAGATCCTGATTTTGAAGGGAAAAACAATGGCCCAAGTTAGATTATTAATGAATTCCCTAATACATTTATAAATTTCTTTAAATAAATTCCTTAATGAAATTTATTTTTACAAAGTGTGCTTCTCAACAATGTAACACAGAGCATTACACATATAGCGAACATACAGTGACAAATAAGTGACAATAAAAGAAAGCAGTCAAAATAAGCAAAGAAGGCCATTTGCTGGTGGACTCCTACAGTAAGTCAACTAGAAACTGAGGAAAGGGGTACAAAAAACTCCCAGTCCAAATAAGCAGAGACTTCCCACCCCTCTGGGAATTATAGTGTAAATCTCTTAAAAGAATCTGAAAAATCTCTGAAAAGAAAGAGTAACATGAACAGAGATGTTACTGGACATACTGAAGCTGACAAGAAACACCAGTAAGCAGTTTATTGAAACACTATAATTATTACTATAGGCCACAGTGTGCGATTTTGTCTCAACCATTATCTCCATTACACGTTAATTTTTCAAATTTCACTTCACTAAAAACTCCAAAATTCAAAAAGCTGCCAAAGACATTCTTCGACAAAATCAAAGTAACGTTTAACAAAAATCACGACACGGCTGCAGCATTTTCACACTTAGTCTTCTGCTGGCAGTTATCTGCTTAAGATTCGATGGTGAGAGCTGGAACAAAAGCTTGCTTTCATTGTGTCTCATAGGATCGGGTGTTGAGTACCCTGGTGGAGACTGTGAAAAAGACCAGACTGCCGCAGAACTGCCTAAGTGAGCCTGGGAGAAAAGGACCTACTCAGCTTGTGAGCTGTAATTGAAATGCAAGTTCAGGAGAGGCGGAGGAGAGGAGCTTCAGTGCCTAATTATTCTAATCACACCATGAGTGACAAAGATTAACCCTGATAATTCCACCTCCTCAGAGCCAGTGGAAGGCCTGGGTTTAGGGGAATTGACAGGATGGAACAGAGTCTGAAGCCGGTCTATGATTATGATGAACACGGATGCACCACACTATGGCGCTACCTTGGTATTGATTGTCCACAATGATCGTTCCCACGGCGTGCCTCCTGGTAGCTATCACATGGTGCCACTGGTTGTCATCATAGCGCTTCCCTCCATCGTTCTCTGGACTGACAGCCACGGCAGAGGCCTTATATTAAACACAACAGGAAACCACTGAATATTCCTTATTTAAAACATACACACAAATCACAGTAACTGGAAAGCATAGCTAAGTCTATTATGTCTATTCATACACATACTTCAGTTATGAAAAAAGAAATCTTTTTCTTATGCTAAACTTAATTCAGGTAATAAAAGAGAGTACATGGAAAAGGCACTGCATTCTTTGGAAAGCAGATGCAACAACTATAACAATAAATATATAAATGTATAAATATACAAAACTATATATAAACAACACATGCTCTGTTTGACAAAACACAGACATGTCTTTGTCCATTCAAGCCTGCTTTCTGTCACAGCCCCAAAAAGCTTTTCACCATTGTCCCAGCTGGTTGTTTTTTTAAACATTTTAATTATTTGAAACACTAAGTTAGTTTAGCATAGTACATTTGTGCAGGCTACCCGACCTTTTTAAGTAAGTATTCCCCAAAGAACCCAGTACGGCTTTAGTGTAATAACACGTGCCAGAACGTGCAGAGGCACAAAGGTAGACACCAAGGGGTGAAAGCTTCTGTTGAAAAAATTCACGCCCACTTCAGATGGCTACATAAACAGCACTTACCCAAAGTGCTGCTTCCACCATAAGGCAGCCATTTGGAACGTCACCTGAGGCAACCTTTGGGTAAATTTAATCTCTTATATACTCCCAAGAATAGCCACGGCATATGTATGGAGGGGAAACAAGGGAGGGAGCGGAGGGCAAGTCAAATGTGTTTTGTTGGAACGTGTGACATTCAGCCTCTGAGGAACCAACCACCAAGAACAGTATCATATCTGTATATATCATAACTGTCCATAACACCAGTTTCAATCTAATTATTATTTATTAGTTGTTTATTTAAAGTGTTCTTTCTTTCTGCTGCTGTTCTGAGAGCTACCACACAAAATTTCATTGTATTGCATACAATGACAATAAAGTATCTCATCATCATCATATTGAACATGTGAATTTATGCTGCTGGGCCAATCTTTAAAGCTTGTAAAGCTGACAAGAGGTACTATTATATGTCAGAGGATACTTACTAAAGCCACTGAAGAATATTTGAAGACTCTAAATGGGAGCAAAAGAGGGAACTTTGTGCTACAGCCTGGTAACTCTGCAACTGGCCAAATCTGTTATGAATACACTGACTCTAAAAAATTGGCCAGTTGTTCTCAAGAGGAATACAAAATTAGTTTTAAAAATCCCTATGTGTATTTAAGCTTTTTTCATTTATCATCCCATCTCATATTCGCTATATTTCACCCAGAAAGGGTCCTGTTTATTTATTTATCTTTGTTTTAAACAATTTTATTAAAAAAAAAAAATATTAGAAGGCCAATGTTACAACACATTTTAGAGTGAAATATTACACTGAAGTAAGAAAGCCAAACTCTTGTTAATCAAATTTACAGCACTTTCAAAATAGTTAAACCCTCCTGCTAATTCTACTGAAGTATGAAAGGTGGGCTCAAAAACTTCTCCTGTAACTTTAGTGGAATACAGTGCAATGAGAGAACATCAATCAAAATGAGTGACTCCTGGAATCCAGGGAAACATGCATGTAACTGAAGCACTGAGGACTTTCCAAAAAAGTGCTGCTGTCCAAGGTGCTGACTTTGCCCATCGTTGCCTTGTGCCCACATAACACACACTGTATTCAGCACTAAATTAGTCTCTGGCTTCTGTCATGTGACAAGCAATATGGAGAACATTGAGTATGCGGCATCAGTTGTGACAGCCTTTACAGTAACTAGACATCCTTCCGTGAGACAGCATTTAATAAAATGCTCATTAATTTCATCATTAGAAAGGGTGTGTGGGGACACACACGAGTTTCCTGTGTCATGCCCAATTAGCATCCCATGGTGGTAATCCCATTAGAATCGTTGAGTTCGTTAATGGAGGAACTAATGGGCGGGCTACCGGGGGGACATTAATTGGGCATGACACCACTTCTAGTTTTAATTATCAAACTATCCTAACAAAATGTTTTTTTTATGTGCAGAAATGGTCAAATCTGGCAGTGCTATTGCTGGGACAGAGTCAGTAGTCTTACAACCATTCAGTCGGATCCAGCCTTATAACTCTTCAAAGAAATCTTTCACTCTGTGTTGGAAAGCCGCTGTATCTTAATTTGCACGATATTGGTATTCCGTTAATGTCTGAGGGTAACAAGTTAATTGGAGTCCAATTGAGGCACTGCCATGCTTTGAAAGTGTTCTTTTTTCTTTTTTTAAAGCTGAATTTTGTAGAGTGGAGTTACAACAAATTAAAAACACATTATACGCACAACAAAAACTAAGCCGATACTATATTTCTATGATATTTTGTATGTTTAAAGTGAGTTATGTATGAGTTATTACCTGTTTCTCAGAAATTGTTCATGTTGCACTTGCATTATCTCCCAGTGATATACTAATTGCAACATACTGTTCACTAATATCAAATTCATTAATAAAGCGAGAGATATTAATATAAATACCTTTACAATGCTGATCAATGGCTGTCACGGCCATGCCCACACCTGAACCAGCAGCACCTGACTCCGATTAAACACCTGGCTTCAATCAGAACACTGAGCTAGAGAAGACAGTTCTCAGCCTCTTCCCAGTTGCGCAATCTCACTCAAGAGAACCATCCCCGCTATGGTCTCAAACCGAGCGCGTTTTGTGGTTCCCAAGTCCCGCTCCATGGCTCTTTGATAAACAACCACCCACCTTGTTCCCTGACCAGGACTTCAGATCCTTGCCTCTGTTTAGTTCGCTGATCGACTGACTGTTCACCCATCCCCGACCACAAGAACACATCTAATCCCTTGGTTATGAATAAACGATCCTGCACTTGGGTCCTGCCTCGTCCGCATCCTCTGTTTGCCACGACAATGGTCCGATACTACACAATTCATTTCAAAATTACCACTGTATTTAGAAGCAACTTCTTTGTAGATCTAAGATATAAAATAGGATGGACTGGACATAAACCTTGTCTCAATTTCATAAATTACACATGTAAGTGCAGAAAGAAGCATTACCTTCTTTAGTTTCCAATTAATATATTTCTAGTTACCTGAATAACAAGTGACAGATTGCTGGACCAGTTTTATCAGTGCTTCTCTAATGATTTCATATTGTCAAAGATCCTTATTTTCTTTCCTTTATTTACTGAGGTGAAACAACTTTATAAAACTGTATATGAATCAAATAAAATAAAAATAGTAGTATTCTAGTAACAGTAAAATTACATTTTAGAGTAAAGGTAAAGGAAGGCTAAAAGAAAATAAAACAAAGTGAGGTATTAAGGCTCCTACCTGTGGATCAAAAAGGAAGAAAAGTCGGCCATTCTGGATCTGCAAGGCGACATACTCCTCCTGGTCGCCAGGGGCAATAGCACACAGGATAAGCCCTGCCTCCTCTTTCGTCCGGAAACTGAGCTGGATGCCTGAGTTGGCACATTTGCAAAGACAAACATCTGTGGCTGTAAACAGCATTATTAAAGCTATATCAATAAGAGCAGGGCTTTTATGAACTGCACACTGACTGAAAGCTTTGTTTTAAAAATACATCCAATATGCGTGAAAGGGCAACACAGTGGCAGAGCATGTAATACGGGCAAATCACAGCACCTGGGCTGTGATTTTGGATATGAGTTTGAATGTGGCTTGTTCTGTGTGGGGCATGTTCTCCTTGTGTTTATCTGGTTGTCCAGTGTATGCGTATGTCAGAGTAAATGAGTGTATGTATGATTGGCCTGTGCTAGACTGGTGTCCCATCCTGGGTGTACCATGTTGCACCATAGCTCTAGGATAGGCTCTGAAACACAAAACACAAACTGTTCAGCGAATGAAAAGTGGAAAAATGTATGAGGGTAAGATAAAATGTATTTGCAATAATGCTTTAAATTTTCAATAAAATATATAGATAAATATTGTGAATACTTTTAACTGGGTTAATATAGAGTAAAAGAACACATTTAACAAAAATATGCTATATGCACGAAACCCTCAGAAAATGTGCATGGAGTAAGTGAGAAAACTATGAGATAAAAGCACTGAGGATTTTGAATAAAGACTGGACTCTTGCTCCAGCTCTGCACACCTTATCACAGCTACTAGGATAAACCTCTCTCAAAAGCCTCTCTTTAAACCTACATCTGGTAAAATCTACTTCCAGCAAGCGCTCCTGACCGCTGCTGTGTTTGATTAAAAAAATTTTAAAAAAAGAACTTTAAAGTGATACCTTACTTAAACTTTGTTTATTCTGTTTAGCATCTCTAGTAACATGTCTACTCAAATATTGAATGATTCCATTCTTTAAACATCTGAACATAAGCCTTTTTAATCAAGAACAAGATAGGGTGCATGCTATTTGCCCTTGGAATTCAGAACAAAAATGTGCCGTTGTTTTGGATCATAACATATCTAACTATGTGAGAGAACAACACATAAGTATTTAACCGAATGATTACAATAAAAGCGACATCTCCCCTATAAACTCTTGGGAATCCATACACAGGTATAGCAGTGGTCTCCTTTAGTGGCTTTTATGAAGTTACAGTGATCAAGTCATGTTTCTCTACTGGTAAAATAAAAATGTTTAAAGTAATATATATATGGGATAGTTACTGCTGTTGTACCCTAAGCACTTACTTAAAAATGTAAGAAATTCTGTTTTTTTCTATCACCAATTCAGCCTTCACCAACATGTCATCTTTGTCACGATGGAGAGGTTTTTCTTGGCTATATCTTGCCACGAACTGTCTCCTAGAGACCAGGGTCAACACAGTGCAGTTTTGAACCAAAAATAGTACAAAAAAATCAATAGCACCACAGGCCTTAATGACACACCTACCATTAACATGCGCAAGTAAAAATTTGTGACACATAGAATTGTGGCTTTCTATGTCTCCACAGAGACACAAAGTGTTCTATGACAATTTTGATAAGTTGTTATGCTGTTGTGCATGCTCCACACAGTAAAAAAGAGAGGAGCTTGAAGTGTGCTGTCCCAGTTCATGAGAAGATGAGTGTGTCCTGACATGATCCAACCCTACTTGTTTTCTGACAAGTGCTTCAAATCAATCAGGCAGTTTGGGGTGCTATATGAGGCCAAAAGAATATTCAGGAAGTCCAAGGTCACAGAGGAATGTCTCTTGAGGTGTTGGCTGGTCAGCATGTTCTTGTGGAGATCCAAGCCATGGAGTACAAGATGACAAATCTAAGGTGACGGTTACGCCTATGTGTTACAGGGTTGCGGGACTGTGGACAACTTAAGTGAGGATGCCGATGTAAATACACTGACACACCATTAGATGTAGGACGTGTTAAGACACAGTCATGACAAACATGCCAAGAAGAAAGTTTACCAAATACAAGATTACCATAAAACCATGATTGTCTGTAAATGTATGAACTAATTTATATATTACAAAGGCACTTCATTTACCAAATATTGTAAAACACTCTTTGAATTTCTCTCTGAGATAAATGTCGCTTTGGAGAAAAGCATATTCTGAATGAATAAATGTAAATGTAAAGAAGGCCAATAATGCTTTTAAAAGCTGAAAAATGGGTGATGATTAATGTTCAAAGCAGAACAGATAATTTGCATCTTAAAACCAAACGTCTCATACTTAACCAAGTACTAGAAAGACATGACATAAAACTGTAGAATAATCACATTGATATGGCACGGAAACAGGTTTAAAAATGCAAGTTAGTCATTATTGTGAATACATTTTCACCAAAGCTATTAAGTATGCAGGCACACTCTATGTTTGTTTCTATTATGGAATTTAATCATACTTAATTCAAATGCTTAGCAGATGTTTATGATATTTTAGTTTTACACTTTTGCCTCAGTAATTTTTTTTCATTTTAAATATATACTATAAAACAGTCTTCACTTACACAACTGTCTGCTTTATACACTGCAGATCACCGACTGCCATTCAGTGAAGCTAGCAGTAGTAGGAGGATATGCTTAAGTACCTGACAGTATGCCCACTTAGTTCTATCTCCTCAAGCCTCACCCGTAAAAGTACATTTCCATTTACGTTCTGCTGCTGGCCACTCCCTGTCCCTGATTGGATCCATACTCTGCTCAAACACCTCAGTCTGCACTTACGAACAATGCCTTATTATTGGCTTAGTCTGTTGGGAAACTCAAATCAGGAAGGAAAAGAAAAAAATATTTTTGCTTTGGGTCTCCCTGCCCACAAGTGTTAAAATATCTTCTGAAAATTTTTTATGAGCAAAGAAGACAATGGCTTTTTCCATTATTGTACGGTACTGCCACTGTAAAGAGCAATAACACTAAAGGGTAAAACCACGGACAGTGCTGTCTGAATGTCTGGAAAGACAAATTTCGGGTTTTATTTATTTTGTGTTCACATATTATATCCACCATAAGTAAAACAAACAGGACAGTTTGGCTTTAATCTGCGTAGTACATAACCTGAATAACTTCAGTCATGTTAGCATTATTGCTGCATTAATCAAGTTGTTGCGTATTAATGAGTTTTCAGCAAATGCTAATTACTGTCATAGATTCTGCAGCACCCCATTAAATATACAAATTACAGAATTAAAGAGCCAGCGCTCTTCATGATTAATCTTTAAATGGGTAAAAACTAATGATGTCTGTACAAAGTTTTCCTCTACTTTCCGCTGACTGAAGTCGTTTGACAATCAATCATATTAATTAAGAAAAATAATTTGTATCATTTAACATTTCTTGCTTGCAATAGCAGACAGCATTAGAAAACAGTTTTGGCCATATATAGAGTTTTTATTTAATTTAATTCAGCAACTGCAAAGACAGAAAATTTGTTTCCCAGAAGGTTACTAGAAAATATACTGCATAAAAGGCTCTGCAAAAATACAAAGAAATGTATCTTTTCCAGATTTTTATTCAGATCAAATGCAATAACACTTACTTGTCAGCAACATTTTCAAACAAATTATTCATTAGCTCCCTTACTTTTGGAAGACACCAATAAAAATTTCAAAGTCCTCAACTACCATGCTATTTATACCATATCCAAGGGGCTTGATTACAACATCCATGTGAAACAGAGCAATGAAAGAGCTGTGCGAAAGTGTCCTGGGAACAAGGCCACTAAAGCTGACCAGTACAGCAGACAAGTAAAGGGCAGCCCTCTGAAGGACTCTTGTGAAGGAGTCCTGTGAAACAGGCCCATGAAGCAGACCCGACAGGTGTGTCACAGTTGTTCTCATGCATTCCCCACCTTCATTAGTCAGCGCCCATTTATAATCCAACCAGGCCCAAGGACAAGCTCACCAAGCGACTGCACCCATTGATCAATTAGGGAAGAGCTGAACTCAACTTAGTGCTTGATTTATAAAGATTTATCCGTTTGTCATTATTTAAGGAAAACTGGAAATTGCGGTTCTAAATGTTAATAGAGTCGCAAGGAAAATGGCCGTTCATTTTCTGAAATTGCAAGGTCAGAAAAGTGTTACCCATTTATATGCATGCTTCTAAGAGGCAATTTAATATCCCTGGCTCCCAAAGGTGGATATACAAATTACTTCTTTTTAACACAAATAAAGTCTTATTTCCGTAGTATTTCACACTATTCCTCACACACAGAAGAAATATAAATGACTTGGCCACATTTGTACAATACATAGCAAAGGGAAATGCACTATAATCACAACCATAATGTAGCTATTTAGAGCACACACCTTGATGGAAATGCAGCTGAATCAGATAAAGGAATCTTCTCTGCATGTCTCTTGCTCACAACTCGTGAAGGAGGTTAAAAAGATATTCATAGCTCTTTTTGCTATTACACTCAAGGTACCATTGGTGGTGACTAATTCATTTTGTGTACTGTAAGCAGTGCCAGAATGTGCAAAATCAGTCTGTCATTTATAAAACTCAAATAACCTCTAATGACCTCTATTGTAAACATTTTGATGATATTCAGAGTAATATGTACAGTAACTTTATTATTAAATTAAAATGAACAATGCCTTAGATTTTCAAAATAATTTGCAATAAGCATAAATATACTATTTAAATGGCACAGTTAATTAATGATACAAAGCCAGATGATAATAAATTATGAGTAATTATTATAACTATTCATATTAACATTACGTGCCATTACATTATCATCTTTAATTATGTCAACTAAGTTTTTACATTCATCACTCTTCAGCTGTCAAAAAAACATGCCCTGTAACGACGGTGTATTCACACCCAGTTTTAAAGGTCCATTTAAGACGATCATGTCAATCCTCACACACCAAGCTTCCTTCACTGGATTAAATAAAACTGTCAATCTAGGGGGCACGTACCTGTGAAGTAGGTGTTGGCTGGAAGGGTGGAACTAGGGAACAGAAAGTAGCTGTGCCCTGGAAAGCGAATCCCCCGGACAACGAGCGAGTGAGGGTTAGAAAGCGAGGGGTCCATCCGCTCCACCTGATAGAGGGGTGGGGGGCCATTGGGCTCTCGTGGAGGCTCCCAGGACACTTCCATCACTGTCATGTTCAGTGCTTTTAATTTAGGAGAACTTAAGCCAGCTGGAGCTAACATGAAAAAGAGGGATAAAGGGCAAGAACAATATTGCGTTAAAAAAACTGCACATTTATAGTCATTCCACAGATACACACATACTGGTGTAATGATCTAAATGCTTTCCTCGTATATAGTGAGAGGAAGTAAATTATCCCAGCCTGACAGATCTTATGCACATTTAGTCCATTCTGTTCGCAGGACTATCTCCAGGAAGAGTACTAATAAAACTCTTAAATGGAAAATGGACATGTTGTGTTCTCAGGCCTATCTGTGCACACAAGCCATAAATTACTCTCAATCAATATTACTTGAGTCTATATAACGAAAGTCTGATATCATTTCATATTCCCTGGTTGATTTGCAGGGGCTGGTGATATATAAGTAGATATTTCATATTTTTCCACAGAATGGAAACCGAAACAAAATAAACCTTGTTAAGTGTAGAGCATTATTTTCAAAGTATAGCAGAAAATGTATAACTTCAGACTTATTCCCATGTTTTTATTTTTTCTTCCTCCTTTGAACTCACGGGATGAATGGCCTGCAAATGAGTTAATTATCTAGGATGGACAGCCATATCAATCTGAGGGGAGAGCTACCAACTAACAAGATGTCCACATGTTCAGAAAGCCAGCTGAGAGCAAGCTGTTTACCAATTAACTCCACGGAATGTGTTAACATGACAAGGGTGCCATACTGGCCACAGTAAGAAGACCAAGGATTTACTCACAGAAAAATCACTCATTTGTTCTTCTGTGCACTGTTTTCCCATCGTTAAATTGATCCCCATAGGTTGATGTCTTATACATTCACCACACTGAACTTCAATGGGACTAAAAACCCTTTTTTTCACTGCTGCATCTCAGTGTTTCGACAACAAGGTTAACAGTCCAACCAAAAGGTTAATATTGCCTTCAACATATTAATGAATGAACTAAATCACCAGGAAGTGCCTGGAAGCTAAATCACCAAGAAATGTCCAGGAACAATTAGAATGCAGCCTAGAGTGTTTACGGATTTTATACAACCAGACATTTTTTATGAACCATCGGGTCAAAGTCTTCTTAAATGGACTGTAATACTTATTTGTGTAACAGGAAAAGTATTGATTTCTGCATAATTGTCTAACCTTCCTAAGGAGAAATATGCCTAGCCCAGATCAGTTAATGTGCTGTACACAGACAGGGTGCACATGTATGGAGGCCTTTATGGTGGTAATATACATAAAACATTACCATCAGCTCTCTACAAGCACTTTCACATCCTAATAAGAGTAGTAACATTTAGAAGTCTCCTTTACATGACGATGCCATCATCTGACATCATCTGACATCAACTTCACTGCTTGACACTATTGGCTGTACACCATTTCGGTCAAGCAGATCTTTTCCTTTTGTGAAGCTCCGTCCTCAAACACTCCAGCTATATACAGCACACAAGAAATAGAACTAAACTAAAAGGAAATTAATATTTTTTGAAAAGTAGCATAGAGCTAAATGTACCATTAAAAACGCAATGATTGTCAAAAACAATAAACACTACTCAAAGACATCCATTTTAAACCAGTAAAACAGTAATGACATTGTTGTAGTGAAATTGGTCTTTTGAATGCATCCAGTATATATCTGTCAATAAAGTTTAATGATGATATATCATGTTTTTCTCTTCTGTCGTTCTATGTGTTTATTTACCTTCCCTAGTGTAAGTGACAAAGATGCATTTAGACAAACTAAAACCCTGGGGTAGCAGATGTCATATTAAGAATATTAGAATCAGATAACTAAACACATTGTGACTCTTGGGAAATCAAATACACAATACTTAACACTCATTTCATCCACAGTATGAGACAAAATAGAAAATCTTAATATATTGGCATATGCGCTTTACTGAGCCATCTTCCATAATTATCTTTATGTGTAAAAAAAAAAAAAACCTGTTGTGCTGTTCTGAAGTGACTACTCCTAGTATCAGTTTGTAACAATCAAATGAAACATAAGGTGCTGCCTCTGTATATGTGCCAAGAAAAATAAATGTTTTTACTCATAAACTATCAAAAACTCATTTAAGAAACAACATGAAAAGTTGTTTAAGCAAATACGTAATATCTCAACTGTCATCTGTCTGTGGCACCCAGAAGGCCTTAAAATCATGAAGGCAGAAAACAAAAATTATTTTTATATGCCATTACCATTAAGCAGACTATTACATTGGGTAACTTTAAGCTACACTTCATTCATTTGAGATGCACAGTATTTAGGGCAACACAAAAAATTCAGAAAACAGATGCCACTTTTCCTCGTTGAACAGATGGTAATGCTGTCTAATGGTGCATCGATATAATAGTGATGTGTATTGTGTATACAAACAGTCATAAAAGCTAGGTAAGAATCACATAAATTGCAATCATCAATATCATGTCCTGGCAGAAGCTGTGAAAAAAAACAGGGCTAATGGGACAGTGAGTCTCATACATTCAGACCTGCTTATGGAGCAGAATTCAGATGGGGCAACAGTTAACAGGTTGTGGCTGTTTGTTTGTCTGTGTTACAATAAATAAGCCATTTGCAATCACATAGATGACAGAACCACTAAAAACACTGGTATTATGAATGGCAGATTCCACAACTCCCATTCGACAGTATAGAAAACAACTCTCCAAGCAGAGGCTGATTCCATTTTAATTACAATTATAAAAGAAAAATGTAGCCCTAAAATTCCAGTAAAATAAAGAAAAAAATGTCCCAGCGGAGCTTTATCTGTACAATATATAAATAATATCACATACTGAGAAATGTTACCCACAAAGATTATAAGGAATGTATTCAAATTTTGTGATGGTCTCTTACTTCAAAATCACTAAAAATGGAAGTGTTTTTAATTAAACATTTTAAACATTAGATGTTAAACATTAAAATTAAAAATCTGTATTCATTTGCAGTTTATAAAGGCAAAAAAAAAACAAACTTGTGATGGAAACACATAGAAGACACATCCATACAATAAGGTCAAATCTCATTTTACATGAACAAAAATGCAAGGATGAATATCGAAAAGCTGGCCTACCAATGACACTCCAGCCATTTTAAGATGCGGCATATTGGGCTGACCATATGTTACGGCGCTGTTGAGCGGCTAAGTGATTCATGCCATTCACATTCTAGTGTATCAATTAAAGCCCCTTGAAGTCTGCATGATTTGTGCCTCTGTTATTAAACCCTGCTAATTCATCCTACTTACATATTCGTTATAAATCTCCGGGAGTGCTCCGTGATTCATGGCAATCGCGGAGTGCGCCGCAGCACATTTTTCTCCTCGTAATTAACAGTAAATTGTTTTTACTGCTGCGCGATGAATTCCTCGACTACAGTGCAGATGAGGTGCTGAGAGAGCGCAGCAGTGACTGACGGATGGTTTTGACTCATTTAGCAATAAAATAAAAAAACGAATCCAAACAAAAGAGTGGAGGTAAAAAACAAGAAGGAAACAAGAGGTTGTAATAATACCATATATCGCCCTTCCCCCATGTATACATAATTTGGGGCTCTTACTACACATGAGCAATATAAGAAGTGAAATATATCATGCTGCTGTAAACATAACAAACATCTGAATTTGGTGGGAAGCCTGGAAATTAACAGTTCAAGCCTTTGCAAATTTTGCATTTGCTTGTTCTTACTTAATTTAAAAATAACTCTATACATAAATTCAAAGTGATAGTGAAAATGTTGATATACAGTTTTAAAAATGCTTAATCTTCAAAATTTTGTTATCCTATTTTAAGAAATTACTTAGCTACAGTATGATATAAAGCAATAACAGTGACAGCTAATCATACTGTAAATACACACACACTGTCTACAACCGCTTGTCCCAAGCAGGGTCACGGGAAGCTGGAGCCTAACCCAGCAACACAAAGCCCAGAGCTGAAGGGGGAGGGAGGGGGAGGGGACATACCTAGGACGGGATGGCAGTCCATCACAAGGCACCCCAAGCGGGACTTGAACCCGAGACCCACTGGAGAGTAGGACCTGGCCAAGCCCGCTGCACCACCGCATCCCCCCAGTGCAGAACTGTAAAATTATATTCCATAAATTATACTACAGTATGATTTTAATGTAAAAGAAGAAATAAATCATATGTCAGATAGGCTGTCATCCTTAAAAGGCCTGAAGACAAAATTTTAACTTTTTGGTGTGTAAGACTTATTTGCACTTGGGAATGCACTGGATTACATGTAACTGATGTGTGTGTGTGTGTGTGTGTGTGTGTGTGTGTGTGAATTTTACCATATACTATGTGTATGTGGATCTCAGTGCTTTTCGTAAGCTAGTACACTGACATCAGCAAAGATCATGTTTTATAACAATGAAGCCCACACTCATACATTGCATATTACAGTAAAAATGTACAGCAGCTGCAGAAGTTCTAAATAAAAAATAATGAAACAATGACAGAACTATTCTTGATTGTTGGTTATATGTTGACTGTCACATCCGTGTACTTAATCGCATTCAAAAGAGGAACCCACTTGCAGCTCTGCTTACCTGCGGACAGTGTCTGGGCTGCTACTGATGGACTGGCCACACAGCCCAGTCTGTTGCACAGTTCCACTGTGAAATTGTACACTTGGTAAGCCTGAAGACCCTCGACAGTATACGTTCGCTCTTCAGGGGAGGCCCTGTGGAGAACCTAGGGGGCAAACCCAAATTTATGTACTGCGTATATGAGACTTATCCTTCACACATACTCTTTTTCAGAGTGATTTTAAGTCACACGATACAATTTTTAGTCTTGTAATCTGAAGTCTTCTGTTCAGGGCACCATGCTGAGGTGAGTCACACTACACAGCAGCTGAACATAAGAGTGATCAGTTACCAAAAGTCCTGCATAAGTCTGCTGTTTTCTATGTTTGACTTTCTCCTTGAATTTGTTTAGCAGTTTCGATGAGGGCATTATCATCCTGGTATATGGGAACATCATGAGGGAACAGTGTTTGCAACATGGGGTCCACCTGGTCTTGTAAAATGGTTTCATATTCCTTGACTATTATACGACAATGCAGTGTAATCATCAGACTTAATGACTCCCAAGAGATGGCTGCCCATCCCATTAAGGGTCCCCCACCATATTTAACAGCTGTAGACAGATATTGTGAGTTGAAGGTATCCCTTGTTTCTCCAAATGTAAACCTGTCCAGATACAAGAAATAAGGTGAAATCAAAGCATATTACTTTTTTCCACTGCTCAGTGAACAAGGTTTAGTACTTCTTGTGCGTCTTTGTGCACTAGCCTTTTACACAAGCTCTTTCCGAATGGCAGCCCTGCTATAAACTGCAGCTTTGTGAAGCTCACAACATATAACTTTTATTGAGACTGTGTCAGAGAGGTGCTGGTTCAATTCTATGGTAATTTTTGAGGCTGTACTTTTGTGTCCGTCAATCCCTGTTGTTGAGCTTTGACTTGCAATCATGCTTGGCTTATGCTGTAAACTATTTTTGCAATTATTTTTAATAGTGTTCGCCTTGACATATTAAATAGTTTTGTAGTTTCTGTCGCCAATGCACGTGCAATTCAGACACCGACCATTTGGCCTCTTTGGAACTCTACTGCCTCATGTTGCAAAGCGCTAATTGTGAGACCTCTTTTATAGCTGATTCCTACTGCTACTGGCAATCAGCCTAATATTACTCACCTTTGCAGCTGCGTTTTAATTCTGATTTAATTGCTTCAAAGAAAAACTCCTTTCTCATGTGGCGTTTTTATTATTTTCACCACTGCTGTATTTACATATCTTTTGTGTAAAGCATACACAAATGTGGTTACCAGCCTCACTAGTTCTAAGTACCTACATATACCTGACACTTTTCTCCAAAGCAACTTACATTTATTTACTGATTTACACAGCTGGGTGATTTTACTAGAGCAATTTTAGGGTAAGTACCTTGCTCAAGGGTACTGCAGCTGGAGGTGGGATTTGAACCTGTGGGTCCAAAGGCAGTAACTCTAACTACTACACTACCAGCTGTCCTATAGTACTGTCATAAGTACTGTCACATTAGTTTTTTATAGACTCTATGAACCCCCTGTGTTTGCATGGCACCAATCATAATAAGTGCTGTAACTGTGCCTGAGTTCCACACAAGATGCCTAATGCTCTCTGACCTGTACTGCACTTAATGGCATTTAATATAATGTCTGAGACATCTTACATTTAATTTACATTATATGACATGACGGAGGAGGCGTATGCTTTCTTATTAACGATGCATGGTGTACGAATGTGGAAGTGATTTCACAGAACTGCACTCCAGACCTTGAATACCTCCTGATCAAATGCCGACCGTTCTACCTGCCCAGGAAGTTCTCGGCTGTGCTCATGACCACAGTTTACATCCCACCCCAAGGGAACAAACAGAGCGCTTTGAACGAACTGTACAAGTACGAGAACAAGCACCCCGATGGCCTGTTCATTATCTCTGGGGACTTTAACCAAGCCGACTTCAGGAATGCGTACCCAAAGTACCATCAGCACATCTCCTGCCCCACCAGAGGCTCAAACACCCTCAACCACTCAGCTCAGGAAATCACTGGCACGCAGCTACCAGCAGTCCAGGACACTTACACCACAGGCTGCCTCAGAAAGACAATGCTCACCATGAAAGATCATAGCCACCCTGCACGGGCACTTTTCTCTTTTCTGCTGTCTGGAAAGCAGCTCAGGTCTATTTGAACCCGCACTGCTAGGTACAGGAACAGCTTTTACCCCACTGCTGTAAGAGTATACAACACTCACCAATGTGCCACCTTTTGCAACTACAGTTAGACTGCTCCTTCCAAGCACATTGGCACATTACATTGTCACTTTAAGCATTCTCAGTTTTAAGTTCTCTGTCTGTCTACTGTTATTTATTGTTATAATTGTTGCCATTATTTCTAGTTATTGTTATTAGCATTACTCATTGTCATTGGTATTATTTTGTTTTGTGCAGTATTATCTATTGTTTTTGCTCATAGTCTGTGAAGAAGCATTCAAGAATTTCATGATACTCGTACATGGTACTTGTACCTATGACAATAAACTTGAAACTTGATTTTATAGCTGCTGATTACTACAACACATTTGAAAAATTCTCTTTTGCATGCACTGTTTGGTGACAGTGACCAATAGGTACAGTACCGTGGAGATAATGGATGGGGCATACTGATTGGAGGCGTTCTCCTCTTGCAAGTTGACCCTGTACATAGTCACAGTGCCACGGGCATCTTTGTCGCTGGGAGTCTCCCAAGTGACATGCAAGGAGGAGGAAGACAGGGCAGACACCCGTGGGGGAGACATGCGCTGTGGTTCTGTGGGACGCAAATGAGGGAGAACCAAGGAGAAAATGACTATTAGTTTCCTTCTGGCAGATGTGGAGACCTAAGTTTGGTTTCTCGACATTCTGCTAAGGGAAAAATAAACCTCTTCTAAGCAAGCAAGAAGTTAACACAGAATAACTAATTAATTGTTACCCCTAATAATTTCATTTTAAAACTACATAGCAATATTTCTTGATTTTAAAAAAACACCTTTTCAAAATACTGTTTTTGTTTGACAGGACCAGATATATAAATAAAAAACCGCCATAAAATATTAAAAAACACAAGCACAATTTTGTTTCCTTTTTAAGAAAGTAAAAAAAAAAAGATCCTGACAGGTAAAACTGCAGAGCCCAATATATCGAAATGCACATCGTTTCTGTCAGAGTAACATACGCAAATATGTAAATAAAACTGTGTATTTCATGCATGTGTGTCAAAATATAAAAAATATGGCTGACAGTAACAGTTAAAGTATTTCCACCTGTCTCCTATAGCTTATTGCTGGTTTGTTTATCTGAGTTAAAGATTGCACAGCAAGCTTTTTTCAGCAAAATACCTTAAAAAACTAGCAAAAAGACAACAGCGAGCTTGTTTCATGCAAATTTTCTGTTTGCATTTGCGGTGAGCTGTCACAAGGTATGTGTAACACCAGCGCCTTCAGTTCTTCCCGTTTAATATGCATGTATTGAAAATCAATTCTCCAAAGGAATCTGAAGTTCACGGCTTTTCATATCAGATGGACAAAACTAATACATTTATAGAGAAGAATATATGGATTTTTCCCATGCCAGAGAGATACACTTTGCCACATGAAATGTAATTTATGGTTATTACATACTACTTTAAATGTTGTTTGGGGCACAGTTTTGCTTTAATAAAGCATATAATCACTTTCAAATTCAAATTATATTAT
Organism: Scleropages formosus; assembly: GCF_900964775.1. NCBI lineage: Eukaryota > Metazoa > Chordata > Actinopteri > Osteoglossiformes > Osteoglossidae > Scleropages > Scleropages formosus. Next base: position 10,809,848 of record NC_041820.1, on the reverse strand, counting down.
AACCCCCTCCAACCCACATCTCCATTACATACCCAGTATTTACAAAAAAAAAAAAAAAACAAGTCACTGATTCTGCAGAAACTTAATATCTGTTAATATGCACACAATTACTTTTATAAATTATTCATTATGATATCTAGAGGCAAAGGCATTCCACAGAGGAGCTACATTTGAAGGAATAATACATATTAAGTGCAAAGTGATTTGAGTGAGGTGAATTTGACAGTCTCTCACCCGCCTCATGAGTTCTCCCAGTTGTCCAGTCAGAAAGTGTGCTGCCGGCCATGTTGACTGAAAGCACCCTGAACTGATAGGAGGAAAAGGGTTCCAGGCCTGACACAGAGGCAGTACTCTGGGGCGCAACTGGGGTGTTCTCATTGGCCAAACCTGCAGTTGAGTGAGGACTGAGCCATCCGGTGCTGTGGAAAACCCGGCGCTCAGGGGCAGACCCATTGCCATTATCCCCAGGCTCCACTGGCCCATGCATGAAAAGTTCATACCTGATTATAACACCTGTAAAACACACACAGCTAATGAGGAAGATGTGAAAACACATAATCCGAGCAGTACGTTCACCTCGACTCATCACAAAGTGTTTGTTTTTTTTTGTGTTAAGCTCCCAGCTGCTTCATTGCTTTAATAAAAATGCCACAGACAACAAATAATAAAGTTATTAGGTATAATTAACTGGATTTCTTGTAAACCAGAAACATTTTCCTGATGTTCAATTATGAATAGCTTGTAGGAAATACAAAAAATTACATGTATTGCTGCCTCTGTACAGTCCTTACAAATGATACTGCATTGTGTTTTACCATTCGGTTGTGCTGGAGGATCCCAGTCCACATGGAGGACTGTGGGCCCTCCTGTGCGGACCCGGGGTGCTGCTTGCATCCGTGGGGCTGCTTGTGAGGTTGTGATGGCGAGCGGGGCACTTCGGCCACAGCCACCATTGGTGCAGGCCTGCAGAGTAAAGCTGTAACGAGTGAAAGGGGTGAGCTTGTCAGCTGCTGCTTCTGTCCCCAGTCCAGAATAATGGATCTGTTCCTCTTGGCCTTCGGCAGTGATGGAGGTCAGCACAAAGCCCACTAGTGGCCCATGAGCCTGCTGAGGAGACGTCCAGTTAAAGGTGGCACTGGTGGGGCCCACCCGGCCAATAACATGCAGCTGAAGCTCCTCCTGTGAAGGGATGCTCGCCAGGGTACGGTAGCTGACTGCTGCGCTACTTGTCTTCCCATGTATGTTGCTTGTCACTAAGTGGTAGGTGTACAGTGTGTATGGAGAGAGGTCGGTGTCTTCAAAGGCCTGGAGTTCTAATTGTTCAAATTCACAACATAAGAAAAGGATCAACAACACAACAATTACTTCTGCGTAAAGAAGAAAAAACAAAATTGTTCTTAGAAATAAAAACATAATTAATGTGTCAAGACTAATTTTTACTGTCAAAATTGACAAAAGTGATTCAGTGTTACTAGCAAACTTCTTCACTGCCAGAGCACTGATCAGCATGGTGACAGTGTCATAACATCATTGCCTCATGGAATTAGATCGCTGATAAAAACATCTATTGCAACTGGCATTAAAGACTTTAAATAGCCAAATTCAACCAAAAACACAGAGGAAAACAGACTGTGAGGCACACATGCAGGTTACAATAAAAGGAAATTTTCTTAAACATTTCGAGAGGCAATGTAGTGAGGATCTCAGAGAGAGCTCCAGATTTAAAAACGCACATGCATACCAAATGGGTAGTGGCTCTGAATGTGGAAAACATCCAACGAATCCCGCACCAGAATGTACTCCAGTAGGTTAGTGTTCGGCGAGTCTGGGGGGTCCCAGGTAAGTCGGATTGCACTGGAGTTCAAGACAAGGCCCGTAGGGGGTGGCTGCTGGGAGGGAGCTATGAGCAGAAAGTAGTGGTGAAAAGAGGGGGGACAAGACAAATATTTACAGCTAATGATCAGAACTAGCGCTTGATGAATTAGGGGGATTAAAGCAGAAGTTTAAATGGTAAGGTTAAATATGGAGGACATGAGGAAATGGAACAAATGGACTGTGAACAAACTTGCTTCATACATACCTATTCTAAACTGATTAGTGTGTATAGTAGTGCCGGACATTAACTGTCCTTCTTCCCTCCAATTTGCAAAGACATTATAAACTATAAAAGGAGAACTAAGCAAAGTACCAGCCGGCTCTCATAGGCACATAGTTGACAGCCTGGCATCTGCAATGAATTGGGTTCCATAAACAAGCAAAGGGATGTTTTGCTGCACATAAGGTTGTTTTACATTTTATCGGTGGGAAGGCATTTAGCATACTGAGGAGGTTGAGATGTTCCCTGGGAGAATTGCAACTGCCAAGAGGGTACTTACCAGAGCTGGGGGGGACAAATGGAGGTGTAAGGCCTACAGACCAAGTCACTGCAGCTAAACATGTTCCAACAAAATTTGGTGTTACGAGCATAGAAACAACGATTGCCTCTTTTTTTGGTGCTATCCCTGTAAAGCAGTTAACATTTACTGTTAAAGAAAGGGTGGCCTGTAGTAGGATACCGGAAAAGCTTTCTTACTGACCTTTGCTGCAGCCCAGGTGGTTGCTGGCATTCAGGTAGCTGGCCCCCTGGGTACAGGTGTCACACTTGTCCCCTTCCACAAACGTCTTGCACTGGCACCGCCCAGACCCAGGATGGCAAGAGGCGCTGACACTACCCGCAGGATCACAGTTGCACGTTTTGCACCTTGGGCAGTGTTTGGGGGATGGTGGATGAAAGTCAATGCATGCTAAAGGAAATAATGTTCAAGAGTTACTCTGTTGTGTATATGTAAATACAGAATATATATAAATAGAGCATATGTAAACTGCACTGTTATTTCTTTCTTTCCACAAAAAGTACCACTAACAAGTTTAGAAGTTACAAACCATTACAGTTTTTCTCGATCGATTTGACACATTACTCCAAACTCCAGTCACTGCTCTCAAAACAATTAACACAGCTATCTGAACGCTTCATTCATTGTCCTAAATAGATTGTAAGTTCTTGGCTATCTCATACTGCTTACAAATGACATGCATACTTTTCCCAAAACACTGTGCACAAAATTCTAAAATGTTCATACAACAGTTCATACAGCCAACCAGAACTGTAATACATCAGGAAAAAAGCAATTGCATGTCTTTCATTGGTTTAACAAAAATCACAAACATTTATGTATCATTTGCTAAACACAAAAAGCAAAACTCTGTCATTTGTTCAATCCTCAGTTACACATGGTATGTTCTCAATGAGCCCCAAATTGATATCTGCTGATTTAGTAAACACACAACACAGGAAATGCAAATTTCCTAATTGATTACACAATTATCACCATCCCTACAATTACAAAAGGGGAAACGAAAAAAGACAAAAAATAAGAACAAGAATGAGGAGGGGAAAAGGAAGATGTGTAAGAGTGAGAGGTGGTGGAGAGGGTAGAGGAAGACGAAGAGTGGAAGAGGTAGAAAGAGATGAGGGGACAGGAGGTGAGGATGTAGGAAGAGGAGAAGAGGGAGGAGTAGAGGGAGAAGAGATGGGTAGAGTGGAGGACAATGGTGTAGTGGAAAGAGCAAGAGAAGAAAATGTAACAAGACATGAGCAGAGAGGAAGAGGACAGCAGGGTGGAAGAGGAGGGAGGAGAAGCAGAAGGATAGGGTACAGAAGGGTTTCAAATGAAATGAGGGCCACCCTAATTGACCATGTTATAAATCATAGTCTCTCTTTCAGAGAAGCTGGGCAGAGAGTTCAGCCCAACATAAACAGATCCACAGTGGCTTCAATTATCTGCACATTTCAGAGTGAAAACTCGTAAGTAACCATACCATTGTACTGCTATTGTTAGACTGTAGTACTCTAGTTCTCTACTATAAAGGTTCGTACTCATCCAAACATTTGTCAGAATGGAAGTTTGACAACATTCAGGTGGATGAACAAGACTCTTTTCAGTTGAACAAGAGCATGCCATTGTTGACATGGTGGTCTGGAACAACACCATCCACCTCAAAGAAATCCAGCAAAGAATAATACAGGACAACCAAGTATTCCAGAATATTCAGCAATGCAGTCTTGCCACAATTGATCGTGTTGTAAGGAGAAATGCCATCCGGATGAATCAGGTATACAAGGTGCCCTTTGAGAGGAACTCTATCAGAGTGAAGGAGTTGCGATTCCAGTTTGTTCAAGTACGTGTAAGTCATACAATTACAGCACTTTTATCGTAAATACAAAGATATTTTTTTCCTGGATGTTATGTGTCTATATACTATTCCACTCTAAGTGGAAAAATTCAGGCATCTCTGGGCATAGTGCTCTGTCAAAGCGGGAACCCAGACTGCTCCGCAACACTTACAGTAGAAACTTTGCAATCAATACCTTTACTTTAGAAAACACTAACTTATTGTACCTTGTGTTCTTTTCACTCTAGAGGATTTTGGAGTTGGACAGCAGTGCTACTCATTTTGAGTACCTGTATATTGATGAAGCTGGCTTCAATCTTAACAAAAAAAGGAGAAGAGGGAGGAATGTGATTGGCCATCGTGCCACAGTCATTGTTCCTGGACAACGGGGAGATGCAACATTACCACGTCTGCCGCAATTTCAACTACTGGTGTTGTGGCACACAATGCTGTCTTGGGGCCATACAATACTGAAAGGATGCAAAATTTTTTAAACTCCCTCAATGAAATCCTCTTCCCGCAGGTTGACCAGAAGCAAATCGAGCAAAATTTTGTAGTTGTTTGGGACAATGTGCCATTCCATCATTCGGCGTTGGTGCAGGAGTGGTTTGAGCATCACCCACATTTCAGGATGGTGTTCCTTCCACCATATTCTCCTTTCCTGAATCCAACTGAGGAGTTTTTCTCCTGTTGGAGATGGAAAGTGTATAATCGCAACCCTTACAGCCAAGTTAGTCGCCTGTGGAGATGTTGAGGCAGTAGCTTGTCAATCATAGATTCATCATTCACGGCGTTTTTCCCACGATGCATGGCTCGAGAGAATACATGTTGTGATGTAGATGAAATTCTCTGGCCAGATGTGAATGAGAGGCATGATCAATAAAGTTCAGTGATTGCAGTGCATATATATATTTTTTTCTTTCAGATAACTCATTGCTTTACAACAGAACTCCTTAGTAGAGAACTTCACGATAAATGTGTATTTGCATTCATGTATTTGTGTGTGTACATCAGACTACGTTGTACAATCAACAGAGCACACACTTATACTTTTGATGTAAGTATTTAATTTCAGTAAATGCATTAGTAGAAGAAAAGATAGTACTTCTTTATGCAGTGGAATTGAATTGCTTGGTCAAGGTAACAGTGTGTTTAGTAGGCTGTGTTAATTGTTTTGAGAGCAATTACATTCATTTGGAGAAATGTGTCAAAACAATTGAGAAAAACTGTAATTTTAAAGATTTATGAACTTGCAACATAAGAGAAACTGATGTGTCTGTGCGATAACATGCATTTACCATCCACAGATTACACTTTGCCCTGAAGGCTACATCTGCATTGCACTTAGTAAACTGACCCATTCGGATGGTGTGATCTTTCTTAGTACTGAGGCAGCACAATCCCAATGGACTATATGCCTGGTGACCACAGGCCTGGCACCCAGCACTCTTTCAGCTGATAAAAGCTATGGGCCAGTAATGATCTGCTATTTTTTTCTGTCAACTGGAGGGAACATTCCTTCTATGGCTACTTCACAGTATTTTGACCTTGACACATTGTGATGAGGACAAGCAGACAGACAACCCCGACTTCATTCAATTAAAATTATATATTTTTTCACAAAAACGCCTGTGTGATTGGCAACATTTTAGCTCTACAGATATGATAACTGGGGAAAATAACAAAAGCTGGAGGAGGAGAGAAATCAGGTATACACAAATTAATGAATGAATGGATTTACTCATGCTTTACCTACCTTCCCCTTCTCTGTCATTATCCCTAATTATCATATCTATATAGCCCATATCTGTATACAGCTGCATATACAGTTAAATGTCACTAATCAAATCAAATCCTCAATAATACCATTTTCTGCGTCTCCACTGTAATCTGCCTGGTTGTGTTTGCCAGTCTTTACGTTTTTATAAAATTTTTCTCTACAACACACACACACTGTCTACAACTGCTTTTCCTAAGCAGGGTCATGGCGATCCAGAACCTAGCCTGGTAACAAGGCTGGGGGGGTACTCACCACAGAGCAGGCCCTACCCAAACCTGCTGTGCCACCACACCCCCCTTTCTCTACTATGAAACATCATTAGTTTTGCGGGGCCACTTCATGCTGTGCTGATACGTACCGATGTGCTATTTTAAATTGTTTCACTGCAAACTTCATTAGAACTTTACTCCCATTCACTTTCATCATGTAATGTTAATTCTCAGCTGATATCTCCTCAACAAGAACTGTAACCAACAGGTACACTAAATGCCATTTTTGAAATAACTTCTGTCACTACTGCTACATGCCTTTAATTCCCATCCTTACATTTCTTTCCAATACTCTGCTCTCTGCACCAATAACCTGTGTATATTTCCAGCCCAGAGTAAACACTTTAACACCCTTGTCAAAGAAATTTGTGTCAAAAGAGCAGAATATTTTCATACCTCTTCTTTTCATTTAAAAAAATGGCAGCAGCTATTCTATACAAAAGACACACAGTTATTAGAACTGAGAATTTCAGAGATGAGAATGAATAACCCATGTACAAAATGTTTCGTGTTAGGAGTTTTGGTGATATATTAGGAATCAGACATATTATATTTTTCTGTAAAGAAAAAAACATTTCCAAGGTTATATGATAGCATAACTTTCCATGGAGTAAATTTTTTCATTTGCTATCATAAAAATATTCCATCACGATATTGTGAGTTTAACAGTGCAGATTAAATAAACTGCAGTGGAGGGTATAATATATGAAAACAAATTAAGATGTATTGCCTTATTGATTTGGGGAGGATAAATGGGTTTATAATATTTTGATAAAGAAATCTTTATTGTGTTGAATCTCCAGATGCAGTTAAAGCTTCCCATGTAATCAGTTTAAATAGTTCATTTTTCATCCTTGTGGGAAACGGTGGGCTGCTGAATGGATTGTATAAACAATGATCCGTCACGGCTCTTATGGATTAACAATTTGTGATGTCCAACAGTCATGTTGTTGATGCATCGAAAACACACATTTACTATATTTGCCTCTTGTTGGACTATATAACACAATTAATGTTCTCTTTACATGTTGTATAGAGAGGAAAAAAATTTTAAAAAGACAAAAGACAATGGGTGACTCTCAAGTTAACTTTGCATTGTCACTATTTTAACATTGCTTAAAGCCTTGAGCTTGGTTAAACATATTAAACAATCATTGCAGAAGATTCATAATTTAAAAATACAAACAGCAACATATAGCTTTTTATTTTTAGGCCCTTGAAACAATACCGAAATTTCAAAACTGCTAAGAGTAGTGGGAGTTTTATTCCTTTGTCTAATGCCATAGATATTGAAAGGACATATGTTCAACTTTGTGAGCTCTAGTCCTGCATATCATTAATGAAACAAATGCATGACGTGTTTACAACTTAACGGATGTATCTATCAATCTGAGTGTGCAAGGAACATAACGATAGGTCTACTTTAATGAATATCCTGACCTTTAATTTGAGCCCTCACTCCAGTAATAAGTTAACTCACTGAAACCACTTCTCTAACAACAACTGAGAAATGGAGAGCTCATTTAGGCTCACTACTGGCACTTATACCTAGGAGGCAGAAGACAATTATGAACCTACAATATGAACAGAAAGGCACCTGGATGGTCATATATGTTGTGCTAGATGCCGATTTCTTGTACTGTGCTTCTCTCATGATCAGCGTGAGACTCAGTGTGAAAAAGAAGCGGATTGTGTGGAGCGTGAATCAAAGGAGTGCACACCCACTGGAATGTAAGGGGGGCAGAGGCACTACAGTAAGCCAAACTGAAAGGCAGAATTTGGATGTTTCCTCTGTCTCATTATTCTACACCACGGCAATACAACAGTAATCCCAGGACTTCCCTCCATTTTTAGAGACGAAACTAAATCCTGCTCTTTCTCCAGAATGCAGGGACCTGTAAATTCTGGTGTGAAGCTCACCTGCCAAGGCTGTGATTGAACCCGAAGTGCAGCTCCTGACAGTGGTCACACCTGCGACCAGCCACTGAGGGGTGGCTGCAGTCACACTGCCCCGTCTCTGGATCGCAGGTTTGGCTCAAGGCACCTACTGGGTGACATTCACATGGCTCGCATCCGTTAGCCCCAGACGCTGGCCGGAAGAAGCCTGTAATGGCATGACATGCACAGTCAGCATGTGGAATCAGAGGATAGTCCACTTAGCTGACCATCAGCTGGAAGCATGACAATAAGTAACATAAACTTGAACCTAAAGGTCAGCGGTTCAAGTCTTAGCAGCAGCCCTACTAGAGCATACTGAAGCAGGGAATTTAACCCAAAGTGCCCCAGGAAAATGACTAGGTTGATGAACAGGTAAAAGAGCTGAGCAATTAAATAATAAACGCTTTACTTCAGTATTTAAAAAAAAAATCCACTGTTTATAACACAGCTCTAGACTTTTGATGGGAGTCCACCCTACCTTTAATAATAAAATTCACTTGCTTCAGCTTTGATATCTTTATGAAACAGAGGAATGAAAGGAATCACAGGAACCCTTCGGGCTTAGGCCACATCCATCAGACTGTACCCAAAAGCTTGAGATGTTTCAATCACAGCCTGCTTTTCCACCTCAAGTAAAATACAGCAGGGGTGGGAGCAGGGGGAGGCTGCAGGAGTGTAGTCATCAACCTCTCGGATGGATCTCCCCTCTCTCTATCACTGCTTTCAATTTACTCCTGCCAGCTTGACACCCCACACACATGTTTTATGTGCACCTCCTTTTGAAGGCTGCCGCACCTGAAAAGTGCATCCTCTGTCTCACTGGGAGAGTTTAGCTGCAAATCCACTCCATTGGGACTGGCCTTAAATGAAAAATTCCTGCTGAAGTCTTTAACACTAAACACCATACACAATCACTGAAGTACATTTCATGTTGACGTACATTTCATGTTGACACACTTCGGTGTTGTTTTTATAAACTTCCTTTTGATACCAAGTGCCTCCCCTTGAGCCTTACTTTGCTTCTTTTTAACTGATATTCAGTAACATGGATTTATGACCCAATACTGAATTCTGAGCTTTGGTTTGACTTCTGAATGTTGCAGTGGCTACCACAATGCACACTGATTCAGTCTAAGGGCTAATGTTTATTAAAAATACAATGGCAACAGCTGTCTCCTGGAGGGATGGGGAAAGTGGTAACCCATACGCATAGTGAACCACGTGCATGGCGTCTATCCACTCAAGGATTTAATAGCTCTCACAGAAAGGAAGGTGGGGTGGGGTCCAAACTGCCATGAGGTGACAAAGCACCCCCAGAGTGTAGCTCACTCATTCTGACACTGCTGAGTTGCTTGCCAGCAGAAAGGGGGGTCTGCCAGGAGACAGGGCTCCTTGATGTGACTGACAGTGACTACGAAGTGCACGCCACTTCCAGAGTCAACACAAAAACACAAGGCAAATGTGCAAGAAGGTCACAGAACATTAGGGGGTTTAATCATGAAAAATAAAGTTTTATAATGCAAAGCAACAGCATTATTATTATTATTATTATTATTTACATTTATTCATTAAGCAGATACTTTTTTCCAAGGTGCTGGACATCTCATAGAAAGTATAATGTGTGCATTACATTAGTAGGGCACACACACACACACACACACACACACACACACACACACACACATTTTCAGAACCGCTTGTCCCATACGGGGTCGCGGGGAACCGGAGCCTACCCAGTAACACAGGGCGTAAGGCCAGAGGGGGAAGGGGACACACCCAGGACGGGACGCCAGTCTGTCACAAGGCACCCCAAGCGGGACTCGAACCCCAGACCCACCGGAGAACAGAACTGTGGTCCAACCCACTGCACCACCATTCATTAGTAGGGCATTTAACCCTATTATTATTATTATTATTATTATTATTATTACTACTACTACTACTACTACTACTACTACTACTACACTCAATTCATTCAGTAATTTAGGAATTTTACTAATTTATACAGTTAGATTTTTTTTAACCAATTTATGGTCAAATATCTCTCTCCCACCTGCAGTACAGCAAAATCTAGGCAAATACTGACAAGAAATTTGGAGAATGCATACCACAAACTTATTAATGAAAATTTAACAAAAATAGCTAACCTGGTCTGCAGACAGCACAGTCTCGTCCATCCCGGGATGGTAAGCACACACACTGGCCAGTGACCATGTCACAGGTTGTACCTGATATGATTCCAGTGGGGTCACAGGGGCAAAGTTTGCAGCCTGCCGACCCATATCCAGCACTGAGGTTGAAGAAGTTTGGGGCGCAGTGGGAACAGTGCAATCCCTCCACTCCGGCCTTGCAGCGACACCGACCTGTGGTTGTATCGCAGGAATCAGGCCCAGTAACTGTGCCTCTTGGGTCGCACAGGCAGGGCAAACAGCCCTGAGGGTTTCCCCACGCTAGGCCGTAGAACCCCTCTCGGCAGACATTGCAGCGCTGGCCCTCGACCCCTGACTTACACATGCACTGGCCTGTGGTGGGATTGCATGTGCTCCCTACAAGAGAGCCAGCAGGGTCACAGCTGCATGGCCAGCAGGAGCCCATGGAAGTCAGACCATAGAAGTTTGGCATGCAGGTGTCACACAGGAGCCCGTGCACATGGTCCTTGCATTGGCATTGCCCTATAAAGGGGTCACAGAACTGGTGGAGGGAGCCGTGGATGTTGCAATTGCAGGCCGTGCATCCCTCAGGGTTGGAGCTGTCAAGGAACTTGAAGCCAAAGTTGCAGTGGTCACAGATGAGGCCTTGAAGAGACAATCAAGAGCAGAATAGATTACTGGCACTCAAATTCATTAATGGATGGCCATAATCCACTGGGTGACCACACACCTTTATCAAGGACAACTCTCACAGAGCTTCATCAGTTGGTCTCATCAATATGAGCGAAAAACAGCTTTCTCTTTACTTGGGATTTTATTATATTGCATTATTCTCTTATGACTTGTCAAAGTTACAACGCATTCATGGCAACCAATACTATTCCAACCTATTAGAATCTAAAAACACTATGGTTTGTTCTCAAGCAATAATTGCAGCATGTAGCGAAATAAACAAATAAATGAATGAAAGATTAAATAAAGACGTAGAAAATTTCTTCATTAAGGCAAGGTCCTTTCAGCATTGATGGATAACCCACTGCAGGCACAGCACTTAATTTCACTAAGAGAAAAATAAATTAAAAAGCATATAAAAAAGGCAGCAATATGTAAAAATAACCGTGAGCCCTAAAAAGAATTACAGTCCATTTTGGAACTACTAAAAGTGCTCTACATGGGTTCATATCATATCAGGATTTTTAAAATATGCAAGGTGCTTATTTGAATATTCCATACATATTCCTGACAGGTAATATATTCCTAATGTTGCTGAGCAAAGCCTACAGGGCATGCTGATAGGAGTTAACAACTATAGAGAATGCACTATTTGGCATTTTCCCCACCCTCCACGTGTTTTTCATTCAAATTCTAGAGCTCTACTTTAATAAATATATAGACACCAATATATTTCTTCCACTCCACATGTCACCTCTTTATACTAGTAGACTACCTGTAGACACTGCCTTTTGTGTGTTCAGTTTACAAGTTAAGGCAGCTGGTAGGATAATGGTTAGAGCTACTGCTTTTGGACCCAAAGGTTGCAGGTATGACACGCAGCTGTAGTACCCTTGAACAAAGTACTAACCCTAAATTGCTGCAATAAAATTACCCAGCAGGGTAATGGGTAAATAATTGTAAGTAGTTTAACACTGTAAATTTCTATGGACAAAAACATCAGTCAAAAGAATAAATGTAAATGTACAACATTCTCCATGTTGATCTTAGTCATTATTATCGGAAAACCTATTTTAAATATTGAAAAAATGCTTTAATCATTTGTCCTTCCCTTATTTTTGGGGTAGGAAGGCCTGAGGGCTGCTGTTGAAAAAAATAAATTTGCTTTGGTACATGCTTTACATCATAGTAAGCAACATTCACTCAGATATTGACCACAGTCTTTTCTTTCATTCATTTTCACTAAGTGCAGTATAAATCATGGCTGTAGTTTTCCTGAGTCTAGACCTAGAATAAAAGTCTTATGATTTTGGCTGGGCACGCCCAAGACAACCAAGGTGTCACATGTTTTTGGGCCATTTAAGGATACCAGTTCATCTCTAACAACGTTTTTCTAATATGGCAGGAAATGAGAGTGCAGTGAAAAACACTGTAGTCTCACAGCACTTGTGTGAAGTTTGCATATCCTTCCTGTGTTTGCTTGGGTTTTGTCCAGGTGCTCCAGTTTCCTCCAATCTAAGACCCATGTTTCAGCTGAACTGTTGTCTCTAAATATCAGAAAGTTCACTCAACTTGACTTGTACATTAAATGACAAGCCTGAGCCTATGTATTGTATATTTGTCCCTTCATGTGTAACTATACTTAAGGTATAAAGGCAAAGACTGAAATTCATCTGTGCTGTATAATAAATTTTAGACAAATTAAACTGCTTAACCTTTTTGTTTACATTTCTCCATTTACAATTGAAATAAAACTTACTTACGATAAGTCACAGTGAAACACTTTCTCCCTGTCACTCAGACGCACACACTATGTGCAGGAGGATGTGTTGTTGTACAGTTCTGTCCCCTTTTTTCACTTTAAATCGCACATAGTACAAGTGTTGCTCTGTACACCTTGCTCTGATGTACAGATGACTGAGTGTAGGTAGTACATCTAGCATCATATGTAACTTTGGAAGAAAAAAGGTGTCAGCTAAAGACCATGTAGTAGTCATTGTAAGTCACTTTGGAGAAACGCATCTGCAAAATGAACAAATGTGAATATAAATGAGATAAATCTATGTGTACATGGAGAAAATATGGCAAACCACTAAGCCACAGTGCTGTCAACTTTCCAACATCATTTCAGTAGGAGAAGTCAGTATGGCACAATGTGTATTAAGAAAGAACATATAAATGTGCTTAGAACACAAATTTCACAAAAAACAGGCAAAATAATCACTATATCAAAGATATTAAAAATGAAGGAGCAAAATGCTTTCACTTAAATTAAATTGTAATTTTTCTGTGATTATCCACAGTATTTTTTCAAGGGGGTATGGCTTGGGGCCAATCATACCCCTAATTTCTATATTACACAATTTGTATGGAAACACATGGAATGTTATCTTGAGACAACAGGTAGTGCAGTGATTAGAGATGACCTTGCAATCAGAATATCCTGTGTTTGAATCCCACTTCAAAATGAAACATTGCTTTATTAGTAAAACAAAGGAAAAAATATGAAAGTAAGCAAGCAAATGTAGGTCAAGCTAGTACTGTTCACAATGTAGTTTTTCCCTATCTGGGTCAGGTTACAGGTGCTAATACAAGTAATATTTATAATAAAAAAGCATAAACTAGCTATATGTTAACATAGAAAAACAGAATAATGCAGAGCTAGTAATGTCTATACATTTGGTACAGGAGCCTTGCCACAGTCCAAGGCCCTCACTTTATCAGTAATGCTCCATGCATAATATCCCCATACATCAACATTTCAAAGTGCATTATGTACACAGTGTACTTTGGGAACTTGATAAATTTTGTCCTTATAAAGCCGCAGCTCGCCTCCAATATTCTGGAGGTAATAAATTGCTATAATCAAATCTAATTTCAGGAAAATACCTGTGGGAGCGGCAAACAAAAAAGAACGTCTTGTAAGGAGTGTGAAAAATAACAGAGACGGGGTAGTTTATTATAATCAACTTGGCATTGAATTACAAAATTAAAATTGGGTGGCCCTTGATAACTAGACTTAGTGAAATACATGATTTTCTGAGTAATTTCGTTTGCATTTCATAGGAAACAGTTCAAAGGGGTAAAAAAATGGAAAAGATTTATCACAAAGAACCTGGAAATCATGGGAAAACTGGAAGAAAAAAATCATTCGTTAGCAGCTGCTAATACTATTAACACAAAATAGTTCTGCTTAAGAATGTGTGACAGCGAAAAACGTAATCATGTCAATCACAGCAAAAAGTCTGGAAACTAAGGTGTAATATTTCATAGAAAAAAATGCTATAATTGTAGTCCTTAATAAGAAGTAATGTTCACTAATGAAATGTGTCTTTGTAGGTACTGATGCCAGCAGTCTTAACAAAAAAACTTTTTTTTTTTTTTGAGTATGGTAACTACAGTAGCTCCCACATTTGAGCACGTGTCCTTTATTCTGAAAGATACGCAAACGAAAGACAGAGACAGAGGGGGAGAGAGAGAGCGATGAAGGGTCCAATGTGGCTTGATACCTACCGATTACGTTTGCCTTGCACCGGCATTGACCTGAGTCCTGCTGACAGGTAATATCTGCCTGTACCGTCCCAGCGGTATTGCAGTTGCAGGCACGGCAGCCATCCGGGTTCGAGGGCTGCAGATTGTAGAATCCATGTTGGCACTGATTACACTGTTGGCCAGACACGTGTCGTTTGCACTTACACTGCCCTCCGATCTGTGGAGGAAGGGATGCATGGTGACCACAGTTCAATTAGTCAGCTTGTGGGCTGTATAGTGAAAGTATGTCATGGATGGGCAGCCCTTGCTCTCCAGGGCCATCAGCAAGCTTTTTATCTCAGTTACCAAGCTGAGTTGGTACTGGATGTAAGGGGCAAGCAGGAGAGATAAGAGGTCATACACCTGATCATATGTGCTACTGTTTGTGTTTTTATTTGTGCCCTATGTCATTGAATTTGAGCGACTTAGCTAATCTACTTCTTTACTGGCCTGTTCCGGACCTGTATATTAAAATGCTGGGAATATTTCAAAATTAAAAGGGGTGCGGTGGCGTAGTGGGTTGGACTGGGTCCTGCTCTTCAGTGGGTCTACGGTTCGAGTCCCGCTTGGGGTGCCTTGCGGCGGACTGGCGTCCCGTCAAAATTCACAGAGGTAATCAGAAACAACTCTTGACAAAAACAGAAGAGAAACAAATAGATTTGGAATGGATCAAAAATGCATAATATATACACTGAAAACACTCATGAATTATAGTTGCTTTGTGGGTCATCGTGCAAGCATTGCAAGAGACTGGAATTAGCTAAATAAAATACGAAGAACATTTCCCACTGATACAAAAGCAAAAACTTTAGGTGCCTGAAGTGAATAGAGAAATGAGTTGACATGAAGGTGCAAAAAACAGCTGTAATCAAACTGACCACCATTTGTATTTAATTCAGTCCACTTCATAGACCAAAGATGACATACGTTTGCTTTGTATTAAACACTAACTCTGACTGCAAAGCAAAGGCAAAAATGAAGTCATCAGCAAGAGCAGGAAATAATCATTTAGAGAATTTAAATAAGGTAACAATCTCACACAGGCGACCCAGGGATTGATTTTGAATTTGTCATCCAGTGTATCTATTGACACAAACGTGTCTCTCCAAAATGGGTTTCATGATCTGCGGATAAAGGGGACGGAAGAGCTCTCCAGAGAGTGCGCACCTTAATGACACTTTTACATACTCGCCAAAATCTGTTTACGATCACACCTCTGATAAATTGTCCTGTGAATCCTGGAGTCTCAACCAATACATCACCTTGGGCCCCTTTCATGCGTCCTAGGGTAATACACTTATGTGAATCTCTCTTTCACTGTGACGGGCTCTTTTGCTAACTTTTATCTTCCATTTGTCAGTGGAAACAAGTCTTTCAAAATAAAACCAAAATAAAACAATTTTCACTTTCTCAGCAACTTCAAAGCCCAAACTGTAAAGGAATGAAACGTGGCAAGCAGCAAAAAGTTCTGACATAAGCATTTCTCTGTAAACATAAGCAGAAAATAATTTTACTTTAAACACAAAGTACGGTAAAGATGGATGAGCTATTAAAATCAGGCACACAAATAGATGGTTCAGGTTAATAAAACTTCCAAGGCAGTTTAATTCTGTACTGCAACCTTTCTAACCAGTTGGTTTAGTTTATGTGACAAAGAATAGTTAAAAAAAAAAATGTGAGAAAACTATTACTAAGCTTTACTTACCAGCTGCCTTGGACCAAGGCACCTTACAGTGTTACTTTAAAAGTCAAAATCCACTGAAATAGCAGGCTATTTTTTAAGTGTATCACTTCAGGGTAAACAAACTCCTCAATTGTATGTAAGGAGGGTGGGGAGTTGGGGGGCTTCCACTGGAGACCTTAACATTAAAAGCCGGGAAAAAAATAAAACTCTAACCACTATGCTAGCGGAAGATGTAGAATATAGCAACAAATTGGAACTGAATGTAAGCTGAGTGGACAGAACTCAGAGAACCTTGAGAGAAACAACGTTTACTTCAAGACAGAAAAAATATAAGCAGAGAAGCTTACTGGATTACAATCCTGACTACCACTGATGGTTCCTGACTCATGGCAGGTGCAGGGTTTGCACACATCCTCCTTCCACAGGTCAGCGTTGACTTCTCGAAAGAAGGAATTCTGGCACAATTCACAGTTTCTTCCTTTCATTGTGTATGTGGTCAAGGTTGGGGTGGGGGAGATGGGGGATGGTTAGGAGAAGAGATCAATGTTAAGTGATTAAAATTCAATCATATTATAGGACTATAGCATCAAATTAAAATCTTCAGTCTCCAGAGAAGTCTGGTAAGAAATGTGTAATTTTCAAGATGTCCATTTTAATGTCCCCTCCCATCACTACCTGCCCCAGAGCGGATGTCGAGCATATGAAACAATGAACCTTTTACCAGTTCTGCCTTCCAAGTTCATTAAACTGCCAACTGTTCAATAATACCACTTTTTAAACCAAAGTCACATCCAAGGAAAAGTATGTGTGAGATGATTTTATTGTGGTATGTCAGCTGCACTCCTTTAGCATGATCAGTATTACTGCTGTTCCCGATTCTATAGTTTTAGCATTTCTACAGTCTAACAGATAAAAGGTACCATTAAAAGTTCCTTCACTTGTAATCACTGATAAAAAAAAAATTCAGGAGCAAAAATAACATGGCAGTCTAATGTAATCAGATGATAGATGGATGAATAGAAACTGCTCAACTGAAAAAATGTACCAATATTTCGAAATATATGTTTACATTTAGCAAGACACATCCCAGAGCACAGCTTTGTGATTCAGTACCTGTGGTGTTATGCTGACAGCTGTCACAGATCCCACCCCCACCACGGAAGTGCTCCCCAGGGTAGGGATCCAGAGCATGTTCATAGTGGCAGGAAGAGGCGTGGCCATGACACTGGCATGGCCGGCAGCTGTACGCCTGCAGCTGGTCTCCTGCTCTGAAGGGTTTGTCGTTGAACAGGGGTTCACAGTGGTCGCACTGGCAATGACATCATCACAAAGTGCGTTGCGTCAGCAGAAAGGTTCAAGCAGAAACTTTTTAATCAAAACAAATTCACTTTGTATGATAAATGGTACATACTAATAATCAAGTTGTAACCTTCATAAATACTTGCACGCTTGCAAAAACAAAAACAGAAAGTATAACTAAAAAGAACCATGAGTTGACTTCTGCAATACACTAATGCAATTTCACTTTACAATAATATTGTTTGAGTAAAAAAAAAACTGTTTCTGTACTCCTTAAGCAATTCATGATTTTGTAGTTTGATTGTGTGACTTAACAAAGTGGTAAGCCAGGGAAAACATAAAAGGGAATGATGTAAATATTTAAGAATACAGGCTTCTCCGGTTACACATCAGGCTGTGGAGGCTCTTCCCAGTGTCCGAGGCATAGCAGCAGATGGGTGCTAAGCTGCCGTTCTGGAACGGCTGCCCAAGGGAATTGCTAATTCATCCGTCCAACATGCAGGCGAATAAAGACACACCAACTTGTCTCAGCACACCAGCTTCCAACCCACTGAACATCTGGACAAGGAAGGTGATTTGCTGCAGGAATGTACATTTTATATCATTCACCGGGTTATTGCCAACATAGCAGACTGCAGTGAACGGGAATGCACAACATGTAATAAAAACATACTGGTATGTAAATTAAAGAGTGCAAGAAGGACGTCACCAAACTAATTAATCAGATATGGTGGCGATATCGGTTCTGGAACTGAGAAAGTCATCATATCTTACATTGATTCATTTAGCTGATGCTTTTCTCCAAAGCGACTTACAGTTTTAAGCTACCAACAGCTGTTCACCTTTTTATACACCTGGGTAATTTTACTGGGGTAGGTAGTTTCATGGTAAGTACCATGTTCAAGGCTACTACAGAAGTAGGAGAGATTTGAACCAGCGGGTCTAACTACTAAAATATTAACTGCACCATCTAAATAAAGATGGCACTGGAAAAAAAGCAAAACAGGGTATTTAATCTTTTCAAAAACATCAAAAAAGCAAAAGCATATGGCTCACAATGAGTACATTACAGAAATTTATAACGAAAATTTACTGAATTCATGAAAATTGATTTAATGACATTATACTGAAAATACATTATTGGGGTTTTTGTTTGCAGCTGCCATGCTAAAGCATCTTTCCGAGACATTTGTTGCCATTAATTATTAGTAGGTATCATATTCTCCAGAGAGCTACTCTTTCAGCATCTTAGAGATTCTTTCATAAACCTTAAAGGAAAACTTCTACTATTTCTGTGCATTGTCTATGTGCTTGTAGCACCATAAAAAATATAATCAAAAGCAGTTCTCATCCAAGTCTTCCAAGAAATCTCCTACTTATCTTTTCCATCTCTTTCTGTATTTATATTTCCTGCACATATTAGCATAATACAACAGTTTTCTGTTGCCATTTATTTTTTTTAGATAATTAATACACTATGCATCTGCAAGAAAACAGTATCCTGCGGTTCTGTTTACTATAGAGTACATATGCATGGAGCTGGTGAATATAGCAGACTGCTTAAGACATGAACACAATATAGGAGAACACAGAGAAGCCACTGTCCTTCTTTTGGCTCATATCACATGCTGAGGTCTTGACCATGCCATGGACTATTCAGTGCCATCCCGCAGACTAGTTGTGCAGCTGACTGAAGTCAGATAGGCATGCCTCCCTGAAAGCCATGACCAATTTCACACTACCTCCTGAAAGGACAGTTCTCTGGGCCTCCAGATAAACTTTTGGTTAACCCTCATATCTCAATGAAAATATGTCGCTTTAGCCTGCATCGCCAACAGAAGGTAGAGCCACTGCATACTGTCAGACCCAAAGACATCCATTGTTACATCCAGGTTTGGGCAGTCGGTTCAGCAATTGCCACATGAACCACACTGCAATGGAACGAGCCAAAACTGGACTTATACAGCACTGTGGAAAAGTTTTAGGCACGTAGATGTTTTACAAAAATATTTGTTTTTAGATGGTTATCTAATGTCTTCTGCATTAGTGTCAATGGGAAAGAGCATATTTTAGATTTCCAAGCATTCCTTTTGCAAAAAGTGACAGTTTTACAGTAAGGGTTTGTATGTCGTTAAAGAAAGAAAGTATACACACACACACATGCACACACACACTGTCTGAAACCACATATCCCAAGTGGGGTTGCTGCAAACCGGAGCCTAACCCAGCAAGACAGGGCATAAGGCTGGAGGGGGAGGGGACATAGCCAGGGCGGGACGCCAGTCCATCACAAGGCACCCCAAGCAGGACTCGAATCCCAGACCTGCCAGAAAGTGGGACCCATCCAAGCCCACCATGCCAAGCAGTTGTTGACAATGGATGGTTACTAAGTTCTTTAGGAAGTTTATTAATGAAGTGCATTATTTTAGGAAGCATTCTCACTTTATGGCTTTTTTTCCCCAAGTACCTAAAACTTCTGCACAGTACTGTAAATCAAATAATGATAGAGAATAACAATTTTCAAGTGTTTTATATTGCTGCTCTGTATTAATTTTTGTACAATCGTTAAACCAAAATGTTGAAAAATTTAAATTTCTACAGTACTATGTAAAATTGCCTAGAAAACACTTATACTACCATTTAAAACAAGCCATAAATACTCTGAAGGATGCACATATTGCCATATGATTCATATAATTAATTGCACCTACAGATATGCACCTGTTACCAAATAACAGTATTATAATAGTGTACAAGTGGTCCTTGGCTTATGACAAATTTCTCTTCCAATGATTGTGCGTTGTCAACTTCATCATAGGCCAAAAATTATATGATATGAACCATAAAGGTATAAAACAATATGAATAAATGCTACTTTCTATAATAGGGCTGAAGTATATTTTTAAACCAATTCAAGTTCAAGTTTATTGTCACAGGTACAAGTACCATGTACAAGTATGAAATTCTTCTTGAATGCTTTTCCACAGACTATGGACAAGACAGAGACAATACAAATACTGTACAAACAGAACAATGACAATGACAGTGAGTAATGCTAATAGCAATGACAATAAATAACAGTAATAACAATAATACCAGTAAACAGCCAGAGAACTCAGAACCTGAGAGCGAGAATGCAAATGCTTAAACTGACAGTGTAATTTACCAATGTGCTTGGAAGGAGCAGTCAAACTCTAGTTAGTAAAGGTGGCACATTGGTGATTGTTGTTTACTCTTACAGCACTGGGGTAAAAGCTGTTCTTGTACCTAGCAGTGCGGGTTCGAACAGACCTGAGCCGCTTTGCAGACGGCAGGGAAGAGAAAAGTGCCCGTGTGAGGTGACTATGATCTTTCATGATGCGCATCATCTTTCTGAGGCAGCGTGTGGTGTAGGTGTCCTGGACTGCTGGTAGCTGTGTGCTGAAGATTTCCTGAGCTGTTTTGACCACCCTCTGTAGGGGTTTCTTGTCCTGTATGGAGCAGTTGCCACACCAGGACGTAATACACCCTGTGAGGTCGGACTCCACGACACACCTAGAGAAAGTGGTGAGGACTGTAGTGGACATCCTGGCTTTCTTCAGATGCCTGAGGAAGTGGAGACGCTGATGGGCCTTTTTGATGGTTGATGCTGTATGCTCAGACCATGCGAGTTTGGCAGTGAGGGTGAGCCCTAGGAATCTGAAGCTGTTGACCCTCTCTACAACGTTCCCTCCTATGTATATGGGTGCATAAACCATATCCTGTTTCCTGAAGTCAATCACCAGCTCCTTAGTTTTACTGTCATTGAGAGACAGGTTGTTGTCCTGGCACCACTCTGCCACGAGCCTCATATCCTCTCTGTAGGCTGTCTCGTTGTTGGTGATCAGATCCACAATGGCGGTATCATCAGCAAACTTTATGATGGTGTTGGAGCTGTGACTGGCCACACAGTCATGTGTGAACAAGGAATATAGCACCAGGCTCAGGACACTTCCCTGCGGAGTGCCAGTGTTGAGGGTCAGTGGGGAGGAGGTATTACTGCCAATCCGCACATGCTGGGGTCTGTTGGTGAGGAAATCCAGGATCCAATTGCACAATGTAGCACTCAGTCCCAGTCCTAGTAGTGTGTGGATCAGCTTGGTTGGGATGACAGTGCCCTTCCTGGATCGGGGCCTTGGCATGGAGGAAGGGCTTGCGTGATCTAGGGATCGCCAGAGCTATGTTGTCAGTAGCATTATGCTCCTGGTAGGGTCTCCCATGGCGAACAGGTCTGGAGTGAAGATCCAGACTAACACGATCCAAAAACCTCCATGAAAAATGAAAACAGAAGAACGTTTACCCTGCCCGGAATAGGGTCACCAGGACCTACCCCTGGAGCCAGGGCTGGGGGTAGTGTTCCTAGGCGAGCGCCTGGTGACCGGGCAGCCCACGTAGCCCAGCCGGGCTCAGCCTGAAAAGGCATCGTGGGAGGGCCATGTGGGCCCACCACCTGCAAGGTCCAGCATGGGGGTTCGGTGCTATGTACACCTGGAGGCGGGGTGGCGCATGGCGTCACGACCCCTCGCAATAAAAACTGGCTCTTGGTACGTGGAATGTCACCTCACCTGGGGGGAAGGAGCCGGAACTGGTGCAGGAGGTTGAGAAATACCAACTAGATATAGTTGGGCTCACCTCCACTCACAGTGTTGGCTCTGGAACCAAACTCCTTGATAAGGGGTGGTCCCTCTCCTACTCAGGAGTTGCACGAGGTGAGAGGCGCCGGGTGGGTGTGGGGATACTCACAAGTCCCCCGGCTGGCTGCCATACAGTTGGAGTTTGCCCTGGTGGACGAGAGGGTCACCTCAATGCGACTTAGGGTCGCAGAGAGGAAAACTTTGACTGTTGTGTGTGCTTATGCACCAAACAGCAGTTCAGAGTACACACACACATTTTCAGAACCGCTTGTCCCATACGGGGTCACGGGGAACCGGAGCCTACCCGGTAACACAGGGCGTAAGGCCGGAGGGAGAGGGGACACACCCAGGACGGGACGCCAGTCCATCGCAAGGCACCCCAAGCGGGACTCGAACCGTAGACCCACTGAAGAGCAGGACCCGGTCCAACCCACTGCGCCCCCCGCAGTTCAGAGTATTCGGCCTTAAAATTATGCAAAATGATAATATAGTATGGTAAAATCAGGATTGGCGATTTTTTTGATAAAAAATTAAAATCAGATTTTTTTAGTAAAATCAGATTTTTAAAAAGTTTTTAAAATCTTGAGCATTCTTCATAACTCTGCTCATTTTAATAGCAGTGATAGCAAAAGATTTGTTTTCTTCCTGAAAATGTTAAAACATTTTTTAAATGGTTAATTTTTAATTGTTAAAAGTGATGTCATTGATGCAGGGGGCATGGTGGTGCAGCGGGTTTGGCCGGGGCCCATTCTCTGGCGCGTCTGGGGTTCGAGTTCTGTTTGGAGCGTTTTGTGGTGGACTGGTGTCCCATCCAGGGGGTTGTCCCCTTCCCCCTCAGCCTTGCACCCTCTGTTGTTGGGTTAGGCTCCGATTTGCCGTGACCCCACTCGGGACAAGTGGTTGTAGACATTGTGTGTGTGATGTCATCAATGTGGAATCCATGGCTGCTGTCAACCAGCTTCTTTCTGTAACTGCATCCTCAGCAAGCGTAGAGTGCATCTTCAGCACATATGGACTTGTCCAGCCTAAAGTTAGGAACAGGCTTAGCACAGAAAATGCAGCAGAACTTGTGTTCCCCTTTAAGGCTCTAAACAAGAGCATTGAGCTGGGTGAGTCATAAGTAACCCATACTTCCAAGTAAAATTTTTGATGTCTGTGAATGAAGGACTATAATATCATAACTATCTACAATTTGCAGTGTAATTAAGTTTTTTTCACGTGTCTTCGACGTGCTATAAGCTGTTTAAAGCCGGCTCTTGTATTAAACATCGTGGTTTAATTATCTTAGAGTCCTTCTTGTTTAATTAATAAATAATACCATTTAATTATTCATTTAAGTACTTTATGCTCATATTTTCCTGTAATTTAAAGCAGTTTTCATGTGATTCTAGATATGTTACCAAAGAAACCTTCTCATATTTGATAAAAAATATATTGGTAAACTTGATTAAATTTTTTTAATTGCTTTAAATCATGATTATGATTTAAATCGGCCAACCCTGAATACAATATTATATTTTCATGCTGTGTACTATTATTTTTACTTTCATTTTTAAATCTATTTTGTTCCCCTTTTCATTTTCTTTCACCAGAACACTAGCTTGCTAGCAAATTTAAAGAAGAAACTTGAAGGGGACATCCATCCATCCATCCATCCATCCATTTTCTTGCCCGATAGGGAGAGCAGAGCAGCCCAGCCACCCCAGTCCCCCGCAACTTCCTCGAGCTCAGACCGGGGGATCCCCAGCCGTTCCCAGGCCAACTGGGAGATATAATCCCTCCAGCGGGTCCCGGGCCGACCTTAGGGTCTCGTCCCAGTTGGTCGTGCCAGGTATACCTCCAAAGGGAGGCACCTGGGAGGCATCCTTATCAGATGCCCGAACCACCTCAACTGGCTCCTCTCAATGTAGAGGAATAGTGGCTCTACTCTGAGTTCCTCCTGGATGTCCGAACTCCTCACCCTGTCACTGAGAGTGAGTCCCAACACCCTACGGAGAAAATTAATTTCAGCCACTTGTATCCACTATCTTATTCTTTTGGTCATTACCCAGAGTTCATGACCATAGGTGAGGGTAGGGACATAGGTCGACCGGTAAACAGAGAGCTTTGCCTTTTGGCTCAACTCCCCTTTCACGACTACAGGCCGGTACAGCGACCGCATTACTGCTGCCGCTGCTCCCAGTCTGCAGCCGATCTCACGCTCCCTTCTCCCCTCACTCGTAAATAAGACCTCAAGAGGCTTAAACTCCTCCACCTTGGACAAATTCTCTCCCCTTACCTGGAGGGGGCATGCCATCCTTTTCCGTGAGAAAACCATGGACTCAGACTTGGAGGTACTGATCCTCATACCAACCGCTTCACACTCGACTACAAACCGTTCCAGTGTGTCTTGGAGGCAACCATGTGACGGTGCCAAAAGGACAACATCATCAGCAAAAAGCAGAGACATCATCTTTCGACTCCAACATAGAATGCCCTCCTGACCTCGAATGCACCTTGATATCCTGCCCATGAAAACCACAAACGGGAGGGGACCACTAACAAAATGTTTTGTAAACAATATGCAATTGTTGCCAGACACCCAAACACTGACTGAGACCAAAACAATAACCAATATGCTACCTTGTGGCAGCACAATCAGTTAATATCATCATGCAGCATATGGAGCGGTTGCTGTTCTATGTTACAACCAAACGTCAGAACTCAAAAAGACTTTAACAAGGTTAATGGAATGGATGTCGCATGTCTGGATGGTTGTAAGTCACATATGTCATAATTGAAGGGGTGCCTGTATAGTATTTCAACAGCATATCTTCTGTATCATTGTTTGATTCACTGTACCTTTGGATACTCAAAAACCCTCGATTTGTCTGTGATTTACTCAGTGGTCTGAACGGTGTCTGAATTACATTACTGAGATGAACTTCACTATGTTTTGCATTCACTGAAGATTTTTTTTTTTCTTTTTTGCTGAATTCACCATCCGATGGTTGGGCTGAAAATCATTTTGCCGGAACAGGGGCTATATCAGGGGTGTCAAACATACAGCTGGCGGAAGTTTTGTTCGCCACCCCCATAAGTGACTGGTGAATTATTAACAAATTAAGGAAATATATAACAACAGTTTCACAAATGACAACCTCCCTGCATGAAAAAAAGGTCTGAAAGTTCCACAAATGATTTAATTACATTGCAGCAATCACTTTCAAGGATCACATCCCCCCCCCCCCCCCCCCTTAGTTTCCTTGAAATAATTTCCTCAATATAAATATAGAAAAACTGGCCTGGGGTGGATGAGCTGCTTTTTACAACAGGCTAACATCAAGTGATGCCTCATGTTTGGTAGAATCCACGTGACAGACCCTAACACCTTCTAGAAGACATGTATCTTTTTAGCTTGAAAGCAAAGTACTATGTTTGGCACAAACTAAATATATGGCTCATAAACCAGATAACACTAAAGTTTTATGAAAATTAAATTTCACGAGCAAAGTGTTACACCAGACTTCTGCATGTAACACCCAGTCAATCATGTATAAGATATATTGACGTCCAATACACGCCATGCTCCAATATCCGTTCTATTAGGCTGCTCCTCCAGCCAGCCTACTACACTATTCAACAAGTGCTAACCCCTTCCACTTCCACATAGACCCTTCTGCAGTTGCAGAACTATTTTCATTTCCCATAGTTCTTATATTGTACTACAAAAGCAGGAAGTCCATATCCCATTCCTGCTCCAAGGGGGCGTCCTTCAGTAGTATGGGACACTAGATTACCCTATATATTTCTCAACCCACATGTGTTATCTTTGTCATCTGTGTTTACATTAAGCACTGCATATTTAAACATATAACTGAATTATAGGACATCATAAATTCCAGTTTTTGACAGTCACATGCCACAATTAAAAGGAGACACAGTATTTGGGATACATAAGGTTCATTGGATAAAAACTACAAAACAAATTATTCACATATTATTTATTTTTCTGCCCAACCTATCACAATCTGAAATAATTGTTGCTTAAATTCTATATGTATACTACACAGTATGTGACACTTTCTTTTCTACATGATTTTGGTAGCACAATAAAAAGTATCTTCACAATAAAGTATCTAAACAGTATCTTCAAAGTCTCCCCTTCCCGCTGACAATTTTGCCTCATGCTTCAAGAACAAAGACAATTCCATCACCAACAAGTTGTTAGCATTCACCTATGCCAATTGTATTGGATCTCCCAGTAAAGTCTCATTCTCTGCACTTTGACCCCTGTCAGAAGGTGAAATCTCCAACCTTGCTCTCACACAGACCGACCACCTGCTATGATGATCCCATTCCTTTCATTCTCTTACAGGCCATTTCATCTCTCCTATCATTAACTTCTCACTCTTTGCTGGCTGCTTGGCATCTACCTTCAAAACTGACCTCATTTCAGCACTGTTAAAGAAAAACTCTCTGCACCCAAATTGAGTCCATCCAGAATTACAGGCCAGTCTCTCTTCTTCTCCATTTTCTGTCAAAAACTCTGGAACATGCAGAATACAACCAGTTATCTGCGTTCCTTGCCCAGAACAACCTCCATAATGCCTATCAGTCTTGGTTCAAAGTTGCCTCCTTTTCCTCAATCATCATTCATCTCAACCTCTGTGTTCCACAAGACTCGGTGCTGGGTCCCCTACTGTTCTCCATGTACACCTCTCCTTGGTTCACTCATTGCCTTTCACAGATTCTTCTGTCACTGCTATGTTGATGATACTTAACTCTTCTTCCCTCAACACAAAGATGCCATAACCCAGTCCTGCATAATACTGGCAGTATTCACCCTTGTCTCACAACAAACTCTACAAAGCTTCTCATCCAGGTCATGGTGATATCTTGTTTGGACTACTGCTACTCTCCAAGCTGGCCTCCTGGCTTCCATCATCAAACTTCTCCAGCTGGTACAGAATGCAACTGCACAAGTTTTGTTGGACCTACCAAAGCATTCCAAAGTATTGCTGCTTGTCATCTTTCTCTGTTGACTTCCAGCAGCCACCCATATCAAGTTCAAGATTCTGATTATGGTCTATAAGACCATCAGTGGATCTGTTCTGTGGTACCTACAGGACCTGATCACTTGCTACACCTTAACCAGACTGCTACGTTCTTTCACTTCTGGCTGCTTGGTGGTCCCACACACAACAAGAGGTTCAAAATCAAAAACTTGAAGGTTCCCAGTTCTGTGGCGGAATGATCTCCCTCTCTCAGCAAGAACTGCAGAATTCCTCTCAATGTTCAGAAACAGGCTCCAAAAAAATCTCTTTCAGACTCACTTCTGTTTCGATCCTGTACCTACATTATATCATTTGTCCAAAATACCTTTGCATTTCCTAATCACTCTGCCAGTTTAAACAGTGACATCAGGAAAACAGTACTTAAAGAATCAGATCTGCAACTATATCTCTCTCGCTCTCTGTTTGTGAAATGTACTTTTGTTTTCGCTGAGCTGTATG
Source organism: Scleropages formosus (assembly GCF_900964775.1). Lineage (NCBI taxonomy): Eukaryota > Metazoa > Chordata > Actinopteri > Osteoglossiformes > Osteoglossidae > Scleropages > Scleropages formosus. The sequence continues at coordinate 10,782,166 of NC_041820.1, read as the reverse complement.
TCACTTTGAATAACTGCATCTGCTAAATGAATTAATGTAAATGTAAATGTAGAAAGCCAGATTCACTGGATAGCCTATCTGACAGCGCACTGGCTGCTTGAGCACTACAGTTGTTGAGAGCTCACGGTGGAGACGGATGACAGTAAATCCCGCAGAATGAACCTACAGACACTGATCATCCTGACATCTGTCGGATGACTTCTGTTACTTTAATGTCACTAGAAAAATGTAATGGGTTAGCAGTGCATTTGTCATTTCCAGTACCATATTTAATAGAGCACAGGAAATTAAATATTAACTATCTGTATGTCTTTACTTTATCCTGGAACATTTCACAGACACATCCACTTAGGCATGTATATTTGTGCAAAGGCACTATAAACTATTGTTCCTTTTATATCTTTCAATAAGTAATGAGGGCACAATACTTAGCTCTCTCATATTAAATGTTCTCATTATATATAAGTTTATACTTTGTAAAAGGCAGCAGATTGCAGGACATGAACTTAGACCTTGAAGGTTGCTATGCTACCTTTGTGCAAGCTACTTAACTTTAAATGCTCCAGTAAAAAAAGCAGAGCTGTATAAATGAAAAGACCTTGAAAGTCACTTTGAATATAACTGTTGGTTCAACAACAAAAAATAAGCAATGCAATCACACTATGAAGGGTTTTGATCTGAAGTGCTGACAAGCTCCTGGTATCAAGGAGAAAATGGACAGATTCTTATACTATAGACCCTACAATCCACCTATAGTGAGTAAGCAACAGAGAGAAAGTGTGTTTCACTAGTATATGAATGAGTGACTCATTGTAAGTCACCTTGGGTGAATAAGGTGTGGGGTGATACTACTACATAATGTTCATTAGAAAGCACCCTTCTAATTAAAAAAATGTAAATGGGCTTTGTGCTGGGTAACATGCAGGGTAACACGAGGCAATGCCTAGACCTCTTTCCAAAAGGAAAAAAGGAATGGCATGTTCTCTGTTAGGAAGTATGCAAAAATTACTTGTCCTGTGTATCCTGGGGTCCTGTGAGATATCCATTCACACATACAAACTAACCTTATCAGACACAAAGTAATGTGGAAACAGAAATGCATTATGAGCACATGTCATCTGCAAGTGGATGGCTAGGGATTTGTATGTTAAATCTAATGACACACTGCTGTGGTGCCTAGCTGACTGTTAAAATGCTAAATATAGTCAAAATACTTGGACAATAGATTCGGGAGATCAGATTTGCAAGCACTAGCCAAAAGGTGTATTTTGTGTTTTCTGTCATTAGCCTGCAAAAACGCAGCACATACACATTGCTCTGCATGTGACTATATTTCAGGAAATTACTATATTTTAGGACATGTTGCCAGAAAATAATTAATCACTTCTCTGTCACTGACCTTAGCCAATGAACAGTTCGTTCATTCAGCAAACTACCCTGATACAGTACTACCTATATTCAGTGAATTTACAGCTATATGTTTCTTACTGACTTCATATCATACCATAAAAATCTTGACTACACCTGTAGCATTTTGCTGGAGAGTAGCAATGTATAGCACTGTACTGTTTCTTTTCGCATTCATACAGTTTTATGCTAGTTTTCTAATTTATATTTTATGTTGCAGTATATACCATATGATAGTGCAGCAAGTAGTGCTGGTGCTTCACAGCTTGTGGTCTGTGATTTTGGATGTGGCTTGACATCCATCTCTGTCTCTGGAGTTTGCATTTTCTGCTAAAGTATGTGTTAATTTCCCCTAGTTGGTCCACTTCCTCCCACATTCCAGTAAGATGTTTCAAGGGAACTATTCAATCTAAATTGTCCTAGTCTGTGCTTCTGTGACTGAATATATAAGTGTGTGATTGACATGCAACAGACTGACTACAAGACTGTCCAATCAAGGGTGTACCTCACTTTACACCATGGGCTTCCTTAGATAGGTTTTTGCCACTACGAAGCTGAACTGGATAAGTAGTTACTGTATATCAGTGGGTAGCAGCTCTTAAAGTGAATGAACACTGGCCAAATGATCATTTGGCAAGAAATGACCATTCAAAATGTAAATTAAAAGGTAAAGCTAAAATCCATATATACACTGTGAAGGAAAACTGAATACCAAATACCGATCAAACTCCAAGCTAGTACAATACCTAGTACTTACAGCTAAAATTGTCTTCACAATTAGTGTATGGTATTTGTCTGCACAGTAAGTTTCACTCCCCTTTGAAAGGTAGTGTAAATCTGAAGAGCATTTTGATATTTAAGGGTTAATGTGCTACACTTACCCCTTTCTTTTTCTCCTTTATTTGGATATGGTCATTTCTTGTTTCAGTAAAAAAATAATACTACAACTCACCTCAGTGAAAGCTGTATCTTAAGGTGAATAATGCATGTTTCCCTTTAAATAATTCAACCTACCAAACATCAAGTTTAAAAGTTTAATCTTGAGACATTCTGTCTATGTCCTATACTAGACACTGGGGGTATATTTCTGGTTCTAAGTGCAAATTTTGATAAATTAAATCAAATATACGCAGTAAAGCTAGAGATCAGAGTATAAGAACATACAGATAAGACTTTAGCAGCTTAATGTGTTTAATTAGTCAATTAGCTCCATAAAACAAATACAGTACCTTCATATGCTATGATTACAGTCCATTTCTATTAGTTGCCTTTATTTTTTAACTATGCACAAAAAAACATAAGAAAAGCATACCTTCCAGTTTCCAGCTGAAAAAATCTACTTTCTGAAAGACAATTTAGTGCCATTTTGTCATCAAATCCAGCTCTGAGATATAATTACCCTGGCTGAATCAATCAGGACAACACCTTGGGGCTGATGGGGTAGAAAGATAAAAGTGGCACTTGCTCACAGAACCAGCTTCTCTTCTTCTTTCATTTTCCCTCTACCTTTCTACCCAAGCCTTCAGGAAATTCAAGAGCAAAGTGGGTGACAATTTATTCAGGTTTTATGAGGGCCTATTTTGGGTCCTGTGCTCATTAAAGAAACTTTTACATGTCATTAAAGGAGTGTGGTTAATTAATAAGGGCGTATCCCCGGGGACTTACATTATCTCCCTGTGTGTGGCTCTCTGGAAGGCAGAAGCAGCGATAGGGCTGGCGGCTTGTGTCGCAGTGGTCTGCATGGCCATGACAATTACACCTATAAGCACAGAGAGCTTGAATCAGAGAGTCAGTTACATGCCACTCCACTAATGGGGGAGGAGCCTGTAACAATGATGGTATAGTGAGGGGGATGTACAGGGTCTCTGTCATCCTTTTTCATAAATGCCACCTGAAATACTAGCTGCAACTTGCAAAACATGAAGATGAAACTAGACAGGTCTCTCCTTTCGAATGTTCCTCTCATGTGATGCCGTTCTAATCGTTCTTAAACATTAAATGCTCGTCAGCACCTCCCCCGTACTCATGTCATAAGTAACCTCATTGAAAACTGCATTCAGATGGCCCTCATACATGCTGAAAATAAACATGATCAACACAAAAAGAAAGGACGAAAGGGGGCTACACAGTGATTGCTTTGGGGTTATTACCGGAGGAGCTTAAAGCTGACACTAATACTCCTAGACGTTGCCTGACACCCTGTCGAAATATCTCAAAGGCAGAATTTACACTCATTTTAGTCCTGTGTGCAAAGACATCAACTTGCAGCTATACAAGGGTTTGAACTGCCAGTCTCCCACAGGGGAAATCCAGAGCTGTTTACTGTTCTCTTTGTCTTACTATCATGACTGTCTCTGCACCTCAAACAAGCAGCCAAGGAGGGAAAGCAGAGAAATCTCTGAAAATGCTGAAGGAGGATGAGATTTCACAGCGTCTAAATCTTCATTTCTCTGCATAGCAATAACCAGTGCTTAATTAAAGCAGCTTATTGCTTAACACAGGAAGAAAAGAATGAATGACATTCTTTCTTAGTGCATAATGACATGATTACCATAGTGGAAAGAATGATGACTGCTTAATGAAGGTAAATACATATGGACACAAGATGCATGTACCTGAGAAAAAAAAACCTCAAAGTAAAAAAAAAAATCTTCAAATCCAAACAAAAGATATGGGGGAAGCAGAAACAAATTGGTCTCCTGTATCCTGCAGATCAAGAATACATTAACAAGGAGTTTTGCTTCTTGCATAGAGTAAAATACACCATTTTCAGATGTGACTATGAAGAATTACAAAGAGATAATCACACAACACAAACAGCAACTGAATTCTGACTTATTCAAAATTGCTACCAAGAGAAAATCTAGAGGACCTAGAGTCCTGATGGAATATTGTACAGGTAGGAAATTTATTTTGACTATTCGATGTACCTGACTCAGAACTGTTGTGCTTTCTCGCTGATACATTAATTTGACCATTTCTACCTTATAACTGTAGTTTCACTGACTACATTCTCAGTACAAAAGCATGTTTTACATTTTTTCAAACATATTCAAAAGATAAGAAAAATGTACTCCATTTTGATAAGTTGATTAAATATCTAAATGCACGTTAAATTAAAGTACACTTAAAATAAATGTCATACAAATAGTATTCTGCATATTTTAAGAGCCAGTGTATATTAGTGTCATTTAAACAGAACATTATAGTGAAATATACTGCTGGATGGAGCACTAAATAAATTAAACAAAAGTTCTTTAAAGGAAAATCTGTCAGAAATTAACCAGCCCACGTCTCCACTAAAAGATGTGTATTCACTTGGCAATAAGACTACAGAATATTTCAGACCAATGCTTCTGCATTTTAACAATTCACTGCAATGATAAACAATGACCCACAGCATAACTAATAAAGCTCACTTTCCAGACAGACTGCAGCTATGTTTGCTTCAAATATTCAAAGCAGCATACATATGGTTATTTAAACGTGATTCGAGTAGGCATGTTTTTAGATGTGTAATTAGTCTAAGGGGGGGGTGCAGTGGCACAATGGGTTTGGCCTGTGCCTGCTCTCTGGTAGGTCTGGGATTCGAGTCCTGCTTGGGGTGCCTTGCGATGGACTGGTGTCCCATCCTGGGTGTGTCCCCCCCAACCACCCCAAAACCGCCCCCGCCCTGGTTCCAGGTTAGGCTCCGGCTCACCGCGACCCTGTTTAGGATGAGCGGTTTCAGACAGTGTGTGTGTGTGTGTGTGTATGTGTAATTAGTCTAAGGAAAGAAGAAAAATGTTTAAACCCATGTTTGGGATTATAATGTCAAGCCCTCATCGTCAATGGTTTGATCCCAAACTGGTGGAGTAGAGAGGGAAATAATGTAAGCACTGATAACACAATAAATTATATTCAGTATTTACAGAGAAAAGAAAAGGCCTCCCAGCTGGAGAACTGTGAAACAGACACAAGACACACAAAAACTGCCCCATAACAGCTAAACTAACTATAAACAAACACATTACCGCCCATACAACTGTGTCAGGTGACAAAGAGAGTCAGACCCGGTTACCCGCAGCCTTTGTTCTTATTCTTTCTTTTCTCTGACCTTTGATAAATATCTAGAGCAATGGAGAGATCAGGTTCACTTTCCAAAACATTTTTGCTAGAGCTCTGTCAAGAACAAGTTGAGTATTTTTTAAACCAATGTCAGCATATATATTGGGGAATGACTAAACTATGAGTAAAAAACTCTTACTTTTCTATGATTAGTTTTATATTATGTGCTACTGCAACAAATACATTGGTGTAAGTAAGCCATTATGATTTTATAAGAAATGCTATCATGCTTCTTCTGTAAACACAACCTTAATCACTAATGGAAATTCAGTATATGTTAAGTATTACCCTTTAATAGCATAAATATCGGTATATTTAAAAATATTGCTCAACTTGGGTAGGTATCATAAATGTATCAGTTTTTATATTGTCTCAGACAACATTCCCCAAACTTTATTTTTAAAAGTTTGTCTTCAATATGTTATTGGTGTTTAGCTGAAGCTGTTGGTATTAGAAGTACAGAAACTGTGCTTGGCAATGAACTTGTGCCTACCTGCCACTGATGGTGATTTCGTCCACACCATAGTACCTATGGCGGAAGTGCACATGGGGTTCTCTGGTGTGGTACTGGCCCATGAGGTGGATCCTCACCTGGGCGGCCTTCACAAAGTTTTGCAGGGCTGGTGTGTTGTAGAAGTCATTGTATCCCGGCCGCAAGTTAGGCTCTGGAGTCAACAGGCTGAATGTCACATTCCCACGTGAGAATGGAGCTTCACTGCACAGGAAGGGACCAGAACATCAATCACACATTCACCAGCACACAGAGAGCATGTCGATAGCTGCCTGGCTCATCACCTATGTTAACAGCATATGAGAGACCTTCTCAGGTTCTAAGAACTCTACTCTGCTCCTCCAGAGAAGACAGGTACATTCTCTACTGCATTATTCAGTCACACCATACAAAATTACACGCACACATTCCCTATGTAAACTCAACAAATAGCACCTTTTCCCCAAGTTTAAAAAAGAAATACAAAATCGAACAGAATGAGACATAAAAATACAGGACACAGGTTTCAAAAAAATGAAAAATTATTGTGAAAATATTGGCAACGGCAGCAAGAATAGGAATATTAGATAATTTGTCAGGATCTGAAAATCAAAAACTAAATTTGTATTTTGTGGCATAGTGCAGAAAAGAAAGTGAGACAAACACTGCATTCACTGTGTACCTCTCACAGGACTATAGCTCATGATCTGTAACTTGATGCTCACTCACACTGGCAGTGCTTGGTGCCTGTCTAACTGGCCAGCAAGCAACAACTGACAAGAACTGTATGAGATGCCAGGATGGCCTGGGGACTGACATGTCATTTCTCTGAAATCACATACAAAACAGCCAAGGTTTTGAATGTGACAAATATTCCTCACAGTTGTGGTTAATGAGGTTCACAGAAACAGACAGACACAGAGAAATTTTGTTGCAAACTATCCAAAAGTTACAATTACAGTTCTTAACATCAGTTAATATGCTGTATTTTGTCACACAATTTTGAATAGTTTAAAATGTTCAATTATTTTAGTAGCAAAAAATGAATCATAACATTAAACACATTTGCCATCAAGCTTTTCTGTAATACTTACCAGCAACAAACAACAGTTCTTGTTCGCATTCATTTACACCAAGCCTCCAATCTGTCATTTATCTAAATTTGCCTTAAATTATAAAAAATGGTTTTCTGCAATTAATATTTATTGTTATTTGTGTTCATGAATCATGTTGTGTCATTATTTTAATACGCTGGGTTCGACTAATAAAACAAACTGCAATCAGTGGAATTATTTCCTCTATAAATTTATTTAAATTATTCATCAACTGATTAATTGACAGTGTGTTCTTAATGGAAACGCCTCAGATCCGTCCTGAGGAGCACTTCATATCCGTTTAATTTCTCCTCTACTATAAGAAATTTCATGAATTTTTCACACGGAATTTGACCGATTAAAAAAAACTAAAAACATCAGGAAAAATCAGGAAAAGCACAAAAAACTGAGTGCAAGCTTTTAGGTACAACCAACATTATTTTTTTGTGTTTAAGAAATGCACAACAAAGAAGACAGGCAGCTGAAATGTTTATAGATAGTACCTGTTTTCCTTAAAACACTTTATTATTTGACATACTATGTCTTAGATATGCCTCTTTGTAAAGGCATGTTACAGCAGGCTTCCCAAGGACAAAACATTATTTGTGGATTGTAAGTGTCAGAAACCAAAATATTCAAGAATTTAAATTTACTTTATTACCCCAAGGGTTGAAAATGTAATATTTATATACCAGACAATTATTTTATAAACATTACTGTGGAGACTTTTTACTTATACTTGTATATATATTTAGAGCACAGCTGTCATTGAAGAAATGAATGGTATTAGTTAAAAATGATGTTATCAATTACAAAGAAAAAGTATGTGCTTAAACTTTCAGAAAAGAATACTAAAATAAATAATGAAATATAGAAAAAATTTTGAACTCAAAACATACTGCTGAAAAGTATGAAAAATAAACCTGCTAATTACAAAGACTGGCCACTAAAACTGGCCATATTAACTGAAAGCAAATCCATTGCTGTGTGTTGCACTTTAATAACAAACACAGGAAGTGCCATGACTGAAGCATGTGGTACCTGGGAAACTGAAGGCAGTTGACAGAGTCCGGCCGCTCTAACAGCCCATTGTTCTCCATCCCAAAGATGCTGCAGTTCCTGGCGAAGTACTGCCAGTCTAGCCAGTCAGAGCCACGGCTCGTCCGTCTTTGAATCCGCACCGCTTCAGGCTGCGGGCTCAGGAACTGTAGGATGACATAGAAAACCTGCAAAAAGTGAAGCGTGGAAATGGATGAAGGAGGAATGTGCGTGAAGCACTAAAGAGCGGTGGATAATCTATTATCTGCACCACTACAGTCAAAGCGCTGCCAACGCTGCGAGCCTCTTTTCACTGTGAAGAGCAGCTTGAGAACCTTACTGTTTTGTGCTGTCACTGCCATCTAATTCCAAAGGTTTGTAAAACTGGTCAGCGCTTTGAATAGCTAAAGCGCTTCTCAATGGCAGGCCTCTCAGTTTAATCTGGAAAAACTGAGCAGAGTTGAGAGGGAGTGCGCAAGACAGAATTCGCTGGTTACATGGCCCAAAATCTACAGTTCTTTCAGACACTGTCTTTACTCTTCTGCTTAAATCCAGCTGGTGATTTCAGAACTTGCAAGACACAAAAACTGTGTCCGTTTTGGTGTGCTTAACTGAAAAGGAGATAAAACCAGTGCTTCAATCTAAAGATTATCCTTGAGAGAAACACAGGTGCAGCGAGAAAGATAGAATGCAAATACAATACAGTCAGATTATTTACACACAGACGGACAGTGTTTCCCCGCTTTACAAAGGTAATGTGTTCCTGAAAAACCCTACACAAGGAGAATTCCGCTAAAAAGAAAAAAGGTAATTAACATGAATTTTAAAGGTAGAAATTTTTATGGATTCTTGAGCACCAGAATTGACACCCATTTATGCTAAGATAGAACCAGTCCCACAACACAATATAATAATACAGTTTCCGTTCATTAATTAAATCACTGCTAAATTTCATCACTCTGTATCTATGAGTGCCAAAGAGATTATAGGTTAGTTCAACTGCACCTTACCTGGTACTCTCCATTCTGCAGGTCAAAGCTAATGGTGATACCCTGGTCCAGCTGGTCCAGGCTGGAGAAGACTGATGACACCCAGCAGGTACCAATGTCATTGTCATTGATGTAGTGGAGGGGGTGGGCATCTGGGCGGAGCCGCAGGACACGGTTGTTGGTGGTATCCTCAGCATGGTTGGGGATGCAGTAGCGCTCCACTAGGGGGTGCACTCTTGGATGGCTGGGGGGACAACGGCATTCTGCCTGGGTGTGAAGGTGTGGCATTTGGCCTGAATACACCTCCACTATTTCTCTAAGATGGAAAACACACGGCACACATACATATAAATGTATTCATATGTTTAAATTTGATATACTATAATTTTCATGCTTAACTGTTTTTACACAGTTGACACATGCATTTAAGTATTTCTGGTCTTTATTTCCATGAATGCTTATCAGGTCTTTAAAAGCATGTCACAGACCTGTTAGTAAGTGTCACTGGATAAAATCTGAAATCCTGCATCCTTCCAATGAACTGATTGAGCCCTAGAAAAGAAAGGTCAATGGCACTTACTGCAGACAGTTTGTACTATCCATAGAAACCACCGGATTAGCTTATCAGTACCTTTATTTCTGCCACAGACACACTTCTAAGGCGTCTGTCTTTTTCACTTGTATACAGTTTCAGCTCATCTTCAAGGTTAATACACAGTAGCTCTTACACAAGTATAATAGCCTGATTCTAGCGATATCTATTATCTCACTTTGTATTTATTTATTCATTTAGTTGAAGCAGGTTCCACAGTGGTTGAAGCAAGTGCATTATGGACTTTAATAACTCCATATATATATATATATATATATATATATAATATATATAAAACTGATATAAAAATCTGTATATATATACTATATATATGTATAATACATACACAGACACCCCTCTACTTACGTAAATTTGACTTATGTAAATGCAGATTTCCGTAAAAAATTTCCTGCATACACATTATTTAAGGTCAGCGCTTATGCAAAACATCTAAAATACGTTAAGCGCAAGTTGGCGTAGCCATATTTTTTTACCCATTCATTTATTCACAATGCCTTGTGGTAAACGTGGACTTGAAGGAAAACGAGAACCGTCTTGCAAGCGTACAGCAATCAGTTTGGAGATGAAATTGAAAATAATAAGGAAGTATAGGGTGGACACAGATTATCGTCTATAGCACGGGAACAAGGTTCAGCCGTATCGACTGTGAATACGATGAAAAAAAATCATCCGCAAGGAAGGATGCTGCACGTATAAAGGAGCACATGACAGGAACAGCTAGCACAAAAACAACAATAACATAGAAACATCAAGGTGCAGTAACTGAGGTGGAAAAGTTATTAATGTTATTATGTTGAATGGTGAGGATCTGACATATGCAACTTGCAATGTCGATGTATGTTGCATATAGATGTGCATTTATTTTAATTTATTCATTTAGATGAGGCTTTTCTTTAAAGGGGCTTACAGTGCTATGCTACTAATTTTTTTTTACTTATTAACAAATAACACACAGGGATACACAGACACAGTGGTCAGTATTTAAGTTACACCTTGTACTGGATAGGACCTCTTTTGTTGCCATAGTAGCACAAATTCTGAAACAAGGTGCTGAAGACATTCTAAACGGTTGTTGATCCATGCTGGATTGACAGCTTCACACCATTTTCAAGATGTTTCAGTAGGAAATTCATTCTGCTAATTTTGCACTCCATCTCATCCCAAAGATGCTCTACTAGTTTGAGAGGAGGGACTGTGCTGGCATTGGAGTAAAAGCTTTGTGACATGGCACATTCTCTGGCTGGAAGTATCAGCCTGAGGAAGACTTAACTGGTTTTGAAAGGATGCACATACTCACCAGCAATGTTTTGGTACCTTACTGGCATTCAAACAAGGCTTATCTGGCAATGAAAACATTACAACACCACCACCAGTCTGTACCACTGATATCAGCCAGGATGGGATTTTTTTTTTGTTTTTTCACGCCAATTTTTGACCTTGTTATCCGCATGTCGGAACAGAAACTGGGATTTGATAGATCAGGCAATGTTTTTTTTTTTTTTTTCCAGTCCTCAGTTGTCCAGTGTTGAGGAATGCATGTCCAGAGGAACCTCCTCTTTTTGTTTTGAGCTTACCTGAGATAAAACCGACAATCTTTCGCTGCTTTTGCTCATCTATTTCAAGGTTTAAGTATTTTGTTTAACGCCTTTTTGGACACCACTCTGCACAGAGTTGTTGTTTTTCCACCCCCTTCCTGGTAGATTTAAAGAATTTGACCATTCTCCTATGATCTCTCTCATTAACAAGGTGTTCTTGCCCACAGAAGTGCAGCTTAGTGGAGGTTTTTTCTTAACTGCACTATTCTCTCTAAACTTTTGTAGAGAGAAAAAATTCTTGGATTGTGGCTCTTTCTGAGATGCTAGAACATCTACTTCTGGCACCAACAATCATACCTTGCTCAAAATCATTTAGATTGCATGTCTTGTGCTTCAGTCCTGCTCTCCAGTGGGTCTGGGGCTCGAATCCCGCTTGGGGTGCCTTGCGGCGGACTGGCGTCCCGTCCTGGGTGTGTCTCCTTCCCCCTCCGGCCTTATGCCCTGTGTTACCGGGTTGGCTCTGGTTCCCCGCGACCCCGTATGGGACAAGCGGTTCTGAAAATGTGTGTGTGTGTGTCTTGTGCTTTCTAATGCTAAGTTCAAAAGTAACCTAATCTCTGGACACACTGAGCTGCAGCCATTTGAATTTGGTTGTGATATGAAGTGTTAAGATGCATGTGTATGTATGTGGTTTATGTATTATATATCACATTTTATTGCACTTAATAAAATACAATACAGAATGGGGGGGCGTGGTGGCGCAGCAGGCTTGGCCAGGTGTGTGGCGGGTCTGAGGTTCTAGTCCTGCTTGGAGTGCCTTGCGGCAGACTGGCATCCGGTGTGTCCCCTCTCCCTCCAGCCTAGCGCCCTGTGTTGCTGGGTTAGGCTCCAGTTTGCCGCAAACCCGCTTGGAACAAGCAGTTTCAGACAATGTGTGTGTGGTACAGAATGAAGGGCTAAAGTAATATTATAAGATACTTTATGAGAACCATATAAGTCTCTGCATTAAGTCATTAAACTCTTCAGTGGGGTAGGTCATTATTTCATTGCAGAGTCATTAGCTTCTTATTGCTGCAGAAATTAAATATAAATAAAATTAAATAAGAAAACTGACTAAACTAACAGGTCCAAAGAGCATTTCATCTTTTCTGCAGACATATGGCTAAAGGGGTCAATGAGAGATCAGCGCATGGGAGCTCTACAAGAGTTGCGTGGCATGGAAGCTTCTCTTTTGATTGGTGGTTTCTTTTGCAGATCCGCAGCTCTCCACACTGCAAGTTCTCACTGCAGCTGCCAGGCCTTTCTTTGTCAACATCTGGGAGAGCGAGACATGAAACCCAGACAACCCAGAGCCCTGGTTTTGGATCCGGCACTCTCTTCCATGTTAACAATTGTCACAGATATAGAATAGACTATTTCTGTAAATATAGAGACTATTTTTGTAAACAGCGTTAAACATAAGTGAAAAGGGCTGACAAGTATTATTTGGGTAAAAGTAAACACTGAAAATACTGAGTGAGGGAAAACCTACTGTCATGTGCACATATTATCTGATGTTTGATACTTTACTGCAAATAAGAGAGGCATTTGTTAAAACTGTATACTCACTATTTCTCTGTGATGTACTTCTATGTACTTACATGATTACTATAAGCTAGATATATAAATATCTGTTACTAAGTAAAGAATTTACATTGCACCATGATGTTGTGTGCTGACTGATAATGTATATTGTCTTGGAAAAACCAGTTATTGAAGATATTGTATTTTTCTCCTCCTTACTTTACACAAGTGCCAACCAAGCCAATATTACCAGTAAATTTTGTTTTAGATTATCTTACCATTAAATGTCTGTCCTATCCTCATGGCTGCATCGGTGATGAGATCTTTGATTGGTCCTGGCAGAAACTGTGTGTCAAACGCTGTGTTGTCTTCCTCCAGGCCATTCAGGAAGAGACTGATGCTCGTATCATGCACCTGTGACAGGAGGGGACTCGGTAGGCATTCCACTCACTCTTTGTATGCATGCTACTCCAGAAAATATGACATACAGATGTAACGCTCCCTGTGTATGAACACTGGTACATTAATTTTTGCACAAAGAAAAAAGGGAATACCCATGAGCCTGTTGGTGAATTAACTTCTGTGCTGGCTTGTCCTTGCATCTGCTGTAGATGCTACATAGTGTTGATTGATCTCATTAATTTAATATGATGACACATTGCTCTTTAAAGCAAGATTCAAATTATAAGGGAAAAACAGACAGAAGGACACATCCTCCAAAACAAAAGACTGTCTAATTCAACCTTATATAGTATGGAATTTGTTCACATATTCAGCACACAACCTTTGTACTATGACAGTAATTGAGATTTCTCACCAAGCGCTTGCCTAAACTGCATGACTTCAAAGGCAGTCCATAATAGGTGGTGAAATCAAACTTCAATTAATATTATTGAGTTGGTTATAGTAATGCTAAAAATGGAATATTATGTATTTGTATACAAAAAGACTGCACATCCCATATTCACCCATATCTGTAATTTTACACTGTAATGTATGAACTGTCTTGCATAATAAATGGAATTAGGTAAAGGTAAAACTTGAGATATAGTGAGCATGCCAGAGTATTTTGAACATGCCGCACAAAAGCTTCTAAATGTTTATTGTTTTCTGAAACGAAAAAATAATTATTCCAAAGATAAAGAATTATCTTAGTCCCCAAAGTTTACCTCAGGTGATTAGAAAAAAAATCTTCAAAAGCATATGTCACCACAAAAGACAAATGCCCCAAACTAAGAATATTTAAAAGAATGGTAAGATAAGCACAAACTCAATTGCAAGTTCCACTCCAAAAAAAATATTTATGGGTCTAAACTTTAATGCGCTGTTCCTATCCTGCCTGTCTACTGTGTACCGTGCTCTACAGATAAAGTCCCCTCCATCGCATTTGTATGTTCTATCGCTGCTGCCTTTTAGAAGTTAAAAGGTGCTTGGAAATGAGTCTACCAAAAAATTCCTTTAAGATGAAGGCAACAGGAGACAACTGTCTGTCTGGAGGATACTTAAGCCGAAAGACTTTCATGACGGCTGATTGAAGACTACGGAGACCACTCTCGGAATCTCAAACCAGCCAATGACTCGCTGCATGAGATCTGAGGCCACGTCAGAGTGATGTAAATGAATTCTGAAACTCTTCACCCTATTTAGCCGCTGTTTGGTCCTTTGAAATCTGGCCCAGTGCTCCATTGTCAGTTTTTGGGAGCAGACTTTTTTCTTCTTTCTACTCTCTCTTGCAGCACTGTCTGAAATATGTTTTTTATGGACACCATCTAGGTCCACATATCATTTGCAATTGCCAATCTGATGACATAAACTGGTCTTAAGAATGCTACAGCAACTCAAACATTCAGATCAAACCAAGAGGCAATTGTGCTTGATGAGTTCTGAATAAATAAATAAATCAGGAGTTCTTTGGTCCTGGTACAACATGAGACAGCAGGTAGTGTAGTAGTAGTTGCTGTAACCTTGCAGTCAAAGGACCTGGGTTCAAATCCTACCTCCTGCTGTGGTAACCCAGAGCAAGGTATCTTGCCTTTTTTGCCTCACTGAAAACTATGCAGCTGTATAAAGGGGTAAACAATGTTAAGTGGCTTGCTTAGAACATAAACCTAACATTGTAACTCACAAAGAAAAGCAACTAAATGAATGGATAACAACAAATCCTAAATGATGTACACTATTCAGGTAGCCCTGAGTATTTTGGTCTTGAGATTCTGCAGTTTGATGGAATATGGATCAATTTACAACATGACAAGATGAGTACAAAGTTCATTCCAAGATGAATTCATTGTTTTTAAAACCTGTTCCACAACACAAAAGTAAACAGGCTACTCAATCCAAATGTGAAATAACCCAAAAAATGAAATCAGAACATCAATGGGACACTTCATTCAATGCCATATGTTCAAAAGACATATCCTCCTGTTTGTGAATGCCTGAGATCAGCCTCTGACTGTAGGCCTTCTAAACAAGGAAGGACAGACATGTTTCCAACAGCCTGGGGAAAAAAAAAAAAAAAAAAAAAAAAAAACAGATTACTACCTGGCTACTGTCTCTGAAAAGCTTTTAGTAACTTACTGCAGAATGATGCTGACATTTTAAAAGCCATTCTCAGCTTTCAAAATGATAAAACAGCAATGCTGATGAGCACAGGATTTGCCTGCAGTGTACCACAATACCACCAATTCATTTTCCTCCTTATGTAACAATGTTCATTTTAGAATCATGTCACCTTAGATTTAACTGATCTGGCTAAATCACTGTTGTCATATACTAAGAAAAGAAAAGGTAATGGTGACCGCTGATTCGGGAGATCATACGAATAATTTTTCAACATAAAGCCATTTTCCATCAGATAATTTATGTAATAAATAAACTGTTACACAGACGGAAAAAACTGAAACACTTGGGATGACTGTGAGTAGTAATTAGTGTTTACCAACAACAGACTTGAGTGTTGCCATTAAAGTGTATTGACAGCAAACACTAAGTAGAAGTTACGTGTGATTTAGTATTGCAGTCAGGAGCTGCAAATGTACGCTATGGGGGGGGGGGGGGGCATATTGGCTAAGAGTAAATTTGCATTTATTCATTTAACTGACACTTTTCTCCAAGGAAACTTACAATGTTAAGGTATTTACCCATTTAAACAGCTGGGTAATTTTACTGGAGCAATTTTAGGGTAAGTACCTTGCACAAGGGTACTACAGACAGAGGTGGGGAATTAAACCTGCAACCACTAAGTCTAAAGGCAGTAGCTCTAAACACTACACTACCAGCCATCCCTAATATTTACACATGATTTGTTTCAATTTACAGAGTTAAAGTGTTTAATATCACAAATTAAGAAAAAGGCTATTGAAACATTAAATGCCTGAAAAAGAACAACTTCTGATATACCCCTGAAAATGAATATTCACTCTTAAATTGTCAGTTTTAAAATAACAAGTTGGCCTCAGCTGAATGAAATGCAGCACCTGTTGCTTAACATTGGTTGCATTTTGTCCTGTTTTACTTGTCTCCATGTACACTTAATCTGAAACTAAAAATGTGGTGTTCCTCATGAGCAATTCAAAATAAGAATGCTTCTCACCTGTTCCATAGAATTGGTAGGCAATGGGGCTTGAACCAACAGCCTTCAAGATGCAACTCTTTATTTTTTATTTGATACACGAATAAAATTGTAAGTCACTCTGGACACAACATTACCTAAGCAATGAAATAACAAAAATAAAGCCCAAAACCTTTTATTACAGAAGTTATTGGCAGTGCTTTGATTGCACCATCATATGATCTGAGGTCACTTTCTTTCATTCCTGCTGGTGCTGCTGGTTGACCCTGTAACCTCACTTTCACAGTGTTCGAGTGGTACCTCTGACTGTTCCTTTTCCCATGTCTTTACCTCACAGCGCTACTTTGTGTGCTTGGACTGAAATCCTATCACTTGACATTAAAGGAGAAATTCCACCTGGGCAGCTGGGCACCGATTCTTGAGTCAAAATTAATGACAAATGTTAAAATTGTGAGGGGGTGTGGTGGCGCAGTGGGTTGGACCACAGTCCTGCTCTCCAGTGGGTCTGGGGTTCGAGTCCCACTTGGGGTGCCTTGCGACGGACTGGCGTCCCGTCCTGGGTGTGTCCCCTCCCCCTCCGGCCTTACGCCCTGTGTTGCCGGGTAGGCTCCGGTTCCCCGCGACCCTGTATGGGACAAGCGGTTCTGAAAATGTGTGTGTGTGTATGTGTGTTAAAATTGTGTACAAAATCATGTGCTCCTTTTTCATCTTACAAACGCTTTTCACATGAATGAAAGAGTGAAGTAATTTTTCCTTTTGTTAGTCTGGTGCTGGATGCTGTTGGCTACACTGTGCTGTACAGTACTGTACCAGAAACAAAGCCTGTATCTGAAAACATTTTTTTAACTCAATATCAATGTGCCATCACTGCAGCAAAAATTCACAAAGTAAGAAATAATGTTGAAGGTGGAAACACATAGAAAACAATATATAAACACATAACAATATATTCCAGGCTTAAATTATTACACAGCACATTAATGGATTTGCTTCTGGTACAACATACCATACAAAGTTACAGCTACAGTTAGGAAACAGCAAACTGGTGTTGTTACATCTGGTTACCATTGATCCCTCTTGATTAGAAACTTCTTTCTCCTCCAACAAAGCAATGCCCAACTAGCTCTGCTAACCCAGCCATTAAAAGAGAAAATAACAGCCCTCCTTTGCACCACAGTAGGAACAAGTCCATCCTGCTTGAGTGACAAACCATTCCATGATAAAACACTTTCCATTTCGGTGGGAGAGGAGCTGTCACGGGCACAGGAAAATATTCTGCTAAAGATGAGGGTATCAGCAGAGCAATCCCCCTTTAACAGCTCCACAGATAATGGCAGGAGGCAGCCCCTCTATCGGCGAAGGCACGAGGTGGATGTTTTATTTATCCCTCGTAACCAAGCCTCTTGGTGACTAACTCTTATCATTTAAATGAAGCAAAAATGTTTACCTATTTGCAATTTGTTACATTATCACACGTCTCCCACGACACGTTCGGCCAACACCTGCTGACACATGAAATATAACCTGCAAAGAGGTGGGCCCTTGATGGTAGTGTACCACCAAAAGCGAGGCCTCTTTTCTCCCTGTCTCTCCCCTGCAGAGGTCTGATGAACAGCCAATTTCCCTTTATCACATTAACACAGCCATGAGAGAAACACATTTGTTCTACTCAAGTACACTATAGATACAATTACTAGCCTAACGCATACATGTTTTATATCAGCCAGATTTCCCAGTATGAGCAGAGCAACAATATATTAAAGGTAGCATGACAGTTTATTTAAGAAAAGAAAATTGTCTTGCTAGACTGAAAGAAGTTTGAAATGTATGGGTCCAGCTTCACATCAGTAGTTTAATAAAGGTAATAAGTCTTAAGACTTTCTTTAAGCAGGACACATATCTAGTTTCCTTTTTCAGGATATGACAAACCTAAACTCATCATTTCTGCTAACAACCTTTGATGCGTCACACCTTTTTTCCGCTCTATTTTTTCACTTTTAATATAGCTATGAAAGATTTGTGAAAAATGTTAACCCTCATTAAAACAAGTACCTTGCTCATAACAATTACCAAGATCCCACACACGCCTCTAGAAAGTCCTGAGATGATTAAAACATTGCATGAAAATTTACAAGTACAAAACGTCCTAATGGATTTAATTGCCACTAATGCTATTAATCATGGTGGAGAGGTTAAAAAGTATACCCTATTGCTCAACCGTTGAAATGAGAAGGCCACTGCTCTATTTAAAACAGCCCCCCAACTCCCTTTCCCACTAACTCTCCCACTGCATGTTGAGCTCTAAAAGCACACCACTCAATCACAGCAACCTCTTAGTAATACCGGGGGTGACGTTTCACTTTGTGGGTGTTAGCCATGTTGTTAACTCACATAAGTGCCGAAGTGCAAGTACCATATAAACGTTATTAATTTAGTTATTAATTCAGTTATTAATTCAGCAGGTATCAGAAATATTCTGAGCAACACTGAAGAAATGGAGCACATAGATGATTAAAGAAAAATAAATAAGAGGCACGGCAGAAATTATGAAAAGATAGCCTTAACTGTGGTAACAATCCACTGGTAATTGTTTTATAAGATCCAGGTTTAATCTTCAGAATGTTGTTTTTAGAATAAATATTGCTAGAATAAAAAATGTAAGTCTTAACACATAGTATAGTCTGTACATCAGTTTTCAATGTCATTTACACATAGATTACACACTGAACTCCAACTCCATTCTAGACTACAGATGCTTCACAGAAGTGTATGACACACCTACTGGTTGTATAATCTGAAACTGAGGTCTGAGGTGATGTAATGAGGGCTTTGTTTTCTCAGACTATTTCCTCTGAACCTTTCGCTTGTTTTAAGTAGGCAGCAGCTAAGGACAGGGGAGATGCAACTGACATAAATCAGTTCCACCATATTTGGCAGGCCCTCAACCTGCGGTGATGATAGATCATGGGCACAGCATCAAACACTGTATTTCATCTGTCCAATCAGAAATCGGGATTCCACAATACCTTGCTCAAAGCAACATTTCTAGTCTCATGCCATTACTCCCATCCAATATGACCAATGTCACACACACACACACACACACATTTTCAGAACCGCTTGTCCCATACGAGGTCGTGGGGAACCGGAGCCTACCCGGTAACACAGGGTGTAAGGCCGGAGGGGGAGGGGACACACCCAGGACGGGACGCCAGTCCGCCGCAAGGCACCCCAAGCGGGACTCGACCCCCAGACCCACCGGAGAACAGGACCCGGTCCAACCCACTGCGCCACCGCGCCCCCGCGCCCCCCTTCTGACCAATGTCATTTACAGCAAAATTCCTTGTTTCAACTTATTGCCATTACCCATTTGCTCCTCTCAGTATGGCCTATCTGGATTTATTTGTGAGCAAGCTGATTTCCTTTGACTCTAATTTGAAGAAACACTTTTGCAGAACTTGCCAAGGCAGCACCCCCCATCATCTATTGGTGTGCATTTAATTCCCCCTGACACTGATGTGCTGAAACACACAATAAAAGCTTCAACTGACCAGATTAAACCATACACAGCAGTTCATCAGTAGTTTTACCACTTTCTCTATACATAGACACTGCCATATGGACAATGCTGTCAAGGATTTGCTGCTATCATTGTCTAATGCACTTTGAGACTCTATAGGAGTTCATACTATGCATTGTCAAGAGCACAGAATGTCTCATGGTAAATGGACTGTCTTCTGGAAAACATTTGATCTGGCTACCACATCCCATGCATTTTATTTCAAAGTGGTAGATTCAAAGTTTATTACACATTGCATAGTGTTGTGGTGTCAAACTTTGTATTGTTTTCCAGGTTAAAAAACCTACAATTCATGACGTCATCAACAGCAAGTCAAGATACTTAAACCACTCTCTTTCAATTTAAAATACAAATAATGTTAGAATTTTCCAAATATCACAAGTACTGTTATGATTTCTTCAAATAAAGCCTAACCCTGTAAAAGCCTAGCATTGTTTTCCCTTCAATTCAACACTGCATGAGAAAACCGTAAATGCATAAACCAGCAGTGTGCATCACGGTGACATTTTTGTCCTGTCTGCACTTGAGATGCTGTGGCCCGCTGAGAACACCCCTGGTTATAGTGTTTATTTGGCTGGAGGGGTCAGCAACTACCATCTCGCTGCCCTACTTTGCACTAGGGGGATTGAAGGGGTGGGGGTCAGAAAAAGTGATGAGGCATGTACACATTCTGGCAAAAGGTCCCTGGAGAGTGGGAATCTTGCTCCTCTGTGGCAGTGTGCAAAAGCACACTGGAGAGGCCACAGCTCAGATCCCTCACACAAGTACTAATTATGTGTGAAAATGTTCATTAAGTTCTGTGATTTCCTTGAGCAAATTCTTGCAAAGACAGCACATCGGCAGCACAAAATCAGTACTACAGTTTCTGGTTTTAAGAAATATGCCTATGAAATTTGTGTATTATGAAAAAGTTATGTCCTGTGCAAAACAGTAACATTACATTCAATGACATTAGATAATGATCGATAAAAACCATGCTTTGGTGGCTTTAATATATCTTATAGTCAAAACATTTATAATCAAGACATAGACCAGTTACCCACCATAGTAGTTTCATAATAAGAAGACAACATGAATCATCATTGGGAAGACATTTATTCCATGAATAGAGAAAGCACACACACACACACACACACACACACACACACACACATTTTCAGAACCGCTCATCCCTTACGGGGTCACGGGGAACCAGAGCCTACCCGGCAACACAGGGCGTAAGGCCGGAGGGGGAAGGGGACACACCCAGGACGGGACGCCAGTCCGTCACAAGGCACCCCAAGCGGGACTCGAACCCCAGACCCACCGGAGAGTAGGACTGCGGTCCAACCCACTGCGCCACCGCACCCCCCTTAGAGAAAGCACCTTCTTAATAAATGTGTATTCTGCAGAGATGAAGAAATGCATGCATTCAGCAGACACAGTCACCTGGTGTTTCTACATCCCCTCAGACAAAAGAGCAGAAAGAGGAAGGAGATAAAAACCCTGTACGTGTCACAAAATTAAACGGACAAGATTCTCTCATGATAATATAGACTTTAATATGAAGGAGTCAGTTAAATCAAAAGCATTTCAACCTTTACTTGAAAGAATGGCAAGATTTTAAACATTTATAGAGAGTGTATTTTTTGACTTGACTAGTAAATGACTCACTTCTGACGGGCATTGATATGATAATGCTGACTTCGATAGGCACGAGGAGAGCCCATGCCCCTGGAGGGGGATTCAGTCACCATTACGTCTCCAAATTTACATTTTGAACTTCCCCCCTCTATGGCTCTTTTATGTGCTGGGATCTGCCAAAACTTGTCAGCTGTACTGTGGTACAAAGGTGGGGTTTAACTCAAGCGTGCCGAAGAGACAGTGAGGGCGATATTTAACAATGTCTTTCCTCTCAACTCCAGCGCCACTTATGACTTCCTTGATCTCAATTACGGCACACATCCTCTGAGAGACAGAGTATCAACAGTAAGCCACATTACAAACATTCTGGGGCCGCCTACTGTCAATTCTCATTGGCATCCCAGCAGGCAGGTAAAGAGGAATGGGCGACTGTTCTCTAAGATCTAACTGATCTCTTTTGCTGCTGTTTTATCCCTGATATTACAATGATAGTGGACAGGAAACTAACATTTAATAACAGAATTCTTTTTCCTTTTCACCAGTGTATCAGATTTTGATGGTTAAATGATTTTTACAGGCAAAATATGCCTAGATTTCTTGTCAGTTGCTTGCCGCTCTTCTCCAATATGCCACTATCAACACATTTTAACAAGAATAACCACAAAGTACTACCTGCAAAAAAGACATAAGAATTACAAACAGGAATGTATGTTGGTCAGTCCAGTCAAATTATTTAAAGGTTACTTGTGCAGAATAGCTAATACACACACACACACACACATCTTCAGAACCGCTTGTCCCATACGGGGTCACGGGGAACCGGAGCCAACCCGGTAACACAGGGCGTAAGGCCGGAGGGGGAGGGGACACACCCAGGACGGGACGCCAGTCCGTCGCAAGGCACCCCAAGCGGGACTTGAACCCCAGACCCACTGGAGAGCAGGACTGTGGTCCAACCCACTGCGCCACCGCACCCCCTATAGCTAATACATACAGAGCATAATACAATACTAACATACGGAATAAAACACTTCAGCAATAAATAAGACATGATTTTTTTTTTTTTTATATATGTCACGACTCCAGGGTGTGAAAGCCCCAAGGTCTACCAGAAGCATCGCCTGAGATCCATAGAATTAAGCCAACACACCTGCTTTCAATTAACCTGATCAGTTTCCAGCCCTACAAAGGAAGTGAAGTCACTGCACTAGTTTGTGGACTCTTGATCAGCTCTTTACTACTTTCCCTGTGATTAACTGGTGACTCTTTTTCACTGACTGGTTTCTCATGTTACTGATTTTGTGTGCTTCTGTTCCAGTCCTGAGCTCCTGTCCTGTTTACACCAGTCTTTTGTGATTCTGTCCAGGTCCTGTGTACCACCCTATCTTTGCCATGCCTCACTGTATTAGTTCCGTTCATGCATTACTATTTCACTTATTGTTTAACACACCATGTGTCTCTTTTTGCTCTGTGTCTATAGTATCACCCATGCTCTTTAATTTTTGGGTGTCACTGTACACTGGTATTTATACTTTGCAGTGGAGATCATTGTGCTTTACCTCCATCTGGACAGTACAGTAAAAAATGTCCACGTTCATTTTACATCTGGCTGTTACAATGTAATGAGAATTCCAGTAAAAAAAAAAAAAAAAAAAGTTGTACGTTCAAGTCCTTCTGTTCAAGAAACCCACAGCAGCAAGGTAACCTAAAAATTATACAAATATCCTGTGTCCTGTATTACATATGGCCAAGTTGCAGGTGTGAAGAACTAAATTAGAACATACTGACAAAAATCTAATATTAATAATGTTTACATTATGGTCCAAGACCATGGCAGTTTAAGGTCACCACCCCCCTTTAGGCCTAGAGCTAGTCAAAAAGGGTTAATGACTGAAAATAGGTTAATTTAGTCCACTGGCAAATATCCTGGTGACAGATGATATTCCTCCTAGACAAAATGTATCTTCAAGCCACAACCATATACTGCACCTGTCTGAAAAGGCAGTTTTACAAATGAATGTAATGGACAGAGCACATTATCATACGATTTAATAGTTTCCGGTCCCCAAAGTCAACCTGCAACCTAAATGATTGCAAGTTAAGGATTTCATTTTCACTACTACCACCACACAGTCTCAAGAGATATTCTATTCCTTATTCTTCTAATCAAGCAAAGGTTACATTATTATTTTATGCTCCCTTGTCTCATTCTCAAAATAAGACATCATACAACATCTAAATCATTTTTTAGCAAAAGACTTCCGCAATGTAACATTGTATTACAGGGTATGCTGTAGATGTGATGTACCCAAGATATTCAGTGATATAACAGAATATCAGTGTAACTAATATTTAATGTATAATTCGTTATTTTAATCACATGATATTGTGTAGCATATTTATTGAAGAACTAATACTGAAACTAACTGACACGTAGATTTAAACTACCAATACCTTTTCAGTTACAACCTGGAACAGAGCATTTAACCTTGAACTTCAGTGAGTTAGTGAAATATCAAACTAGGTAAATGGGCAAGTACAAAATTATAATGTGTAATTAAGCTGCATTTTGATGAAATCATTTGCTCAGCAACTGAAGAACACCACATTGTGGTCACATGGGCTTAACACAAACTTTGGTCATAGAAACAATATCAAATAACAACTGTTATTTAACTTCATTAGGAAATCCAGATAATGTATCCTCATGCACAAATTCTAAATTATACTAAATGGAACCAATTTCACCCTTTCTGCTGCCAGAATACCCTGTGGAAGTACATGTGACTGACTACTGTACTGCCAGGCCCCCACACTGAAGTGATTCGCTGAGCCAGGTGATATACATTAACAAAGAGGACAGGTGGGGTCATGTGTGTCCCCCCCTGCCCCTGCAGCTGTAGGAAAGCAGATGTTTACCACTATAATTAGCACCCTCAATACATGCATCTTGCCTGGATGTGAAATCTGTTGTGACATGAGTTCAGCATGAACCTGCTAGGTTTTCGTTACAATATTTATACCAATACTTTTCAGAGATGATTAATGATGAACACAGACACAAAGTCATACTTCCCATGTTTTTATCATTTTCCCATTTAGCTGGCTGAAGGCATCCTTGCAAATGTATGAAAAATATTATCCTCCTATTGTTAAATAACTATAGCAAAAGATCCACAAAATGTGGAATATTTGAGTGTTTTACAGTTCACAAACATTGCAATTTTAAACCAGCTCTCCATCAGCTGCCCATTACAAAAGTAAAGTCCAATGAGGCCTACCTGTAACGCCACATGGGTCCACTGGCCCACAGCAATACGTCCCTTTGTCCTCATGGTGAGGTTGACTAACAGAGTATTGTTGTGATTATACTGAATCTGGACTGCGTCCTGTGAAATTGTCAGGATAAACCCCATCCGTCCCTCTGTGCTCTTTTCAATTATGGTCCTATGCATACCAAAACAGACAAAACAGCATTAAGGACACGTTACTGAAAAATGTACACTCACATTTCAATAAAGTATTACAGAACTTCAAACTTTCAGAGAATCTGAGGAACATAATAGGACAAAAAACATTAGTGTCCCTTAAATGTCCAAAGCTTGAATATTAAACAACAATTTTTTCTGAAATATCATTTTCAATTTACTGTACAGACTGAAAAAGATACTGGAGTTTTGTTTTGGACAATAACTTGTGAGTTTTAGGTACATGGGCAAACACAAAAGATAATAATGTGATTCTTTATCCACTGAATCTGATCCATTTTAATTTCTATAGTTTGGACAAACCTCTGAAAAGAGTGACAATATGATTTTAACGATCCCTGAAATGTTACTGTTTGAAAAGTGTCAATATTGTTTAAGCACCCAATGGCATGGCATTACAGGAAGATACAAGTGTATTGAAAATACAGAATTAATCACCATGTACATAGCAGGAGGTTCCGCTAGGCAATAAGCTTATTAAACTGGTAAAGCCGCTCTGACCACTTAAACTGAAGTGTGAAATATTTTGCATTTCCTACAAAATGTGCCTCCCCTTTCATCATCTGCACTTAGGGTGTGATGCTGTGACAGTCGTGAGTTTTCCTCTTCAGAAACCTTTCCTTTTTATTCCTTTCATCCCATCACCCGCTCTCAGCTATATAATTTTCTGCTCTGAAAAACAAAGCAGTCTTTGAGCTGATTTTTTTTTTTTTTTTTTTTGCCTCGAAACACTCTGGCAATTCTGATTCATTGATGTAAACAGGCCACAGCTGCCGATTTTACTGTACCACAAACAGAGTAGGAACATATTCCAGCGTTGCTGGATCTATTGTTAAAAATATTCTGAATTATTTTTCAAAACTGAGAGTTTCAAAAAAAATCAAGCAATTCCATACTAGATAGTTCTGTATTTAGAACAGACAGTGGACTAATGTTTTTAACTTGAACTCCCTGTTACAGAAAGAATCAAGCCAAAATAAAAAAAAAAAAAAAAAAAAAAAGCTATAAAATGACATGCCAGCAGTTTTGTGCACTTCTCAAAAAACTGAAAAGGAAAAACATAAACAACACTGGAAAACAAACATGTTGTACGTAAAGTTTTGCAAGGTTATTGCGAGTCCCAGGTGTGATTAAAAAAAAAAAAGAGAATACAGCACTTTACAAAGCAGCATTTTGAAAAGGCTAGTGTTTGGTAAACGTGCAACACATTTCTAGAAGTGAGCAAAAAATATCAAATGTTCAAGAGAAAACTAGTAGGGTTAGATGAACCCTGACCAAGTTAATTTACTTGATTTAACATTCTAAGAGCTAATTTAGCTGTCAGTTTTGTTGTGTTTAATATGATTAAAGTAGCAAAATCGTGTGACTGGAAATGGTACTGAATATGGTGCAGTGTAATTAGATAAGTTTAATCTCTTCTTGGATCAGTACCTTAGCACACTTTTGCCGGTATTAAGTTAAACCTTTCCATTAAGAATGCACACACGGTACATAAAAAGAACATAGGAACTGTGGGTGTAAACTAATGTCAAACAAAACAGCAGACACAGTTGCTACAGACAAAAATTAGTTTCTAGAGCATTGTAACTGATACAACTTAGATTCCTTATCTTGTAAACTGCCAAAGTCACACCTGCAATGAATCTCTGATTTTTAAGTAGGTACCAGCTGAGGAAGCTACTTACATTACAGTTTCTTGCTCAGGTTTCAGCCACATGGCTAAAGTGAACGACCCCATTAGACCCAGGTTCTGGGCATGAGGAGAAGTGAAACAGTTGCTTTGGTTCCAAAAGATGAGGCTGACTGAGCCAAGTGGGGACCCTGGCCGCAGGCTGTTGGGGTCCTCTGTCACACATGAGCCCAGGCCTGTCGCGAAAAGGTTTATGTAGGGCGGTGTTGAAGAACGATACAGGCACTCCTGCACACAGAACTGCTGGGAGCAGGTTAGGAGACCCTCTCTGACTGGGCTTGGCTGACAGAAAGCGCTTCTCTCCGGAATGCCGCAAGTGGATTTGGATGGTACAGTGGTGACGGTTTTATAGGCCCCGATATTCTCCAGCTTGGGAAAGTGGCCCTGGTGGCTGGCAGGCATACAGCAGCTCATGGAACAAAGCAATAACAGCACACCACTCTGCACCAGCAGCCAAATCATTCTCGATAGCGAAGTCGCCTCTCGATCTACCGGCCCTAAATAAGTAATGACGGTCATGCCGAAGGTGACATTTTTACAGTCCAATGCCTTGGGTTAAGGCCGCACAGCTTAATTGCACAATGTTCAAAATAAGGCCAAAGCTTCACATGATAGCCAGGATTCCCGAGGAATACAACCCAGGTCAAACCTGTGGAAAGAAAAGAGGGAAGGTGTGTCATTAAAAAAAAACACTGTCGCCTACTTTTAGGCTAAGCGACAGAGCGGACAATCTAAAAGGTTGTTACTGTCACTTTAATGACAACAATATCAGTACATGGACATGCTTGATGGAAGGAAAACTTCCATATTTCATGTAAGTACTACATAAAGTTTTAGTTATTACATCCAGGTTTCACAGAAACTACTGAATGTTATGTTTTTCCCATATCACTGGAGGAATATGCTTAATTATACAATAAGCTACGATTGAACAAGTAATTGTTCTAGAATGTGGGTCTCTAACAAGAGTGGGATGGCGATGGGAAGAAAGCCAACCCCCCCAGTATTTCTACATATCTTAGCTGAGTACTATAATTATACTCATTTTTTATTAGTAATAATATTTTGGTCCCTCAATACCGGATAAATTCTAGTGTCACTCACTGTGCAAGAATACAGCACCTTATTATAAGAGTTGCGTAGGTGGGTAAACTTTAACCTTAACTTAAGTTATATTATTTGTTCAGCAGCTGGTGCCACAAAATCCAGTCCGCTGCTAGTACTGCACCCTACGGTGTGGCCCCAAAGCCAAAGCAGTGGAATACACAAAATAAAGCACATTCATTGTTTCGTTCTGGCGAAAACAAGATTAATAATTTCTATTTTTATGCAAAAACCGAGGACATCTGATTTACCTCAGCCGGACCGGCGTGTGTGTCAGAAGAGAGACGGCTGACAAACCCGTTTGCTCGAAATTTCCAAACCCTTCAGAAAAAAAGTTTCTCCCGAGTCGTTTCAAAAATAAATACAGGCTACTTCATAGTATATATATATGTATCTTAAGCTGATACGTCTGAATTGTATCACAATTTCCTGCGTTTATTAAAGAAAACGTGAGGGGAAAAAAAGAGCGAGCTCTTACTTACCTAAAGACGTTGAGTACGCGGGGCGCGCGCGTCCTCCGTCTCGCGGCAAAGCTGATTAGCGCCGGCGGCCATCTGGACACGGCTCGAGCTCAGGACGAGTGTAGAAAAAAAACTTAAAACATGAAAACGCGTGTCATAACATTCATTCAACAAACAGGTTCCGAACCCTGTCAGAGCCATGTAACGTCAATGATGGAAACATGAAGGGGAGATAATTGGTTTGGTGGTCCGGCCAGGGTGACAGATGTCCTATTGGCCAAACGCGCGCGCGTCTCGGTCCGTCAAGTGCCTCTCGTGGTTCCCAAACGCCGGCCGCCGTCGCTAAGCAACCCTGACTCGAGACTGAGCTCCACGCTCGGGTGCTGAACCCGGGACAATAGCAGAGGATCAAATGAAGGATGAGGGCCTTTGACAGCATAAACTTTTCCTCCAAACTAAGTACCTGTTGTTCGCTCTTGTGTCGAATAAGGTTCGTTCGCCAACATATTCATGATTCATTTATGCTATGAAGTGAGATTGTATATAATATAGTGAATAATCTTTCCAGTGATGCGATTATTTAATTCCATGGAACTGTTTTTGAAAAATTACGGATTTTTCCTTAAAATACACTCAGTACCTACATTTAAGCCACTCCAGTGCTAGTGGTAGCCAGAATTAAATGCACAGATTTTAAGGAGGCTAGTTAATATCTTAATTTTCTAAAATATTAGAAAATTATGTGTTACCAAATGCCATAATTGCCTTCTAGTGAACGTGCCTGGGGTCAGTCACTCACCAAAGCTACATCCCTCCTAACCGCATTTTGCCACTTCCCTCGAAAACACCCGGAAACCTGCACTCTTTAGGATACACATTTGTGAAATAAAGATACTCTGAGAACACACACACACACACACACACACACACACACACACATTTTCTGAACCACTTGTCCCAGACGGGGTTGCGGGGAGCCGGAGCCTAATCGGGCAACTCAGGGCACAAGGCTGGAGGGGGAGGGGACACACCCAGGACGGGACGCCAGTCCGTCGCAAGGTACGCCAAGCGGGACTCGAACCCCAGACCCACCGGAGAGCAGGACCCGGTCCAACCCACTGCACCACCGCGCCCCCCACTCTGAGAACAGAGTACTGTAATATGGTCTGAAATGCAAAGTCTTCCTTATGCACTAATAATGTTGGCTAAGCACAGATGGCAGTGATACAGTGTTGTGCATTCAACATATGGAAACAAATGGAAGAACAGTCATTACAATTCCAGAAAAGTTGATCTACTAATCTTATTTGAACAGCTACACTTGCCTTTGTGAACAAAAGACACTCCAACTACATTTTAATTAAGTGCATTTAATGACCTTAGGAAGATTAGTGCACTTGCCTAATAATCAATAAACTACACTAGAGCCAGTTTTTGCCCAGCTTAAAGGAGCAATTTTATAATGGATGCACCACTTCCATGGAATCTGAATTCTTCACCTGATTCAAGGAACCATCAAGGCACATATCTAGCGCAGCTTGTGAAACCCAAAAAAAGAGAGGGGGACAGAGGAAACACATCCCAACATCATAAACACGGAATACCTACCATTTAAATATTAGTCAGATTTACGACAAAACAGTACAGGCTGAAGTGTCTGTTTATTATGAATACTGAGGGAAATACATGTTAAGCATACACACACACACACATTTTCAGAACCGCTTGTCCCATACGGGGTCACGGAGCCTACCCGGCAACACAGGGCGTAAGGCCGGAGGGGGAGGGGACACACCCAGGACGGGACGCCAGTCCGCCGCAAGGCACCCCAAGCAGGACTCGAACCCCAGACCCACTGGAGAGTAGGACCTGGTCCAACCCACTGCGCCACCGCGCCCCCCTATGTTAAGCATAATTTATATTAATAGAAAGATGACTGATACATGTGTTATTCTGTGAAAAAACTGATAGAAAAAATTAAAAGAATGTTACATTCTAAAATCTGATGGAATTGCATTACATAAAACAAAACAAACATTACATTTTATAATACAAGGAAACAAATAAAATACAGTATATGCTTAAAATATTTGCCATGTGCGGCTTAGCGGATTAATTGTATTCCTATAATAGAAATTCATATGGTTACATCTACTGTGATATGTTGTAGGTACTGGAGTTTTTTCACACAATATTTAAATTGTTTCTTCCATACACAGAATTACAACTGTCCTAAATCATGGCATCACGTTTTCCTTTCCTGATATTGATTTTTCTTAGGCCCTGTCTTGCAGGCTGGCCTGCGAATGGATGCCCAGAGTGTTGAATTTAAGCTGGGTATTGCTATGATCTCTCTCTCTCCTCCACAGATGCATGGAGCACGTGTGGAGGAGACTCCTCTCCCATCTACTGGACTTCTCAGGAGATGCACCCTCATAGTTTAACCCAGCAGTATGCCGGATCCACTTCCTGAATTAGGGATCCACAAAGGGAGACACTTCAGAGCCTATACTGGAATCACTGGGCACTAGGCTAGGAGAGTACACTATGAACAGGGCATAACCAGGCTATTGCAGGGTTACCACACACACACACACACACACACACACACACACACACACACACACACACACACACATTGAGGCACCTTAGCTGTTCACGTAGAAGGCATATCTTTAGACTGTGGGAGGAAACCAGAGCACCTGCTTTAGTTCAGAATAAATGAAAACTTTTGATGTAAGGGATAAATATCACAACTTAATGTGAATATATATTACACAGCAGATGCCAGTTTGAATAATTCACTTATGGCTAACGCCAATGGCCTCTTTCTCCATGTACTTTACACTTTGCAATGTAGGCAAGGTTTGTTAGTTTTTATGTTGACAGCATAGAAGGATGACAAATATAATTATTTAAATATATAAGCTGTATTTCTTTAATGTGTCTAGGTAAAACAGATGAGATATTTGCAGGAATTAAAATCATTCCAGTAGATTATTAGAAAAATTACACTGGTGAAAGAAAAATTGCAAATATCTGCATCCATCTGTATTAAAATGAAACGGGAATCTTAGGTGAGGAAAATCCGGTGAATAATTTAGCACTAAAAAAAATTATCCCTTCCTGAGTTTGTACTACAGCCAGGTGCAAACCTCCCCAGTTGTCTTTAAAATTTCCAGCATCCTGCAGTCAGGTTCATGCCTTCTCCACCTTGGATCACAGCTACTTCCTTTGCTGACCAGATGTGGATCCATCTGGAATCCAACCGAAAGATACCTCCTCCTACTAGTTACTCCTTTAGATGTCAGAAGTCAGAAAATGCATGATGTACCTGAATATATGAATAGATATTATACACAAGCTATTTAAAACTGTGAATTTAAACCAGGACTGGGAAAACCAGGCTTCTACGCAAGGTATCCAATGGATGGGGGTCTCTTCTGTTACCAGGCACTCATGGTATGTATACATACATCTTCTCTCACCACTAACTCCAAAACACAATGTGAGAGATTTCTGAACTGTCTGGAGTAAATTCTAAAACCCAGTAAAATTCACATGGCCAAATCCGGGGAGATTCAAACATACAACCTCAGAACTGGGAGGTGCCGGTTCTGAATGCTTGGTAGCGCTTGAGTTGCCACCGTGGCAATTGAACCGATCAGCCGTCCACGTGGATAAAGGGAAGGAAGAAGGTACTTTGAACAGCCATAGAGACAGAGACGGACACTACGTCCATCATGCCCACGACCTCGCGCCTGGTGCCTGCACCTGCCACTAAGCACAGAGGTAGGGTATAAAGAGGCCGTCCTGCACACCTGGTCGCGGAACCTCTTAGAGCGAAACCGCATCTCCTGCGTGTCAGCAATAATTCGTGTTCACGTACTCACCCTCCTTGATCTCCTTCGTTCCTGTCCACTTGTTCTTGCTTTCTCTTCCTGGCTTCTGACCCTTGGCTCTGCTCCTTCGACTACGTCTTCCGTCTCATCCTCAGAGCAACGTCTGCTCATCGGTCGACCCAAGCCTGTCCCCGACAACGTGTCTTTCCTGCTTTTTGGTTGTGCTTCCAATGAACGAACCCGCAATTGGGTCCTCACCAACTCCTCAACCTCACGTCGTCAACAATGACAATGTCACTTTGAAGAAGCCGAAGAGGAGCCCACATTACGGCCATCAGAGGGAGTGTAAAGACGAAAGCATGAGAGTAGCACAGTGACATTTTTCTGTAATGTGTTCTATTACATTTATGTGTATGTGACATTTTGATATAACTCAACAGTATAATGGCAAGACGTCATTTATAATCAGCAAAAAGAAAAAAACGTGCTCAACTTGGCCTTGGGTGCTTGAAACTTCTGCTGTATGTTGGATTTTGAACAATGATGGGAGAAGACGCTTCAAGCTTACCGAAGGATGAGTCCGTCCCAAAAAATAAAGTCTTTCGGTAAGCTTGAAGGGTCTTCTCCCATCATTGTTCACGATGTCAAATTTCCCATTTACTGCATGTAACACATTACTTATGGTCTTAGTCTTCTTGCCCATGATTAGCATGAGTATGAGGCTCTAGCTCATTTGATGCAGATTTAAACTGTTCAAGTACAAGTAAAAATACAGTTTCTTTCTGTCCACTGGTCGTCCAGCCCATTTCCTTCTCGAGTACCAAGGATATGCAGCACTGGGGTGTCAGAGCTCTGACGATTAACACCTCGGGAGTGATCTACTAGTAACTTTTCACGGTTAAGTAGTTTGGAAAATACAGAAATGCCTTTTCTTCACCAGGGCAAGTCATTGGCTGCTTTAGGGAAAGATAAACAGAGAGAATGCACTGAGAGATAATGGTGGGAATTCACAAACAGCATAAACAAACAAATCTTTCAAAGCAACACAAACAAATGTAGGTCATTTTTTGACAGCATCTACTGTTATGCAAGCTTATAAATGCATGCAAATGAGAAAAGTTTCACATTAAAAACAGCGGTTAACTTTATGCTTTCTGTGGCACTTTTTTCAACACAGTATAATAATTAATAATGAGAAAGTAATTAAGTGATTGTTCAAATATTCCGATGCCCTTAAAACAGGCGTAAATGTGAACGTGCGTGCTAAAATAGCTGAGTTAAAAGTACTCAAGTTTTGGGTCAAAATGTAACAGAATACGCAATGGGTTGTTTCACACAAACTTGCTGAGTTTCATCCCATTATTACCATGTCTTACCATGATGTACTACTATAAGCCACTTCCCTGTGCTGCTTGTACAGAACCATTTCTGCAGACATCACTGGAGAATTTTCATTGTTTTTAATCACCTGGTGCCTTGGTTAAAACCATCACCCATCAAGCAGGGTCATCTCCATGACCCATTAAGCTGGGTGAGGTTGTAAACCAGCAGGTGTTCTGTCCCCTGCTGACTCAGTGTGGGTTTCTTTTAATCCATCATTTTGTGTAACGTGTGTAATATCAAAAAATAAGTTTGTGAGTACAGAAATTCACAAGGATGCTTTTGGATGAAAGAAAAAAACATTTCACGTATGTACACACACACACACACTTTCTGAAGGGTTGTGGTGAGCCGGAGCCTAACCCAGCAACACAGGGCGCAAGGCACTGGTGGGGGAGGGGACACACCCAGGACAGGACACCAGTCTGTCGCAAGGCACCCCAAGCAGGGCTCGAACCCCAGACCCAACAGATAGAAGGCCCCAGCCAAACCTGCCGCGCTAAAGCACCCCCTTCCATATGTATGTATATCCAATGAAAAATTTCTACACAAAAAAAAACTTATGAATAAACTCTGCAGGGGGAGGTACCCATAAGATGAATGCCATGGTTCCTACGACAGTTCAGACTGAGTGTATATCTGACCCGTGCTTCCAATGACCTCTGATGACATTATCACCTAGCAACATCCCTGATGGAAACTACACTGAATGCCAGGTGTGAGATGTGATTGTTGCATTATGTCAAAAGCGTAAAATCACTGCTGTAAGTCTCTGGATAAAGCTATCATTTCAGACGATAAGAAAAATGCAGTGTAAATTAAGTTTGTCCAATTACTTCATATCAGTGTCACGGTGAGAATCGCAGTCTAGGATAAAGTAGTGGCTGGAGCAGCGGGTCTGTTCTGTGTCAGTGAGCAAGTGAAAACAGCAGGTTGGCGCACAGTGGTCTGGAGCCATTCCACTGCGTCGACTGGTCCGGGCACGCGAGAACCTGGCCCATGTTTCCCTCCTGGACCTGTCCTGGACCAAAATCCTTGGCAACATTCATGCACTCCGTAGAAGGATGAATTTGCTTTTTCATTTATATCAGACGTGTCCGCTGTCATGTTGACACTCCCAGTGCTTTTTACACTCTCACAACCCAACCTCGAATGACAAAACGAATAGATTTTGCCCCGGGAAATCTTTTGCACAGATGTAAACCAAAGCCACGCAGCAGTTAGGCAGTAGTTACTGGGTAGTATATTGTTAGTCTTGTCTTGCAGCTGAAGCATCCAATGTTGAGTCCCACAGCCTCCTTAATACCCTTGATGAAGACACTTACCCTGAACTGCTCCAGTGAAAATTGCCCAAGTGAATAAATGAGTAAATCTTTGAAAATATCTTAGTGAACACAGGAATAAAAATTGACGCAAAAAAAATTTCCATCACTTTTTAAACCTACTTGGAACTTTGGAATCAATGAACGCCAAGGGAAATGTG
Organism: Scleropages formosus; assembly: GCF_900964775.1. Classification (NCBI taxonomy): domain Eukaryota; kingdom Metazoa; phylum Chordata; class Actinopteri; order Osteoglossiformes; family Osteoglossidae; genus Scleropages; species Scleropages formosus. The sequence continues at coordinate 10,747,108 of NC_041820.1, read as the reverse complement.
ATACTAAGATGTATGCATACAGTACACGCTGCCGCACCCATTTGTTGTGTCGGAGGAGAGGGGGCTCTGCGAGGTCATTACCACCGTGTGGTTCGTGCTGCGGAAGCCCAGGAGAGCAGCAGGATGATACTGAGAAATGAACTGAGCCTCATTGGAGTGGAGGAAAAAGAAAAATCAGCTGGGCAAAACTGCTCAAATAGGTGTTACAAGTACTTCACCAGCAACCTTGAACCTTTGACACTTGAACCTATGGAAAAATATGTGTTTTTAAATTTTTCCTGATTACTCAGTGGCGCAGTGGGTTTGACTGGGTCCTGCTCTCTGGTGGGTCTGGGGTTTGAGTCCCATTTGCGGTGCCTTGCGACAAACTGGCGTCCCGTCCTGAGTGCGTCCCCTCCCCCTCCAGCCTTACGCCCTGTGTTGCCGGGTTAGGCTCCGGCTCCCTGCGACCTCGTGTAGGACAAGCGGTTCACATGATGTGTGTGCGTGTGTGTGTACTCAGTGGTGGTCTGGAGTCAAATGTGGAAGGCATTGGGACTAAGGTTACGTAAATCCAAGGGGAATAACAATGCATCGCAAGGCTCTCATACACACTCAGTCACAGAGCCACACAATTCGGCCAGCTGACAGCTGCTAATTTACCTGAGCAGAACGTTCCGGGACGTGGGAGAAAACCAGAGAATCCGGAGAAAAATCACAGGAACACGAGGACCCAGAACAAGTAAAATCTGGAGCCACAGACCTGGGGTGGTTCCAAAGCCAGAACTCGAAAATGGTGAGGCTGCAGTGTGACCTGCTGGGCCTCCAGGGCACAATTAAAACCTGTAAGTCATAAAGTGAAATAATTAGCTGTCGAATAGTGAGCTGCATTAGTGAGTACTGTACCGATCAGAAACATGCACGATAAAATGCCATCAGAACGCGTTTGGATCCTAAGCACGGGTGCGATCCGAGAAACTCACGCGATGTGCCCATCTTCTTCTGCTACTCGCTGTCGATAGGGCCTCACTGGCTCTTAAATTTCCTACATAGAGATATTTCCTGTCAACAGCAAAGGCCACACACATCGTACACCGTTGCTTTGGGTTTCCGTGACGAACTGGCAGGGACAAAGGGACACGGACTTCATATAAGGCTAACAAAGGCTTGTAACGATTTTCCTCGTTGCGTTCGTATCACGGGCTTCTCCGGCGAAACTGCATTACTGCAGGTCTGCTCTCTCTGCATCATTATGTGAGCGAGGAAAGCGTTAAAGGAGCCATTATAAATGCTGTCGAGCACTTTTAGCGTTCCACAAGGTTAATGACAACGGTACTCAGTGGCTGAAATGCTCAAGTAGCTTTTATTGTATCATAATAATGAATCAATGGCATAAAGATAAAATAAAATAAATGAACTTCAGAGGCAAGGAGTAAAACTGTTCGTACCGCAGCGCAAATAAAAAGCAGAGCCATTGGGCCCCATTCGATGATATCTTATGATGTCATCTTCTTGAAAAATATTTGCCTACAGGTCACTGCTCTCTATTTTAAAGCCTTAAATGCTTTTGCTACAGAACATTAAATCTCCCCACATTATATGGTACATAATGGCAGGAGGGGATTGATCTTACCCAGACTGGGAATGCTGTCTTTGGGTTAGTTAGTCTGTGTATATGTTGTGGGTTTTTGCTGACAACTGCTTTTGAAATAATTTGTGACGGGACAGGTTCAGCGAAAGGAAAATTACATGCAGCTGGTTTTCATTCTGAAAGCACGGGGCGCTTGGCAGAATCGAAATAATTTTAAAACACGGGCGTTTAAAGAATTGCTAAATATATATTGTCCTGTATTTTTTTTAAGTCCACGGTATAATGAAAAGTGTTTTTCCAAACAGCAGCTGGTGCTATTGCAGCACAGTTGCCACCCATGTGACGTGGTTAAAGATGTTTTCTTTTAATTGCGTGGAAGACGTGCTGCACGGAAGGGATTGCTCCTTTGTCTTCGAGGCAGCGCACGCTTTTGGAAGTGTGTGTCAGTGGTCAGCGCCAGTTAAGCAGGGATTATGAGAGGCAGATCAGTGTGAACAGCTGGAGGGCTGCAAGCAGTGTGGCAGAGGGCCTTTGTAGAGTTGCAATGTTGGGAACTTGTCTTACATCTCGATGCCTGGTCAGGTGCCTGAGGGGAAGGAGGCTGATTATCTTCTCAGTGGACATGCCTTAAATATTGTATTAGGCTGTCAAGGGGCTTTCTTCTGCTCTCTTTTTTTATTTATTTTTTTTTTTGTAAGGAAATCGGTCCAGATTTGCCATGGTTTTACACCTGTGCAAAATTTGTTACCTTTTTCGGAACGTGCGAGAAGAAAGATTTAATTAAGGTGGTAAGCTGTGCTAAGTCACTTTGGAGATAAAACACCAGCTAAGTGAATTAACTGTTGAATTACGTCTTACGCTGCATAGCAACCGCAGCCTATCTACTAACACACTTTTGGTGGAGTGTAAATAAAAACACATTTCAGGTGTAGCATCACAGAAATAAAACACGGGGTGGAGAGAAATGTGAAAACTGGAAGCATGTTTAATATTGCTCTACCATTATCCTGAAAGGCATAATTGGAGTTACACAACTGATCGTAGTTACAGAATCATAGGTCTCTCTTTTTGCATTGAACAATATATACAATGTAAAATAAATACATTTACACAAATGGACATATATTGCTGGAGCACACTTTATGATACACATCACAAAAATATACAGTTAATTGTTTTACAGATGTGGAGCACATCTAGAACTACAGACATGGTTCTCACTACATTTTGTTTCAGCAACTCCTGGACTGAAGATTTTATATTTATATTAAGCTTTTAAAATGATTTCATATCTTTCTTTCTCTTTCTTCACTGTTGTCACCTTTTTTTTGCATGTAAAACTGCCATGGATCTTCATTTGTCATTGTCTGGCAGATATATACCACTGCATAATTAATACCACAACCGACACCCATAATTTGTTCTCTAATAAAAAATAGCAGTTGTTTGTACATTTCATCTTATTACGTCTATCATTTAAAAGTCCAGTAGATACAGCATTTTGATCTAATCCAAACACAAAAGTGCAAATTCTGTGTGTTGCACATCATATTGCTTTAAATAAGAAAATATGCTGGAAAAGTCAAAGATGTCCTGGCTAAATGACATACCCTTTCTATACTGAGCATTTGTCTAGGGTGTTGTGTGGAAAACACACAACGAAACATTCTCATTGTGATTTAAGCCAAAAGCAGTGGCTTGCTGTCCAACAATGCCAACTGTGACAATTTCTTCTCCATGAAAATTTGGGCTTGTGTCAATATTGTTATGGCATCTGCCTTCATTTTGTATTTGTATAAAGTTCTCCTTTGTGTATATGACTTACTCCGTCAGGATGAATGATAGAAGATTCAAATGCTTTCTGATGTCCTATGAGATTATTTTTCATGAGAAGAATCAAGCCTTCATTTCTCATGTTCAAACACCACTGATGAAAACCAGCTCGGCTTAAATTGCCAGTTAGAGACTGTTTTAACATCTTTCATCCCCTGTTCATCCCCTCATCCCCTTTTATGTCCTGTTATATATCCAGTACATAATGAGATAAGAAACAACTTAAAAGAAAAATCCCCAAAGAAAACAGCACCATTTCCCCAAATTTGCGTATGTGAAAAGCCAACATATCATCGACAGCAAGATCCTTCAAGTTATTTACCATCTCATGAGTTGCTACGGATGATTATAAAGTCTAGGATCACAGAACAGTTATCGCTCAAAACCACAGTCTATTTATATAGTTTTGTTAGCTAATGATAGATACACGGTATTTATAGAACAAGACTGAAGGAAGAGAAAAACCCACAGTCCCCCATTTCGTCCTTAAAAAAATTATTTATTCTTTTTAGGTTTTGAGTTTTTTTTTTTTATTAATATTATTATTTTAATAAGCACACAAAGTTAAAGCGATAGTTTTGGAAATGGTTTGCACCAAAACAATTTTTGTCCTTCGCAATCTCAAAGAGTAAAGTTAATATAACAATTGGACAGATAAGCATGGAAGGCATTATATACAGCACTTTATAAAAAAAGAAAAAAATACATAAGATTATGTTCCAAGTACTCAAATTCTGATTTTTGTTTCCCTTAACCCTAAGATATACATTATTATTCTACAAGAAATTGTTACACAAATGATCCCATTTTATATGTTTTACCTTGCTTTAAAGTTGTTATCACTTATACATCAGTATAAGAGAGTATAGAGATATGGTTTTGGATCTGTTGATCTAGCAGTTACTAGGAAGAGCCTTATGATCAGATAGGTATTCAAGAGTACACTGCTGAATTCTCCTGAGGATTTCTACATCCATTTTTGTCTCTAACTCTACCCTGGAGTCTAAAAAAGCATACCACACTAGAACTGGAATCACCACGAAAAGTACACAGCAACATTTTTTAAAGTAACCGAAGAAGGGAAAGGGAAAGGAAAACAACAGAAAAGGTTTTATAAAAGCACAGCAAGAGTGGAACATTTTAAAGCTGAACTACATTTTTTTTCTTTTTTTATTTCAGTCCAATAAATTGCCTTAGGTTAGATTTATAATCTGTTATTTTACAATATACAATGCTTCTGAAGGTTCTGAAAGTATGCGAAGAGCTTACTAATATTGATATATTTGCTATGGAACGTGATGTACATAAAACTCTTCTCAGTACCGTTTTCCTTTCATCTGCAGCTAGTCAGCATTCTTACATCACATTTTTACTCTATTACTGTTGGTTCTTAATTTTGAAGATGCCAAAAACCATGAATTATACATTCCATTAGTGTTGCCGCTACCAGCGTTGTCTTTCATAAGCAGCAGTTAATTTATTGCCATAAGATCATGTGATGTTTTTTTTCCCCATTTCTTTTTTTTTTTTTTTTTTTTTTTTTTTTTTACAAAATGGTATTCAGTGAAATTTCAGGTATAGGACCTAACTAAACAATACAAAAGTAAGTTTTGTACAATGCATGTAATTTAATAATAGATGGCAAATACAGAGGAAAGAGTTGAAGCATGTTGCTGAAAAAATAGCATCCTTGACTAAGACTGGCACAAACACAAATTGCATATATTTTAATATGCATCTTCCTTTTAAAACACTATTGCTCAATTAAAGTTCCCAGAAAGTTGGCAAAAGCAGTTCTTTTTTTTTTTTTACAAAAGAAACATAGTTATGAAAAAAATAATTTAACAACCATCTTCAGTTTCATATTTTTATATGTTTTATACACACTATCCTTCATTGCTTCTTTAGCCACATCCAACAAAAAGCATCAAAGAAAAGAAAAACAATAAATTAGTGTTTTGATTTTTCAGTGCAGTGTCTCTCATATATTGCATGAACGACTAAAGCTTCAACTATTCCCTGAACATATTAGAATAAAACTGGAAAAGAAGCATATAATTATTTGGAAGACCTGAAAGAAAACATTTAGGGAAGCGAATGGCTGATCCAGGTGGAAAATGCATTAAGGGACTGTTTTTGTAGGCCTCAGCTTACCCAATGCGAACTGCTGCTTTGAAATTGAACACTGTGCTCCATCAGGGCAGCAGGGAGTGACCACATGTGTCCATCCCTGTGTTGATGGGGACGTTACGGCCTGTGACATTAGTTTGTTGGCATCCATCGAATGGATCTCCTTCCTTTGGCAGGGCTGGGCTCTTCCTCACCTTTTCTTCGGGATTCTTTGTGAAAAAACAAAATCAGTTTTGACAGCAAAAACACAAAAAAAAAAAAAAAGCTTCAGAAACTCAGAAGCTCAAGTTAAAAGCTGGTTCAGTCACTGCTAAGTCTTATCAGTGCAGTCTTTTTCTTCATTTCACATTTTTGTCAATAATCACAATTTATCGTAGTTAATATATATTATTGTCATCGATAGTTACGAATACTGCTGCGCCTGCTGTCGTTATGTTGTTATTTATTACAGTTGAAAGACGAGGTCCCGCTGTTGGTGAAAGAGAGTCTGTATCTTCTTGGTGGAGGTGGTGGAGGAAGCCGTGGGGGCCAAAGACCTCCGGTCGATCTCTTGGGAAAAGGAGACACGGTGGGTGGAGGAGGTGGGGCTGGGAGCTTGGAGTCACACCTTAGCCTCTAGCAGCTCCAGGAAGAGTTTGTGCATGGGCACCTTGCCGTCCTGCTTGATGCTGTAGAAGTGCTGCACGGCCTTAGTGGCGGTCTGTCGGAGCAGGGGCAGGGTCATCAGTAGCTTGCCAGCCCGCCGCGGGTCCTCGGCGTGCTGCCCGGCTTCGTAGTCCTGCAGGGCCTCGTGCAGCACGTCCTGGAGCTTCTGCACTGCCTCCACATCCTCTATGTGCATGGAGTCTGTCCACAACGGGAAAATCGCACGACAGGTCATTAGCACAAGAACAAGTCATATGGTACAACAATTTCTTTTCAGCCAGTGATGTCACAATGCAAACAGTAGAAACATTACGGAAGGCATTTAATTCCTTAGTAAGTTACTTACTGTGATTGACAAACAGTATATGTGGGGATAACATATTCATACAGAGTATGTATTCACAGTAAAATTAGGACTGCGGGGAAGAGATTTTCATGCTACAAGAGCAAGGCTGACCAGCAGCACTGAGACACAACCGCCATGAAAGACTAAAGGAATAAGAGTTTGATCGAAACGCAACTACTGCTTTTATTTGCTCATTGAAGTGAAGAGAGGTCATACTGGCAAAGTAAGGTACATGTCTCTCCTGAGCAGCGGGAGGCAAAGTATCAGTGAAAGCTCCCTGAGCTAATGTCACAGAATACATGATATTGGTGGATATTCTTCATTTGCGCACATACTCAGTTCATTCATGGCTAACACTGTGTGCAGTCCTGCGCAAACACCAGAGCTATTCTCTGTTTGCTTCTGCATCAGCGCAGGAGCACTGAGCTACCGCTTGCCAATATTTATCATCTGCGGACTGTTAATGGTTCGGGAGTCCCTCCGGGGCCTAGGAACGAAAGACACGGGCGAAGAGTGAAGGGACGAAAGCTAATGTCACAAAGGTGTTTATCAGCTAGACTTTTTTTTGACCGAAATACCCAGAAAGCTCCTCTTTGTGCTGCAGCTATGGGGCTCGCCATTGTCGTGTATAACGAAAATGCAGAAGGTACGCAAAAGGTCACTTGTTCTTTAGCCATAATGTGAGTATTCACACCACAGTGAAGCAGACAGTCACAGTAGTTCCAGGTGTATTCCACTGAAATGAATGAAGACGAACAAAACCACTGCACTCAGGCTGAAGTTTCCTCAGTAGTGATGTGTATGTTGCTTTAAGGTATAGTTCGATATTCTAGCCTTTTGGTGTCTGGGGCCTGCACTCCCATCTGGAATTCAGACAGTGAGGTCTTCCTTATTCATCAGTCACACAAGCTTTGGGCACCAGAAAAAAAGTGACCTGTGATCCGACAGAAATCCCTGAGAGAAACTGCTTACCCACACCTTTCCGTGAAGGATGCAGAGCCAGCGTGGCTATCAATCTAGCTATCACTACTGGAAGTACACTTGGACACCTAAGGATCCTGGCAAAGATATATTTCACTGTCTTTCCTCAAGAATTGGATTTCCTCTCTGTTGCGGAGAATGGATGCCACGTAATGGCAAATTTCTTTCATTGAAATGAGTCATGATGACTGCTGACGCACCCAATCATTGCCTTTGAAACAGAGAGCATGGGGCCTATTGGAGGGACTACGTTCAATCAGACTTCCCTGACAAGGAAGGGACAAAAATCTTTGCGCCTCGTCAAATGGATTAAGTTGGACAGAAAATTACCTGCTAATTCGCAAATAGATATTATATCCCATGGAAAGGGACTTGACTTTAAATAGTTTTGTTAATTAAAATGTCAGAAAACATTGCATATAATGTAATGCATGCATAAGGAAGATCTAGTGAATGTAAGGCAGGAATTAGTATGCATGCTATGGGTTCCCTGCCAACGATATCGTGTGGAGATCAATGAAATAAGGGCTAAGACAATAAATTAATCTATCTGTCAATTAGTATGCATACAATCTATCTGTTAAACAGATGTCATTTGATGCTATATATGTATAGTCATAGAGCATGTGCACTGCATATGTACATGTATGTTTGTTACAATGTTATCTAATGTATGTTTGTTGTATTTTCCATTTTCCAATATGACATATGAATATATGATATTAAATTCATAATTTATACACTAAACTGAACACTACAAGGCCTACAGTACTTTGTTTTTCGGTATATCTTAAATGAGCCAGTTAGTATAAATTAGGTACAATTACTTTCCCTGAAAGACATTGGGTGGGATTTAGAAGATTACTTAAGGACACTGCCCCTCGAATGCTATTTTTATTTTTTCTTGGTGTTTGAGTCTAAAATTTGTCCCTAGGCTCTCAGTACTTTGACAGTTGAACCCAGAGCACTTTCTCACACCTGCAGCAGTCTTGGATCTGAGTGTCTTATTTTCCTGCCCACCACAGATTGTGGGGAGAATACAGGCTGGTGGCTGTGTGCTGAAACAAGACAGAAGCTTTGAGGCTTTGGGTACTGATGCCATAAATTCTGTTTTGATTTGCTTTTACCACTACTGCTCAAACTTTAATGCTCATACATACTTAACTATAAGCAATGCCATTTTAATTAGCTTCAAATGCATCTTGAAAGAAACTCATGCATCTGTTCATAGAAATGTTAAACTTTGTTTAAACTATTCCTATACCATTTGTCCAGTGCAAGCATAGCGGCAGTAGTCCCAGGCTGATAGTTGCAAAATGATTTCTTAAAAAAGAGCTCTTTTAAAAAGTCGACCGCATTTTTAGGGGTGCACTTTGGGCAGAAGGGCCCAAACAGTATGCCATCCTCCGCGAGCAGGCAGGAGCAATCTGCTTTTTCATTTTTCAGCCTGGCTGAGCTCAGCCTGAGATTGATCGTCACATATGGCCCCAGAAAACAAACTGTCAATACCTTGAGCGTGGTAGAATTTGAACAAATAGCCGCTCGCCCATTCAAGCCACTGACTGCGTCCCATTTAACAGATTTTATTGACAGTTTCCTTCTTGTAATTAAAGGGAAAACTACTGGCCAGCAACCAAGATAAAGTTCAAAGATGGGGTCACAACAAAAGGAGATACGGGGCCACAGCATGGCTGTCGATGGCGGACAACATCACAGCTTGATATTGACGCCCAGGTGCCTAATGATCGCCACCTTATTAAAGAGGGATCTGAGGTGAACTTTATGCAAATGCTGAGAGGGCCCACAATAATGCTTTTGGGAAATGCAGATAAAGGTTTTTGATGGGAGGGGGCTTTAGAGGAGCTTTTGCATGTGTAAGTTATCTCTCTGTAGCGCCAAGTGGATGGGCTGTGTGTCAGTCCACTGACAGGTGTGCCTTATGAAAAGTCATCCGGCAACAAGAAGGTGCCACGACAAGGAAAACTGTTCCGGCAGTCATGCTAACGTACCCACCTGAATTAGCAAGCGCAATAGCTTTGAGGGTGACAAACTCTTCCTTCTCCAGTTTCATACTCTTGTATTTCTTGACCAGCTGCAGGATGGCATTGTTGAGGTCCAGCAGGCCAGCGAGCTTAGACTGATCTTCGTCCATGATGTAGTCTTCGGCGTACACGAGCTTGTCCTCAAAGGACAGCGAGCGGTACACAACTCGTAAAATTAATATCTCCATCCATGCACTCTGCAATAAACTCATCTGGTCTGCCAGTGAAAGTGTGGAAAAGCCTGGGGGGGAGACAGACAAATGGTTAAGGAGATAGGATTACACTTAAGTTGCAGCAAGAAATATTTATTTCAAATTATGAACAGATAAACTGAGAGGATAAGTTAGCTGTATTATAACGTTAACAGCATCTAAGGGCCATGTGATTTAGCCCCTGTGTGCCCCAAACTCAAGTCCACACCCAGACCGCATTTCGTGAATAATTCATAAAACAGTCGTGCATAATTTCTATCTTTGACTGAGCTTTGCATCTTGCCAGACAAGAGCAGTTGCAGCTGGATTTGCACATGCCTACTTCCGAGATCCATTGTGCAATCGTGGCAAGTCTTTTTGGATGATAGCGGATCTTTCCACATCCAGCGTTGTCACTCGCAATGTTACTCAGGGCTCCCCTCACTCCCAGAGAGAGGGGCCCGGGGGCATCCGCAGGGAGGGAGCTTCCTTATCTCAGTCCGCACGCCGCTCCGATCAATGCTCCCCGCCACAACAGCCCACAGACTAATTGCTAACCTCAACTCCCACTCCTCCTCCATTCCAATGGAGACTTTATTTGGGGCAGTCTGGGGAGGGGGGGAGGGAAGGAGGGAGGGAATGTTGTGCCTATGAGAAAATTTGAGACATTCATATGCGTTTGCATCTGCCTGTTTTTGCTAAGATATTCTTTATATTTCACATTGAAAATCTCATTATTGTAACCTGTCTTGCAATACCATTTGGGCTCACTTACTAGTAAACTCTGCATTTAAAAATGACAACGCTGAGAAGTTAATTGTCTCAACATCAACTCTTTCCTAAACAACATCTATGTGAAAGAAAAGGCAAGGTTCCAGTGAACAGAATGAGCAGATTTTCCTCAACTGTCACGGAGTCTCTCGGTACCCAGGCAGAACAGGGCAACGCAGCACATCGTCAACACTGGGACATCAGCGTGAGACACTTGCGAGCGGTCTCGTGTTTCCAATGGCGTCCGCATTCTCCTTTTCATTGCCTCACTTGTTAGCAGTCTCGGCCTTGAGCATGGCACAGGAATTGCTTTCAGCGACGGCAAGTGGCACAGTCCTCCCGGTGGAGGGGGGAGGTATAGGAGGTATTTAATAACATCTGCTGTGGTGGAGACGCATCTTGGACAGGCCACAGCGTGGAACTGCTTCATTTTTATCTCTCCCTGACTTGATCACTGATGGCAAGGAGCTCATTATGTATAAGTTTGGGGCTATTGTTTATAACAACTGCTAATTTATTATCCCAAACTGTTAACATCTCTGATCTCATTAGGAGCAGTCTAACAGCGCTGAGCAGTTGGTGCTTTTCCTGGCCTGCTGGTGGGACTCCGTGGAATGCCAGTTGGCAGGTCCATCCACCACTACTTAATAAAATCATCAAAAGGGATTAGTCAAGAATTTCTTAAGGGGGTCTTTAATGCAGGGCTGCTGCGTCCTCGTGAAAAAGGGGTGCGGCGATGAGACTTGGCATGGCTAAAAATAAGGGCCATGAGGAGAAGGTCCAAGCAGGTACCTCTCGCAGAGCGGGGCAGGAGGCAGGGGCTGAGAGTGTCTGCAGCCTTCCGAGATTTAAATCTTCTATCAGTCAAAATATGGGGAGATCTTAACGGAGGGCATCGTAAGAATGGGACAATATTTAATATGCAATAAGCCGTCCAGCTGCTACTGTGTTTGAAAGGTGTTTATTGGATCATGGTTTTTAGTATTTGATGACGGATAAATAGGACAGAAGCTAAAAGCAAATCGTTCAAGAGTAGTAATACAAGAAAGTAACACAAGAGTAAAAATACAACAGGAAAGGCAATAGGAAAGAAAATCAATGCCCGGGTGAAAGAATAGCGGTAGGAACGGGTGGATGAGGGAGACAAAGGGAGCAGAGATGGGAGAGGAATGGTGGCAGAACTGGCCGGGGGAGAGTGGGTGGAGTGGCAGATGGACGGAGCTCATTGCCTGGAGCACCTTCCTGTGACAGCCCCATCCCACCCCACCCCCTCCCTCTCTTACCCCAGACACCGCTGTTAGTAAATAATTAGATTTACACATTCCCCAATCTCCACACATCTCTCCTCCGAATAATTAAAAGTGGGATGATTAGTTTATTGAGTGGAAGGAGGAACTTTTTTTTATTGAGGTCCATCAACGATTTTATCAGGGGCCGGGCGCTTTTACGGTTGTCATGCGAGCGCAGGCATCCAATTTTTCTTATCTTCCTGATTAATACAAATGCTGTTCCGGGACGCATTAATTAACAGATACAAATCTACGTTCTCATGGACGGATCGATACGGAGAAGAAAAGGGGCATCAATGTGAATTTACTGCTGATGATGGAAAACGCTCACTATTGACAGTTACGTGGGGGAACTTTAAAGTTGCGCTACGTCCCCTTTTCATCCCTGTTATATCATTTTTAGCAAAGATCCAGTTATTTTAGTGTAATTATACCAATCTTCCCTCCGCACCTTCTTACCAGATCTAAGGAATGAAATAAGACAGACAAACAATTACAATGAACCCTGTATTTACTCCGATACGTCGGTGAATTACATGAATTACATTTAGATTAATACCTTTAACACTGTTTTCTCTATCTTTGCCTCGTATTATGTGGCTTTTATTCAACAGTAAATCAATTCAAAATATAAAATGACAAAATATCCTCACATGGGACACAAAGTTTATCATCACTTACTCTGGAATGATTTCTGTATCTCAATAGGTAGTAATTTTGCCGCAGACTTCTTTTCATATCATCTGCTGCTGTTATCATATCCCATGTGATATCTGCGGCAGACTCCCATTCCCATTCCACATTATGTCAGGGCCAAAGATGAGGAGTCCTGTGGTCTCTACGTTGTCTCCAGCAGAGACATCACGAACATCAACACTTGCGAAGAACATTTTGCCACCTCCATATTTTCCCCTGTCTTCTTGCCCCTTTTATCAATCAACACAGGCACTTTGCAGTCAGCGCACAGAAAGTACTATGTAAGGAATACAGGACATGATAGGACAGCATATCTGATGGCTTGGTCTTAAAAAAAGCTCCACTTTGGTTTCAAAAGCAATAAATGTTGGTCTCCCTCTCAACGTACTGACAGAAAGAGGCTGCGATGCAGCCATGTGGAGTTAACCCCTACCGGGCAGGACTGCTCACCGCCAGGCCTCCGAGCACCAGTCTGCCACACACCCCACACCGTGATGCACAAATTCGTTCTGACTGCACGTTTACAGCAGCCCATCCTGAGCTCCTCGCCACCATGTTACCCCCCTTCACCCTACCTCGGGGTGGTCTTCACCTCGGATACAGTACTTTCTCAGCCTCGCCTGCTCTTGCCAACTGCAGCCTTTTTCTACCCATTTTTACACCTCCAGTTACTCATGCGCACCAGTCTTTATTTCACACACTGCCTGGTTTCCTTTTTTGTTCCCACAGAATTCTGTAAGGTCACTATGGTGCTTACTTTTAATGGACATTTCTGACTTTTAAGTACTGTTCTGCTGTTCAGATTTCAGTGTCATTATTTCAGGAAAATGGAAATTTCTAATAAAAATCAGCAAGTACTTTGTCTTATAGTTTATCTCGCCATCATATAATTTATAATTTCTATGCTATAGAAACGAATGCCGTTCATTGAATTTCATGCTAAGAACTTTTTGCACTAAAATTTTCACTGGAAAAAAATGACAGGTTAATTAACAGATTACTAAAAAAAACAAGCAAAAAAGTAGAAATTTTAAAAATTAAAAAAAGAAATAATTAAAAGCTGTTCTAATTATGCATCATACAGAGACATATGCTTAACCGTGAAACTCAAGTCCTTGGCAAGCCCTTGTAAAGCTGGCCAGAATGAATGGAGATCTGTAATAAGAAAGGGTTGTGAAGGTGAGAGCCCAGCCATGTGGAAAGGGGAAGTAAAAGGGCACAGAGGTGCTGGACGGGCATGTGGAGAGATGGCCTATAAGCATATTCTACTTCCTTGTATCGGTGGAACAAAAGACAAACTTTAGACAATGGCTCTGTTGTGTAGGTTCTGAATAAGCCATACTCCATTTTTACCATGTTATCTCACTTCACACTAAAGAAGAGTGAAAATGGAAATTATAGACCGGTGTACGGTTGTTTGCTGTGTTGCTTTTGACAAATGGCTCACGCATTGCATTAGAAGTATTTATTGACCTACGTGTTAAACAATTTTCAATCGAGGTGCTAGTATCTTTGGTCAGGTTCAACTCATCTGCATACGCATCTCAAATGTAGCAAAAACTTCTAGAAATGTCTGCCATATTATCATTTATTTTCTTTGGATGTGTGTTGAAAGGTAGCCTATTCCTTTTTTAGTTATCTTTGTGACGGGTACCTTATTTACCAAATGTTCCTTAATTTGTTTCTATTTCAGAGGAATTAACAGGATCTGTGTCTCCCGAACAAAAGTCAAGAGGGATTTCCAACAGAAGCAATAATAAAAAGAGCAATTTTAAAAAACAAGTGGAAGGTGACAAGGACTACAGGATGCTTTCTGAAACGAGTGTTCTCTCCTTTATAGTCATGTGGAGATTAAATGCAAGACACACTGTAAAGTAATACAAAGGGCTGAAACCACAGCATCAAGAAATCAGAAGGACAAATGATGACATACTACGGAGCCACTGATCTGAGATATTGAAAATGGTAAAGCACTGAACTGAATATAACCATCGCGCTGTTAGCTTTAGAAAAAAGAATGAATTTTGTGATTCTTAACCTGACAAAAGACACAAAATTCAATTTGTCATTGAAGAAAAGCAATAACTCACTGCGCGAGGAATGTGGAGAAAGACGGCCGATTGGCAAGAGATTCTAACTCTCTATTTAACTAACGCAAACTGGGGGCTCACGAAACTCTTCCTTCCTTCAATTTGGTAAAGGACGGACCGCTCCTTCTTTACTGTGAACTTGTCCGCATGGGGTCGCACCGGTCAGAAGATCCTTGCCAGCCGGGGAGCTTACTAACCGTCTAGTGTAATACTGTCCTTGCTCGGTTCTTTATGTGACCAGGGACGAAGTACAAAATTTGTTGCGGAGGAGAGTACCGACAAAAAGAATAATAATAAAAAAAAAATACGAAAAAAGAACCACTGCAGCAATGCTGTGTTTACATTACTTCCCCTGGCTCTCTCCCTCCTCGGGGAGCAGGACAGGTTGGGTGATGACAAGCGCCAACAAACAGACTGAGCGTGCACCTCTGCTTTTATCGCCACCTCACTTTCATCTCTGACAGACCAATGGTGGCAAAATCACAGCCTCAGATCTCGGTTGCCACCAGCTGGGGGGTGGAGGTGGGAGAACGCATTAACACTGTCGTGGTCATACACATCCTTTTAGGACAGTGGTTAGCAACTAGGCAAATATTCACCTGTCAGTGGACAGTGTCACGGTGGCATCTCATACCACAAAACTTATGACTGTTAAAAAATGTGCTTTTTTTTTAAAACACTGCATCTAACCTGAGACTGGGAAATGATAAAATTTAACTGGAGAATAAAGATTGACCACATAACACTAACCAACTATATATCTAAATTGGAATGACCAGTTTGTGCGGTACGGCTAGACTGATCACAGTAAGTTTAAAAAAAAAAAAAAAAAATGCTGGCAGTACAATTATCTCCTACTTCATCAAACCTTGAGAGAGAGGTTCCAGGAATGTGAACGGTATTTGCTTTATATATTTGTTTTACAAACCACCATTTTTCTTGCTGGATCTCTTCGCTTGCCCCAGGGAAAATGGATGCGGCATCGTCGACTAATCACAAAGTCTGAGGGAGCTGCCTGATTCTAATGCACCTAATTAGCAATCGGCAGACTCTTAATTGCATACATTAGGGATGATTCGTAGTGGAGATTAATTCTAAATATACCCAGGCAGCTGGTTAAGATGCCATGGATTACTGTATGGACTGTACTTTTCCACTTAATTAGATATCAAAATGAAGTGGCAACAAGCATCCCGACTTAGCGGTGGATGGGGGCTGGTCTTTGGGGCCCGGTCCCTGCGCTGCAGTAAAGTGACCGGCCGAGAGATGCACAGATGGGGTGGCATTAAAAGCATTGCCGGGAAGCCATTTTAAATAATAAAATATCAATATTTACATTTTAATTGCTCCTGCGATCCCTGGGGCCCCTTTGTCATTTTCGCTATTGTCATCTCAGTGTGGGGCTCCCAAATTGTCTTTCACGCTGGTGAACGGAAAAAGCCTGACAATGACTCGAGCCTTGTTCGGAACTGGAAAGTATCATCGACCAGGGCCTCAAGTTGCCTCATCTACACGGAAATTACAACATCTCTAAATGTAGCACAGTGGGCGCACAGTGACCACGTGATTTTTGGAAAAGTCTATTTTTAGTTTACAACTTGTAAGTTTCTGCTGTCATAACGCAACTAGCTGGTTATATAATAATAACTATAAACTACACATATCAGTGCAACTTAATAAAGCAAACATTAAGTCCAAACTAACATTTTATGAACAATTAAAGAAAACACTAATCACATCACTACTGGTAATTTTCTAAAATTAAAAAAGAAAGTTTTTAAAATATTCAGCTAAAGAAAATACACACATACATTGTCAGAACCGCTTGTCCCATACAGGGTCACGGGGAACCGGAGCCAACCCGGCAACACAGGGCGTAAGGCCGGAGGGGGAGGGGACACACCCAGGATGGGACGCCAGTCCGTCGCAAGGCACCCCCAAGCGGGACTCGAACCCCAGATCCACTGGAGAGCAGGACTGTGGTCCAACCCACTGCGCCACCGCACCCCCGTGCAGCTAAAGAAAATAGTGAATTTTCAAAAGATTAAGAAATGTTAACAGCGTAGCTGAGCTGTCACTCAGAGTACGGTTCTACCCATTTTTTTTTTTTTTTTTTAACATTTTGCCAGCCTTCTTCTCATTTATTAACTATTGCTGTTATTCTATTAAATTCTGATAACTTATGTAAACTGACCATGCAAAAGCAAAGTTAATAAACCATGAGCACTTAGAGGAAAATCCTAGTGAACTACTGTAGTGAAAACAGGGGGGAAAAGGACATCAATTAATATTGATATACCGAATTACATAATACTGTAAATATCGACATTATCGCCTGACATGCATCCACTTGTTCACACTCCCAGTACGCATGTGTTACTTTCCCTCTTTACAAAGTCAGTTTGCGCTACTACTAACCTAAGCCCACGTTCAAAAGTGAGAACAAACAAGACAAACTGGATGACAACACAATTCTACAGCAGTGCCAAGAGCTGGCTCTGAAAACGTCACGTCTACAGCGAGAATTAAATTAAGAAAAGTTTTTTCCCCTTCCTTTCCTCTTCTCCTAGGTTTCATTCTCCATTTTTTTTTCTGCTGACATGAGCAAGAATGACACCGTTTTTTTGCAGAATTCCTATTAGGGGAATTAGCGTTGTGTACACAGAGCTCAGGAGCTTACCCACGCCAGCAACAGCCTCTTTTGATGTGCACCGCCCCCATGGGGCTGTCTCTTTCAACAGCCAGAAGTTGCCAGCTATTCCACAGAGGGCCACCAAGCAGGCTCAGTAAAAGAGGCTGTAATTCTTCTGCAAGAACGACAGCTTTAGGGTTGTATTAGCACTTGGCTGTTAATTCATTACCTTCTGCTTTGGGCAGACGGTATTCATTCGCAGCAGTCAAAAGCTACATATTGGAGGCCATTTAATCTGTACGCATCACAACAGCATATTGTTAAAGGGAAGAGACCTTATGTAAAACTGACCTCAGAGCAGAATGTTTTCGAAGGCTGTTTCGGGTAGAAAATCCTTCCTTCAGGTGAAGATATCAAAGTGTTCGCGTGATTATCGTCGATAGCCGATCGCCGAACGAAACAGCAGCGCTCATTTTAATGAGTCTACGAATTCAAATTCGGCCGTACATTGTGAATTCAGTTTTTTTCACAAGATTAGTATTATCGTGTCATAGTTTATTACTGTCACATGCAGGCATCCGAGCTGACGAATACTGCGAAATCCAGGAAAATGAGGGAAGATGCCAGTGTTCTGTACAACAAACATTCCGTGAGCGTGGTGCTACTTTAATGGAAAGAGAACAAGGCCCTCTTTTAGCATGCCTTAATGCTTTCAAGACAAGACATTACCCCATTCCACAGCAATGAGCACCTTTTAATTTCTGAAAAAGCCACGGCTGAAAATCTTAATTAATTGTTCCATACTGCTTCAGGGTCATTATGCAATGTAATAAAGGCCGTGTAATTATGAAATTTTACAGCCATTACTGGGGCTGATGGCTCGTATTTCATCATCAGGCGGGCCCACCGGCTTCCCGGCCACGCGCCTCCCTTTGATGGACTGCACACAGACCTATCAGGCCCAAACAATAACCCGGCCAGGCAGCTGTAATAGCTACCCACAGATGAGGCAACAGATAAAGATAAACTATAAATCCAGGCCACAAATGCCACCGCAGTGTGTGGGGTAGGTTGCAGGGGTAAGGGGTGGGGGCTGCTGTGGAAATAAGGACTAGAGAGTAAATAGTATTTGGTGTGTACAATGTGTGTAATGTGTGTGTCGTAGCGGGACCTCGTTGGGTGGATGCACGTCGCTTTCCAAAAACATTGCGAGACTGATGCTGCAACTCATTTTAAACAACGTAATGCAAATTACCAGCGGACAAAACAGAGACTGAAATGTGTGATACTGCACACATAGTAACAGGGAAGAGATAGAAAGTTTTATCTATGGAGCAATATCCAGATAGAAGATCTCAACTTATTACACGATAGGACCCGACTAAACAACAAGACGGTGGAGGCTTCGAAGCTCTGAAACGATTTGAAATGCATTTTATAACCACTGCAACATAAGTTCAGGAGCACAACAGAAAGAGAGAAGATGAGGAAAGAGGAAAAAGGAGGAGAGATGAAAACAAAACAGAAGGATACCAGGCAAGGGCTGGAAAACAGTACGTATAGACAGGAGAACCCCGTCCACACTGATGAAGTCCATTTCACTGAATCAGAATTTGAATTTGAATGAAAGACAGGGGAGACACCGTAGGAGCAAGGGTCCAGGACCTGGCCATTGTGACGAGACATGTCCTCGAGAACGACATCGTACAGTACCTCCGGCAATTAAAAGGAGCTTAACCGCATTAAATTTGGCCTTTCAGACCATTTTGTTGACCGGCTTAGGCCTTTGTGAGCCAATGAATAAGGAGAAAGAGAAGTAAAAATGGCCAGTGTCAAGGAATACAAAGAGAAAAGGAAGAAGCTCAAAAACCTGTGGCTCTGTGTATCTTTTTAGGATTTGAATGTTATACCAATTAAAACTAACAATCGTCACAAATTTTGGTTATACTTCACTTGCAGATCACAAAGAACACTTATGCAGAAATATGTTCACATAATCCGCTTTGCTCCTCAGGAGTTGCGCAATAAGTGCTTTCGAATCTATGTAACTCTGAGATGTAATGCAATGTATCGTATATGTACGATTCTACATTATGTATGCATTATGATATTTTACAACCTCATAAAATACAGCTGGAGACCGTACAAGCAGTGTATACTTATGCCTTGTGCAGTGCCTTTAAATATCTGCTTGCACTCAAATAAAATACATTGGAAATGGTAAATTAAAAAACGTAAACAAAAATGATTCGGTAAAAGCTGAAAAACGCTTTTAAATAATCGAAATGGGTTCAGCGAGACACTCGTCTTACCTTCAGAAAGACAGATAGTCACAAGAATGTTATTAAATGACTCTGGTAGGTCTAAAGAATGAAGCTGAGCCAAAATACGTCCAATCTTTTTATTCATAAGCAACATACTGAGTACATCAGAGTGCGGCCGTGTTGTGCCCAATCGTCAGTGATAATTTACATTATGATTAGGCCGGTTTCTAGGCCCTGTGCAACCAAACGCATTTCTGCCTCCTTTGTTGGGGATCTCTGTTTAACCCGCAGACTTGCCTGCGTCCCGTGCCGCAAACACTGTTATAATTCCTCAGGGCAACAATCTGACAGCTCAAATCCAATCCCATTTCCCTGCCTGCTTGTTCCCTGATGGAAAGGATGCCCCCACTGAACTGTTATTTTGGGGGCCGGTGGGGGTTGGGGAATGGCCATTCCGGGCTTGTCTGTGAACTTTGCATGAACCGCCAGAAATAATGTAATGTGATGACAGGCTGGTTATACCTTCCACTAAATTTGCTGTCTGGAATGAGTCGAAATAGAGTTTGGTTTGTGTAATTACATCCATCTATCTTTATATTCCAGCAGCATATCGCAAATTGAAAATACTAAAAATTGACTGTTCATTCTGATATTTAATGATTGCCGAAGACACACCAATGATTTATCGGTTACTTACCGATGTGACACATTTGCATCTTATTAGATGGAGATTACTAGGCCTTCAAATTGCGGGATGCGGCTCGCTACTGTCTGATGGATTGATTTGATTTGCAAATGTAATCAAACTAATAAGAGGGAAAAAATGAGCGATAATGCCTTGTTTTTTCAACTGGCAATCACCACGATGACTGCCCCACCCCCAGCCCTTGTCCCAGCTGATATGGCCTGATGTTGTGGTCAAAGCAGGTGTTGGCTTATGACTGTCCAGACAAACAAGGCGCATGTTGGGCTGTGAACTCAACAGCTGACGGCACAGGGGCCACATCCACTTCCGGACTTTACAAAAATGAACAAGCGCCTTGTTAAGTGAGATTAATAAGGATGTGTTGGAGTAAGTAAGGGCGGGGGGGCATTGGCTGTCTGTTGTGAAAACAAACCCAGGTGCTAAACCACAGCAGGACAAGCCTAAAGAAACCAAGATTTATATCCCTCGCACGTCCTGCTGGGGATAGGAAACGCTATCAAAGGGGGTCACGCTTACTCAATCTCTGAGACGAGGCCTAACTGAACAGCGGACGTTGATCTTACAAGTGCTACTTAGCATGTTAGCAAGTCATCCAGTTATGGAACAGAACAGATGGAGTAAAAAGTGTCCAAAACTATATCAGTTTGGCCTTCCCTCAAGTGTCAGCACGATCGCTCTGTAGAATGAGCGTGCTGTAGAAAAGCAGGGTGAGCGTTTTGCAGCCCACACTAGAGTTATAGAAGCCCCAAAAGTCTCCTTTGGGATTTAAAAGAGAATGGCAAGCCTCTGGGGCTACGAGTTTACTCAGAGAGAATACTCAGTTTCAGTCTCTGCTCTCGGTAGTACTCTTCATCAGAGCACTTGTCTCGATCCTCCCCAGTAACCATTACCCGTATGCATAAATTGGTAAATCACTGAAACTAATCTAGTGTACAAACTTGACTTTGTAAGTCACTTTAGAGAAGCGTCAGCTAAACGAACAAATAGTAATTAAGCAATGATGCTCCAGACACATTACAGCGGAATTGCACAGAGAGTTTCGTGTTGGGATTATAATGAGGTGGGCCACGTGTTAAGGGTACAGGCCCTTGATGTATCATCTCTCAGCTGTGCAGGCTCGATGACTGCAGTGCGTTTGTTGCGAGACTGGAGCACCTGTGACAGTGAGTGTGAGGTAGGTGTCACCCTCATCCCACCGGGAGGAGGGCAGGTCCCACGTGAAGGCTGGCTGTCGGCCTTATCTACAGTGACTGGCTGCATCAGTTTACCCAGAGTGCTTGCGAGACGCCGTGTAATAACAAGCCTGACCTGGAGAGGGGGCCATGCTGAGAGACGCAATCTGACAATTACTCGGTTACCAATTGAGTGATCAATAATCAATTGCTCACAGTTTTCTTGTGAGATTTGGGTTGGCCGCTAGATTGCAAATTTCTAAAAAAATAACAGAAACTAAGAAAATGGCTGAGAGTTAAGACACAAAAACGAAAGCGTTAGGAAAGGAGTACATGTACGTGGAAGGGAGAGGAAAATATTGGTGGGAATGTCAAATTTCCCCTCCTTTTAACCACGAAAGGTAAAGCGACATCATTAAGATCAAGCTCGCCAAAGATTACAATATCAGAGAAGAATTATAAAAACTTGCTGAAAAATCACATGCCAAATTAATATATCTGGATAATAACGATTGTGAAAACCAAAAAGAAATTTCTCCCTTTTCAGTTCTTAATGTGATTTATTAATGTAAATATGTTTCGAAATCCAAAACTTGGCTGTGTTTGTATTGTTTAATTTGATTAACCATTTCATTTAAAAATGCATTGATGAAGGTATTATGTTCATAAAATATTTGGGTGGATGCACATCGCTTTTATACCATCACCAGTTTTGTCCAGTACCGCCTCCCCCCCGCGCCCCCCTCCGCCACCACCTGGGCATTGCTACAGGCCCCGCCCCCAAACCTGCCCCTCTGACAAATCCTGCGTGTGGACATGCTCTGTTTTTGTAGCCATTTTCTCAGAGTGTCAGACTTAATTTAGTGTGTCTCACTTAACTGAATGTATCGGGAGTGAAACCTTCGCTAAAAGTGAAAATTTGATTTGCTAAAAGGAGCTTAGAGCGTCTATTAATCAATATTTGTAGGGTGGCAGGCTTGGGGTGGTGACAGACAGCCTCTCATTTGGAAATTGGTTTGGGGGAAGAAAGGGGGCTGTGGAGAGGGGTGACAGCACCTGGGGTGGAGGGGCTCCCAAAAAAGCGCCCCAAAATGAACATGTGACATCTCACTGCGTAGCTCAGCTTTTAACAGAGAAGTCAGGCTGTGTTAATAGCGCACAAAATTGTTTTGTGTCATTCTCACTGAATAATACAAATCAACTTTAACCGGCAGGGATAAGCCTTAAATCTTTAAAAGAAGAAAATCCAAAGCTTATTAACACAAATTTCATCCGTTTTGATGGATATTGGAACTGTTGTATCACTTATGCGAGAAGAAAAATCACATATTGGTAGAAGTTAAGTAGTTAAATGTCATAATTTAGTTTTATATTTCAACAAGTCCAGTTATCCTTTTGGGTCATCTGAAGGTATCCCCAGACTTAATTTTTGATGAAAATAAAAAAAATGTAATGTCAATACTGTAAATGTATAGAACCGTGCCACATACTTCCTGTAATACCAGTGCGTTACCTGTAATACTACTGCATTGTTAAATTTCTATTTATGTGTAACTATGCACGCACGCGCATGCACACACGTGCACACACCTTATTTCAGGTCAGCGAGCAGGAGTGAGATGAGGCTGAGTAAGCACCTCCAGCTTTTTTGTTAACGAGGTTCCATGCGAATATTCTAATCCGATACACAACACAACAATACGTCTGACCACTGAGCCGATAATCGCCTTATCGCGCCCCTGTGAAACCTAGCTGGAATATTTGACCGGGGCTCTCTTCGGCCCTCTCCCTCCGCCCCCGCCTCCCCCGACCCCCGTGGGCTGACAATAGAGGTGCGGGGAGTGGGAATGGAGGGGTGGTCATGGGTGGGGTGCGGTGGGGAGCGTGAGGAGAGGGAATGAAGTGAAGTGTGGAAGTACCCCGGTATCTACATAAAAGAGATTAGAGACGACAGGGTTCCATTTTACAGCTCAATCATATTGTGTTAGCACACGCTTATCCAGGCGCCAGTGCAAAATTGAAAAAGAAATAAAGAAAGGAAAAAGTCCCCCCTCCCGCAAGATAGGCACGAGAATAAGGGGGAAGTCTGGACAATTTTACCTTGCATAAAGGCGCTCTAATAGTAGGGAACCTGTTATGCTAAAAAGGCCCTGTTAGGACACTACTGTCCATTCTCGTCCCTGCGTATTCCTTTAACGGGAAGTCAAGTATGGCCATTCCCTTTTGTGCTTCTCGCCTTCCTGATAAGACATGTCACAATTGCGCGACAGTACGCTTTCATTTATTTTTATTTCACCGGGTGAAAAAAAAAGCTTAATTCTATTTACAGATAAAAGTCCTTTTCAATGGTCTTTTTCTTTCTCAATTTTTACCCCTCTTTAAATATTTGCTTTTTCTCCTCCGATCTTCTGCCGTCCTGCCTTCTCAACGCAGCGACATGCGGCTTATTATTAAAATAAAATTATCCTCTGAATGCTTTAATCTCACAAATGAGATTCCTCAGTGTAATCCACATTGTGTATGTTGAAGGCAATTCCGTTTTTCATATTTGGTTAATATCATATTTCTAAATCCGGCTGTCATTTAAGACTATAATATCATAAATGATGGCTTTTTGAATGGGACGCAAGCTTTGTTCATGCACTTCTCTCCTTGTATGGTGAAGCCAAAATAATGAAACATCAAATGTTTGCGCGGAGCTTGTTAATATGTAAATGACCACTTCTGATCTTTCGATCTTGTTTGGCTGCGGTCATAAAAGCAGGCCCTATATGCATTAAAAACGTATTGGCGGATGGGGCCCTTCTTGAGAGGCGTGCCAGGGCCGTGGAGATGGAGAACCGCACGCCTTTAACTCCATTCAACAAAACACAGACTGCTTCATTATCCAGTGCTGCCCAGCACGGCAGCCTCAGTAATACTGAGTGATGTTTAAATTAGTTTACAATTTGCCTGCTCTGCGGCTAGGACGGATCTTAAGCGAATGCGCTCAGAAATGTCAGCCGCGCTCCTAACCACCGTAACAAATTGTTGCCCGTACGCTGAACACCTAATGACTTCAAATTAGCTCCTGTGCGGGTGCCTGACAGTTTGTTACCACTGTTAGCAACATGGCTGCCGTATCATGAGCGATAAATTGGTTTCGGCTCTCTCAGGGAAAAAAGGGGCTTCATCAATTTGATTAAAAAAATTACTGTACCATAGAAAGCACGGAGACAAACTGCTATAAGGGAGAGACAAATAAGCCGGCCAAACTGAGACAGAGTAGCTGTTGCTTGGAGTTAAGAGGGCAGTTAGAGAAGCTTGTTTGTCGTCATTCTGGAGGATTTGTTATTTATTGTGGCCGGAGATGTGGGTCTCACCCCTGCTCCAATCTACAAGGCCTTTTGTTAGGGTCAGCGAGGAGCATTTTGAGCGACGCGACAATCCTTCCTCTTTGGTTGCGTTCAACCAACTTTCCACCAGGATAGTCGATTACAGCACGAACGAAAGCTCAGGGAAAATGTTTACGTTTATTCGCTTAGCTGCCGCTTTTCTCTAAAGCGGCTTACGATGTTCAAATTATTTACCCATTTATACAGCTGGCTAATTTTACTGGAGCAATTTAGGATAAGTACCTTTCTCAAGACTTCTACAGCCGGAGATAGGGATCAAACCCGCAACCTTCAGAGCCAAAGGCAACAGCGCTAACCACTACGCTACCAGCTGTCCCTAAAACCTGTCGACCGAAGACCACCTTCTTCAAGTACGCTGATACCGAGCGAGTCATCGAGCAATCATCCTTTCTCGTGGTTCTCTCCTACACTTCAAAACCAGCCAGGGGAAGGGTGTAAAGTATATACGACTCGCTCTGCACTTGGCCTCTGGGAGAGCGCACATATGATCTAAAAGCACTCACTTTCATATAAAGACACACAAAGAGTGTAAAGCAGTGTCATTGGACTCTTTCCCTCAATACCCTGAAGTCTTGGAATGTGACAAAAAGGGAAAAGTGGTTCTGTGATCTCAATGGGTCCCAGCATGCACCTCCCTTCCCCCCCCCACCCCCAGCATGGTAACTCTGGTTCCTACTCACTGGCCATTGGCAAATAACCCTGGATCCACAGGGCTAGCCCTGGGCGATCTGCTGTGAAGAATCAGAAATACCCTCTCCATCCAACTAACTCATGCCCAGGAGAAGGTTGGCACTACAGTGGCACTAAGCCCATTACAAACCTTGTGTTCCACTCCCGCCCTGGCCTGCACCCAAAACCCGCTGGAGTGGAGGATCGTGGGAATGTAACAAGAAAGAAATCCAAATACCGTTCTGGGACAGCCCTTCCACTCAAGTATACTGTATTGGTAACATGGCTACAAAAGGGCTCAAGTGGTGATGAAAAGGTTACTGTTTTTGTCCTATGAGATCTGCTGTTGTACCCATGAATTCAGAAATGCTTCAATAGCACCATTACAGGCAAATATATAATGGCTCAAATTTTTAGCTACACAACTTCATGTCGATAGACTCTTGGCTGAATTTTTAAAAAAATATTAATCATAATAACTTTAGAAATACAGCCACATTTTTTTATTTATCTAAATTTTTTTTGGTTCTCTTCATGGCCAAAATGCTCAGAAATAGTCGAAATTACTTCCATACGCACAACGGATCACTTCCCGTATGACTCCCCCCATATTTCCCCTCCCGCTACATCCTACCCCAAGTGTTTAAGCTTCACTATTTTATCAACTATATCCCATAATCAACTTCTAATCTGAAGGCTTCCTCTATTCCTCTGTCCTCATTCACTGCCCAGTTCCATTCATGTCAAGAGCGGGAGATTAGAATTGGATGTTCGTCTCAGTGAACAGACCTGCCTGAGATTAAAAGTAAAAAAAAGGCTTTGTTAAGTAGATTAACGGACATTCCTCATTCTGTCTGCTGATGTTGCACAGAAGCAGTAACCAGCACTAAGAGAGCCATTTTCCCATCCCTGCCGGGCACACCGCTGTCATTCGTTCCCAGTGTCAGCCTGAATTGGACAGGCCATCAATTGGACCCTTAGAGCTGGAAAGTGTACACACTGTTTTGTTATATATCACTGGAACACCATGAAGGAAAAGATTTTAAAAAATGTAAACAAAACCTTTACTTGTGTGTCTGCGGTAACAGATAACGAATGCTGATCCAGGGGTGTCAATCTCACGTGGTCTTTGATGGAGAAGAGTACAGCTCCACTTGCTATATACAAGACTCATATGGGTGGCTCAGGCCTGCTCCTTCACAATGGGGCTCCTTGACCTTTCCATCTTTGTTGTTTACACAGCTAGCGCTGAAAGTGTGTCAATTATTCCGTGACGCTTCTCGTCAAATTAAACCGGTGTTTTTAGCCAGACTCGATATGAAAAAAACCAGACGTTTAGGGTAAAGCAATGATGCGCCGCGTATGATTTTTTTGAAGTAAAATTGGCTCAAAGTGGTTTGAAGTAATGGGAGCTGGAAAAGCAGCTCGTTCATTTCATCTGTCTTTTGAATACAGGAACACTGTCTGGGCAGTCCATTGTCAGTCAAACCGATCCAATATACAATTTTTTTTTTTTTTTTTTTTTTTTGAAAAAGTACCTGAAATATATGTTGTACATGGTGCTAAGTACTTTTTGAGAGCTAATTTTTTTTTGTATAATTTCGACCACAGTGCTGCATGTGGTTTGCTATTGAAACGGCCTTAGTATACTTTAAAATAGAAAAAAGGAAACTTTTTTGGCTGATTCTTTTAAAATTACATGTTTTTCTAAATATAAATTTACAGTCTTTCTGGCAGCTGGTTCCACACGGCGTACCGTTCGTTTCTCGAGTTTTGAATCGTCAAAAATCTGCAGCTTGCCTAACAGAAATCTCACAGCTTGAGACATTTTTGACTAAAGGAATTGTGATGTAACATTTGAAGAAAAAGAAGCACGGAAGCAGACGTGTCGGAGATCGGGCCGCGGCGACGGGACACCCACCCGGGATGTGCTTGGCCCAGCCGATGTTGACCACCAGCTCGCGGTCGGCCAGGTCGCACAGCGTGGTCAGGGCCTTGATGTCGCTGTCAGGGACGGTGGGGTCAGGCATGGCGTAGATCTTCTCTGGCTCTGCCACCAGCAGGTGGGACACGATCTTGTTATCTGCAAGGCAGCCAAAGGGGACTGTGTTTGAACACCAAGGGGAAAACAGAGAAACAAAATCAAATCACACAGTTGGTGTCACTTCTCTATTAGCAAGAGACAACACTGACAATAACATGAGCACAGAACTCTTGTGTTTATTCTCACGGCGTCATGCTGGTGTATTAACAAGCCAAACCAGAAAGATTAAACATCCGGACGAGAAATTTCTTAATAGTATTTTACTCATACATACGTACACATTTTTATGAATTTACGGGAATATGTCAGATTGTATCATAACGTATATTCAAGACACATATATGGCAAGAGCTATCTGTGGATGAGATTACACTTTGTAACACTTTGAGTGACAGCTGTGTTCTTAACGCACTGCATTTACTGCTTGAATATCTGTCAGCGAAACGGAGCAAAAAGCAGCAAGAAAGCAATAAGAGAAGTTGAACGAAGGCACGGAAAGTTGCCGTGGCATTTCCGCCAAGTGTCGTCTGGAGTGTATTAGGTGCTAATATTTATCTGTGGTTAGGTACTTAAGAACTAAGCGCAAGTGTGCGAGCAGAGCATGCATCGCAGCTTTTCCAAAGACAGCCAATTAGCGAATGAAAACACTGTTAGCTCCCCACCTTTGTTTCTTAGTATTCCAGGCACACGGGTGCGGAGGAGCGGGGGTATACTGGATCAATCGGAGCGGACCCCCCGCTCCAGGGACGCGACACCCAGGAGCACTATCTCTGGGTAAATCTTATTTAATGTTTCCCTAATTAGAATCGATGCAACCCAATTTTCAATCCGTGCGCCTTTGTTATGTGCAAATAATCAATCAGGAAGGCTTGGCTGAGCCGGCTGTGATCTGGTAGTTCTGAGCAAGACTGCCTTCTGAAAGCGTGGCTGTCCTGCATCCGCCTAAGTCTGAATCACAACAAATGCAATCAAAACAAGTCCACAATTTGATATCAATTTGATATGTGTTAAGATATATGTTTTAAAGTTCGGTCTTGAAGAGGACAATTCTGGCCGTCAAAATTGTATTAAGATTATGTTAAATCGTGACGACGATGGGCAGCGCTCTACTAAGCTTATACGTATATAAATATATAAATGTAAATATGTACTTAATTATATATTTAAACATAAGCTTATTAGAACATTGCCCATCATCTTGTCAATTTAACACCGTTTAACAGATTGAGTTAAAGGCGGGAATTGTGCTCTTTTCTTGTTAGATATGTTGCATATGTTTGAGAAAGAGACGGGGGTTTTACAGCAGAAGAAGGAAGGATAAGGCAAAACCGTAATGCACGCACCGTATTTACTACAGCAGAAAACCGGAAAATAATAAAGCCGAAAAACTGTATTCCTTGGATATGAGAAAGAATTGTAAAAAAAAAATGAGGAATAAGAAATAATGAAATTAGATGTACAGTGAGTCTGAGGAAAAGGTCGCAAAATAAGCTAGGCAGGATAAATCCCAGTACCTGCCCCGTAATTCTTTCAATTACTGTGATATGTTTTCTGTGCCATAATTATTATGATTCTTTCTGCAGCTATCGTGCATAAAAACATATTGTGTTCCCTGAGAATATGCTACCATTAAGTAAAAAGGCTTTAGGGACAAATCTGTTAAGCGCTGCATTTCTGTGTGTTTTGCAGCGCAGTCGGACGGCTTTGGAGACTCGTATTGTGGGTTTGATGTCTTTGCCAGATTGGATTTAATCCGGATTAAACCTTTTTTTCTCCCACTCCATCTCTCTCTCTCTCTATCTGCGAAACAGAAAAGGGAGGTGGGATTTCTACTGAGGTTTCATCGGGCATAATGTTAGCAAAATATAATTCGCTTTGAGCTTTCTTTTTTGAGTATTAGAATAAAAAAGATGCAGCTGCTAAATTTATGGAAGCCACAAATGAGATTAGCCTTAATATTTTACAGATTCAATTTAGAAGATGACTTAGCTCAATATCATCTTATTAAAAAATATACAGAAATAAATACATAAATTGCTTACACTGGCTTATTTTTTTTTTTTTTAAAAGGATGTGTTTTTTCCTAGACTTATGAACCCTACTTATTGATGGACAATTTAGACTAAGGAAAGTGAGGGACCATTAAAAAAATACAATTATGCTGTTTGAAACCATGCTTGAGATTCACAGACCACCTAGGGAGCTATGAGCTAAAATCACCATTTCCCCCATAACTTTTACTGACAAATGTATGCATATATTATTTGGCACTTGTTTAGTCTTAGTTAATTTCGGTGGCACGACGGTGTTGTTGGAAAGACACAGATTTCAAAATGTGACCCGATGCAAAGTAATATTTATCCGTTATTTTCCCCACCTACAACGTTCAAGGAACTCAGTCCCAAATGGGATTCGGAAACACCACGCCTAAGAGCAGGAAATCTCATCATGGTGCGTTTTGCTGCAGACACCAAGGCCTTGCACCTTACAACAGGTGGGACAGCTGGTAGTTTAAGAGTTTGCGCTGCTGTCTTTGGATCTAAAGGTTGCAGGTCTGATCCCTACCTTTGGCTGTAGTAGCCTTGAGCAAGGTACTTACCCTAAATTACCCCGCTGTAGAAATGGGTAAATAATTACAAGCTTATGATAACTGTAACCTTAACATTGTAAGTTACTTTGGAGAAAAGTGTCAGATAAAGGTGCAATAGTCTTTATGAATTTAGCTTATACATGAGGATTACACAGGGACTACTACAGTGCGTTTGGTGATTCAGACTTGGGTGATAGCTCTAAGATCTGTGCTACCAGCTTTCTTCTTAAGTGTAAGGTCTTGTACAGGTCGCCCAGTGGATACAGAGAAGTTGCAGAGAGTGTGTCGGGAGGCTGTGTTCTTACATGGCTTTTTAGGGGGTAGGGCCAGCTGAGGATTCAGGTAGGGGCTGTTCTCAGCATCTATCCGGCGCTTGTATTTCTGCCGGCCTCCACGTACTCTGTCGAGTCGCACACCTGCGGGAACAAGACGGAAGCACACTTCGCATCAGCTCCAGAACCTGAGGCGGGTGGGAGACGCACTTACGGGGGGTCTATTCCGCAGGGATACCAGCTGTCGTGGAGACAAAAATAACGGGAAGTGACTGTTTAAAAGACACAGATACACGAGGCACAGGGCTGTCTTACTGCAGACCTGGCAGAAAAGGCTGCATTATCTGCCGACTGTCAGGAGCTATCCTGTGAACGTCGTAGAGACGAACACAAAAGATGCTGAGGACAGGTCATACAGGCTCTCTCTGCGGCATCCCAAATTGCATCCGACTACTCCGAAGTTTGGCCATCTGCATCTCGGCATGGCTTAATAGCCCTGTAGATGGCCTTCTGCTCTCTAAACGTTAACTCAGATAACTTCACAGGTGCAGCAAATGTATAAATGTAAACAGAAAGATATCTATAATTTACCAAGCAGTGTTTGAAACACAAGTAATGGCATCGCTGTTTGGGGGGGGGGGGACAAGTGATATATATTCAGAATGATTTATGCTTTTTGAAAGATTTTGTTCATTGTCACTCATTTCAATATACAGTATGAGGAATCTGTGCCCAACAGAAAACACTTCAACAGAAAGCTAAAGGATTTACTTCGGTTTTTCACAAACCTGTTATCTTCTTTGTCTTATTGGTACGGTACATCGTGTTTCATTATTACTTTCTTTATTTGTGACATCATGAATTAGATGGATATCAATACCGTGCCTGACGCACACATAGTGCAAGTATGGGTGGAGAAGCACATTCAGCGATGTGCTTTTTTCCATTCGGGTGAGAGCACTGCTTTAACGACCTATCTCTCCTTTTAATTAATTGACATACAAAGGAGCCCTAATTTAATTATGCACACCTCTCCTGGGACAGGTGGTTTCCTTGGAAACCGTTTAAAGGTGGCCTGGGACACATTTTATATCGCAGAGAATAACAGACGAGGGTGAGAAACACTTACACGCAGTATAAGGGATGCGAAGATGTCTAAATCCACTTCCCATTACAATGTGTACGCACAAGATTTCTCACTTTGGATTCAAAGTTCTGATGAATCAGCACATTGTATTTTCCTTTTGACAAAACACACAGTACATTTTAACAATGAAAATGCAGTTCCCACATATTTCCAGCCCTTTTGTATCAGAACTATAGGCACTTTAATTACAAACACGTCTACTGACAATTATCGTTCTACATTGCTGGTCTATGAAAATGTTGCTATATGTCAAAATTATACCGGCGTATATGGTAATATGACTACATAATTACTTTATTATTGGATCTGTGTTACAGAATGAGATGGTTACAGTACTGTGAGAATGGCAATAGAAGCATGAGAAACTTTTGAAAATAAAGCTTTAGCTACAATTTTATTTTGTCTTATCGACGTATTCATCGAAAGAATATCCAATTAGCACTATATGTGCAACTTCATTACTAACAAGACGGTAATGTGACCGATTGTGTCTTCTGATTGCGGGAGACAAAAATATTTACCGAAAAAAAAATAGTATAAAGAAAAGCAAGTCCAGAAAAAGCATGATCTGTGAAAGCTGTCACATTAGTGGAATAACATATTCATTCCGCTGACGAAATACGTAACAGCAGACATAGCTCGGATGTTGACAGCTACTCTTCTTAACAGGCTCCTGGGGTAACTCAATCTAGTCCGGGACCTATTGCTAACTGCAAGGGTAAAGATTTACGCTGCTAATTCACAGCTACGGAGGAGCCTTTTTCTCCTCTTCTAATAGCATCAACTGGACCCCAGGCGATACCTTATCCCGGCTGCAAAGTGCGCATCTGTTCGCAGGCTAATACTGGTGAGATTTATGGGCCTTTTGCTACAGTGATCGAGTTACTAATACCCATACCCGACTTTCTGCAGGTAAGTTTACTGTATCCTCCTGCTCCTGTCAGTAGTGCGGGGTTTATGGTTACAGCAAGCTTCCTCCTAATCTGTCTCTCTGGCTATTCTCTAAATACTGAAAAAACTGACACTTGAATGAGGTGTTTTATAAGCTATAAATGTGAAAAAGACTTTACGGTGCTAATGCAGGTGGATCTCACCGAATATCATGTATGTTCTATACGTGCATATTTAGGACTTCTGTTGAAGAATAAAAAGTTACATTTTGCACATTTACTATTGCTTTATTGGCACTGATTGATTCTTTAAATGACATCATTTAATCAATAATTCCTAGTCACTCTATGCTCTGTAACTGTGATTATAATTACTATGTATTGTCAGACCATGAATTTAGTCTCTGGTTATGATGTTAGTGTTAACTGTAAACCTTAACACTATCATATGAAATGAACTGCTATAATAAATGTGAAGCTGTTTAAATGGGTTGTTGAACTGAAATATAGTACTGTGCATAAAAGCAAAGTATAGAATATAAGTTAAAAAATACAATGTAAAATATTTTCAGATTCCACAACAGAGTGATGATGCATAGTGTTTAGGGTGCCCTTACATTTGCAGAAAACACTTTTGTCACAATTACCAGGAAAAAAATAACAATGGTCAAAATGGTCAAAGCTTTTTTTGTGTCAACAGAAACATTTGTTTAGCAGTGGGTCAAAGTGATGCCTTTCAGAGTAAAGGAAAATCAAACAGGATTAACAGGGCACTTAACAGGTGCTGTACAGGGTGGGAAGTTGCTGGAACGGTGGCCAAACACAGCCATGTCCAGGTGCGGCCACGAGCCGGAACGTCTCAACAACAGACCCGGAATAGTATCAGGGAATAACTGTGAAGCAAACGCCCTTTGGACGCCTACTCTGCCGCTGGCACCCAGACACTTTCCCACGTAACTGGACGCAGGCTGTCCTTCTGCTGTCCGCCTGGAACTGGCAAAGTTATTTTTGGCTTTGTGCGCTCGAGACAAATGCCGTCCTCCTCTCGCCGCACCCCCATGACTGTCTGCAGTTACACTGTGTTTCACCTGTCAGCGCACATCTGTAGGCACTTGTGAAAAAAGCAACAGGGCACCGCAAGACACGCACTGTGTGCAGATTGTATTATAGGCACCGTGACACGGCGCTTATTTCTGTCTCTGGCTTTTGGTTGCGTCTCAGTTGGCTCCGCACCATGTAAAGATTGGTAATTCTGCTCTACATGAACA
This sequence comes from Scleropages formosus, assembly GCF_900964775.1. Taxonomy (NCBI): domain Eukaryota; kingdom Metazoa; phylum Chordata; class Actinopteri; order Osteoglossiformes; family Osteoglossidae; genus Scleropages; species Scleropages formosus. The sequence goes on along the minus strand of NC_041820.1, from coordinate 10,713,475 downwards.
AAGTAGGGTGCGACAGCGACTCCGGTACAAGCGCTTGTGGCTCACGCCTCGTGGGCGGTAGGTTCGGGTGTGGGTTTGAATCCAGCTCCAGGCTACATTGGCAGAGACGACACGGTGGAGCAGCGAGTAACACTGCTGTCTCACAGCGCCTGGGTGGTGAGAGAGGACATGGATTCGATCCCCGCTCAGTCTGTGTGGAGTTTGCGTGGGTTTCCTCTGGGTGCTCTGGTTTCCTCCCACAGTCCAAAGACATACTGTTCCCCCATAGTGTGTGAGTGACAGAGAGAGAGTGTGTGTGTGTTCCACTGATGTATGGATGAGTGACCCATTGTAAGTAGTGTATCTAGCAGTGTAAGTCACTGCGGTGAATAAGGTGTGTGGGCTCATAACACTACACAGAGTTCACTGGAAGTTGCTGTGGAGAAAAGCATCTGCTAAATAAATAAATAAATGTAAATGTAATTTGCATGTTCTCCCCACATTTGAGTGCGTTTCCTCCCACAGTCTAAAGACATGCGTTTCAGGTGAGCCAGTGACCGTGATTTGCCCTTACTGTGGGAATGTGCGTGATTACCCTGCGATAGACTGGCATCCTGTCCACAAAGTGCCCTGCCTCCTGCCCTGTGTTTCTGGGATCGTCTCTAGACCATCATGACCCCACATTGGACAAGTGGTTGTTGACAACAGAAAATTGTCTATTGTAGCGTAGTGGTTTGAGAATTGTCCCCCAGCTGGTTAGAGTTACTGCCTTTTACTTAATCCAAAGGTCGCGGGATCGACCCCCACCTCCGGCTGTATTACCCTTGAGCAAGGTACTTACCCTAAATTGCTCCAGTAAAATTACCCAGCTGTACAAATGGGTAAATAATTGTAAGCTTGTAACTGTAAGGATTGTAACCTTAACGTTCTAAGTTGCTTCGTAGAAAAGCATCAGCAAATGTAAAAGGAAAAAAGGTATTTATTTATAAAAGAAGAAATAATCATTGTCACCTGCTTCCATCCTCCCTCTTGAGAAGCGGAGGGAAGGTTCGGACGAACGCGTGCTCCAGTCGATATTGCCCTACGATACGCAGCTGTCCTCTCAATCTAACCGAGCTACGCGCCACGGCCTCGGTCGCAATGGGGGAAGGCCTTTCCGGGAGCCACTGTAACCTTCTGCTGCCGCTGGGAGCAGATTGCCTCGCTTCCAGATAATAAATAACATGGCTGTTATTGTCTGAAATGTATCTTTTGATTACTTTCACATGTTGAACAGTAACATGGCCATCGCGGGCTTTTATAGATGTCCTCTCTCACCCAGGACAAACGCCTGAGGTGGAGTGACTCTGTCATCCAGGCGTGCGAGAGCAGAAGGAGGGAGGGGGAAAAATGAAAGAAATCCATTTCATCCTGTTATAAATCCCCGGCAGATTACAAGACACTTTACTGTTTTAATTAAGCCTGCAGATAGGCCTATTGTTTGGCGGTGTTAATGGAGGTTTTTTTTTTTGCTTCGATTTAAACGATCCCCTTCTTTTTTTTTTTACGCTAGAACCCCACAGATGACCATAAAACCCTTACAAGGCTTGTTTTGAATTTCATAGGTGTCGCGGAATCCCACAAGGCGTCTGCAGGAATTTACAAGGAGCACGAGCGGGACGATGAGCTGCCGGGACGCTCTCCCGCTTCGAGGGGGCTAATTAACTGGACGGGGCCCGGGGGCCGGGGGGACCTGCGGACGGGGGCCACACATGGCGTGGGGAGCGGCGAGGAGGACGACGAAGAGCTTTCGCAACAGCTGGCCGCAGCTGGCCACGGACCGGAAAGTGCCGGCGTCTTAAGACAATACCGTACACTGTAGTGCAGCTTTCACGCATAGAACGAATAAATATTCTGTCGCATTACAGCGTCTTCAGCCCAGTGATGTAGATTCCAGGTTCAGTTTGGCGAGGTCTTGAAAATGAACAGTGAGATATAAATGCAAAAAAAAAGTCAAAAAACTTCTCCGCGAGTCTCTGCTTTTTCTTTAAAATATTGGCTCCATGCAAATTAAACGCAACGTGGTGCGATAATTTTCACGGCACTGACGTCTTTTTAAATTTTATTTTTCACATATTCTTGACAAATAAAACACTTTGAAATACCCAGCCCTTTAAAGGAGCTCTGTGAACTCCGCCGAGGCCCGGGGGCTTTCTGGCAAGTAAGGCAAGTGTTGCTGTTTGTGTTTTTATTTTTTTACGAGTCTATGCCCCCCCACCACAGTGTGCTGCCCACCCCCCATGAGCATTTAACACTGAACCTCTCTCAGATAACATACTTTAAGGACATAATTCCTTCTGCCTCAGGAACTTTCCGCCGCCTTTCTGTGAACTTATGTTAGTCGGGGAGAAGTACCCCTACCCCCGCAAGCAAGAGAGACATGAAAAGTGTAATTCTCACAAAGTGTCCACTCTGGTCCACAGTGCTGGTGTGGCCCCTTGACCGCTGGAGGAACTGTCACTTAGGGCCACGCTCATGCACGCACCCTCGCTGGCTGGTCGCACCAGCGCCTGGCCTAATAAAGACTCCTGTCACCGCACGGGCCTTTTGTCCGTCCCTGCGTCCCCTCGCCTGCGTCCCCTCGCCTGCGTCCCCTCGCCGGCCCCCCTCCCGCACCCATAACCAGCCTCCCCTTGACCGCTGCCCGATAGGGGCTGGCGGAGATCCACGAGTGAATGAGCTCATGCTCTGCGTGGAAACAAAGCAGATCTTCCTAGCCACCCCCCCCCCCACCGCCGGCTGGGCTTCTGGCCTCCCCGGCACCTTCAAAGCCAAACCTGGCCGTTCGGAAAGGATTTTTTTTCAAACCCCAAGCTAAGCCCTGAGATTATGAGCTAGGTGTAAGAGGAGCTGCGTGCTGCTGCTTCATCTGAAGACACTGAGCACTGTGGATAGGTTACCGAGAGAGGGCAAGAAAGGTGGTTCATCGCTACAGGAATGTTTTCTTTTTTCGCCTCCGTGGCCTAAATGTCAAGGTAATATTCAGTTACAAACCATTAATTCTACTACTGTTGTGACAGTTACTTCACCTGTTTCACCACCATGTACCAAAATACTGACCCAGACTGGACAGTTTCAGCGTCATAAAAATATAGAAAAATTATACATGTTGTAACAGTACTCATATTTGCCAGTAAAATGATAGAAAACTTATTCTTTACTTATTCAATTAAATGAATTGACTATGACTATTTACTATATATATGAGGAATTAAACTCCCCACACAAAACCAATGAAGGCAGAAATCAAGTGAGCAAACAAATAAATACCGCATCAGGTCTTCTTGGTGAAAGTTAAATTAATATTGCTGTAAGCCGTGACCTGAATAAAAAGATGTGCTTTTCTTTTTTTCTTTTTTTTTTTTTTTTATCTAATTCTGAGAGTTCTAGTTTTACATTCACTCACTCGCTACTGTTAACAGCTTTTCCAAGTGAAAGCTGTGGAGCTGTAACAATGAGTTAAATGTAAGGCAATTAAAATTTACAGTATAAAAAGTAATTTTCTGCTTTTTGCATATTTGTGTTATAATGTTTAAAATTATAATTACAAATATGTAGATCAAGTTTTTTCAGTTAGGGAATCATTAGGTCCTTATAATGGCTGCTTTGCGTTCCCATTAACCAACTGCTGGGCGAACGGGGGGGGGCTGCGTAGCCAACTATGAGGATTGGTGACTGGAATCCCCCCGTTCACGGGTCTGGGTCTCACTGAACTGTGCTGACCACTGATGAGCTGACCAACGTCATGACCTCGAGACACGAATGTTGAATGCTGCTTCAAGTCACGGGGTTCACTGGTGTCCCAATGACAGTAAACCCACCGAGAGATCAGAACCTACGGCGTGGCAACTGCTCTTGTATCAAGATCTTCTCGTTCCCATTCTCACGTTCCACACGTCGTAAGAAAATATGCAGTCTCACAACCGCTCAGGTACGCTACCGCTGAACTGCCCGTCTAACCTTTGAGCACATTACGGGTTGGGGCCACAACACCGCTGAATGGGACAGGGCAAATTTTCCACACTGCGGGCACAGAGGGAAACTGTGCACCTTAGAACAGCATCCTAATTTCAGACATGGCACAAAGCATCTTGTTTACTTTGGAGGAGCAGTCCCAGGGGCTTTTTTTTGAAGATAGAACCCTTCAGAAACACGATTAGCCAGAGGTCTCAAGCAAAAATTAAGATATCTAGTCAGCTGAGATTGTTACATCTTAATTTCCTTTCTGAAAAAAGGAAAAGAGCTCTTTCTTTACCATAAATGCAATTCAAAATAAAACTAATTCCAGAAACAATTTCGCCTCCAATCTGAGAGCGTAGCACCGTTTTGTGTGGCGTGAAATGATTCAATTATTTGGTAGTAATAATAATTGGACAAAACTATTTCTTTGGCTTTCTTTCTGTGGGAACACATCAAATGCAAACCAAGGGAAAGCACCAAGTGGATGAGATTCCTAGGCCCTAGTAGAAGACCTGAGTCAGGTCATTTTTCTCAGGTCTCTCCCCTTATCCCTCTCCCACAAAGAGTGCACTTCATAAAGAGCCATCTCAACAACCTCATTTATTTTCCAGAAAATTAACTCACTTTCAGCTCTGATTAATGATTTTAATCTAAATGAATCAAATTAAAAATTGAAAATTATATTTCAAAAGCCCACAAAAAAGAAAAAAGGGGAAGAAAAAACCATTTCCAGTTAACAAATGAGCCTTCAAATATTAAAAGATGACCAAGAGCGTCGTGCGATGCTAATGAAATGTGTCCGGGCTCCAGTGCCTTGAGAGAGAGAAAGAGGGAGTAAGATCGGGTATCACGATGGGAATAAACCTCACATTTACGACAAATAAACAAGGGGTCTCCACACAGCCAACCCTTAATTTTGAACTGCTTTTTTAGGTAGACCGCTCTATTTCCTTCGTCTGTTGCAAATAAACAAACACAGAAAAGTAGGTGTAAAAAAACGAAAAGTTGTGACATCAAAATCAAGAGACAATAAATAAACACAGTATGTAAGAAAAACTTTTTGTGTTTGGCTAGGCCCTCGGCCTCCATGTGGCCATTTTCCCCAAAAAGACCCATCTCACATAACATCTTGGCACACGGAGACATGTTGCTGACTTCTTCATGGGACATCGATGCTGCTGTAACCTGTCAAATGCTTTGCGAGCTTAATAGACAAAGTGATGAGAGGAAATCATTTTAAGGTTTAGAATATTGCTGAATGCCGATATCTGGATCTGTCCTGATTGGATCACCATCGGATTTCCTGCTTAAAACCCCCTTTGAGTCTGGGGCGAAACCGTTGAAGAATTGGCTAAGAAATTCCATTGCCATATTTGGGCCTTTGTTGCAACAGAAAAAAATAAGCTGTGGTCTAAAGAGCTTGAGATTTCTCAGAGGGCCAGTCTGTGGCCAGAGAATCGATTTCAGATTATGGAAAATTGTAATTTAATATGAGTAGCTTGTCAGTTTGGTTAAAGGAAAAAAAAAAACACTCTAGATTAAATCACAGCGCAACAGCAGCAAGTGCAGAAAAGCATTTTAAGACTGACTCCAGCACAGAATTTCCTTGGCGTTTCAAAAGACAGCCTCTAGCTGCACTTTGAGCCAAAGCTAGGACTAGGGCAGCTTAGCGGAGGCCTTCCGCTCTGCTACAGTAAGCCACTAGAGTCTATTTAGAGCAAACCGCTCATGTTTACTGTCCCTGGCATGAAGAGGAGGAAGAATCGGCTGTGCGTTTTCCAGCAACGCACACAGCGAAGTCTCATTCACTGAAAGACGGTGCATGCATTATTTCTTTATTAAAGAAATTCTTATGTGTTTCATTACACCAATGCACACCTAGGATCTTCGCATGTTACATCAATGCATTTGGATATTTGCATTATTACATTGATTCATTTAGCTAATGCTTTTCTTCAAAGTGACTTACAATATTAGGATTACAACTATTTACCCATTTAGAGGGCAGCTATTTAGGGTAGGCACCTTGCTTAAAGGCACTAGAGCAGGGGATCGAACCTGCGACTAGTGGATCCAAGTGCAGTAACGCAAGCCACTACGCCACCAGCTGCCCTGTTGCACTAAGGTGTTTGACATCAGCCTCCCTTCTGTTTTTGTGAAGTTTGTCAATGTGAGCTTGCGTACGTTAAATTAAAAAAAGAATAAAATGAAACGCTACATCGATGTGTGAACAAACAAGCTCTGAAATGCATTTAAAAACGTTGCAGAGAGTTATTCCACATTTAACCGGCCCATACACACGCTCCGGGACGCACGGATCGGAGCTGTTCCGTCCTCCCAGGCAGCGTGTAAGGGAAGAGGGGCCGTCAGAGCGGTTTTATGATAATTGAGTCAGTTGTACGGGGTGGATTTGGACAGAGCTTTTCTTCTGCTTTGACTTAAAGAGAAATAAGCAGGTGTTATCTCCCCACCGGCAGAGTCTTCCCATTGTTGATTCAATAATACAAGAGGTCTCTTATCAGTGCCGGGGGTGACGGATTGGCAGGCCGATACGCAGCGAATTTAACTAAATTTACAGGGGCCCCGGCTGGGTGCGAGTCGCGCCGAGGCTGTGAGGTAATGGGGAATTAAGCGCGCACAATGGAGCGAATCTGTTTGCGCCCACTCCCAAACCGCATTTGGTTCGAAGGTCCGCCGGGACTCCGGATCTTTTTACGTGGCTGTACATCTTCATTTCTTTCAACTCCTTCAGTTGTGCTTCCCCCCCCCCCCCTTCCGTCGCCCGCTTTCTGAGTACGGTGGCGGGACTGAAGTAGTACATAAAGAAAATCCGATTAAAACAGAATTTTAAAATCATTTTCGTATTTTTTGCTTCCATAATTGATTTTTTTTTTTTTTTTTTTTTACACGTTTAAACTTGTCTAACTTTATATAGAATAAAAATAACAGTGGCGGCAGCAGGTGTGCTTGAATGATCACCGTCCCCCGGACACAAAGGTGACATTATGGACAAAACGACGGTGCGGTGAAAGTGTGCGAGACGCAGATAGAGAGAGAGAAAGAGAGAGAGAGCGAGAGAGAGAGAGAGAGAGAGGGAGAGAGAAGGGGAGAGAGGGGGAGAGACGGAGGGAGCGAAAGCGTGCGGCCAGCGCCGCGGGATCAAAAGGAGACGATTTATGCTTTCATCCCAACTGACGGACGATTAAATTAAAACAGATCAGTGGTGCAGTCGGTGGGCAGGTGGCTGTCGGCCGGCGTCGGCCTCAGAGCGATTAAATTGCCGCCGAGATGGAGGGCCTTCTTTTCCTGTTGCCGCACTTACAGATCAAACAGTGACAAATGAGATGTTACTGCTCTTGTAAAGCAAGGCTACAATCTGTCAAAGTACAACATAATTTGTGACCTGACGTGGCACCCTCTCTCTCTTTTTTGACGTTTGAATGCGGCCGGTCGCCTGCGCAGTGGGGTCCTCTTAAGAGTGCTGCTGGTCTCTCTCTCTCTCTCTCTCTCTCTCTCTCTCTCTCCCCGCATCTTCCTCATTCCGCTCTTTCCCTCCTTCCGTCAGAATCTGGGACCTGGGAAACGTCACGATCCGTTTTTTTCAGGGAAAGCCACCGCCCCCCCGGGCTGTCTGTCTCTACGAGTGGCTCGCTGTATCTTGAGTGTGCTTACGCTCAGTGCTGGGTATGAAAAGGCCTCAAATGGCCATCAAATGTAAGGGCCACCAAAACAAAAGAGTTGCAGAAGCCGTTCACGATAACTTTGGATTGCAGTGTCCGATTTTTTTTTTAACCAAAAGTCACGGACAAGAAGAGGATGGAGGGTTTTTCTTTGACGCGATGCTTTCTCCACACTTGTGAGGCATAAGCAAAACCGCAAATCTCCAATATTTATCTTTAGCTTGCGTTGAAGGCACATTATCAGCCTGTCAGTTAGGTGTGATTGTAATAAATCTTTCATTGCCTTACATCATTTGTTCAAAGGCAACTACTGAAAGAACCTGGCATGCAGTTCATGTTTAGAGGCAGTGAAAACGGTTTTACCTGAACGGAACACGGGACCCCCTCCTCGCACTGCGGGGGCTCTACTTAGCGAGCTGTTCGACTGCATTAACAAGGCTTCTCTGCGCCTCGACAATTCCTCCGGACTAAATGATCTAATTAAACCCTCATCACTCCTGTGTCTTCCGCCTATTTTCTGCCGCTGTCACTTCCGCACAGACAGCATCTCGGGCTCGCGCTCTGCCGTCCCACGGGCGGGCGATAGCGCCTCGACGGCTCTGCTCTGGGTCACCTGCGGCGGATATGACACTTTGCAACGGGAGCCGCTCGGCGTCGAGGACGGCCGCCGCTGCAGAAAGAGGGACCGTAAAGCAACGGCATCCAAGAAGAGCCACGGAACTTGTCCGAAGTTGGACACAAGGAACTTCGATTAATAAAATAAAAAGTTCCCCTTGAATAAAATAACTCCATATTGTCTAATATTTCATACATAAAGATTGGGGAGAATTCTCATCCTGATTTCTTTGGTGTTTGAAGCATACCCCACAAGCAATTTATTATCAAATACGCACACACACCCAAAGTCTACAAGGGCTTGTCCCGAGCGGGGCTGCGGCAAACTGGAGACTAACCAGGCAACGTGGGGCGCAAGGCTGGAGGGGGAGGGGACACACTCCGGATGGGATGCCAGTCTGCCACAAGGCACCACAAGCAGGACTCGAACCCCAGACCAGGCCCTGGCCAAACCGGCTGCACCACCGCGCCCCCCTAAAATTCAAATACTAAAATCTATTTTACAGTATATCACTAGAAACAAGTTTTTTTTTTTTTTTTTTTTTTTTTAAAAAAAAACCTTTTCCTAAATTATTCTGAAATTAAGAATTTACTTTGAAATGACTAAATTGCTTTGAATGTATTGAGATTATAATTGCTGCTTAACTGAAATTAATAATTAAACATACAGTGATTTGTCATTTATGCCTTGGCTGTTATAACTAGAATCAATGGAGTTTTCATATGTATGAAGAGGAGATATTTTTTCAGGAATCATTTCTCAGATTCAGAAAAGAAATACATTTTTTAAAGAAAAAAAAAGAAACTTCCGTCTGATGTGTACAGAATGTAAAAAAAAAAAAAAAAACTTTCACACAAGAACCTAATCTTCCTGTTAAAGCCAATTCTACATTTTTAGATGCAACAGACATGTAACAAAATATCTTTTGACTGTGCACAATAACCATACTAGATTTGAATGCAGAGAAATACTATTTTTCATCAATAATATTCCAGACAACAGCATCTAGTCATACACTGGAAACACATCTACCCGCCCTGTTATTTACAGTACATGCGCAACCCATACAGCAGTTCAGGCCAAAACCTCAAGGCTGCTGGTTCAATTGCTGTTCCCGGTTCCTGCCGTAGTCCTCGTAACTGAGGTTCCTGCGCTCAAAAACATACCTCCCACCCCCAGAGTAGTTTAATGCCTTCAGATGTTTTATTTCAACAAGTTGATTTATCTGGTCATTAATAAAGCTGTAGAAGAGGGAGAAGGAGGATGTAAGCAGTGGTTTCTAGGACCATGACCCTTAGCAGGTTAAAAGACCATGACCCTTTTAACATTTCCTGCTAAAGACACAGTTGTCATGAAAATCAGATGGGATTTGATCAGTCATCGGGGATTTGAATGTGCGTGGTGCACACTGGGGTGGCCACTATATGTCCTTCTGGGTAGCCAAGAGCACGTTAATTTTCATATGAGCCGCTTTAAAGAAAAAGTTAAAAGCAAAATATTTAAGGCTGATAGGCATTGAAATGTATTTTTTCTACACTTGATAGGTCTGATAGTTTAGCAGGATAGCACTGTAATGTTCTTTTTTAAAGAGAAAAAAAATATTTATGCTTTATTTCTATGTCAGGTGCTGCAGGAAGGCTGATACGGGGTTTCGGAAGGGCTACGGGATGGCATAACCCCACCGCAGGAACGCGAGGCCTCGTCTCAAAGACTGCACCAGCCCTATTCAGAGATTGCTACTATCTTGACTTTCAAACCATGTCCACAGATTGCCAAAATTAGTCTCCTAAATGCCTCTGGGGCCCCTCTGGGGTGCAGGCCCACTGCCTGAGTCACCAGTCTTGATCCTGTTTTTCGTTGTTTATAGGCAAAAGAGCTTAGCACTACCATTTCAAGTTGGTGAAAAAACTTGGGTACGGACACTGCCCCGGAACCCCGAGACTGCAAGTCCAAGTGTGTGAAGAAGTCCTGCTGTACCCCTGATAGACGAAACCCATAACTCCAGTAAAATATCCATACGCTGTTGTCAAGACTGGCAAAATCGTATACCGTTCTGCTGAAAGGTGCGGCAAAGTAACAAAATGTGTCCCTTTAATTATTATTACTGTTAATGTTAACGTTGCTGATTAAATGTAGGGAACTTTGCTGTGATCCTCTTTTTAGCAGCCTCACCAGCTGGGCCACAATGCTCTTGACTTTGTGGGAGGAATGAATAGTCAAACTGCATTGTGAGCCAGACTACCTGCCTGTGGATGGATTCCTGATGCTGAAGAATGAGGACAATCTCTAGCCACCAGATGTGAATGCCAAGCACTTCCAGGCGTGCAGCCCCAAACCCCTGCCCTGCGTTCAAATCGGAATCGCTGGGTGGGAAGGAGCAGACTGAGGACAAGGCAGGTTATAAAATAGGTACCCATGCGCAACATTCATTTTGGCTGTGCTGCCTACAGCACTACAGTGTAATGAAATGTGCTACAGAATTCTTAGTCCTAAGATGATGTTACGTTTACAGCTACGACACTTCACAGCTTTCCTAAAATGAAGAAAATCATTAGATTGATACTGATTTGCATAAACTCTCTACAGATTAACATCGGAATTATGGAAAACGGATTCTTATTGATCTGGGGGGCACGGTGGCGCAGCGGGTCGGACCGGGTCCTGCTCTCCGGTGGGTCTGGGGTTTGAGTCCAGCTTGGAATGCCTTGAGACGGACTGGCGTCCCGTTCTGGGTGTATCCCCTTCCCCTCCGGCCTTTCGCCCTGTGTTGCCGGGTTAGGCTCCGGTTCCCCGCGACCCCGTATGGGACAAACGGTTTCAGACTGTGTGTGGGTTCTTACTGATAATTTAGCAGTGAACCAGAAGCAAGCACATGAATCAGGAAAGCGCTTGCAAAAGACTGAGCAACAATATGGTGACCGTTTGAGGGCAGACAAGCTCGGTTGCTGAAAAAGCCACACCGAGATGAAATAACTGAGCGCTTCCCTAAATGACGGGCATAGATCACTGGGAGCTGGGAAATGAAGAAGGGTGTAACAGCGAAGATGATGCCACGCTTGGCCAGCAGTGTTTCCCTCAGCCCGGTCACCTGCTGTCGTCCCAACAAATCTCTGCCCTGCTGCAGCTCTTCAGGATCTCAGCGTCACCTGGTACGTTCACTACTCCTGCAGATGAATGAGAAGTGCTCCAGAGTAACACAGTTTGCTTCCTATCTGCTCAGTGATCAGTTTGTGAGAAAAAATATAGAGCCAATGCTGATAGCTTCCGCTATAACTTCGACCCTGAAGGAACCGTGAGCAGCAGAACTACACAACGCGGGGTTATATTCCAGAAACCTCAGGAACAAATAGCCTCACGGAATCAGCACCGTACCTTTGCGGCCTACATCAGCAATACCATTTTTTTTCCAGGCAGTAGGTGGCAAAGTGCTTAGATCTGCCACCTTCTATTCAAGGAATCCAGTTTCAAGTCTCACCTCCTACTGCAGAACCTTTGAGCAAGGTACTTCTCCTGAACTCGTAGAGCAGAAACAAACTGCTGGGAACATCTCTGTAAGGTGTTCTGGAGAAAGGTGTCAGCTACATGAATAAACGTATTTATGAATTCGTGCATTTAGAATTTGACGCTTTTCTCCAAAGCAGCTTACAGTGTTAAGCACCTAACAGCGATTCACCCGTTCATAGAACTCGCAGCTCCAGGTAAGTACCTCGCTCAAGGGTACTAAGAAGAAGCGGGCATCCGAACCCGGGTCCTTCGCACGTGATGCCAGTCGCCGCTCTTCATCGGCCGATGCCGTTTTCGCGTTTCTGTCTATTTCAGTTCGTGATGTGAAGATCTCGCGAGGCATTTCTAAGTAACGAAACTATCCGCCTTGCGTATGCGGGCAACTGATGGTCCATGCTGTCTTCCCCACAGCCCCTCGCGTGTCTGGGAGGACACACACGCAGCGCTGGAACTGCGGCCGGTCGCCGAGTTACCTTGTGGGAAAATCTGCCTCAATTAAGGGGTAAAGTGTCATCGAGGATCCCCCCCGCACTCATCGGGGGGTCTCTGAGGATGCGCCCTGGCGTGCAAGATGGGACGGGCCTCCAGCTGTCCCCTGCTTCCCCACAAGTGGTTCTGGGGGGTGAAAAAAACCGCTCCGAGTCAGCAGCATGTGAAATACGCTGTTCCTGGCGGTCTTCCAAACACACGCTCCTCCTGATTCACATTCAGCACGGGGACCTCAGCAATCCCCATCGGGTTACTCAGATGCCTAAAGATGTCATTTAGTTCTGGAGAGCAAGCGCCAGGGAAAGGGTGTGTGTGTCAGGGGTAAGAAAGCCTGGCTTTGGGGGGGTGATGGGGAAGGGCTGGCTAGGGGACACACGAGCACGTCGGAGCTCGCCGCCTTCTGCCACCATGTAGAAGGCATCAGAGAAACGCGCTGCTCTGACCTTTCCCATTCGCCACACAGTCTCAGCAATTACCAGCAGTTAATGCCCTAATTATGTGTGTCGTTTTAGGCGGTGCCAGAGGGGATATACTAAATAAGGTGGGGGTGGGTGGGGAGAAAAAGTGGAACCAGCACAGATTGTTTTTCAATCACACCCCGAACCCCAGTAAGGAGATGCAGCGGTCGCGCCTGTCGAACTGGTCGAACGACGCCGGTTCGGTAGGGTACCGTTGCGATTAAAGTACCGGACTCGCGACCGAGAGGATGCAGCTCTGCTCTGCCTTTCAGACAAGGATAAACCGCGCAAGTGGAAATCTTGGTTCCGCGGACGAGAAAAAAAAAATCAAACGGAAATGTCTCCATGAATTTCTGAGCGGGTGCTATAGTCCAAGAGCGGAAAGCATCAGCTGGGTCATTAGAAGCTTAATCTAATTTATAGCTGGTTAGCGGAATCATTTCTGGCATTTGAAATGAGGTAACAAATAGATGTAAAGAATGAAACATTTCATATTCAATGTTTATGTTCACTTACTATTAAATTAGAACCTGCCCTGGCTAATTTGCATAAACCATCATTAACGATTATACGTGATGGCCGTCGCCTTTGACCAAGATTACAACGAGGAGATGCGCAATCGCGAAAACGCAGCCGGCCAGATAGTTATCTGATCTATAATAGCTAAACCAGGGCCTTTTTATGTTGCGCCATGTTTAGTATGCTGCGAACGATGTGAAAAAATGCTATCAGAACCATGGTCCAAAACATGTGATTCCGAGGGCTTTGGCTTATTTCGCGCAGCTGCCAGGGCCGGCGCCTGCAGCCGAGAGCTACGCCGTATCATGACTGTGATCTCTGTAAAAGGGCCGATTGGCAGTTCCATCTGAGCCGGGCAGTCAGGGGGGACCGCCAGTCATTTACGACATGATAATGAGGCTGTCATCGTATTCAAATGTCCCGGTGTCTACTGGCTCAGTAACCCCCGTGTCTGTTGTACAGCCCATGTCAAGGAAAAAAATGCCGCTTTTCAAAAGATAAAGGAGGAAAGCGGTACTCCAATCTATCCGAACAAGAACCTAGCTTCCCCTGCAGTATCTGATGTCGCGTCGTCTGTAGCAGCAGTCAAGCTGTCAGACCCCCTGGATCCGGCGCAGACAGCGGAGCCAGCGCTGTCCACTGGCGAACGCAAGGAGAATAAGTTGCTTTATGGGAAAAGACTTGTATTACAGAGGAGCTGTTCTCCACCTCCAGGGTCCTCCGGACCCATGAAACGACAGCACCTTTCCGTGATAAGGGCTACCAACTCTGTCATGATGGCTGCTGGCTTTAATAACAGTTGGGTGCGACGCTTACGTTAGCACTAGCCGGGGAGAGAGATTTAGAAAAATCAAGAGAGGGGCATTTCCAGGCCGCAACTAGGAGACGGAGGGAGGGAGAGAGAAGGGGGCGCTGCATAATCATGCGTCCCCCCTTCTGAGAGCTCCTGCAAAGACACGGGCTCTAATTTAGCAGGGGTGGGGGGAGCAGAGAAGGAGTGGCACGGGAGAAGACGGAGAGGACAGCACCACGCTGGGTCCAGTCCGCGGCGACGCCCCGGCCGCTCGGTAGCCCAGCTCTCCGACGGCCTCCGATGAATGACGGCGCCGCATAATCCGACGGGCCCCCCGTCGCTGACAGCGGGATGATTTATGCCCCTCGTCAGAGGAAGTAGGCAGCGAGGCTGAGACAGGGTGGGCAATGCGAGGGACAGTGCAAGTTACAAAGGAGAAGGGAGAGAGGGCTGAGTACGAGACAGATGCTCTCCATGGGACTCCATCGCTGCCCTCTGCATCCATGCCTCTGCCTGCCTGCCTGCTTGCCTGGCTGTGTAGTGCACACTGATTTTGAGGGTGTGTTAAAATAACACACTGATTTCCCAGGTATTGCGAAGAATGCAGGAAATCAGGGCATTTCAAGCAAACACTATAAGGAGGCCTAAACATTACTACTGCCTGAGCATCACAAAGGCTGCCCAAAAGTTTAAGAATCCCTGCCAGGAATTTATCTCAGCATTTTATGAATAAATAAAACAGATTACAACATGTCGTTGCCAATATTGCTTTGCAAATGCCAAAAATTTCTAACTAGAAAAAAAAAAAAAGATATTTATAATCAAAAAGAAAAAAAAAATTGCTTTGCAAGCGGTACCACCATAAGAATTAAAAGGTGAAAATTTACACTGGTAAAAGGTGATTTTTCTTTTTTTTGCTTTTCATGAGTAAAATTTCAAAAAGACAATGTGTATGCACAGTATTTGTGTGCAGAAAGTATATTTGAGTTTTTCAGGAAGTCCCAGCAAAGGAATTAGTGAGCAGCGCTGTTTGCGTCCATCTAAGGGGCACTGGGAGGTAATGAGATGAAGCCTTGGAGTTCTCCTCTTCTTCTCCTTTTCACCTTCACACACACACACACACACACACACACACACACACACACACACACACACACACGCGCACGCGTGCATACAAGCTCAGGCACACACGCGCACACACTCGCACACACTCTCCTCCCAGACAGACACTCCACATGGAGACCGTGGAAGGTGTGGAAGGGAGAGAGACAGTACATCTGCTCGCCGGGACACACACCACACATTCCAGGCAGGCTTTATCTCTCCAGAGAGATGGTCCAGCCGCGTTCGTGCCACCTTGCTGTCGGAATCCAAAATCCTGCCTTCATTAGAATAGCCGGTTTTACACAGTGCTCAATAATTGGGCGACTTTAATTGCCTAGCTCAGGAATTAGGTGGTACATATTTGTAAGTGCATCCCATCAACGGAGAAGCGAAGCACTTCCCTCTACCCACCTTCTCCCAGGCTCCCCTGTGTCCACCAGCACTGCTGGCTGCATATGAATGAATTACGGTGGAGAAAATGTGCTCTACCTCCACATGTAACTGTGGACTACGTGAGTGAGCGAGAAATTTACGTTCGTATTCTTCTCACCGCGTTACCGTCTCTAAAATACGATCTTGAGTACAGGTCGAGATTACCAACCGGAAGAAGGTGGGTCCTTTTTTTTTTTTCTTCAAAGAAACCCACAGCACGGGAGCAGTAGTGTATTTTAATGCATACAATAAACCCAAGAGGTTATGGGCTCTCAGATTCTGTGACGCATAGTAACGTGTCTGGAGAAATCTGTAAACTGTTCAAATTTCATCCAAATATGAACTTAGCGTGTTCAAACAGCGCAGCGGTACGCTAATGTGACATGGGAAGATTGGCTAGTGATGACAACGTGAGGCTTCTCTTAGCATATACTGCAAATGCGAGTAAACATTCAGCAATTTAACATACTGATTTAAAAAAAAAATGAACTTGCATTATAATTAATGGCAAGGAATGGTAATTGCTTATATAAATATAATTGCTGACGCTAATCTCACATACACAAACATATATATATAATATATGTGCAGATATTTTTACAATTCATATATGCTTACTGAAAGTGACCTACATTTTACAGCCCTTCATATTCTCATTTACTGACATAATTAGAAGAGTTATCGCAGTATTACATTGTTGTATTACATCAGCTGAAATGTTAATAAAATTGGCTTTATCAATATTGTGGTTTCATGCAGAATTTTACGGGTTGCCACTTGTGTACTTATTTAATGTGAATAATTGATGAGGAGTTGTGAACAAAGAGGAGTCCCGGACAAGAGCTGCATGTCATCGCCGGCCACTCATGCGAAACGGCTTTGCCTCCTTTGCTGTCATTCCTACATGTACACCTGGAGTGACCAAACCCTTCCTGTCACCATAGCTGCAAATGATGTTAACTGTATTCCTGTAATGATAACAATAATAATAACCAGCCTATAGTTGGTCTGTGAAGACTCAGCTGTTGACCTAAGAAGCAGTCAGAAAAGGCGAGCCTTGACGGCAAGGAGATCCTCAGCGAATCGCTGTCTGATCTTGTTTCTTTTCCTTAAGTCGGTAACAACGCTATATTTAAGACAAAGACATAAATAAGTCTTAACTGCTGGGTACTTGAGCTAAACTTCCAGTACCGTTTCCTCCAGAAAGGGTATTACTCCAGCAACAGCAGCACAGCTACTGCCCGACGAGTCTGCCTCAGGTCCCAGACCTGTCTCTGGATGTAATTTTACAGCTGGGTGGCTCGAGGTACGAGGACGTGAAGCGACTTACCCTCTGGGGTCAGGCGCGGTACGAATGGCTGTGTAGGGCTGGAAATAGCAATTTCCTCCCGGTGAGTATATGTGCGCGTAGGCGCATGTTGGTGTACGGTAGGCAGTAAAAGGCCATTAGCGAGCGTGTGCGCGCACGGTCAGCATGTGAGGCTCAAGGCTCTGTCGGCTCTCTTCGTACGCATGTAGGCGTGAGCACAGTGCAGCAGATGCCTTGGCGGACATCAACTAAAGCATTGCTTTGAAGCATAGCGAGAAGTAGCGGTTGAGGCTATTAGCAGTAGCCCTTGTCCCCTACCACACACGCGCACACACACACACACACACACACACACACACACACGCACACACACTGCTCCTCCTCTCCCCTACTGCTCCTTCCACTCCTCCCATCTTGTCCCGCACCCCTGCTCACTGAGTTGTGCTTGGAGGGGATGACTGCTTTGAGGGGATTTGAGCTGGCTGCTCGGCGCTGGGGCTGGATCTTTGTTGCAGGTAATGCTGCACACAGTGGGCTTATCATCACGCAGGTGGTGAGTTTGGACTCACCCTGTGCCCCACCTCCCTGACTCACATTATGCAGTCCAACGCGATATGGAAGAGCTGATACGGTCCCTGTGGCTTTCAACAGAGCTCAGTGGGGGTTCCCCTAGGAGCAGTTAGAGTTCAGCCACGAGCGTGGGGTGAGGGGTTTGTCGGAGCGGGGGGCGGGCGGTAGAGGGCAACCCTGTTTCATCTAGATTGCTGGGAGCTCCCTCATGCCCTTCCTTTCCCCTGGGGTGACAGGGCAGATTTCTGGCTGATCTGCCCCAACAGCAAGCTGCCTCCCTCCACTAACAATGCCCCTCCTCATTACAAATACCCCTCTTGTGCTGCCACCAGATCTCTCTTCAGCCCTGACAGCGACAACCCCGTGTTTCCCCATTGCTAATACAGCTATCCAGCCACAATTAACAGCTCCTGACAACTCCGGGAGATTTTCTCTGATATGAGAATGGTTAAGTACCCTCGTCGCCACAGCCAGCACGGTGCTGTGATGAACTGTGTCTTTTGAACAAAAACTACAACGGGGGTATAATAAACACAGATGGCAATTTAAAGACAGGTTCTTCTGTGGCTGAACACCACTCTGTAACAACAAAAAGAAATATAAATAATTCATATTTACAGCCAAAAGACTGCAGTAGTACTGGTGTGAACCAGTGTTTTTTTTTTTTTTTTTTTTGAAAAGGTACATGTTAGAAAATAAGAAAATGGATGAATCAATTTACCAAATGACCCTTATTCATATGTAGAGAGGGACCCCTGTATTAAATTCAAGCATTTTACAATAAATGGCAGTGCCATTCCGTGCCACTTTGATATATGTGCGTATGGGTGGCTAGGAACAAGAACAAAAGGCTGCTATTTGTCTGAGAGCTCATGGGAAAAGATGCCATATCAAACCCCTTGCAACATCCTTCAGACCTTTCTCAAACCGGCCTTCTCCTTATCAATTACGCACCCATCACGCTCAACTGGCTGCGTAGGCAAATCTCAGAGTCGAGGCGCAGCGCCTACGTCGCTACGGTATACCCGGTGTACAGGGACATTAGCACGACACGGCTGTGACGCCGACCGATAATGCCGAGATGTTATTGGAGGGAAGAGAGATGAATAACGCCGGCACGTACTGATTATGCACAAGCATGCACGCGCACACAAGTGAACTCAAATATAAGCACACGCACCGAAGTGGGGGAAAAATAAAAAAACCACGTGCGTACACAAACACACACATGCAACAGACACACCTGACATGTGCATAGAAAGCCTCATCAATTGGTTCTGGGTCATTTAGGGGCTCCGCCGGAGGGTCCTGCCCACACGGACAGCGTACAGTCACTGTACAGTCCACCAGTAAGTGATTAAAGGGGACCGTGTGGCCTGCTCCGGCTTCAACTCTTCGCCGCCCGTGGTGACGGGTGACTATCTTAGCAAGCCGGACACCTGAAGCAGGTCCCCTTGCAGACATCGCTCCGTCACCAGCGGGTGAAGCAGGCAGATCCTACATTTTCATTTATTCATTCGGCTGACTCTTCTCTCCAAAGCAACTCACAGTGTTAAGCTCCCTAGAATTATTTACCCATTCATACAGCTGGGTATTTTTTTACTCTGAGAATTTTACTGGAAGTGCTTTGCTCAAGGGTACTGCAGCTGGAAGTGGGATTTAAACCTATCTGGGTGCAAAGGCTATTGCCGACATCACCCAAAGATGCTGCGCGCAGGATATCGTGAAGATTTTTTCCACAACAGCAAAATATAGTCTAAACCATTGAGTGACGGAGTGGCTTTGTCTTAACTCCCAAAACGCGTGCAAGTTGCAGAGATCTGAATAACTTTTTCGACACTTATATGTTAAGGTCAGTGGAGAAGTCAGGTGATTCTCCTACAGCTTCTTCTTACCGACACTGATTTCTGTGAAGCAGGTCATTTTCAGCCTTTAACAAACAGATGTGCTGCTCCTTATCATTTAGACCATCCCAACAATGACAGTATTGTAGCTGCATTTTTTTTTTTTACAAGAATGAGTGAAAAGGTCAAAGGAAAAAACGGTGCTGGTTTAACCCAAAGATGTGATGCCCTGTGCCACCTATGTGATGAGCTCTAACCCTGGACTCATTCCCCCTTCGCTGTGCCCGATGCTGTCCCTGGCCTGCGAGGCCTCAGCTCGTGCTAAATTGAGAAGAAAAGTGAAGCGAGCCGGTGAGTGGAAGCCTGGCAGCGGAGATCTCGTCCCTTACCTTCCCGCATCATGCCCACGGTGAGACACTTCATGAAGCGGCAGGCCTGGCAGGACTTCCGTCTGCGCTTGGTGATCTCACATTCGTTGGTGGCGGGGCAGCTGTACTCAATGTTTCCTGAGGCAAGGCATGTAGAGAGAAGGAACAGAAAGTGTTTGATAGCTGCTGGGGGGTGGCTAAATGGTGACCTTGGGGGTAAAGATTAACAGGGGCAGGAAACACTGCCAGCTGTACGGGAAAGAATCGGGCAAGAAAGCTAAGCAAATATGACAGTTACAAACGTTATTTCTCCCTAAACCAAGTCTAAACCAGCCCAGCGCTCATCTCGCATCCTAATAATATACAATATTGTGAAATTAATATCCTCCTCTTTTTACACATTAATAAAACACCTGCACATAAAGAAAAGAAATGGGTTTGCTCTGTTTATGAACAATGTAACAGTTAATCTTTGAGAAAATTAGTCTTACGCCTTAGTATTTAGAGACTGATCGCGGGATCGTGTTGGTTTAAAGTGCTGATGACCGTTTTGTGTGCTGTTCCTTTTCTGCGTGAAGCTCTTAGGAGAACTTGGTTGAATCTGGTGCAGGTGTGTAGCTGTGACGTGTTACACCCTTATGCTGAGTGACCCCAACGCAGTTGCCCCTGCTGCTGAGCGGAAGTGTCCCAAACGGTTAAATTAACCCTGTCATTCGGTATATTGCGCGCAGCCCTTATCCCCCTCGTCCGCGATTAAGAACGACTGTTTGCAAAACACTGTAACCCTGGCGCTGAACTAATGGCCTGTAATTTCCGGCATCCTCATTTACATGAAATGTAAACAAAGTTTTTTTCTTTGTTTCCTTTTTATGGAAATTTTGTTGCCGACATCCTATCTGAAGAAATCCTTATCAATAGATGTCTGCAGTCATAATGGAAGTGTACAGTCATTAACCGTGGACATAACAGAAGTCTGAAGCTAAATGCAGTCTAATTTTATAGAGAAATTCTTCACCTGCTTCACTTAGGGCACTTTGTTCACTGGCAGAGATGTTAAAGTGTGTGTGTGTGTGTGTGTGTGTGTGTGTGTGTGTGGGCAGGGACAGAAATCAAACACTGGGATGTTTCACTGACGATGCTGCAAAAGACAAAAGAGACCGAAAGCATTGAATAATGGACACTTCTATCCCCATGCAAATATATTTTTGTTTTATAGGTCCCCAGAGGAGCTGTGGAGGGTGTCTGGGGGTTGGGGAGGTGGGTGGGAGAGAGGGAGGGAGGGATGTACCACACATCGACTTTGGTTCGAGCCAATAATTCACACAGAGCACCTCCTCGGGCCTGCATGAGGCTCCTTGAAAACAGCTCAGACTCTTGCAATTAACAGAGGGCCCCGTCTGGGACCTCCACACTGATGAAATATTTCAGAGCTAATCAGACTTGGTAAACACTGATTTATATTGACTTCTCTTCTGTGAACTGATGTTTCCTCATTAAAAAGCAGATTAGCGTGAGTGCGGGGAGACTAAATGCTCAAGACCGCTAATTCAACAGGAAACAGTATTTAAAGTATGCGTGTCCATTAAACAGGGGTCCAAAATTCATTAGCGAGGTAATCTCCGCAAGCCATTAGGGTCTCCATATTGGGAGGCCTTGACGTCTGCGTGGCGAGAGATGTGTTTTGAAAGGGGCCGGGCAATTTGCATGGGGCTTTGGGGGCTACATGTCCTGAAGCAAGGGGAATATTTAAGAAGCAAAATCCATGCAAAGCTTTAGCTGGGTGAGACATTTCACCTCCTGCAGAATTTCAATGTGGTCACCGTGTCTCGCTTGGTGTCCTGGACACAGTACTCCGAAACAAGAATGCTTTAGATCTGCCATTTTATTATATGAGTCCGTCTTCATGACAGTTCAGTTCAGTTCAGCTCAGGCTGCTGACATGTTATTTGGACAATGTGTCAGTTATTTCAAATTTTACTGAAAACTATTTCAAATGCACTATTATACTATATGTGGATATTACTGTTTATTCATTTAGCTTTTCTTCAAAGCTGTGAACAATGTGAACTTTGTACAATAAGCTATTTTACAGTAATTTTCCTCTGTATGTATATATACATATGCTTTACAACCAACTATTCGAACAAGGATCCTTTGAAAAGAACAATGAAAACTTTTTCATGTCTTCAAGGGGAGCAGCACAGCGTTTAAGGACCTGGGCAAGGGGTTGCACGTACACGTCGTAGGAGGGGCCCTTAACGCGAACCCTTCAGCAAGCTAGTTGGTTCACTGAAATACCTGGCAGTGTAAGCAGGCAGAGCGTGAAAGTGTGAGCTGCACACGTCTCTTTGGATGAAAGCATCTGCTAAGCAACAGCAAAATAAAAATAATGAAAGGCTCCTCTCTGCGAGGATATGAGTGACTCAATTGGGGAGTGATAGATGCAGGTTGTCAGGTGCCACTGGAACCGAGCCACCGATCTGCCAGCTGCCAGCGGTTCAGAGTTGCTCCCGTCGCCCGTGTTACTGCCTCCCCCCACCCACTGCCCGCTGCTCTGGACACCTCAGATGGTAGCTAAGTCTGAGCTGCAGAGCAACTCGCCCACCCCCACCTCTCTTCCTTCCAGACCCAAGCAAGCTGGAAGTCAACAAATGTCCAGCTGGATGGTTTTTTCCCCCTTATTACCTGGAGTTTTATTGGCTAATGGGATGAAACATACCAATATGTTAGGTCCCGCTTGTCACCGAGCTGGTCTCTGCCTAGATATAACAACAACATTTGGGCCCTGTGGCTGATCTAAATATACCTGCAGCTGGCCAATGTTAAACAAAATGTCCTTGTGTAAAAATTATTTCACACTCTTGATCGATACATTCGATAGATATTGAACTTCTGTATTCTGCAGTATTTATGACCACGGCCTTGTATCTGTAAAATACAATAAAGCAGCAGGTAGAGCAGTGGTTAGACCTGCCACCTTGCACCCAAAGGACCTGTCTCGAATCCGTGCTTCCGCTATAATAATAAATAAATTAATAAACTTAGCTGACACCTTTGTCCAATGCAACTTATACTAAGGTACAATTTTTTAAAGAAATATTTGTACAGCTGTGCAGTTTTTACTACAGTAGTTCAGTACCTTTCTCAAGGTGGAGGCTCACAGTGGAAGGTGGCCCTTGGATTGCATGGTATCAGCTGTACCCACTGCACTACACGTGGCCATGATGTGGCAAATGACTTACTGAGAGTCCTACGGTTGAACTGTACGTCTAATGAACACCTGAGTAAAAGAACTGGTTACTCTGGAGCCCAGAGTTGCAGCCTGCATTGCCTCAGACCTACACCTATTCCCATGCAGTAGCTCTTGACTAGCGGAGTACGAAAGCCAACCTTGGATGGTCCTCTTGAAGAAGGCCTTGCAGGCCTCGCACGAGGCCACGCCATAGTGGTAGCCGGACGCGATGTCGCCGCAAACAAGGCACAGGCGCTTGGGCATGGAGTTGAGCATGTACTCGCATTTGATCTGCGAATCCTCGGCCATGGTGCTGGAGCAGTCCTCGTAGCGCTTGGAGGCGGCCACGTTGGGGCCCAGGCCGCCTGCAGGACCGTACAGCGTGGGGGAGTCCAGGCCGTTCTGGTGCCCATTCATGGTGGAGCTGTAGCTGCCGCTGGCGTCCGAAGACCCACCGGGGCTGTGATGGTTGACGCTGTCAGCGAGGGAAGCAGGGCTGGACGGTTCCGTCTTGATATAGGAGGGGCAATTCGACTCAATATGACGGTCCTTGCTTGACATTCTGCAAAGGAGCCTGGGAAAGGGGAGATGAGAAACGTCACGCCGCATTCCAAAAATGCTGTGGTCATCACAGGAATGTTGAACATGTAGCTGGCAGAACAAAGGCATGCGAGCATTTGCAGTTCCATCCATGTGTCTGCCAGTTTAGCAGTGACAGATCCCGCAACTGTCACGACTTTATGTTCTGCAAGATGCCCGGAGGATGAGGGGAAGCGCTCGGGCCGCTCCATCACGGCCGAGAGACGCTCGGATACAAGGTCCCGTCAGACGCAGCCCTGGGGCCTGACACATGATGTTAGACCCGTTTTGTGTTTTCCGCGATGCTGCTGTTCAGATCACTAGTCACCACCAAAGTCCCCCCAACCCCACCACGTCTGTACCAACAAGAGAAACATTTAAGCTCTGAAAAAGAGCATAAAAATGAAAAGCTTGAAGAGATCGGTTCGTTAATTCAGAGATGTGGCCTTTCGGCACGTTAACAGTGTGTCTAAGGAAGTAACCCAACTACAGCCATATTGAATCAGCTTCGGGGTCCTGCGTCCGTCACTGGTGTACATCAGAGTGATATTGAAGCTAGCAGCGCAGATAAACATTTCAATAAACTCGCAAATACGCACAGGCAGGACCAAACTGTTACATCACTAAGATACTGTACATTAAACAAAATCAAGGCAGAAGCACACCCTCTGTTATCATGTGAAAAAATGACACATTTCAACACCGAAATGTAATCTCCGACAGGACGCTGTAATGTATTTGCTGTATATTTAAATTGTGCATTTTAAATGAACCAGGCAGGGGATGACACAAGACGCCTTGCTCTGTATGCTGAGAAGAAAAAGAAAGAGGAAAGGGCCCTAGGTGAACAGTCCTAGCCATCAGTCATTCGCCAGTCAATATCAAACTTGTTCGACATGAAAGCTATCAGCGCGGGGCCGAGACGCGGCTCCATCACGGCGTGCGGCAGCCCGTCAACCGGAAGCTTCCGCCTAAAGGCAGGCTAACAAAAGGAGGGGCCTTCTCTCTGGACAGGCCCTCCTCTTCACCCTGCTGACCTATTTCTTCCTCCCCCCCACCTGCACTTTCCCCTGGCCCCCGTGAGAGAGGCCTATTAATGAGTGCTGTAATTAATAGATATCTCTCGCTTGTCTTAGAAGATGCTCCCAGGCCAAAGGAGAGGGGATTAAACATCTCCCCAGTCAACAATCCAGCAGACCCTGCACTTTCACTTATGAGTTTAAAAAATCCACTTTACTGACTGTCATGCGAAGATTGCGAACGTGCCCTTGTATCGGCTATTGCGACATATGCCCGTGTTGGCAAAAAGGGAACCTTGCAAAATAATGCAAAATAACATTATGAATCATCACAGCAAAAAAAGTGAAAAAAAAAAAAAAAAACACACACACATGAATGAGATTTAGAACCCTGATGAAAAGATCAGATATTGATGTAAAACTGTGAAACCAGACAAAGGGTTTTTTTTTTTTTTTTTTAATTAAGGAAGGTCTCTTTCTAAACAAGGGCTTTAAAAAAAAACCTTGTAAAACGCAGATTCTTCTGGTGGCAATAAAACATGGCTAGAGCTGGGCAGCGAGCAAGGTGAGAGAGGCCCTTTAAAAGAACAACTGCCTTTGCGTCTGAATTTTAGCACCATCGGAAGTAAAACATTTAGAACACACCATTTGGGCATCACCCTCGGACCGAGAATACCAAGGGAGGGGGGTGAAGTATGGTGACATAGTCATTTATTTTAGGGAACCCTCTGAGAGACTACGCTTCGCAAAGTGGAAGGGTTGCGCTTGGTCAGGATGTGTTTTTTTATTGTTTTTTTACATTAATGGCGCAGGTTACGAAGCCCCTAAGCATTATATGAAGGCTAAATAGGTGCTGGACCCAGGTCATTTGTCTGATCACTTTATCATTGTCTGCCTGTGCTGTACTGGGAACACTGAGCACCATATACATAGAAAAAAGAAAAAAAAAAATACCCTTGCAGGAAATATGCAGAAATACAACTGAGATAATTATGGAGCAGGAGGCAATTGTTGTTATATGGAAAAGGTTACCTTCAAGATACGAAACCGCATAATCAAATTTTTCTGATCCATTAAGTACATGCTGCACGGATGACGGGGAATAAGTCCACAATCATTATAACGACGACCGAGAAAAATAAAGTCGGATTTAGCACTTGCATGCTAGCCGTTGTAGAAACGACTGAAAGTAATTGCAAAAGTTGCTAAACTTTATTTAGACCAAAAACAGTGCCCTGGAGAGTGAGAACGAAATCAGTAAAACGACAACCATCCTATTACAGCTGATACTGTATGCATGAAATGTAATGCATTGAAAAATGTTACAAATTTAATTCATTTTCTCAGCAGCAGAAATGAAATCCAGATTGGAGTGGATGAAATTAAGAGCTAGGGATGCTTGCTAAAGGCAAAGAATTGTACTGTATATCTATTTGCTCGGCTTAGTAGATTCCGCGGCAGCGTGGCCCCTTTGATAAATAAGTGCCGATGTGTCTCCTTTAGGCCTGCAGCCAGTCACCTTTTAATGAATCCAAGAGCGCGAGGAACGCCGCTCGGTGCGAGCGCTCGCTCAAAGTGATGTGTCTGCCACAAAAAGTGAATAACAAAGAGCGGTAGCCAGTGCTGTAACCATTTGTCTGGTTTACAACGCCGTCCTTAAGTTTCTCCACTAGAGACATTACGCTCTATAACTTCGGCTGAAAGTTATTAGCTGTCTCTTTCCTCTCCTTTTCTTCTGGTCTTTGAAATTCTATGACTCTATTAATTCAGGCCTGCAATATTCACAACTATCTATAAATTCAATTGTCAGATGGTGGGTTTTATTCTGGGCCGCACTTGAATCTAAAATTAGAGGCAGTAAAATTCACATTAGCTCTAAGAGGAATGGAATTCTAAAGGCTATATTTTAGAAGAAAAGAAAGCCCCTCGGACAGAAAAGAGACTATTC
The DNA here is from genome assembly GCF_900964775.1 of Scleropages formosus. Taxonomy (NCBI): domain Eukaryota; kingdom Metazoa; phylum Chordata; class Actinopteri; order Osteoglossiformes; family Osteoglossidae; genus Scleropages; species Scleropages formosus. Next base: position 10,687,033 of record NC_041820.1, on the reverse strand, counting down.
GAAAGGTAACAATTTTATCTGTTTTCCGCACACAAGGCAGCTCCAATTCCATGAAGTGCCGTTAAACGAGGGCTTTACGATGAAAAGCGCTGAAATTTAGTTAGACGTTATGAATGGAAGTAATAATGGTCAAGTTAGGAGAAAGGGAAAACAAGGCATGCATAAGTACGAGAAGATGAGAAATCTACACGAAAATGTACAATCTTTTGTACCTATTTACTGTTTGAACTAATGAAATATAATTTTATTATTCACGCACGTGTCTGTGTAACGTAAAAAAGGATGTGGTCTCGTTGGGGACGTTCGTCCGTGTTATTTCCTCCTTATAATTTAACTTGCCATTTTCAGCTGTTGACAGAAATGGTACTGCATATGGTTTTTTTTGAAACACGGTAGAAATACAGTAGGTAAGATCATGCATTTTTTTAATCAATGAAAGATTCAAAGCTTCCTGTTATTCTCAGATATCAGATTGTACTTCAGTTTTACATTATAAGGTTAAAAAGGGATTGAAAATTGGTTCAATTAGTCAACAAGAGGAACGTCAGGTGCTTTGAAACTGGCACACAATGAATCATTTGGGTCGCTGACAAATCAATGGGTTGTCATTCGGGGTGAGGATGTTTTGAAAAGAAGAAGAGAAGAGGAAGAAGAGAAAGCGAGAAACCTCTTTATGCATCACTGTCATAGATGAGTTACATTTTTTTTCCCCACTGTTGTCTTTTAAATTTTTAGTGTAATTCTATTTTGCCTAACCTTACTGTCCTAGGAGAGGCAGGGGAAAACTTCAAAAGAATGAGCATATTTTCTTGTAACATCACAATAAGGATAGGCACTTCACGAAGCAGCATTATATATATATATTTATACTGTATGTAATATATACATTTCTCTTATTTCGATTCATTGTGGCTCATGGTGTCGACGAAACCCGGACAGAAACGTGAAGAAAAAGCGTTCTCTCGCAAACGTTAAATTTCTAGTATTTTTACAGTTCCCTCTGTGTGTTCTCTTTTGGTGGCCACGAGGCATCACAAATCAACAGGAAAACAATTTTGGAAAACACAGCCACTTGGCAGTGACAACGTGTCATCAGACAGTTGGACTGATTCAGTGCTCTGACAACTACAGAGGCAAACATACAATCATTGCATTAAGGTGCAGTCACTGAGGCTGTCTGAGAAGCTCGCTGCTCTCCCACTCTCTACTCTCATTTCATCTTATTTATATATTTTTGTGCACAGAGAATGTGGTGAGTGAAAGAGAGAAAATGGGCTTGTCTCTGGAACTACTGTGGGAAGAGCACCGCATTAGCATAAAGGGGTTTCCACATTCAGATCAGTCACAATATTATTTTAAATGCGGTAAAAAAAAGCAAAAGCTCTTATTATTTTGTCAGCTCTTCTGTTCATGTCTAAGCAGTGGAATTGCATAATATATATACACATTTCTTTTTAAACACTGCTTTTAGTATTTTTACATATGAATATATCAAATTATTTCCATTAGCAGCTATGTCCAATATTATTTTTGCTTTATTTAGCCGGCATGTTTGCTCTAAGTCACTTAAACCTCTCCGTTACACAGGCGGAAGCAGCTAAACCATGAGTAACCTAACATCCAGCAGACTAGTATTTCTACCGCTCGGGAATTAAGAGGGATGTAGACTGTGATAGTTTTTAAAAAAATTTTTGGTGTTTTAAAAATAGAGAGTGTCCTTATTGTTTAAGGCAGCGGTGTCATACTAAGCACCCGGTTCGCTTTGCTTTGAGCCTAATGTGCCGGGTGTGACGTGTGGGATGAGCGCGGAGATGATTGCAGTTGTTTTCTGCGTATAAAAATACCCGGGCACATCTTAATCCCCCCCTTCCATCATCCGGAGGAGATCAATTGTTATAACATTACTGGGTCGGAAAGTAGTAATTCACATCATTGTCGATGAATGCTGGCAAAATAACACCTCTGATTACATGCAATCAATGTGATAATGGCAAAAACACATTTATGCAATGGGACAGTGGGTCATAAAAATGTCTGCCTCGGCGGTAGGTGAGGCACCCCAACGTTCGAACCTGAAATGAATACATGAAAGGGAGTGCCGCTGGCTCGGCTGCTCCTGCCGGCAGGATATCACGGACGGCACGCAACCAATCGATGCTTTTGTACCCATTTCTTAGGGAAAAAAGCCTGTCAAATCAATATGCAATCGGGCAGCTGATAGCGTAGTGGTTGGAGCTGCTGCCTTTGGTCAGAAGGTTGCTAGTTTAAATCTCACCTACTGCCTCAGTACCGTTGAACAAGGTACTTACCCTAAATCGCTCTAGTAAAAATTTCCCAGCTGTGAAAAAAGCTGGAAGTGCCTTAACAGTCCAAGTTGCTTTAAAGGAAAGCATCAGCTGAATGAACAAATGTATGACGCTTATTCCCCGCACTGAACTCAGGTTTCCTCAAATGCTCCCCCAATTTGCGTGTCTTGTTTTTTTTTTTCCAAAACAATCTTTCACACGTTAGCGCCTTGGCAGGGTAAGCGTGGTTATAACATTACAGACCTTCAGTGACACGCTGGAGAGCTGGTGTGTGTCACTGTGTTTGGCAGAAGAGCCAAGCCACATGGCTGAGTGTGCGGCCCAGCTATAGATAGGGCTGCTGAGAGGGGCCCGATCTGAGACCGATAATCATCCACGTCGCCATACCGCAGCCTCCCCGAGCTCACCGGCTATCGGAGCTCCCCTCACACGTGGATCTTGATGACTGAGGTCATTTTCCTGCAGCGGCTCTCCTGATAAGTTCTGTGCGGCGTCGGGCCGTGTCTTTATCAGGCGACGCGCAGCCCGGTGAGAACCAGAGCTGTAAAACATCTCGGTGTCTGCGCACCCCCGTTTCCTGCGCCGATGCTCATCATTTGCGAGCGATGCCGCGGCCACCCCTTTGACGGCCGGGAACAACGAACACGGAAGCAGGCGGCATCGCGGCCGTCCGCCTGCCCTCGTGACCCCAAAGTTGCCTGAGCAAATTCGCAATGTTCTTTTCGATCCAGTTCTTAATTTCGGTGAGAAAAATAACAAAAAAATACTAAATCAAAAGACGAATAATTCCTGGGCTTTTCTTCACCGGTTGAAAAGAAAAATGATTACAAAAGGAATTACAAGTAGTGCAAATGGTCTCATCAACAATCTTCCTCAATTTTGTTCTTCATGTTGTAATATAACTTTTAGATGATTTGTTCACTGATTCTTTTATTTGCTTTTGGATACCTCTATTTGCATTATTTCTTTTGTTGTGACACTACAGCGGAGAAGAACCCTGTGTATTCCATATACACTGTGAATTGTGAGATTTCCGTTTCTTTTCCGGAACCGATCGGCCGCAAGCAACATTTTTCCATAGCGTTAAACACACAGCGTACACTTTCTGGACGTCTTAGCTTCTACATCACACTAGAACATATTAATCACTTGAAAATCTTAACTCCTCAAACATACTTTCACACCACAACATATAAAGAAAGAGCGTAAGTGATATGAGAAGGGCAAAGCAGTGAGTGAAAGGGTTACGCTTCACTGACTCAGAAAAACTTTTCCGTCTGCAATAATTTTTTGGTACAACAGGATGAACAAGTGTTTTGACTTACATCGCCCCGGATGCCCATAGCAGCAGTGCCGTGATATGAGCTAGATGGAAAGGATGAAGCTGAGTAAATAAGCTCTGGCATTTTTCAATATACAATATGTCTAAAATCATAGTGTTTGTTCTTTGCAGGAGGAAGCTTTCATCTACTTAAAGGCAGAGCAACACGCACCACATAAGGAGGGATGAACCCACGTCTAAATGAAATGGGATTGAAAATAATAATAATAATAATAATAAAACATAAAAATCTGGATTAAAAACACATTTTATTAAACAGATGGTAAAAGAGGATTTTCCTCTAGGAAAAGAAAAAAGGTAATAATAATAATAATAATAATAAAAAAAAGAGTGTTTGATTGTGGCGAGCAAACTGGGAAAGCCATGTCTTTAACCAGATCAGATTCTGGAAATTGGCTGTCAAGTCGGGATTGTGGTGATTTATACGCGTCCATCAGGCGCGAGGAGACGCAGCAGGCTGCCGGCGCCGCCTTGCTCTCGCGAAGCATCTTAAATTTTCGACGCCACCATCTGTTACCAAATCTAATTCACATTCCGCCCATAATCGGGTTTAGTTCTGTAATACCCGTTCTGCCACTCTTCCTCGGCGCAACCGTATCTGTTCGTGCAACGAGCGCACGGTCCCCGCCTTCCCCTTTTACCTACTTCTCCATTTTCGTTCCGTTCCCACGTGTTCGAGGATCGCTTTCCTTAAGAAGGCCCGCATACGTGTTCAGTGGCATCACGCGAAAATGAACGCGCTCAATGCTCTCTACATGAACACCTGGGATATTTTAGGGCTCAGGCTAAACGGTGTCCGAGTAAGTAAAGAGAGGAAAAAAAAAAAAATAAGAAAAATTAAATACGACGCGGCCGAAATGGTTCGATTCGGTTCGGAACCATTTCTTTCTTTCAGAAGAGCTTTTATCTGCGGCTTTAACGGAGATTTTTATGGTCATTGTTCGGGTTGTCATTATTCTAAGTGTTTGTTCAGTCGTGTTTATTTAGGCAAATTGCTGAAACTGAACGCGAAACAGAGCTCGCGGACTGAGAGTGGTGTCCGGACCTCTCGTGCTTGTTTTGCAAGTCAAACCACAAACACGCAGACGTTCATGGGTTTAACAGGTACAGAAGCGAAAGGAAGAACATCTCAGACTCGGGGTTTGGGGGGCGAGGGAACGTACGCGTTCTTCGATACGATGAACATAAATACTCAGTTTCACATGCACGCACACATAAATGTCTTGACTGCCTAGGAAATCTCACGAAGCGCGGCGGCGCAGTTATTTTCTTTGAAAAATGTAATTAAAATAAAATCAAATATGAGGACAAGGCCAGCCGTGCGCATGTCCAGAGGCCAAGCGGGGTGCCGGTCGGATTTAAGTCCCCGTTTTCTGCAAGAATTGTTTTTCATTATTATCATCACTATTTGATAATCCTCTGTGCTATAAACTGCAATCCAATCTTCATCAGGGGCCCTGCTGCAAAGCTGTTCATTTGCCCATCTGTGTTAAGGCAATCTAGTTTATTACACATTCGGTAAATTTACAGTAACAAGCCGTTCCCCTGACAAATTAATCACTTTCCGAGCATTTTATCATATAAATAAAATATCACCTCTGGAGAGAAATAAGCTAAATCAGTTGATTCAACCCATCTATCAGGGAAATGGCAATCGCCAGGGTAATTGCTCAAGAACAGATGGACTTTTTTTCAGCGACCCGAGAACTAAGCTTCTGTCTCCATGAATCTGGGTGCTTTGAGGTGTGAGTTATTAAGTGGGTGAGCGCATGATGTCTCCCGTCGCTGTGCGTGCACCCGAGAGACGGGGCCGAATGTTTGTTTGCATTTCCTGTGGAGGGCTCAGTTGCGACGGAACGTGCGCTTGGCGCTTCCGGTGGGGGAAATGAAATGGGAAGGCGCGTGCGTGCGCGTGTGTGTGCGCGCGTGCGTCCGTGCCCTTCGGCAGCCCCGAGGGTGTGCGTCCACAGCTCAGCCTTCCCGCGCAACGGGTGGCGGAGATTCCCGGTTTGGAGCCGGCACGCCGCCCTGCGAGACGCCGATTCGCAGCCCTGAAACGGGCTCGGCTGCGGCCCCTCCGGCTTCTAGCGGCATGTCTGACAAACGCAAGGCCAGCTGCTTACCAGCACATGAAAACAAACAAACAAACACACGAACGAAACAGTCTCGCTCTAATGAGTCACCAACGCAGGAGCGTCACGTGATCCTCGATCGCAGACACGCAAAAGTGCGTTACAGCGGCGACGGGACGTAACGGATGCGCGGCCGAACAAGTGGCTCCCTCTCTTTTTCCTCCTAATTGGCAGCGACATCAGGGAGTCATTTATCCTTTCATTTCACGAACTGAAATTCATACTCAAATAAATATCTGCAATTTCATTTCGTTTATGTATGTAAAATCCAGAAGGGCAAGGTGTCTTTACAAATATTAAGAGCTGACCGAGGAAGGGAGATGCGCACGTGGGTTTGGAACAGAGGCGTTTACATATCGATCTCTGGTAAGTCTGTTTAAAGAATTCTCCGCTGTGCTGTCTGGTGCGCTGAGAGTTGCTGGTGATGACCAAGGGTAGGTGATGCTACTACATGCTGCTAAATGAGCAAGGGAGGAGCTCCTCGCAATCTTCAAGCCATTTTCAAGGGTTCATCTACATGTACATTGCGCGATGGCGGAATTCCAACCGCGAACAGGCCCACCGTATAAATAACAGATGCTTTTGCGTAATCGGAGTTCAACTCGCAAAGATCACTAGTCGCGTATCGTTACCGCGCCGGAATATTTTCTTTTCGTGTAACGCGGTTGGTCGAAAGGTCATCGTGGTGCCAAATTAGCCGCACGCTCGCTCGTCGGCAGCGGACGCGTACGTCGAAATTTGCCGAGGACGGCCCCAGGATCGCCGCGCTGCCGTTTGCCTACATCGCTGCGTCCGCGCCGCAAAGGCCCCAGGAGTCCGGTCGTAAGAACCCTCCCGCACTCGCCCCCGCAGCGCTGTTGTGGCGTGACTCCTCAGCCGCTGGCCACCAGGAGCAGAGCGCCACGCCGGTAACGTGAGCCTGATTGGCTTAAGCCCCATAAGAGTTTTGCATGCGAACTGAATCTAATTGGTTTGACCCAGACTAACCTTTGGAAATCCAATTGACGTAATACTCTTTGCATCCTGCAACAAAAGCTTGTTCGTCCCCCCCTTTTTTCTTCTTTTTTTTTTTTTTAAAGGTTTTGCTCGAACGCTGGAAGGTCTGGCTAGGATGTTGGCTTCTGGACTGTGGCAAGAGAATAATCAAGATATCGACAGATTAGCAACGCCGCTGCACAAATGCCGAGTCAGGGATACCTGTCAGGTGCAAGGACTCAAGATGTAGAAATCTACCGGATCTTACTGTGCTCAGACCCGCATAACAAGTGCATTCGTTCGGAAATCCTGATCGCCGTTCAGCCTGGGAGGCGCATAAATAAGCAACTTAGAAAACTCATTTGAGTCTCCATAAAACAGGAAAACTGAAAAATGAGTGCGCAAACAATATTCTAAATTTCGAATAAAGATAATCTCAGCTCACATCTGTCTTAAAATGCTGAAAATGCGTGCTTTCTTATAAAAAGAAATGCACACTATTGAAACCAGCCATCCATCCCAGACACTGAGCAATATGGATTAAAAGGAATAATTTAAACGTAAGTACACATCTGATCAGTGGAAAAAAAAAAAAAAAAACAGTTAAAATATTGAAACAATTTCTCTTCATGACCCTTCTAATGACACTCTTCTGTAGCGCTAACCGTACATATAACAAATGTGACCCCATACAAATGACATTAATCACAAGAAGGCGTTTTGAAAAGGCAGAGGACTGCCAGACTGGCGGCAGACTGAAGAACAGAAGCCCTGCAAAGATCCCTAACTGGTCACATCTGGCTGTATTTTATACGCAAATCAGCCTCCACTAAATCTAGATAAAACTCACTGACTCGTGATCGGCGCAATGATCTTCATACATCTAAATTTATATGCTAATCGGAAGCCTTCAAGCATTTAACACATTCCTCTGCATCTGGGGGGCAAGCACTATCACCTTCTCCAGCCCCCGTAACCCCCCCAGCAGATCCTAAACTGCACCTCTGCCTCCTCCTTCGCCTCCTCACGCTCCCGTTCAGCTCAACCCCCCCCCCCCTGCCCGCTGCTCCCTCTCTTTTGCTGCCTCTTTATTTGCTTTGGCAGGCTGAATAATTCAGGGTGCCCGCTGGCCGTGTCGGTGGCTCCTCCGCTGCAGCCCCGCCGCAGCCCCTGCGCACCGTCCCGGAGCAAAGCAGATGGACACCTGCGTGCAGCAGGTGAGACAGATGGCACGGCTCCCTCTCCGAGGCCGGCCGCGGCCCGGGCCTCCCGTGCGTCCCGCCGGCGGGGAAGAAAAACAACGACGCCACAAACACAACACAGGACTGCCGCGCTACCCTGCAGCCCCCCCCCCCCCCTCCATCCGCGCGCCTAGGCGGTCGCATCCGCCGTGCGCCGCCGCCATCCCGGCCTCTCTCTGGGACGCCGACACTCGCGAGCTCTGCTACCCTGCGGAAGTCCATCTGTCCACAACAAAGCTGGTCTTCATCTCTACGTGGGGGCCTACATGCTAGTGCGTGACATTGTTGCACATACATGCATAGAATCCTGCAACATGGGGCAACCCATCACTACAGCTCCGCACAACCAATATTTAAACATGAAAGAAAAAAAAAAAAAAAAAAAAATATATATATATACACATATAAATCACAGATTTTATTGTCTTTTCATTTTTTTCCTTCCTTACCTTGGGCAATATAGAGCATGTGCATCACAGAGTATGTAACTGGCTTCGATGTTGAAATGCTGATGCATTCTCCAAGTGCCGCATTTGGCGTATTTATCTTCACTATTAACTTGTGCCTTTGATAAATTCATTCTACAACAAAGGGAGAGCAAGAGAGGAATGAAATTTGTGTCAGAGTGATAGACTGAGGAATTCCCACAGAGATCCATGCCTATAGACAGTGACGGCAGCTCACAAGCAGGAGGAGATTCCGAAGGCCTCTTACAACTTTGCGGACCATCTCACGGTGCCGTGACCGGGGCCTGCGCTCACGACTCGTTATTAGAAGCTGCGTTAAGCGCGACCGGGGCCTGTGACGTTACACGGAGCGCACTAAGGGTTTAATGCAAAGTTTCATGAGGAGTCGTACTGAAATCAAAAAAATAAATAAATAAAAACAAAAGTACAGAGGTGCATAAAGCTCCTTATCTAAAAGCGCAGTCACTTCAAGACATGACAAGGTTGAGAACTCACATCAAGTGAAAATACTTTTCACAGCAATAATGCACATCAGTTTTCTATTATTTGGCTAATATCGGAGTAAACTGTCATTAGGCTGTCATTTTGTAACATTTTAGGTCGCAAACCTGCCCGATATGCAACCTGTTTTCATTTAACCGACAATGTGCGATATTGCAAAATTAGGAAAACATTAGGCGACCAGGATTTTCATTATGGAGTTACGAAGTGCAAAAACTGTTATTTTAAACCCTATAAATTCCTATAGGAGTCCGACACGCAAAACCAACTAGAACACGTTACATAAAGCTTAAGCCGTGTAAAAGCGCAACGCTGCAGAACACGCTGGAAAATGGTTCCGGATGACAACTGCTAGAATGCGCCCCTTTCTTTCCGTGTACATTTTGCATTCTGATATTTACATTCCGTGCGTGTTACGGATGCTTTCCCTACACACAAATGCGGGAAACGAGCAGACGTCGCGAGCGCGTAGGGCGGCAGGGAGCACAGCGGTTAAGGACACAGCCTGGTAACCTTAAGGCTCCTGGTGCATAGAGGGTCCTGCTGAATTACACTAAAGGCATTTCGGTTTCCATACGAAGCAAATAAGAACAATAACGGTAACAGCAGTAATACCACCACCACTACTACTACTACTACTACTAATAATAATAATATGAAGAAACTGCTCGTGTACACCTGTGCCGTGCATGTGGCCTTCACAGGCTTTAAGGAAAGGCATGCGGGTCTCCTACTGTCTTCCTAATTAAGAAAGGAGCCTCCCTAATTCTTCCTTTCCGTTCCGTCTCAGCGGACACGTTCAATGTCATTAGCCACACGGCCCCCCAACTCCGGACGCACTTTGAGTAATGAAACTAATCAGTCAGCTAATACGCCGCTCAGGCCCGTGTCTGAAATCAGATTTCACGTAGTGTGTTCACCCCCAGCCACCCGCCGCTCCGCCCGCTCTCCCCATCGCTGCCCTGTCCTCTCATTATTGGCCTTCTTATAGTTGTGCCTCAAAATAACAAAATTTGAAAAACCCATTCAAGCGCTGCTAATAATGCTTCCGTCCCCCACGGGAAATGCATAAATGCTTTTTTCTCACATTGTGTACTGCGGCAAATTCCGAAAAAAGCCGCCTCTTGAACCGATGACAAATTTAATACCGACGGCAGATTTAATCTAACAAAAGTAAGCCTTTCCGAAATGAAGATAAGGCTATTCAAAATACGACCGTGTAACACGTAGGGTTCGGAAGCTCAAAGGAAAAATTTTAAAAATGCGCACGTATTACAAATAAAGGGCAAGGAAACGGCCAACTCGATCAGAGAAAGCGGTCCGAGGAGTTGAAAGGAGGGGGGATTTCTTTGCGACTGTTACGGCGAAGGGAAGCGGCCCCTCGTCAGCGGCCCGCGGAGATGTTTGCCGCACAAAGAGACGCCCTTTCGGGACAGACGCTCGTGTTCGGAGAGCGCCCGGAGGCCCGACGCGGCCCGTGTTTTGACTTTCTCACGAGGGTGGCCACTCAAGGCCCAGCATCAAGCTTAGCGGAAAAAAGGGGCACTGCACAAAATGCGTCCATTTTCGTTTCACTCCAGTGAATTGACCAATCGATAAGGTCCGCACACACACACGGGGAGAGAGAGAGAGAGAGCGAGAGAGAGAGCGCGAGAGAGAGAGAGAGAGAGAGAGGAGAGGGAGAGAGAGCTGATTGGTCAGACTTCAGCCGAGGACGGCAGACTGCAGGCCAAACTGCCGAAACTGTACGTTTGGATATGCATGTCAGGTAGCGCGGCCACAGTCAAGCGGGGGAGAAAAGAGCGTATTACTTTATGTTTTATGACTTTATAATCGGCTGGATTCATAAATCCTCGATTCATAAAAGGTGTTGGACGAGACAGGGCTACAGTTCATTTGCTCGAGCTATGGAAGTAAATCGAACCGATGGCAGCCTGTTTGCCTTGCTCACACAATCGCTTTACTTTGCAGTAAAGTTTGAACAAACAGCAGACAAACAACAAAAAGCACCAGAAAGAGTTTTACAAAAGCCATCCGCATCCCAAGAAAATACGTCCTTAAAATTTAAAAGACTAACTAATTAAAAAAAACTTAAAAAACTACTTTAAGCGATTTTAAAGTACTAAGGAATACAAATAATTTCATAATGAACGGAGGAAACGAAAACCAAATGGTTTGCATGACTTTAAAAAAAAATCATCTGATACTTGTCTGGGATCACACTAGCTGAAAGATATATGGAAAGATACAAAAAAATTAAAATTATATATTGAAAAAGTCCTACATTTATTGACAAGTTAAGTATCCATGATTCAATAATAATAATAATAATAATAATAATAATAAGGGGAAACAGCAGGTTTGGCCTGTGCCTGCTGTGTGGCGGGTCTGGGGTTTGAGCCCCGCTTGGGGTGCCCCATGCCGCCACCATTATTAAAAAAAAAAATAAAATAAAAATAAATAAATAAATAAATAAATAATAAAAATAATAATAATAAGAAGAAATTAGTAATAACAACAACAACAGGGTAGTGGAATCTACACCCTCATGATAACCCACACCATTTATAGTTTCTGTAAGCCAGTAAAACCGCAAAGACGGTAAATAAATTGAGGAAAAACAATAAAATAAAAGCAAAAGAATTTTTAAAAAAATAGTCTGGGGGAGGAAAATCAAGCTGCTGTCATAACAGGTAAGTCCAGTCAAAGCCTGGACAGGGATTAGCAGGAAGGACAATGAGCTGAATTAAGCCAAGTGTGTACGAGTGCGTGTATCTCTGTGTGTGTGTGTGAGAGAGAGAGAGAGAGAGAGAGGGAGATGGCGCTCACGCGATCCACTCGAGTGTTGCTGTTCCATCTGTGAAGCGCACACCCTTGATTGATTAGACAGGTGCCATTCTTTCTAACGCGAGAGAGGCGGTGGCGGCGGCGGTGGCGGCCGTGCGGACGGCGACTCCCCCGCCAGCGCTCGCCGCACCGGGCCTCCGCTGGCCTTGCTAATTGCCACACGGGGCAGGCTGCTGTGATTTTCTACTTGGCTGGCAGAAGGCGACCCAATTACGTTCGCAAACGTGCGATTTTACGCAAAAATAAACAAGGGAAGAAAAGCTAAATGCCTGAACATGCCATTTAGCAGAAACCGGGACGTTTTCGCGCCACTTATTACACAGGTATCCACCGCAGCTCCCTTTTAATGTCAATTTAGCACAGAATGGAAACATGTGGGGCACTTTGTGCGTCGTCCTAAGTGTAAAGAATCGATTTCTGGTGGCTGTGAGCTTGGATAATAATAATTTTTTATCTTTAATTTGATGTACTCCTTTTTTTTTTTCTGCTTCTTCTGTTATTTAGGTAAGAGGAACGGTCTCTTTGGCCTCTTCCGTACTGCTGTGATTAATGGGACAGGTGGGATCCAATGGCAGTATGTTACGACAGAGGAGCGGGCCACATGGCAGATGGACTGTCGGGTCTAATATGACAGCCCGCGCACCGAAGTGACAGGGGGGCCCGTCGCAGACCTTGGGAATGCGCATGTATGACCGCCGCTGAGGATCACAGTGGGGAAAATACAGGGAATGCCGAGATGATATACACATCAAACGAAATTTCTGAGCGCATCGCAAGAACGCAAACATTTTGTTTGATGTGTTTGTGTTCTCGTGAGCCGCTCGCCAGATTAGAAGCGTACGTTCGCATTTGAACGATGTCAGTTCTGAACTATACCGAAGGTGCCCAATTTCTGAGTACTTTCGTAGCGTCTTTCTTGACATTAGCGTCTTGAGGTGGCTCATCCAAAGTGCCCAATGCAGAATGATCCCGTTGAGGAAAAAATTCAAGGTTTTCGAAACCACTTGCTTTTTTTCTGCAGATATTACTAAGAAGAGCACGGTCTTTGTAAACTAATTTTTTTCTAAATTAAAAACGTTCATTCAGTTTAAACTGTAAATGGGACGACCATGTATTCTTCCAAGCTCGTCTTAAGAAGAACATGTATTTCTCATAACCTGCTGTATGTTACAAGTTCTCATGAATGAAATCCTATTTAGCATGAATACCAAATGAGGCTCTTATATTATGTGCATATTAACAACTCTTGGAATAGAAATTTACAGCTACGGAATGTACCCATGGAAGATGAGAAACTGTGACATAGAAACCAGCGAGTTCCCATGATAAAGCGCAAGCTACGGCAAATCTGTCTTTTTGCGGGAGGTGCCAGCGCGAGGCCTTGGGGAGACCGGCGCGTGACCTTAGGGCGGGTGCGAGCCGGGCTCGGCTCGGCCGCGCCACGCGCGTGCCCTCGCGGCGCCGAGAGAGCAGCCAGCGTGATCAAGCGCAAATGAACCACGGTACCCACCCCTGCCCATCACCCACGCTCACCCGCATCCCTGCGTCAAGATACCCTGCCCAAGGACCGGAGACGGACCCCACGCCGGGCTCAACCGACACGCCCCTGTGCGCACTCGCCTCCCGCTGTCACCCACACATCAGTCCTGTCTAACTAAATCCAGCATGGACACAGCAGAAATGTCTTCATCTGCAAGCGTGCGCAACATTTATTTTTGCTGCACATGATGCTTTCGGTGATTGTTGAGGGCAGATATTTACAACGTCTGATTTAGCAGACGCTCACGCAACACGCAAAAACGTCATCACGCACAGTGTGTTTAGTTCCAAGTTTTCATTTTTGAACTGATCAGGCTTTTCTTGTGAAATTTTTTTTCCTAAAAATCCAGTTAAAAATGTTTACGTTCTAATCATGCGTTAAAAAATAAAGAGAAATGCAGCCGGTATTAGCAGCAGGAAATGAGATAAATAACCATATATCTGTTTACACTATGTCTGCTCTCATGAATGCGGCAAATTCCCTGAAACTGCGGAATTAAAAAGAAGAAAAAAAAAAAAAAAAAAACTTTTATCCTTTTCTTCGCTTCAGGTTGCATGTGGCAGCAGCAGATCCTGCAGTTCACATGGAAAGAGGGAGAAAGCAAAGGAAAAGGCCGTGATGACTGGGGTGAGGGGGGGGTGGGGGGTTCACAGTCATGTGTAAAGTCTCCAGTTCACAGATGAACAGGCAGCGGCGCGAGCGGAAAAGAGCAGCACTGTTGTTCCCTCAATATCAGACACACGCATGAAGTATGATGGGGGAAACAGGGGCTAAATATTTCACTGTCGCTCGCTGCCGGGAGCGGCCATTCATCCCGCTCGGACCCCACGCGCCCCCCGCGGAACAATGATCGTTTCGTACGAGGCCCACGGACGTGGAAGAGATTTAAAAAGCGCACTGTAAACTTGGACTGGCGGAATCTGTTTCTCAGAGCTCTTCGGCACCTCGTCTGCAGTCCGTGGGGCACTTCCCAAACCCACACACACACACACACACACGCACACACACGCAGTCTCAAACGGAGGCATTCTTCAGAGGAAATCAGCGCTTTACGACGCACGCCTTCCTCTGCGTCCCCGGCCAGAGTGAGAGAGGGCTGTAAAAAGCTGCAGCCGGACGCCCATAAAGGCCCGTCTCCCTCCGCACGGTCCCAGACCCGCACGCCGGCTGGCATGCAAATGAGCCGACCTTCCCATTTGAAAAGCAAAACCACGCCTGAACTTTTAATCACCACCTTCGGCACATTACAAGTGGCTCTGTTTTACTTCTAATTGTTTATCCAAAGCTGGCTGCGTGCAGAGGTGGCTGCGTTTGCATAGTGATGCCACCTCCCGAGAAAACAAAGAGGAAACACTACAAACACCCCAACCAGCCATCCACAGCGCACACGCTTCTCATCCAGAAAGATCACATGGCACTGAATAAAGTGCACGTGATTAAAACAACGAAAAATACAAAATAGACCAGAAAAAAAAAAAAAAAAAAAAAAAAAACGAAGTGTCGCGCATCGTGGTAAGTCAAGGTGGATAGAATGAGGGAACAAGAACAAAATGAGAAAACTGCTCAAACAAAGACGTATGAGAAAGACAATGTAAAAAGAAAAAGCAAAGGTGTGGGAGCCGTGCGGAAACGAGGGAAACGGCAGCGTATGGCGAACGTTGTGGACCGGAGGGTTACGCTCTTCATTCTTTCATGACATCAGTGTGGCGTGGCGCGATTGCTAATTACAGCGTGCGCTCCTTCGACGGCCTCAGCTGGCGCGGCTCCCCCGAACCACTTTAAACTTCCCATAAAAGCATATCCGTGCTGTCGCAAAAATCCTGATGGATTGGGTATAAATCAGAGAAATTGACATTACATCACATCATCGAGGCTGGATTTTTATCTTTCCTTACTTTCCTTTTTTTTCACCCAGGGTTTTTAATGTGTGTGGATGTGTGTGGATGTGCTTGTGTGACTTGTGTATTTACTGTACCTGCATTTGTGTGTGCATCTTCTTTGAAAGCGCCAATTTTTACATATGTATATGGATGTGCATTCGTACTTGTATTTTATACATACAGATATGTTTTTAAATACATTATAAACGCTAAGAATATGAGGGTGCATGTGCGTATAAATTCGCTCTGCTCTCTGCTGGTGCACAGTGGCCTGAATGATTGGCGTCTCACAAGGGTCCCCCCTTTTAACTCGAGTTAATTACCCTTGGAATGCGTCAGAGCCCTTGAAATAAAGGGAAGTGGCAACACTCGCGTTCAAATAAGCCGGGCACAATGCAGACAATGGGCAGCCGGGCAGTAATCGACAAGGGGCCACGGTGAGAGACATGTAACACACACAGCACCACACCTCTCCGAGCAGGGAGGGGAGAAAAAAAAAAAAAAAAAAAAAAAAAAAAAAAAAATCAGTGCAAATGCATATTGACATCATTTGATGGATGAATTAAGTAAATGATTTTATAAGGAGATTAAGAGGAATTTAATTCACACAATCTCTCTTTATTCCTCCTGATCCCTGCCTCTAGTGCTTCTCTGACTCCTCGCACAGAGAAAACATGAAAAATTGTCAAGTTTTGTTCAAAGGCAAGTAGTAAAGGATCTTTAATGCTCCCCATTTTTTGACTTCAGTAAAAAACAGAGATTGCAGAAATGGAGGGAAAATTAACACGCCTAATTAGCAGGAACAATCACAGTGGTTGGGAATAATTAATCTATACGGTAACTCCTTGTCTCTGATACAAGATTACACCACTGGAAATATCCAAGTTAACATGAAATGGCATCCTGGCGTAAAAGTGTCTTATTAAAATGCAATGAAAAGCAACTGCAAGCTTGAACAGAAACTATGTATATTGCTTCAAAATGTTTAATGTTAACCGTAGTATTCGATGCATTAAGTTAAAACAAATTTTGAAAAATCTTGTGTCTGAGCTTCACAGATTTTAGAGAAAATAAATGTATATGAAATACACTTGATACCAGTTACTTAGAAAAGAACATTATTTTAAATATTATTTTAAGAGCACTATATCACTCGTGTGTTGTCTGTTAAAAAAGTGCTTCACTACATGACATAAATAAGTCACCTCCTCTGTTCTTCTACACATTTACTCAACAAAACCCCAGTTTTTACACGCAGAGGTGACAAAGTATAAAAGCCAATGAATGTGAGCATTTGCAGGACATTACACGCATCTAAACAATCCTAAATTTCTTTTTAATTTTACATTCTCCAGTCATTTCCTCTAAAATATACTGACATTCAGTTTAACATTTTCATATGAACTTTTTTCAAATTCAGCTGACAGAAATAAAGGAACAAATAAATTCTACTGATGACAAATAAAACAGACAAATTATAGTTTCATAGAAATTGTAGAGGGGGAAATAGCTTATTGCATTTAAAACATTATCTATGTTTTTATATGCAAATGTGCCTGAGGAACAAACAGTTTGTACTTCTACAAAGCATTTATTTTCCAGGGCGGCTAAACAAACAAATAATCCCATAATTATACGGCAATTAAATATATGTGTTCAGGCATAAATCCTATGCAATTATGATAATTGGCAAAACAGCACTTGTTCTGCTGAAGCCATTGACATTAATACAACAATTATTATTTTCAGATGACAAATTTACACACTGTACTTTGCATGAAACGAAACAGTGCATAACTGAACAATTATGAAGAGCACAAAAAAACAAAACTTGCAGGAAAACACGAGTACCACTTCGACAATGGAGCTTGTGTAGAACGCTTACTTAAATTTCGACATGCCTTGACGAACTCTAAAGAGGGCAATCTGGAAAACAGCCACAAGCAGGAAGTTTTCTTCTGGGCAACGTTCCTTACCGTATACAAAGGATAATATTTAATTGTCATGGGTCGATTCTGAAGTACTCATGCATCAGAAGGGGGGAAAAAAAAAAAAAAAAAATTTGCAAAAACTGCATTTTTGGTTACAGGCTGCAGGATCACCGTGTTGTGTCAGCGTTCTGGGAGAAAGTCGTGTGTAACGCCAGGCTTCGTGGAGGAATGCGAGACGCGCCGAGCGAGGTGTTTAGGTGCTGTAGGTGCACGTCTCCATGTGAGCAGTCCCACCTCTCTTTCTAAGCTCTGAATAGGCTGACGGAGAAGCTGCTTTTATGGCCCTGTCTGCGCCGGGCACAGGGGTTAACAGTTGTGCTCTTTCTTCCAAGGAACCTGTGAGAATGTTAACTTCCTCCGCCAAGCCCCCCGTCCCTTCCCCACATCTCTGCTTTCTTTATTTAGATTTAAGCAAGAAAAAAAAATCTGAACGGAGCCAACACGGATTAAGCAGCAGTATTAAAAATATTATACAAGTGTAAATTTCAGTGCGCTACGTATTTAGTGCTGAATGTTTAAATATTAGTGAGAGCGTATATACGCAACTATGCACCATTTATGAGCCGTTCGGGGGCCACTCTATTTGTACCTTCACAGAGGTCCATTTAAAAAGTTATTGTGGAACAACTGTGCTTGCGCTCAAAATGTGTTCACCGTCCCAGTATTAAAAAGAATACTTTTATTTCACGTGGCCTTCCCAACTCGGTCTGAATCGGAATAAAACAACTTCCTCGACGCGCTCGCTCTGATGCTCTGATTTATGTGCTCGGTAATTCAGTGATTTTATCACTCCCTGTAAGCAGTGAATGGGAACCATGTCCAGCAATAAAAAACCTTTGGTTGGGGAGCGCAGCTGTGAATTTGCCCCCCTGCACTGTCCGTCCTGCGAGCCTCTAGCGCTCCGCGTACTTTCAGTGGGCCACATGCTGTGCTCTGCCGGCCGTCTGATATTCAAGCTCTCCCGGCATTTAAAGCAGCTTTGCCCCCCCGATCACTTCCTCTTTCACACGTTTCGTTACACGCTGCCCGCTGCCCGCTCATACCTGCATCTTTCCTTTCGTTCCCCACGCGTGACACAATCACTGTTTCCCCACATCTTTTTTTTTTTTTCTTTTTCCATCCCCCTCATTAATAAGGTGATGCAAAAGTCTTAACCTTGGCACCCCCTCTCGCCCCCATCCCCGGACTAGGATCTCAGCAACTGGCGAGACGGTAAGTGCTCCGAGACTTTGTCTCAGCTCAGGTAGTGGTGCTCGGCGGCGGTACGTGGAAGCCCTGCGCCGTGCCGCTCTGGCAGCTGATGGAGTTCACGCGCTCGCTACCTGACAGGGGAAAAATAACCTTCACATGCAGCCGGTCAGCCCCGTAACGCTGACTCGCATAGGCGCCATGCACAACAAACACATGCTCCCCCATACAGACACACAGACACACACACACACACACACACACACACACACCTCCCCCCGATGACACACGCAGACACGCACAACACACAAGCTTTCTCACAGACAAGGAGAAGAATAAAAAGAAAATTTACCTACTCTTGTTCAGAGTGCAGGGAGAAACACTCAGGAAGGGAAAGTTCTACCGAATCCATGTGCGCTCTGCCACCATAATTTGAGCAAACCCCCTCTATAAATCAAAGTTTCTTTTTTTTCCTCCTCTCTCTTTTCCTGACAGAGCGCCTGCAATTAAGAGAACAGCTCTCCCGGTGACAAGCCTATAGGCACAGCCAGTTGGGACCAAAAGCTCTTGCACCCTTCTAATCAAGGACTTAAAGCCACGATTGGAGCTCATTAATATGAAGCAAGGCTTTGCATATGCAGTCCCTCTGGTCCGTCCAGACGCCAGATTGGTGCCTTCCCAGCCAATTGGAGCCGGACAGGGTGCTGTCTGCACGCGCGGAGAGAGCCGGAGCAGGTGAAGAGGGAGGGGAGAGACAAAAGAGAGGGAGCACGAGTGAGCGGGCGAGCGAGAGAGAGAGAGAGAGGGAGAAGGGGGAGTGACGGAGGCCGGGAGATGCGGAGCAGAGCGAGCGAGAGACAGCCGTAGTAAGAGTGGGGGATTTAAAGAACCAGGAACGTTTCCCCTCGTAAGGAAAAAGCTCAAGCGCAGAGATAAAGACCCTCCAAGAAGCGGTTGATACAAATCACCATGAATGAGGCAACGTGGTTCGAATACATTTCCCTTCTATTTATCATGCAAGCTGTCAGTTCCATCCCTGTTTTTCTTCACAGTAAACAGTACCGCAATTCTGACCCCATCAGACATCCCTTTGCTCTTCATATGTGTGTGTTTCACTTCTGAACTCTTCTTCTGAGCAAACTGCGTGAAAGCAATTGCTTTCTATGTATGGAAAAGTGCGAGGGAACGTGCGTGAAAAAAATCCAGTGTCAGAAAGACAACACATGTCAGCATGAGAGTTCTGTAAGCAGGACAACGTAACACAGTGAATCTGAGTAAAACAGCAAAATCTCTCTTAAAATTTCTGAAAACCAAAAATGCTTCACCTTTGAACGGTAATGGGAAGTCCATAATGAATTACACGTTATTTTCTAAACATTGTGCTACACAATGTTTAAATATATGTATGATGTATTATATCTTCAGATCAACCCGTTTAATCTTCCTTAACACGAGAAGAAAACAGAAAAAAAAAAAACCAAAACAAAAACGAGCGTCCGCTTTGTTACGAAACCATTCCGACACGCTATCTCCGCGAGCTGGTCCAGGTTGTTTCCCGCGCGCCTCGCCTGTCCGCCGTATTTCCACAAGCAGCAGGGAATATATTGCTGGTTCCCCAGCGCTCCGCAATTCCCCACTGATAAGAAAATTCAGGCGCTCCGCCAGTCCTGCTAACTATTGTGTCTCACAACCACTTCGCCTCTGAAATTGTCTCCACGGTTTTTTTTGTCAGCTTGCGGGGATTTGAACCCTATTTTCCCGAACATGCCTTTTCCCCCTTTTCCATTATGCTAAGGCGTGTTTCGGCGAGGCCTTTCGGATCCCCACGTACGCCGGACGGCCGTTCCCTGCCCCGGTCGCTCTCGGGAAGGAGCGCCCTCGTTACGGGGCTGAGCGAGATCCTCTCCGCCGGTGCGACCCCTCGCTCTTCGAGGCCCGATCGACCCCCGCCGAACCGCCGTACAAACAACTCACGATCAATCCGAAAACGTGGAAGAGCCCATGGATCTTACCCATCTGCGTCGCTCCTCTCGCCGACTTGTTCGAGGTGTTTTTATTTATCTGCCATTTCTAATGAGCACAGAACAATGGGCAGAGCTGTATGTTTGCGGGGACAAAAGAGGAAATGTTTCATCCATCAAATAAAATTAAATCACGTAAGGAAAACTGCGAGAAAGTGCGAGTCATCAGCAGTCACCGGCGGTCGTGCGCATCTCATCACAAGGAATGCGATGACTTCTCCCGGACGGGCTGGTGTAATACAGCCCCTGATATGTATGCACTTCAAACACATTCATTTTAATTCATGCTGCCAGCTTGTCTCTTTTAACAGTTGCTGCTTTCGAATGAATACCATTAATACAAAAAACCATTCAAATTAGTTCGTCTCTAAATGGGTGTGGAAGGTTTTGGAAGGAGCGTGCTTCGGGCAATAGGAGAAGGAGGGAGAACACGCACACGCGCAAACACACGAGCTTATGGCTAAAGCAGCTTCTACAAGTCAAGCGCACATCCGACTACCCACTTCTGGCATGTAATAATACACGATGCCACTATACTCGGGAAAAACAGATTTCATGGTATACGGCGTGGACAATTGTGCATTTCACTCTTGCGTTCACTTTCCAGAAACATTTATATTCACAACACAAATGGCTCACGCCGCCTCCTATGGTAAAGATTTACCCGAAATCACAGAGGCCGTGGAGAAATTCCTCCGTGGCAGGAACACGTTTTACACACGTGCCCTCGAACGGCAAGAACACAAAAGAGTCGAGAATCATTTAGAGGACTGTAACCGCTTAATTTATTCCGTTCGGATAAGACAACACGCACACAGTTGTCGTGCAAGGAATTTGATGGGGGGGAAGAAAAAACACTAAATGAATAAATAAGTAAATAAACGAAAGTTTCAAAGAGCCGCTTCCTTAATGTGGGGAATCCAGGCACATTTACGTGTGTTTTAATTGCTCTGTAACAAATGTAAATGAAGAGGATGGGCGGACGCGACGCCGAGGTGCCGTCTGAACGCCGGAGGAGAGCTCTGTGTGTACCCGCCGAGTCCCCAGGGACCGACGCACAGATCAAACGCTCGCTTTTCTGCCACTTGAGGCCCCGGCGTTTTCCCGGTACTTGGGAAGTTACCTCCACCATTTCCTTAACTGCCGCCTGCAATTCAGGCCTCGGGTTTGAGGCTCGTAATGGGTCCGTTTGGGTCGGGTCGGGCACCCGCGTCCCCCCGGCCTCAGTTCTTTTGACATGAGTGACAAGGATCGCATCCTGCTCCGTAGGAGGTGTGAACGAACGCCGTGAATGTGGCGCGCTAGCGGAAAGGGGGGGCGCGTGATGGTGGCTCGGTCGCAAGGTGTGGCGAGACGTTACTGCGCTGTTATGTTACGGGTTTCCTTACTCTCGTTCTCCCTGTCCCTTTCACTCACACACACACACACACACACACACAATCCTTCTCTTCTTTAGTGATTTGGGCTGAACTGTGGGGTGCAGTGCTCGGTCCACACGTATTGATTCAATTACAGTAGCTCGCTGCTGGTTGTCAACACCCCCCAGCATCCCCACCCCCCCTCCACGCAACCCCTCTCCCCCTTTAGGCTGCATTACCATATCTGTGCCAAGCTTCGTGGGCTGCTAGAGGCAGGACCACCGTGCATTTTGACGGAGATGCTCTGTCTGCCTTCCCCGATCCCTACCCAACCCCCACCGCCAACCCACCGCATGCCGGAAGGCTTTAGTAACCAAATACGCCGACACCTCAGGCGCTTCCATTTCCGTCCCAATCTGCAGTCGATGTACAGCCAATATCTATACTGCCACTAGTAATTGTTGCCTACTAAGGTACTCGTCTGTACACGCCGCTGTTCTTCCACCAGGTTGTAGCTCCTGGCACTTGGAAGTTATTAATAAGATTAAATAGGCAAGAATTCCTTATGACCTACTCTCTCTGCCTATAATAGCCTTTAATCCCTGGTGCCTTCATGAATACATTTGTCCTTAAGTATGCATGGCCAGCCAGGGATGATTGCACTTCGTGTCGATATGTGTCAATAGCTCTTCTGCTTTTCTCCATTTGCAGTTTTTGCATAAGTTTTCTTTCATCGTGACTCCCCATAACAAATGTCTTACGAGGGTTTTTCTGAAAGCAGATGGAAATGCACGTGCACAAAAAAAGGTTACTGCCGAAACATTGCAGAACTGCAATAGTCTAATACGTGGAAGAGATACTTTTAAACTTCTGCGTATTTAAGACAAACGGGAGTTCAGGATTAGATCACGCAAAGCAATACGCATATCCTCAGCAAGACCCACGTGTAAATAAGGACTTTATTCACTCTCTCTTTCTCTTTTTTTGTGCAAAATTTAAAAAAAAAAAAATGATGACCCCTTTGGTCACAGACTGTTGACATCTGCCTCGGAATTACCGGGGCTCGCTTGGCGGTGCATCAATCACGGCAGTCAATAGGGTAGGGTAAGTTCATTTAGGTCACATGTCAGTCGTCTGGGCTCAGGAAGCACAGTCAATGGCACCGCTGCTGGAGTCGCTTAAAATCAACTTGTCAAAATTGGGCCTTAAGAAATTCAGAATGGGACTTGTTTATTCATTGAGAAGTGTTCACGAGCTTCAGCCAGGCACGGATGCATGAAAATAACAAAAATACTTATTCTGTCTTCTGTTCCATCATGAGTAACAACAACAGAAAAATACTATAGCAGAACAAAATATTTGATAGGGCATAGATATGACAGCTGTAATATTCATAAAAACCCTAGGATATTAATATGTTGCAAGAGTATCTCCATCCACGTACATGTGTAATATTTGTAGCATTTTTTCAGAACTTGCTCTTTATGATCTTGCATTTAGTTTATGAAATGAATATATTAATTTGCATGTAAATGTGATTATGAAAATATAATTTAAAGTTAACATCGTTCTGCATAAAATTTGTGCCGTAATGATCTTCCTGCAGTGAAATTATTAATTCAGTGCAAAATAATGTTAGCAACTAATGCATACAAAATATTACAACTTGTTAATTAAAAATAATGACTCGTCTGTAGAGAATTAAATCTGTAATAATTAGAGAGTCCTCAAAGTAACTTTGCATGATCTGTAGACATTGTGGGAATTAAATGGAACGTACAACACACCCCCTCCACCCCTCCCCACACCACACCAAAGTGCAGCTTCTTAGCTTCCTAAGTAGGAGTCTGAATGCATGCTTGTAAGACAGTGTGTGTAAGAGATCTGGAGGTATAACATTTTTGTTTCTACACACGCAGACACAACACTCCCCCCACGAACACACACGAACGCACACACACACACACACACTTACGGGGTGGACTCTGTTTGGCCACAGGCTCAGCAGGAAGCCCAGTGTGTGTGTGTGTGTGTGTGTGTGTGTGTGTGTGTGTGTGCATACAGAGAAACATTTAGTGTGTATAAGGGGTGTCACACCACAATTCTTCCATTTATTCTAGACTATACAGCAGAAAGGACTTAAGAACAGTATTACTAACCAAATTAAGTTACATTTAAGATCTGCACTTACAAAAAATCTAAATAGGTAAAAAAAAAAAAAAGCTATATTTATTACAATATCTGATTATTCCTCTGTCTCAAACATCATTTCTGAGAAATCAGCCGACACAGCAATATGTGCAATTAGGCACCGTGCTGCATGTGTTCAGTGTGTGAGCACGCATGTCTGTGGACTCCCCCCTCAGTGCTCTAGGACACAAAGGCGTGGACCGTGCTTTGATGGAGACACGGCCTGCAGTTCAGTAGTGGACAACAGAGGGAGCTACTGGCTGTGATCTTCTCATTGAGCTGCTGGTGGAACTGCTTGGACAGTCAGCAGCATTCTGATACGGAAGGCTGCGAGCCTCACTTTTCCAATATACTGTCTGCGTGTCCTGATCTCAGACGGACTGTTTCAATGCTAGATGTTCTCCGAGCACTTGCTTATGAATCATTGCCTCTTTTGTCTGATAGAAAAATCATGCGCAGGCGTAAACCAGAGCTCCTGGTCTCGAGGTTCTTGTATCATCTTTAGTCGTTCATTTTTAGCGAAATTCTTCCATTCAAAAGCCTCAGATTTTGTTCAGTTCCTTGCCAAGGCAAGAAAAATTGAAACGACGACAACAGCCTAAAGAAAAACAGCTGGACTACTGCAAACCCGAAACGGACTAAGAGAAAATGATCACTGCAACATTTCTTCTCCAACTTCTTAAACAACTACCGCCACTTCGGCGAGTGAGAAAGCAGCACCAGCAAACCACTGTTATAAAAGGAAATAACATGCGGTTGCTCTGGCTAAAAATGAGCAAGTGGCTAAGTAATCTAATGGTCTATCAGCAGGTACGATTGTCACACGAAGGCAAGTGCCAATTTCAAAGGCCCCCTGCCTAGCTGTGTGATAACAGGCACTCTGGACTTGGGGAACGCTGCCATTCGGTGGGTGACTATCGCGTCTTTGATTCGGCTCCCGCCGCTCATAACAACAGGCCAACGGCTGGGTTTCCCCTTCAAGATGGCCCTGGCCTCCCGGTGCATGGGAAATGAAAGGAGGCCACGGCTGGAGATTATTAGTCCGCCTGTAGCGCGGCACCGTTAGACGATTAATCAATCTACGTACGCGTGTACAGCGTGTATTCACGTACTGTACATATGAACGTATGTATGCATGCGTCTATCTGCCTCTGCCAATTCACGATAAACCTGCAAATTAAAACAAAAACCCCCATGAATGCCAAATGCTGACATGAGCCAGTAGAGAAACACGCCTTGGTCTGCATTTACTGAAATAAGTTATTTCTGCTTTGAAACACATGAACGGAAAGAATGAGGCATTATTGAATTAGATTTTTGATAGGCAACACACATTAGTACATTAAAGCACCGTTTTACTCACAGGTATTTGCAAACTGCCCGGGCTGAAAGAGGAGGAGATCCTGCTAATCCTTATCTGAACCGGCAATTAAGACATCACAGTGCACATATCCGAAATACACACCGCTTTCCCTCTGACCCACTTCCCTCTGTAGCATGAAATAAAAACTAGCTTTTAAACACAATGCCCGACTTTTAATTGACCTAGGGGACACATGCGTTTATTTTCCCTTTGAAACATGCCGCAGACCTTTAGCTAGATGTTGAATAGGAACTACAGAGGAAACCCTGTTAAACACCAAGATTCACATTCTTTACTGAAAACAAGATAAGGCTAAGTAAATATTTGGGGGGGGGGGGGGGGGAAGGCACGGAAGACAAAGGCTGCAGACGCAATTGACGGCTTTATCTAAGTTTATTTTCCCCTCTCTTGCGTAGTTTCATTCTCTGTGCCATAATTTGCGATCCGCAGCTTCCACAGGCAAGTGCTTGAGAGGAACCTGCTAGGTTTGTGTTGAGGACAGCGTTAATTAATATTTGGTGAACTGGGAAGAATGATATTGTGTTTGGTTTAAATTGGTCCCATAAGTGTTTTAATAAAGTCTATAAGTGTGGTTAATGTATCATCATGCTGCCAAGTGCGAAATTCATGTTCCTGCAGTAAGCTGCTTGGGAATGTGCTACACATGCGATTGCATGAGGCTCTATATCTGTCCCAAGGGTGGGATTGGTGCCCCTTTAGACAGATGGCACAAGGTTCTCTGGTTGTTGCGTTCACTCAAGGCACTCACTCCATGGCCCTTCATGCTGCAGCGCTTAGTAAATGCTTAATCTGCCCCATATTTCTGTGTAAATATGCTTGCGGGCCACCTGGAACTCCGTTAGGTATCGTAAGCGAGGGACATCTCCTTGTAGATGATGCATTGTAAAAATGTATGAATTATGCATGTCGGAAACTGTGATGAGATCTTATCGGAGGTGAAAGCCCCTCCTGGTGTGTCTCTGTGCCCCGAGTCTGCTGGAATGGTGCTCTGCTTTTGAGGCGAATACTAAAAACGGAGCATGAATTTTGAGTTAAATATTAAGGCAATTACAAGCCACGTACCGTGTAGGTGTCAAGCTACATTCTTTACAGTCAAAGCTTTAAAGGAACACAAAGAGGAGCCGTGTTGCAGTGAAAAGCCTTTATTCTGCAGTCCGGTTAATTACGTATTCCTCTTGATTATGTCCCTGTTCACCGACACTCTTCCCTCTGCCACTTAAGCCTAGTTAAACATGGACGTCTGCCATGCCTATGAGTCACCGTGGCCTCTTTAACTTCTCTCCGGTTGTAAGATCCCGCAATCATCTTACTCAAAGGCCAAAGCTATTCGCACGAAATCAAACCAAGCTATTCAGGCTTCAGCAGACAAGTGGCAAGAGAATAAGCTATGAGGTTGCTTCGCATGTAGAGGCTCTGTTCGTAGCGCCAGTGTACCATCGGCACAGGTATCTTCGATTGCTCGGATTCATCCCAACGCCTTGTTGGTTACTTCGTTTCGGAAGTAGAGTCAACGCGCAGTGTATGCACGCGTAGCAGTACTTGTTTATCCCAGGACTATCTGAAAGGACTATTTGCTGAGACAGAGTAGCTGCTGGCCATGCGATACTGTGCCACACTGTTTTCGCCTTGACATACAGAGTGGCACGAGCGTGATGCTATAATTGATAAGGCTGCACTGGTATGTCCCAGACACCATTAATGCAGGCTATCAAGGACAAAAACGTTTTTTTTTTTTTTTGTATGAGAGCAAAAGTAAGAAGAGCTCTCAAGATAATTAAGCGAAAAAGTCACCAAATATCCTGGATGCTTTGCCTCATTTTGCTGTGCGCTCTCACTCTGAGGAGTCCCCAGGTATAAAACAAGGGGTAATTGTCTTCTCAAGAAAAGGAACGAGAACGTGGGCCAGCACAGGGTGGGGGTGGGGGTGTTCTTCAATGCAGAACTGACTTCCCCACATCTTCATAGGACTCCTTCGGAACGTCAGACGGGAGGGGAATTTCAATGCTCCCGACAGGTCTTTCCTCGTGGTCACGCCTCGCATCGCCTCGCGAGAGCCCAGTCGCCACCGCTCTGCTCCACACAGAGATACAAATAAAACTACGCGAAGGGGTGGATGTCTCGGATGATGCCAAGGGACAATCCCCGCCCTTCCCCCCACTCTGAGCACCTTCACTGGGTGGCTGGGTTATTCATGTTATTCTTTGTGATACAAATAAATTGCTGAAACACTTTGAGAAGAGAAAGAAGACAAAGCAAAAAAAAGAGACAGAAACAAAAAGAAGGAACTTGTACACTGAATGGAATTTATCTATTCTTAATGAAGTCCTGTTTAATAAGGGACTTTGTGTCTCCCTTCGGTAGCAGGAATAAAGGAAATCATTTATGGTCTTTTAAAAGACTATTTAATGTAAAGAATCACATTCGCCTTGTTGGTTCCTCAATGGAAATGTCATGTTGGGCGAATAACAGCACACGTGTGGAATCCTGAACAGGAAAGTCTGTCAGCCACAAAGCTGCTCTACATGACAGTGACCGAGCAGCTCCCAGACACGTCTTGGGCCTCCCTTTTAATGAGGCTCCGTCGTTACTGGTAAGATTACATTTAACCAGGTTATGAAACACGCAACGACTGACCAGGTCCTCAAAAAACACATGCGCATGAAATTCATAGCGCTGTCTTTGGGTTTCAAGGCAGGTAGGAATGTGATTGTTCCATGCCCGCCCCCTTTCTAACCTCGCTGCCCTCCCCAGCAAAGGGCAGGTCTGCGGAGACCACCCATCGTACGGTTTATTCCGCAGATAAACTCGCTGGAGTGTGTCAGCTTGTTAAAGAAGAACAAACCCCCCTCACCTTCCTTTATCACTAATATGCACCTTGAGGGCTGGCTGGCTTTATGATAAACGGCAAAGGGTTGCTGGAGTGAAGCTCTCGGAGCAAGGCCAAGGGATGGGTTTACAGGCACGGTCCCTGGTGCACACGCACCTGCTGCTATTCCATAGGCCGCTGTAAACAGCAAGTTCAATCTGTGAACAAGTTTATGTATGGCTTGTGCAGTCATAAAGCCTAAGGGGCGAATTATGAAATAAATAAACAGCATATGGAAAATAATGCGTTCGTAGTGCGCGACTCAAAATCTGACTGCTCACTTGAAAGGAATCTGAGTTACAGGTAGGAGAGAGCATGTGTTTAATGTCATCATCAAGCACATCATGTCCTGGAAAGTGAATGAACCCGTCAGTGCCTGTGCGCAACATGCTGCTCGTAACGTGGTAAGATGGCATTGTCGTGCTACCGTACCCAATTTGGGCAAGGAAATACAGCGTCCCATTTTCGTAAGTGATGTGGTTGTTCGAGATGTATATTTCAGGCGGCAGAGGGGCCTGCTTTTAATGCAGCTGACCCTGTCTGGCATTCAGGGACCAAGATCTAGGGAGGTGTAAACCCCCCCCAACGAGAAAAGATGACCGGACCGGGCGACTGTAAACCACTCCACGGGTTTAGCGACATCCTTTCACTCAAAATCGACATTATTTCCTCCCCCTTACTTACCCCACCGTCCCCTTCTTCTCTCCCGTCTCAGGTTTGATAACAAATATTCTCTCACCTAAATTAGAAATGTGAAGTAATTATAGTGCCAGCCCTCCTACGGGTTATTCATAGGACTTTGTGGTTGTAAAAGAGCTTCTTTATATAAATAGGTTACTTCAGAGGGTGACTTTAATTATGTTGGTTTCAAACAGAACATGAGTATGGTATTCCAGCGGGATTAAGCATATACGGCTCTTTGTTAACGGAGCACAAATGTATGCAAGTCCAGCACACCCTGCTAATGCTTAATGCTCAATTTATTCAGCTACAGTACAACCAGCGGTAAATTATTCGGCTAATAATAAAGACGGCAACAATGGGCAGAAAATCGACACGGGCCCGAGAAAAAATGTGAGCCTGTGAGGTTTTCAAGGACAACAATACAGAGTTTATCTGTTAATGAATAAAACGTTGCTGTACATTGTGCAAGGTGGCCTCAGTCAGGGTGGTGGTACGGTTCAGCTCTGTGCTGCGCCACGTTCTAAAGCCCGGTGGGCTCACGGGTCAAGAAGTTCAGGCGACATGTTTTGCTCGGTTGCCAGTGCTGACTCGTTCCAGCACACGCAGGATGGCTAAACAATGCTTTTTGTCTGGCAGGACATCACTCGGCACCTCCCCCACCTGTAGCCCAGCAGTGTCCTGGCCAAGAGGCTCTGAGCTGATTATCTTAGGATGGGGAACAGGCTGGTGGGTTGAGAGCTGCTGTTGAAAAGTGACCTCTTGCTTTATAGTAACATGTATTGTGGTTTTTTTACTACACACCATAGTAGTTTACCATTAAAACAAACTTGCTTAAATAAGAAACTAATTTGTCACAAAAGTCATGTAACAAAATTATAAAATGAATGTAAAAAACATGGTGATCACCTACAGCAATGGTCACTTATCACTAGTAAAGGTGCCTTATCCATTCTGTATCCTGCCACAGATTTGTACATTTCCTCTGCTTATTCACAACCCTACACAGATATGTGATGTGTGAAAATTGATGGACAGATGGCAATATTCAATAAAACTATAGCAATAATCCACCCAGTGCTAGTTTATACTGAAAGACCTGTTTGGGAAAATCAATCAATCAATCAATCAATCCATCCATCCATCCATCCATCACTGCTTATCTGAAAGCAGGGTATTAGTGGTCCAGAGCCTATGTCACAAACATAGAGTGTGAGGTGGGGTACACCCTGGATGGGACGCAAGTTAATGACTAGGAAATGTACACTCATTCACTTACATACACTACAGGCAATTTAGAGTCACCAGATTGACTTGAAAAACATATAGCCAGACTGTGGGAGGACACACAAGCATCCAAGAGTTGTGCAGACTCCACATACACTGAGCCAGATTTGAACCCATGCCCAAACACAGAGTTCAGGAGATGTTAGGTACCAGAGCTACTGACAATGTAGAGCAAAATGAAAAGAAAAATTTTTGTAATACTTATGATTTGAATAAACAATCCCAAAATGTAAAAATATTGACTCATTGCACTCATTGCATATCAAGAATGTACACTATTTATCAGCATTTATTTAAGATGAAGCTGATAATACTCAAATATTGCTTAAACGGGAAACGTTTCTGTTCCAGAAATTTTTCACAATTTTTTTCACATAATTTATTTATTTGACTGAGGAAAATTTATAGCTGGGTCATTGATTGCTTTGCAGGACATGATTATGGTAAATTACAAGCCATTTGGTAAATGTGTGTAGTTAGATGTATACAAGTAATTAATTTGGGTGGTACTGATTGAACCATAATTTCTGTTGAGCCTCACAAAATGACAGCTTTCCCAAACTATTTATCTTTAGTTTTGAAGCAGTAGTAATTAAAATATCCATTGTAAGACAATGTAATCTGAGATATCATAGAAATGATTAAGCATCTACAGAAAAGTGTGGATAAACAAATCACAGTTTAAAAACAGGTTGAAAATTCATGTGTATCACCTTGTCTCACAGTCATGCCATGAATTATGGGAAGATCATTAAGAGTGTGAATCTTATAATTAATATCCGGTAACGTATTCCCTTTAGTCTTTGGTATTTATACTTACAATTACTATGCTTTAGAACTTGCGCTCAGGTGTTGTTTTCGCAAGGAGTTAGAAAACTAAGTAAACTTTGTATTTAACCAAATAAAGGTAATTTACATTTTTTTTTCTCTGTGTGGAAAATATACCATAAAGTTAACATTTCCTTTGAAAAATGTTACAGAACAAAAGTCTGTCTTTCTGACTGACTGAACCAAGTATAAGCAGCCGCCTGGAACGTTCTGAGATCGGCAGCTCATGTGCCTCTGAGGACAGTGATGCACAGCAGGATAAAACACCTGGACTCGGCTTCAAACAGGAGGTGCTAAAACATTGCTCACTTTAGAGGACCCCGCTATAGGCCAAGTCCCCATGTCACTGAAAGGTTCTGTCTGGATTTAAGGCCAGAATGGGAGCTCTGAGCGGGTGTTAACCAAGGATGTTTACAATGTTCCTGTAGGACTTACTGAACAGATCAGGACAAAGCATGCCAAAGGATACCTGTTAAATACATCAAAGTCCAACTGACTTTGGTATAACATATTGTCATGGTGTTACATTTATATTAACTTGAAGACAGTGCTGTCTATCTGTCACTTACTTGAGTCAAACATGCTAAAAGTTCAAGCTAAAATTGTTTCAGTTCATTATTGATAACTACTTGACTTTATGAAGGGTCCCTGTGACCTACAGCTTATCCTAGGAGCATAATGCGTTAGGTAGGGTGGACCATGGAAGGGACATTAGCCCATTGTAGGGCAAAAACTGAGTGATTCATTCACACTCTCAGGGCTCTTTAGAGTTACCAATGCCCAGAAACTCACCTTGTTGGATTGTGGAAGGAAACTGGAGGACCACGAGAAAACCCATGTCAACATGTGGAGAACATGCAAACTCCATACAAATTGAGCCATATTTGATTCCATGCCCAAATACACAACACATGCACTGTGAGGCACCCAGCGCTATCCATTGTGTTGCCTCAAACTGCTGAAATATTCATTGTAATTTGACTTCAATTTCCTTTACCACTATCCTTCCAAATCATTTATTTGTGAAAACAAGTGCAGCAAGAGTTCCAAAACTATTATCAAATGGTCAACTTGAGCTTAGATCTGTCTGGACAAAGAGGAGTGTCATCAATGATCTGTTTTCCATTCATTTCATCCTGTAGAACTTTGGAGGAAAGAAAATTAGTGTCCCCCTCTATGATTTTAAAGTTTCCCAATGCCATATTAAAGAAGCAAGCAGTTTAAGCCGCAGAAAATGGGCATCTGTACAGTTCAGCTGCTACAGACAAAGTACCAAGAACGCATGTTTACTCCCACTGACAGATCTAATGTTGCACTGAGTTCAGTGTTTGAAGAAAACTCAAAGTCCCAAATAATGATAAATAACTTGTACTTAGGTACTGATAAAGAACGTATCACCATTTCTCACATAACGGTTAATTTATTCTGTAAAATCACACTTTTAAGGGAATTCCTGTTGTCAGGCAGTACAATTACCGTTATTTCAGTTACCATTATAGTGTGTGAGTGTCACGGAGTGAGTGTGTTTCACTGATGCATGGATGAGTAACCCCTTGTAAGTAGTGTATCTAGAAGTCGCTTTGGATAAAAGCATCTGCTAAGTGAGTAAATGTAAATGTATTTCTTATGGGGAAAGAGGTCCCAGGAAAAAAAAAAAAAATATTGCATCTAAAATTAAACGTGAACACAAAAGGTACTTTTATGGATGATAGTGTGACATCTTGAAAAGGTTTTAGTTGTTTCTCAGTCTATACTGAGAAGCAGCTTTAACAACTTATATTTCCAGTGTTTAAGCAAAAACTTGAATATTAGCCACACCACTGTACTCTGCATCAGATCACTCATGCTGGGCATTGCACCTTTCAGCAAACTGTAGCAATATTATGAAAATGAGCGGAGCATAGAAAAAAGATGAAAATGCATCCGCCTGATGCTCTTTACCAAAGCAACTTGCACTGTTAAGGTTCTTACAACTATTTACCCATTCATACAGCTGAGTAATTTTACTGCATCAATTTTAGGGTAAGTACCTCAGTCAAAGGTACTACAGCTGGAGGTGAGGCTTGAGCCCACAGCCTTCTGGTCTAAAGACAGCAGCGCTACCCCCTACACTACCAGCAGTGAACACCATTATTGGATGCTTTTGATCTCCAAGGATCCAGCAGGGGTGGGCTTGCACTGCTTTTCCCAGTGTGGACTGAAGCTCCCACTTCCAGAAATCTTCACACAGTAGTATGCCCCTGAATGAGTTCCACTTCCCACTGCTCAAAACGTTAAATGCTCTATTCAGGTAACTTTTCACTTCCTTGAAAAAAAGGGAGATTTATTATAAGGTAAGCCATCTGTATAAGCAATCCAGTCAAAGAGTGAACCATTTCATTTCACTACACTGCATTATTTATCTGCTATAGAGGTGTCTTTAACCAGGGCAATCTGCACTGAAATTATAGCGTACCTCCAAGAAGGCAGCTGAATTTACAGTCAATAAACAAGTACTAAATTTGAGTAAAACTCTGAATTTGCTCGGGGACACAACAGATGTCTCTCAGTTGGGATTTGAAAGCATGATCTGTTAAGGCCAGGCCCAATAAATAATACGGCTGTTGTAACTTGAGAACAAATTGCAGTGTTGAAGCATACTGTCACACGGGGACTAGACTCCGGGGATTATGCTATGCCCATGAAGATGCTATGATCACAGCTGATTTATGAGATTCAAAAAACATTGTGACAACCTTCTGACGTACAATGACAGTCACGGATGCCCAACTCCCTTCTCACCCCTCTACCTATAAAAAAGCAGCCACAAAAAAAAAAAAAAACAATGGCAGTGGTTGTGAAACAAGGCTTTGGAGTAGCACGTCATGGGGGAACGGGGAAGCTAGAAGGAGAACTAACGACTCCCGGGCCATGAGCCAAGCCTGCCAGTGACTGACGTTCACTTAACCGAACAAAGATTTGCTCTGCTTGTGGAAGCAGCTGTAGCACGAAAGGGATGGTGGGGACTGAGAGGACATGTGTGGGAGAAGGTGGGCAAGGCTATTGTAGAATCCCAACACCGTGGGTTTGCAGAGCTGTATACAGGGGTGCTAAACAGATCACCTGTGTGCTCTCTGCAAAAGTAAACCAGGTCTCGGACTCACTATAATCCGTGAATCCCTGGCAATTCTAGTTTCAGGTTTAATGACCAATTATGCACCGCTTCCAGGCAGGCTGAAGGAGGAAGTGTGTGGTGGAAAATGGTCAAAAAATCTTGGAAAATAACATGAAGAGATTTCCTTTTCTTGAGCTTTCTGTCAAACTGAGAGGGTCTTGCAACCATGCCAAAAAATCTATTGTACATGTGTCTGGGTAACTCAGATGGTGGCACAACAGACCTTTAATCTCGGGTTCCAGGTTTCAGACCCCTGTTCAGACAGTAATTTTAGGGGTATATGCTGTCAGCTTGACTCTTGATCCTGCTGTTGAATCCTCTTGATCAAACTACTTAGCTGACTTACTACAGCGAAAAAACAATGCTGTATAAATGAGTCATGAAATGTAAGTTGCTTTGAACACAGCTCTTAACTTAATAATAATGCAGGCATCACAGTCATTAGAGCTGCTGCCTTCAGTTCCATAGGTTGCAGGTCTGAGTCCCACCTACTGCTTTAGGGCCCTTGAGCAAGATACAAGCCATAAACTGTTCCAGTAAATATTACTAAGCTGTGTAAAAAGGTAGATCAGAACAAGGTGCTTTGAAAAAAAGTCTCAGCTAAATGAATAAACATAAATGCAAAATAAGAGCGAGAACACATAAACTCTGCCATGTGAAGCACGGTTCTAAAAATTCACAGTTAAAGGAATCTAATACAGTCTTATGAAACACAGACTTGTTCATGTGGCACATTCTACAACATCAAGCAGCACATAACAGATCAGTGGTCCCTGTTTTTAGTCATGCAAGTTTTCCAGCTCTGTTAGTAGGCTGACAACCTCAATACCCAGAGAGATGGCTAAATCAGCTCTATTAAGGAAACAATTAGATTAATCAAGTGCTTAAATGATCATGTAGGATGAAAACCTGCACATGCGCAGGCCTTTCCAGGCTCAAGATCTAGGACTGTAAGAGAATGTCAATTTCTACCTGCAGCACATTCATTACAGCCACGACTGGAAAGACCTCTGAAACAATATGCAATCTGGAGTTAAAATCAATGATGTGTCCAAAACTATAATTGCCAGTTCTAAACTGCCTCAACGGCAATCGACTTTCAACAAAGCCTCTAACATAAAAATACACAAGCTGTGTTGTCGTTTTTTTCTAACCGCCTTTCCGTAATCTAATAATAAAAAGGAAAAAAAAATGTTAAGTTGAACAATACTAGAAGGGCGGCTAGCTTATATATTACATACATTCACTACCACCCGCAACACCACCACCTGTTCAAGAATATGAAACCTACCTTACTTCACTTCCTCCCTGACATGTTCAACAATACAAGGGACATGCGAGTTGGCTATTCATTGCCATGCAATGAGAAAAATTCAAAGTTAAGCACGCGAGTTTGGTCACTTTCTTCTAAATAACGTTGTTTCCTCATTTCCTTTAGATATTTGGACATATCTGTGCAGAAAACCAGATACAAATGTAAATATAGATTTGCATCCCATCCATTCTGAATGGAAGACAGGGTAACCGCATGTATGGTGGGCATTGCACTGGGTGTATAAATCTTTTAATGATATTCAATACCTTGGAATTTCTGAACCTTGGGTTCTACAATGTCACCATTACACGACCTGAAGCCTTGGTGTGGAGCACACTGTATAGTGACACATTTTACTATGGGACCTCTGACTAATGGAGAGAATACTGAAAGAATGGAGGTTCACAGAGAGAACCGATCAATTGAACAAAAGGAAAATATGCTCTCTATTGGATTATAAGAGAGATAAAAGGAGCTATGATCTTCTTTTTTGATGCTGATGTAGAATTGATGTAGAACTTCTCCACCTGTATTGATTATTTAAGCATGCTATTGCATCAAACATCCCAGAATTTCTCTGGACAACCTGTCCAATTACTATAACTGGTAGAGCATCTTCCTCAAAAGACCAGCACTCTGCAATTAGTATACTGAACGTGAGACACTGAGCAGCATGGCCACTCATTGGAATTGACCGTTGTCCACATCGGCGGGCTGTGTATAAGCATTGCCTTGTAAAGAGCAGGTAATATCAGCAGATGACTGGAATTGTCATGTTACTGGGGGACGACTGCCTCTTGACTCCAGGCCATGGCCGGCAGACACAATAATTAGCATGTTTTTAGGAAGTTCGTTTACTGCTTGTGTTCTAATTAGCCACATGCTGTCATGCTGTAAAATGGAAAATGAGGCGAAAGTTCACCTGCAACGGAAGTTCCCCTTTGTTGTTTTATTAGCAGAAAAAAAGTGATGTCTCAGTCATTCCTAAGCCAATCTTGTCCAGCTTAAGGGAACTGCTTTTTTTTCCCAGAGTTCTATAAACTGTCTCTCTCTACTGCAGCTTCTGCAAATCCATCATTAATCCTCTCAATTAATTTATTCCAGAAAGCCTCTCCCAAGGTTTAGCCTGGTGGTATAATGTACGGCATTGTTGTGGCACTGCCAGCGGAATGAGAGATTTACTGTCATCCCTAGCTGAACATGGTAGGATGTCCCTCTATACGTGGAGCCCTTTGCGATCTCCCTGCCACCCCAAAATCAATTTGTCATTTTCCCAGTCCCTTTGAAGTCAATCCATTGCTTCCGTTTCTTGGTGGAGATGGGAATCATCTCAACACATGGCAGTCACACTGCTGGACCCCACTCCCCACTCACATAAAGCCACCTTTCACAAAGCAGTTTTTATTGGTTTTGCTAGGTTTAGTTCAAGACTCAATGTGTCTGGAAGTAGGTTTCATTTAGTTTTGCGAAAAAGCTTATAAGCAGTGCAGGCTGGCACGTAACTGCAAATTCCTCCAGAACAATTAAGATTTTAAATATGAACTGTGAAAAAGAAGCAAGCTTTGAATCGTCAGCTTTGGGTTTCTATATAAAAAAAACTGAGCTTAATGAAAAGACCGTAAATGAAGGCAACATTAGCATAGGACTTAATACAAAGTAACTAAACAACATCAGCATAGGATTTAATGCAACAAAAATGGAAAACATCCTTAATTCAGACTGATCTGCTGTTATTCCACAGCAGCAGGGTTCTTGTAGATAAGCGCTATGTCCGTGAATCTGACACTAGGCCATTGCCCATATGTTTATTGTAGCCATGTCGATCTGAGCCGGTGTTAAATGGGGATGAGTGCTAAACAACTTGCTTCCTTATTTTTGAATACCCTCACAGAGCTGTTCTGTATGTGGCACAGTACAGTGAGAGATGTTTCATTTATCACAGGTATGATTCCCTAGAGGGTGCTCGGCATCACCCAAGGTTTTCACCAGTCCCAGTTACCTTTAAACATTACACTGCCTTTACAGAGACTTAGTGTGGTAATTCAGTCAAATCACTGTTCATATAGTCTGGGTTGGGAGGAGGAGAAATCTGAAACTGGCTTGGAACAACAAAAATATTGAATTATTAACTGTGAACGTGAGAAGAATGTCAAGTACATTGCCTGGCTTAATCAAACGCTTCATTCCACTCAATCATAATACACCAATGTCCAACACAATGGCCAAAATGTGCCAAAAACAAGGGTAAAAGGAGATTATTTAAAGCATAACAAAGATGAATGATGAATGAGGATGGCAGAACTTCCAGGAGCCAATGTATTCAGAAGGATTGGCATAACAAGATGCTTAGCTCGAGAAAACTCCCTCCATCACACAGCCCCAAGATGACATGGCATTGGAGACACAAAGCATGGTCACCATGCTTGGGCACATTGGGGAGAGACAGGGCCCCGGAACAAGTCCATCCACATATCAGCTGAAGGTTTACTCACTCCTTGTCTCCTCTTGCTCTTCACCGCCCCCGTCCGCAAGTACCTATCACACACCTAAACATCTCTTTGTATCAGAACAAATTGGTCAAGCCTCAAATCTTTCTCTAACTCCTCATTGGGAAAAGACAAGCCCAGCAGAGAGATAGAAGTGGGGAGGGGGCTGAACAGATAGTGAGGAATTAAAGAGAGGGAAGGGAAGGAACTGACAGGGGGAGACAGACAAAGAGAGAGACGGAAAGTGGAGACTGGACAGCTTCAACTGAGCTCACACAAGAGAACCGTGACTTTGCAGTCATGTGATGGGATGTCTAACAACGCCAACTGCTCGTACAAGGTTAAAGACTGGGCTGATTAACCGATCACCCCGCTGTCTGGCAGCTCTGCTGTAACATCCTAATTGGAGACAGGTCCTCCTCATAGTGTTCACACTGGGTGAAAGATAGTGGACACCACAGTCACCATACGTAAATGCTGCAATAGACCTGTGCACTATAGAGGTCAAAATTCAAGTGATGAGCTCACTTGTACTGAAAAGGTTAAAAAGGCATGAGCAAAACGTATGTGATAAACTAGTAAAAGCATGTATAGGCTAACACGAGCAAGCTATCCTTTGATGGTTATTGAACAACCTACAAAAAAAGAACACAAAGTAATAAAAATGTGTTGCTCCCTTTGGAGTAAAAACTATTTGTTGTTACTAGAATTTTGTATGAGCATTTAAATAATATTCAATTTTCTCAGAACTCAGAACTGAGTTCAACCAGTACTATAAATTTGAGAATATTTCATCTGTTTTGTAATGACGCTCTAAGAATTTCTCCTTTAAAAAAATTCAGATACTTCAGCTTTTTTCAAATGGAAGCTTATGCCAGATGAGCAGGAAACGGCTTCACGATCAGCAGATTCTAGTCATGAAAATCCAGAGGAAAAACTGATTAAAAAACATGTCCCGTGTAAGCTACACAAAAGTTTATTAATGCTATGAGGTGCTATAAAAATTACATTAAGATTTGTACACCTCTGTAAATAAATGAATGAAGGAACTCTAAGTGTACCTATGTGATAACTGAATGGTGTAAAAAGACACCCCACCTCACCTTAACCAAACTCAGCGCAAACAGGCCAACTCGCTTCCCTAAACCCAACCTAAACCTGCCTATTAACAACCCAAGCTAAACCATCCTAGCCCAACTGTACCCAACCTAACCCTACCTTTTTCTTACTCTGTCTGCTCTCAGTGTCATTAAGAGGTTCTGATTTTATTCACCTTGGACCAGGAAGTGGTGCCCTTGAACAGCACCACTGTACTCGAGTCCCCACTGAGTGCATCATGGTCCCGGTGCAGAAGGCCTTAAAAAGATGAGGGAAAGCCTCCAGTGGGTAGCTATGCACATCTCATTTGCATACAATCAGGAGCATGCCCTGTTTATTGTCACATTACCAGTGCAAATGCTTTATCACGGTGCAGAGCTGTGCCCAACTTGGAGCTGTCCTCTTGGCTTGCTGCGATTGTCTGTGTCTTCCTGTTCCTGGAGATTACGTAGAGCTGGATATGTGTGTTTAGGGGGTGGTATGGGTCTTAGGAGGGGTTAGCCTGATAATGCTTACAGTTTTTGTCATTTATTCAGCTGGATGTTTTACTGGAGCATTTTAGGTCCAGCACAAGTGTACTACAGCAGGGCCTGTAGCCCTGCAAAAGCTGCCTGTAGCTAAGCTTAACCTGCAGCCAAAGGATGGCCCATAAAGAGAGACTCGAGCCCCAGATGCTGGGAGAGAGAGGCAGCCAGGCTGCCATACCGACTATCAGCCCTGGAGAGGGTTGACGCCAGGGAAACAGTTCATCACAGCAGAGGGATTACTCCCCCAGAAAGGCACATCTGATGGATCCAGCCCATTCCAAATGCCTCCTTATTACACCTGCCTGGCCCTATAAACAGAGCACGACATGCAGGAATGTGCCTTAAGCATCCATTTGCACTGCCTGCAAGACACAAATAGACACATGAATCAATTGGCTGAATTGGCTGCACTTTTACAGCAGGAGGTGTATTTGAACTTACTGTCCAAATCATAGGTAAATTATGGATATAATAATACAGGGTGCATCCTGTAAAGGGAGAAATCCTCAAGTTGTTAAAAAAATGCAAGCCTTGTTATAGCATCTGGAGGAAGCCTGCCAGTGACAAGTCATTTCCTACTGCCTAATATGTTTGAAACGTGTGCAGGACAGAGTCAAATACACTTTGATTCAAGGCCTTGTTACTCACACCAACATATTAAAAAATCTTGAATACTGCTTTCCAAAAGGCATCCATGACTTTTCTCAGAACCCTAACTGAATAATCTAAATTCAACTGGTTTCCCTGTACTCTCACTATTAACTTTGTTGCCCCGAGGTCGGGGCTGTCTTGCCTCCCGTTTAGATCTACAAATGCCACCTACTCCGAGCATCAACCTCACTATCTTGGGTTTCGGGAAATCTTTTCAACCATGCTTCAAGATTACCAAACAGAGACGTGAAGGTGCAGTCTCCTGATCTGCCATTCAAGGGAGTGGAACTGGAGCTCAGAGCAATGGCGGCGTGGCTAATTCAGGCCCCACGTCCCTGTGACGTTCTGCAAACACTTTGGACTAAGTCGTTATCCTAAACAAATTAAAGCACTGAGAAAACAGCCCATAAATTAGCATGTGGTTTAAGGGACAGAGAATGCAGAAAGCGCACACTTAATCCGAGGGCTCAAGCGCTGTCCGCACATTGGAGCAGGCCGTCTTGCTGTAGAACTGATGACTTTCTGCCACATAAATATATTTTTTCTCAAGCGCAGCAGCGCAATGGTAAGATCAGCAGTATGGGCAGAAATAATAGAATATTCATCCCTATAATCCATATTCAATTCTTGTGTCTAGTTTTTTCTCCCTCTCTCATTTTTTCCCAGTGCATATAAGGTAGGGCTGTATTCCCAATTTAAATAAATTGTCTTTTCTCTTTTGCCTCTTTCTTGTTAAATACATATATACAGTTTCTGCACGAGTGAATGCCCAGTGACAAGGTTAGCAGTTCTTTTCCTTTCAGATAAAATGGCAGGCTGATTTAAATCAAATTCAAAAAAGAAAAGGGGGGGAAAGAAAAAAAAAAAACTAATTTAATGAAATCATCTTACAGGAAAAACTTCACTAAACTGTGTTTCGGCAAAATGGGACATTTGAAAAAAATCAGTCCTTTAAGAATAGAAAAACATGGTTTTTAAATTGCAATTTATTATGACATTTTCTACATTATACTACATCTTTGTTAGTATTTAACCATAGTGATACTTCTTTCACTGACGTTGTTCATTACATTGAAACCACCACTAATTTTTCTCTTTCTTTTGAACCTGAAGGTTTTATTAAAGACAAGAATAAATATTAGGAACAAAAAGTTTCTTTTAAGACATAGACTCGAGAAAATAGTAAGAGACACTGAATAATTACATAAGTAATGACTTCCACAACTGTAACGAGTTGAGTATTTGTGGACTTTTACTTGAGCTGTTGTCTTTGCTTAAGGAACCAGACGAGCCTTCCACAGAAAAGGAGTGATGCAGAAGAACAAGGTAACTAAAATAAGAAGGTGAGGTACAAGGTTTTAAAAATCACAGGTAAAGTGCCTATTTCATTCTCTCTTTTGTCTTACATCATGCTGACAGATATTCCATGCAAAATAATATAAAACGTATAAAAAGACACAAAAGGCAACATTAGTTATTTGTGTGTGTACATATACGTGCGCGCGTGTGTGTCTCTGTACGTAAGGTATGTGCATGCCGCATTGCGTGTACGCATGCAGTTTGCAGATTTCTGGACATTTATTGATCGACCATTTTTGTTGATTATCACAGTTTAATTTGAGTCCATTTTCTGCAGTCTTAACTTTCAGAGGTTTTTCTTGCATGTGTCTGCAAGATCTTTGTGAGTGTTTGACCTCCTTCTGATTAACATGAGGAAATTGGAAAAAGCTCAGTAAACATCAACATTAGATTGTTCTTCTCTCCAGAGGGGGATTGCTAACAAACACATCTCTCTTTCCATTTCAATAATCTGAGGTTTTTTAAAATGTAACACACTAACCACTAACTAAACACATGACCATTAATACTACCACAAACCTTCGAACAGTTACAAGCTTAACTAAAATCTTGGGTATTTCTCAGTGCAAGAGTTGAGCAGAAGCTTGATTTTCCTTGAGTCGCTTTTTCTTCTTCAGATGGCAACCTTAAATACCCCCTCTCCTTGTCTGCCACTTTAACTCTTTGTACATCATGCCCAAATTAAAGGATAAATGAAGGAAACCATTACTGCAGCTTGCTAACAGGCCTTTCAAGCGGCCGGTGACAAATATGGATACCTTTCAGGACCGGTGAAGCCACGGAGGAATAATTTTGAAGATTTCATCAAGAGTTCTAATTATGTTCCTGTCAAGTCCAGAACACAGTAATCCATAACTGCAAGTGTGCTCATAGAAGCATCTCGCATTGAGGAGTAATTTATGTCCGCAGCAAAAGATTGGGGCTCTTTTCTGTATTTAGCATTCACGTGTCGGCTTGACAAACAAGGGATTTAAAAAGAGGGTTACAGCAGACAAACTCAAATGAGGTGGCAAGCAGAATGTTTTATTTATTTTTTTTAAAGAAGCAAGTATTCGTGTGTGTGTGTGTGTTTGGGGGGGCTCTTTTGGAGATGTGTGTGCATGTGAAAACTAAACAGAACAAGAAAACAGGCAGTTAGAAAATTAAAAATATTAGAGAGCAGAATACTGGTAGAGGTTAGAGCTGTTGCCTTTGGACCCAAGGGTCGATCCTCACCTCTGGCTGTAGTACCTCTGAGCAAGGTACGTATTGTGAATTGCTCCACTAACATTACCCAGCTATATAAAGGGATAAATAATTGTAAATACCTTAACATTGTAAGTTGACTTGGAAAAACGTGTCAGCTAAAGGAATAAACGTAACTTATTATACTGTATATTCCTACTCAGCAGTGAACTACATTTCAGACAAAAGCACACAGTAACACTGAAAAGTTGTGATGCAGGTATCATAGTACATTGAGTTAATGTCTTGCAATCAAAGTTCTCAGGATCAAAAACTACCTCCTGCTGTAGTATCCTTGAGCAAAGGTACTTACCCTAGACTACTTTGAAAATGGCCATGTTGTACCAATG
Organism: Scleropages formosus; assembly: GCF_900964775.1. Taxonomy (NCBI): domain Eukaryota; kingdom Metazoa; phylum Chordata; class Actinopteri; order Osteoglossiformes; family Osteoglossidae; genus Scleropages; species Scleropages formosus. Next base: position 10,643,844 of record NC_041820.1, on the reverse strand, counting down.
GGTAACTAGTAAGTTGCTTTGCATAAAATTGCCAGCTAAAGGAAAAAAAGTGGTGTTTTCATAAAGGACTGGGCTTTTTCATGAGTCAGGCTGATTTGTAAAAAGTAAGTGAGATGGGCAATGAAAAAACAAAAAGAAAACAAAGCGCACTACTGTCTCCTTTGCAACAATAAAAAGAGCAGCGGGAAACAGCAAGCAAATATGGCTGCAACTCTCCCTATTAATTAGTCCCTCGCTGGAAAGGGTAATCAATTTGCGTGGGGGGCTGCGTGAGGGGTGTGCGTCGGTGATGAAGTGGACGGGGAGAGGGGCCTGGCAACGCCTTGTCTAATTTAAGGCCTGCATGCGGTGCGATGGAAGCTGACAGCACACAGGCTATTACACCACACAGGCCCGACGGCTGGAACTGCCTTGAGTGGCAGCGAGGAAAGGAAGGGGAAGGGGACGCAAGGGCGGAGAGTGTGATGGTGGAGGGTGTCCTTAGGGGAGCGGACATCCAACGAGAACAAGCCCAAGGACCAGAGGAGGAGGGCTTGGCAGAAGGACAAAAAGGGGAGGGCGTCGGACTCCTGGAGGTCCGTCTTTCCTGTTCCCAAACATCACCTAATGAGATTTATGTTGATTAATGGTGTCAATTAGACTGAAGAGAAGGGAGAGACAGTCAGCTTTACTATCAATTTGACACACAGAGGATACTATTATTGTGCCACAGCTGACAGGAGATACCTGTCAGAAGAGGAGGGGCATGAATCTCCCATTTCCCAACTCTTTGCCACGGTCCTCCCAAGGACTGTCGATAGAGACTTTTCTATATGCGCCAGGAAAATGATGGAAATCACAACCAAAGTATGAAGTGCAATTTTCTGCTGCAGGTTGTAGCAGAACCTGTAGACAAAAGCCTGAAAGTAATTAACAGGAAGAGTCCAGTGGGTTTGATAGCAGTTATAGTCACTGTTACACGGGATATTACCTTTTGCTATAACTTTACAATCCTTAAAATGGACATCTTTGGCTAGTACACTATCAGTTGTGAACAGTGAACAAGCATAAACAGAAAATTCATATCATTATGTAAATTATATTCAACAACCACAGGGAAAGACCGTACTACTGCAAGATTTGAAACCGAATTCGCACGCGGGTAAAACCGCATCTTGTGCCGAGATTCCTGCATGCATCTTAAGAAGACTTGTCTGTGCTGCTCATGTTGACCAAATCATTTATGCTGGACCGTAAATCCCACAGTGATCATGAAAATAATACATCCAAAGCATTCAGGGCTTGGGAATGGGGAGCAGCTTGAAGGGAAGCCATCCATATTGCCTCCGATGACACTTCCTGTGCCATGGGACCCCATTAGGAGAGAAAAAGGCGTGGCGCGCAGCATCTGGCCCTTTAGCTTCCCCCCGAAAGGAGGGGTGGGGTTCAGCAAACTGCTCCACGATGGACGAGCCTCCCTAAAACCAGAGTCTTGAGGCTCCCATCAATCTGAGAGGACCTCGATATGCTGGAGGCTGGGAGCAGATGTTCGCAGCTTCCCATTCGACTGTCCCTTCCACTTGCAATTCCCAGCAGCATCTCCTCTCACATCATGTCCGGAACTCCATATGCTGACTCGTTGCACTAGCACGTGTGAGTTTCTGTGCACTAGCTCCACTGACCACGTTTAGTGAAAAATGTCTGTTTCCGAAAGACTGTGGTACGCCCTGTCATAAGGGAAAAATGGAGCAGACAAGGAGTTTCACCTCAACGACATTGAATCATCTACGTCTCCGCACGATGCGCGTGTTTTTACCATGTCTGGGGGAGCGTGGTGTGCATTTACATCTGTATGTGGTTGTGTGCGGTTATGTGTAGGGTTGGCCTGCGGAGAGGATTTTGATATTCTAAATTGACCAGGAGCAAAATTTATTACCATGTTCCTTTTCAAGACAATTCACAAATTTAATAAAGAAAGACAAACAGATACAGGGGAGAGGATGCACTGATTAAATTGGACCATTTGTCAGAGTTCTGCATGCTGGGGACCCTAAACCAACGCATAAATGGGGTTCTGAGCCAGGAAGATATGTGTCACTTAAGTCGGAGTCTCTAGATTTCTATGGAGAAGCCAACTTTGACCTTCACAGCTGAGGTCATGAGTTCTTTGAGCTTTTCCTCAGGAGTACATAGAAGCCCAAATGTCTAAATCTTACATTCTGTGCTTTCCTAAAATCACATCTCAGGTGTGGGCGTCAAAATTATTTTTTGGTAATTTGACTTTTAACGCAAACATGTACCTGTAGTTTAAAACACAGGAAGTCTGACATTTCGATAAAACAGGAAATAAATATATTTAGTAATTTCTATTTAATTGCTATTTATTAAATTTAAGCAACAACAAAACAGGGTCATTGATTTTCTGTGGTGGGCCGGTGTATGGCCTGGGGTCTACCCTGACAAACCTGGTGCCTTATGTTCCAGGGATAGGCTGTAGTCCATCGTGCCCCTGCATTAGGATAAGCAGTCATAGAGAAGACAGTGAGTGAGAAGGTAACGGAATTTGGACATGATGTGGAAAAGTGTATGAAAGAATAGATAATGCTTGTTAACGTAATTTAACTGCTACACCATCCTAATACACACACACACACACACACACATTGTCAGAACCGCTTGTCCCATACGGGGTCACGGGGAACCGGAGCCTACCCGGCAACACAGGGCGTAAGGCCAGAGGGGGAAGGGGACACACCCAGGACGGGACGCCAGTCCATCGCAAGGTACCCCAAGCAGGACTCGAACCGCAGACCCACAGAAGAGCAGGACCTGGTCCAACCCACTGCGCCACCGCGCCCCCCCCAATCCTAATACAATTTACAAAATAGAATTTTTTGACACTACAGCAGATATTGCGTTTTCCCAGGTTCAAACATTTGTGTGTAATAAAATTCATAAATAACTGAAAAGGAGTAGATTTTGCCACGGTGAGCTCCTCTGAATTTTTGCATACAATTAATTTTCGAATGCTCACCGACCTGCATTCAGCCCTGAAAGGGACCCGTGTAAAACAACTTGTGCGATGCCAGTCCTCGTCTCCAGTCAAGGCTGGAGTCCTCTCCACGGGCTCAGTGAAGCACAACTAAGCCTGAGGCGGGACACAATGAGACCATTTACAGCGATCATTCCTTTTCACACTCTCTGATGGTCTTAAAAGGTGCAGGGAGCGCGGACCTTTCCGTGCACCCTCTTTCCACCGAACAACGTGAGACTCTCTTCAGCCGGAAAGCCTCGTCCAGAGCATGCCAGCACGTCTCAGCAGGACGCAAGGCTGCTGTTTGCCACCAGAACGCAGTCAGTTGTCAATTTCATTCCAGTGTATCTCTGTGTTGTCTGCGCATTATATCATAATTTCTACTTTTCCTTTCTCGGAGCATTTACTGTAAAGGACATACAAGAACAGATTGTGCTGATATTCAGGCATTCCTTTGTGAGATTTTTTTATCCTGTGACAAAGATGACTCTTAGCTATGTTTTCAAGTTAATCAGTACTGAGATCGCCATGAATACGATAAACATAATAACTTCCAGGCGGCCTTTTAAAGATGAGATGTTAACTCAATAAAAACGTTCCCAAAAATACAGAGTAAAACATGATAAATGCGCATCCGGAATTAATACAGTGATATGTTTTCTTAATAAAGTTGTCTCCCCCCCCACCCGCTTCGCCGTCTTGGGAGAAACTGATGGAAAGAGGCACTTATCTACATTAAGGTCAAAGCAGGTAGAAGCTAGATCAGTCTTGCTGGGTTATCAGGTACAAAGTCAGCCTTACATAATCTGGGTGCTGTGACTCCGATCACACTCTGATGATCCAATTAGATGAAGGATGCTTCGCAATCAGGCGGTAGGCAAGACTGTTAACAGACAGCGAGGCGGTAACATCAATTTCTTAAGTGCTTTTAAAGGATTACGAGTATGAGGCACCACCTTGGGACGGAGACTGCGGGTGTACCGTTTCTCACCACATTACAGTAATTGGCTGCCAAAATTAGTGTGTTTTTGGTTGGGGGGAGATTCTGCCTTGTGTGAATTTTAGACTTTAAAAGGCTTCTTGCTTTCAGAAAGAGCTCTCCCACCCACAGCCACTAAAGTTGAAGTCTTGCTTAGTGTCCTCATGAAGGGAGCTGTTGAGTTGTTTAAACAAGTACCAATTTATTTTCTGGAAAAAGGGAGAAACTCAGTGTAAAGTTACAGAAACTGGACACTCCAGCTTTTAACCAGCACAAAAACAGAAAAATCTTTTCCCACCTTCTCGCCTTCACCTGGTGCGGACCATTCCTCCCACCCGGCAAGACCCAACACAGCGCATACGTCATAACAGAGCACACACATGCATCCATCACCTGACTTCATCTGCGAACTGGGAATATAAACAAGTTCATGAAAGTAAAGGACTCCACTATATTATTTTCTAAAATAGGACATTCTTTATTGTAAAAAGGACATACTTTATTACAATGCCATATGTGTATGAGTATTGGTAAGGGAATTTGTTAAACTGCACGTACGCAGCAGTGGTAAGTCTTACTTACAAACATAATTGTTTATTATTAATACCACTTATGTTGTCAAGTAGTTACGTTGCAGGACATACCACGATAAAGATACAGCATAAAGCAGTCTCGTGATGAAAACAAACACTGGTATCTAAATAATGGAAATTTCCACTAATAAGTGACTTGTTTTGTGCAAGCGAGTGCGGTATGTTCTAAGAACTGTATTAAATGTGAAATAATATCATGCTACCAATCTCCACCTTAATCACTGTTTCTGATAATGGCCAGACACCTGACTCCATGGAGAGTGTGTTATCAAAATCATAATAGGCCAAACATTAACCACAAAAGGGACTTTGGTAATACGAATGCCAGAGGATCACTAGCCACAGGTATTTAATTATCGGCGCAAACAATCTGATTAGGAAATGGCTGATATGTGCACTGGAAACCCACACTACCGACTGTTATATTCATAAACCTGACTATCAGTTGTCCTGTAGGCAATTTATCTCGAATAAACCATTTAGGAAGTTGAATGTGTTTGGTAGATAAAATATGTTTGCTTCCATGCCCTTTAATTCTAATCGTGAACATTTATTTTAGTGTACAAATAAAGGTAACAAAAAGATTTGGTAAGTGTTCCATAATATCTTACAAGAATAAAGTGCAAAGCTGTTCTTTTTTCCTTGACAAAATTTGAAGCATGAATGATAATCAATGAATAACTGCATCAAAAAAATCTGTCTTTCGATTTTGTTATTAAATGTTTGTCTTTCAAAAGTAGATGTATTTTACTGTATAACAAGGAAATGAAGACACCTTTGCAAATTGTAAAAAATGAACAAAGAAACCTTTTTGTATTAAATTGGGTCATAGAGCATGGAAAATTACCTGCTAGCTGTAATGGTAATCGTGTATCAGAGAACAGTACAATACCGTTAAGTGTAATAATCACTATTAAAATGTCTGAGTTGTATGCTGTATGAAAACTTATATTACTGTGTGTAGAATTTAATTTCTTTTTCTAGTGAACAGTGGCATACTTTATTTTAGTAACTATTTGGGGGAAGTTAAAATGCAGTACATACACACTTAGAGAATAATAATATGTCATGGCAGGTATCTCATGATTAGTAGCTTTTAAGGCCTATGTCTGAATGGCTCCAAGACTGAAAAAGACCTGAAAGGACACACTACACAATAATGAACTGACTCCTATTATATTCAGTATTTCTTACACAAATAAATCATTCTTACAAATATGCCAAATCTAAAAAGCTAGTGGCTTGTATACAAAGGAACTGTATGACTAATTCTCGGCATGAATTGCACGAATTCTCACTTCCTTCATAAAACAAGTGCACACTTCAAAGACAAGGACTGGGGGCAATTCAATAGAATTATGTAATTGTTAATGCACTTCAGCGTTTCAAATTTTTTTTTAAAAGTAAAATGTTCTATTTTTACACTCTCAAAAACTGCAGCAAAGGAAAATAAGAGTGCTTACATTTTTATATTAATTATTCATTCAGGTATGCATTAGTAACATCCAATTTTAAAACTTTCACATCCATTTCTATATTCTTATAGAGTACAGATGCACCTCATCTCTCCAAGAATAATTCAAACATCTGGAGGGTGATAAAGCTGCAGCAGTTCTTATTTTACAGATGTTGCTAAATCATGGTAGTGTTTTGCTGATGTTAAGCATCTGTCTCTGTATTAATGCAGGCAGCAGTTGATTAGGTCTGTCACGGAAGTGGTCTGGATGGATGCAAACTGCTTAAAATATCCATTACTTACTTAAGCTGTGACCTATATATAGTGTCCTTCTAAACCATAAATCAAAAAGAATCAAAATCTGTCTCTCATAGGTAACTCTAGACTTTCTCAAAATAGAAAAATAAACTAATCTTTTTACATTTATTTTCAGGGGGAAAAACTCCCAGTTTTTAAACACTGCAATTATTGATAAGTACTGCATTACTTTACTTGTCTCTGATCGGAAGGAAAAAAAAGAGAAATCCCTCGAGATTTCAGCAGCTGTCAGATCCTTTTACGGCAGCTATGAGGTAGTTTACAGTGGGGCATTTGTTGGTCTCCCAAGACCCAGTTAAGGAGCCTTTTTAAACCGCCTCAAAAAGCACACTCATACATTAATCAGCTTGGACCTTGCTTATACTCGCAGCAATACATCAATTACCATGCTTTTTAAACTAAGTCCTTCTGTCGACAGACACCTTATTAAGACCTGGGCTAAAACCATACAGTAAGTAAAAGTCTATTAATGTAGTACGGCTGCAGTCATTGTCTGTGGACACGAGTGTGCAAACAAATTCGGTCAGCATTACAATTAACAGGGGATGGAGGCTGCGGTGGGCTGGGATGAGGTGGGGTGGCGGGGGGGGGATCCTTCTAACGACTTCCAGCTTGCTAATTTCACAAGCTAATAATAAAAAAGGACATTGCTATGCGAGAGCTGCCGCCCTCTTTCCCGGCTCGGGCGGTGCACCAGAGGGCTGGGGCATTGTTCACATGAAAGACAATTAGACCCAGGAACATCAAACCCAAAAATGACAATCTGCTAACCGACCCTGGGTACTGGGTCTTCTTCCCCACATTTTCTGGACTGATAGACAACAATTCTCCAAAGGCCCTTTTACTGAAAGGGAAGGAAAGCTAAGCCGGGGAAAATAAATACATACATTACTAAATAAATAAATAAAATGACTCTGTTCGCTGATTTATGCATCTCTGCTCAGAATTTCTTTAACCTGAGAGGTGCCAATTGAAGCACCGGCACTTTCAGAGCCCTCAGCTTTGAATTCCCCACACGTCTGGCGAAGAAAGGCACCGGTAATGGCGGTCACGTATCTCCATATGAAAAAGAGCAAGAGAACGAAGGAGAAGTAAGGCATGGCGATGGGAAGTTGTGACGGCGGCTTGGGCGCACAGGGCTGCGTGGGCCTGCGCGTAGGTGCGTTTGGCACAGTGGTCTCGCACAGTGTCGACGACTGCAACAAGTCTACATGTGAATCCCTCTGGTGAGTCTTGTTTTTGTCTCATGGTATGGGTTTCATGACCTTAATGCGGAGTGACAAAACTCTGTGAAACCAAATGGGGTTCTTCCTGTGCAAACATGGAAGAAGCAGGAGCAGGACAAGCGTGTCGGTACGTGGCTAGAGTGGCGGACACCCGAGTTCCATATGTTCACTTTCTAATTTTTTAAATAACGTTTTGCAGTGTAGAAAAGAATTGCTACTCAGGGTCATTCCATACACACGGACTCACTTTTTGTACTGTTTTCATATTAAAGCATATGTGTTTGTGGATGCGCACCTACACGCACCATAAGAGGAAACAGAAATTAAGTATTTAACAAAAACCCATCCTCTGATATCAAACATTTATGTCTTACTTCTTGCAACCTTTTAAAAACTCAATAGTCATATCCAAATATGAAAATGAGCAGTTTAGCTAACTTCACCGTTAGCTTCTGCCTAAGAAATGTACCCAAAGATCCTGTGAGAGAACTGGAAGGCCAGGAATAGAGCCGATCGATACATCTGACCGAGAAAGTTGCGTGTTCTGCCGGGCGGGGGGCATTGTGTTACCGAGTGGAGGCGAGACCTGATCCTTTGGCTGCTGTGAATGGGCTGGAAACTGGATGCCAACGCGGGGAGCTGCGAGCGCTAGACTAATGCGGTGAGGTCATGCAGCGAAGAATAGACATTTGGAAGGAATGCAGGGATGTGCCCAGGAATCTTAAAATACATTCTTCCGCAAAGTTTCATTTGGTGCCAAAGATGTCCGAGCAAGAAACAGAACTTGCGCAAAAATCAAACTGAGAACAGGCCAGTCAGAAATATTCTGTGCTGTACAATTTTACAGTTAGAGATAAGAAAAACGTCATTAAATTTTAATTATAATTCCTATGCTTTTGCAATCTCTAGGTAATAGCCCAGTGTCAGAGATTTAGAAAAAGCTTACCTTAAAACGTCAGAATTTGAATTGCGATATGCGCATAGTGTATGGCCATAAATATGAAATGCACATGCGTGCACACGCATGAACAGACGTAGGCACAACCACATACCCCAGTGGCAGCAGGCTACTTCATTCACTTCCGGGGTCCCTCCAGCAATTCGCAACTGCGATTGGCTTTCTGAGCTTCGCCGGGTGGAGGGGGCTGGTTGGAAATAAGTATTGATCGGTCGGAGCAGTCAATGCATATGAGGAAACGGAGCAGGCCATTAGGGTGCCAGTCAATGGCAGAGCCCTGCTGCAGGGCTGCATCGGAGCCTCTGAGATACATTGAGGAGAATATAATCCCCCTCTAAGTGCCGCGACGATACTGCACCGTGCTCTCTCTAACGGGTCCCATACCATCGACTCAGGGTTTTCATTCAGCCATAGGAGCCAGGAAGTCATAAACCCAGCAGGATTCCGTGCACTTGCTTAAGCTTCAATATCAATAGCAACTGTTCTATGCTAAGTGTCGTTTCCTTGTTGCATGATGCGAAATGATTGCTAGGACACTTTACGATTTAATCGCATTGCCCGTTTCCCTGCTGCATTGGTACATTTCGGTTGGGGCTGTCTGTAGGCGACAGGTTACATTGCTCGACTGAGTTAAAGCAGGAGATTACCAGTAAAACTGTTCCAACAGGGCTGCGGTAAATTTTTAAGTGACTTTGGTAAATTATATTTTGCGACAAATTCTGCAGCTCCCACCGTTGACGGAACAACAAATTGCAGAAGACAAAACACCGTAACAAAAAGCAAGCGGAACTATTGCGGCATTCAAAGGAATTTCTGGAATAAAATAGGTTCTGCAGTTTGTACAAGCCATAATAATTGTGAAATTTTAGTGGTATTTGTTGTTGTTTTCATTTTCAGCCAAAGGGTGCTCAAAATGCAGTTTTCCAGTAATTACTTTCCCTTTGCTCTGGGCGCATTGGGAAGCCGCTCCGGCTGGTACAAAACCAGAGGAGGGCCTGGTGGTCAGCCGGACCGGAGCGCGGCGAATGCTAATTAGTGCTCAGCTGAGGAATGAGCTTGCATTAGTGCCGCGACTAATCAATGGGAAAAATCACTGACCAAACTGCAATGTAGCTGTTTATTTTTAGTCGCTTGTAACCTCCATTTGCAACTCTCATTAGTGTCTATGAGGAGCGCAGCAGTGGCGCAGAAAACCAGCACAGGCCCCACAGAATCACGGAGAGCACGACGAGTTAAATCCCGTTACTGCTTCTGCTAATATCATAATGGCATCAGCTGTCGTGTACACAGAAATCTGTGCTGTACACTCATTTATAGTGTTCACATAACTGAAATGCATTCTTAAAAGACACCTCCAGGTAAAATCTAAAACCACATACTGTATGTTGGATGAAGTTTATCTAAACATACATCATGGTTTCTGATCAATTCATTTCATTTCTCTATTTCTAAGCTAAATCATAATTCTTATGTTTCATTTTCTATTACTGACATGTCTAATTATGCTTCTCAATATCTGGTGAAAGTCCACAGAAGCATAAATACACATATATGTTTATATCTATTAGTCTATTTATAAATTTGTATGGGCTAAATTTTTTAACTTTTAAAGTCACGAAACATAAATGACAAATTCTGGAACTGTTATACCGTAATGCAACTGTTATTGCATAATTAAGAAACTGAACTTTTCCCCCATATTTGTGTTTTATCCTAATATATACATTATATTGTATATTTTTGTACTTGTAGGGCTTGTTTCACAGATTTCGAGCATATAAAATAGTACGTAGGTTCTGTATGTAAAGCAAACCTATGAATAAAAGCATAATGTTCTCAACTTCTGTACAAACACCACCTTACACACACAACCCAACCGCTCCCCCCACTCTCAGTCTCTCTCACCCTCTCTCTCGCTTATCTTTTTCCCTGTTGGGAATTGTGGAGATTAACAAAGTAAACTTGGCATTACTTATCATATTGTGCTCAGGAGCCCCTATAAGGAATGCAGGAGGAAACAATTGCAGTGTGAGTGCTGAACTTGGAGACTCAGGCAGAGCTCAGCACTGCTCAGCACTGCTGAAGCCCCCTGGCTCATGGGCTGTGATGTTGACTGAGATTTTCAGCAGCACGTTCAGAGAGTGCCACCTAATATAGTATACCAACAACGAGTGCACCGGGCCCGCACGTTCTCCAGCCTGTTCCCAATACAGTGATCCCACTACTTATGAACTTTCCCGTAACAAACTTTTTGCCATTATGAGTGCTTTTTTATCATTTACTTTTCCATAAATAGAAAAAGGCTCACCCAGTTTGATGACAGATTGCGGATAGTAAGTGCTGCCTTAAATTTTTCAACGTCCCACCCAGCCTCTACAACGGGTCATACAAACCCAGGCACGGGACTCGGAACATGCAGGCATCTGAACGAGGCCGTTTGCCAGCCTGTCCTCCACGAGCTGTTCGGCTGGAAAGAAAGACAAGAGTCCGCTCATCCGTTCCTGTCCGAAAAACTGAGCTGACGTTTAAACTACAATCGTTAATTTACAATATGCTTTTCTCCAAAGCAGCATACAGCTCAGAGTAAACAAAATGCATCTCATCGACAGGAGTATACAGATACAGACAAAGTATTTTCCAACTAGTCACTTAGCCTAAAACCAGTTTTTTTTTCCTGCTACATATAGAATTAGAACAAACTAGAATAGTAGAATTAATGAGGAGCCCATGACCCACTCTGTGTCAAATTCAACTAATAAACTTTGAGAAACAAACCAGCTTCTCGTCCCCATTAAGTTCTTAGACTGGGGACAAACGGTATTCCCAGACTTTGAGGAAAGTTTAGAGCCGACAGGGAGGGATACGATCCTGTGGAAGTGGTGCTACACTGGAAAACTGCAGGTTATCTGGTGTCCTCGGGAGCATGCAATGACAGACCACCGAATCTACAACTTTACGTTTCCCATCCAAAAATGTACAGTAGTAATTTACAGTGGGGCTAAGCAGGACATTCTTATTCATGATAAATGCAAAAACATGAGAGAAACTGAAGATGCAGTTCTCTTGCTCTATATATATATATACACACACACACATTTTCAGAACCGCTTGTCCCTTACGGGGTCACGGGGAACCGGAGCCTACCCGGCAACACAGGGCGTAAGGCCAGAGGGGGAGGGGACACACCCAGGACGGGACGCCAGTCCGCCGCAAGGCACCCCAAGCGGGACTCGAACCCCAGATCCACCGGAGAGCAGGACTGTGGTCCAACCCACTGCGCCACCGCGCCCCCTATATATATATATATATGTCTATGCATGTGCATTTGATGTACTGTGTATTTTTTGTTGTACACACTTCAGAGGTATTGTACAACTTCTTTCTTGCATAGTGCAAAGTACAATGGGTCCTTATGTTATGAAAGTTTGGGTTATTCATTTTTGAAGATACAAAATCAACCTGATCTAACCCTATCCCTAACCAGCCATTAGTCAACAGTAAAGCACACCGGAAAAGAGTACAATTAGGATTAATTCATCTCGTTTCCACAGTGTTAACAGAGCAATGCTCAGGCTGTAACAGTAAAAATTACACAACTGCCTTTTATTTTATGCCGCTTTATGAAAAACCAATCGATGGTGCCAATTTGAGTTTTACAGCCCACGACCCTCTTGGAGGTTTCTGCCCCTGGCCACCACATATCCCCTGGGGACGTCACTTCACGTACAGTGAATGACAGGATCTGGCCTACACCCAGGTAACCCTGGGCCACAGGACACAGCTCCCTCCCACAACGGAAGCCCTTACTCTAAAGCCATCGCGAGTGTGTGTTTCTCTTGACTTGGTGGTGCTACTTCCATTTTCAGATGGGATTTTTTCAAATCTAATTAGGTAACTCCACATATCAAAGATCAATCCAAAGAAATTTAATTAGCATTCATCATGATCTGATTCCCTAACTCCTTTGTGTTTGTAATGATATACATAAATATAATTATCATAAGGTTAAATGCACTTCTATTTGTTGCATTCCGAATGTTCCGAAAGTGAGTTCACGGTGTCCATGAAAGGAACGCGCCGTTCAATTCACACGGCATCGTTATTCCACACTCATGATGGATCTCGTCAAGTCCTCGTCATTAATTCATTCCACTTCCTCAATGAATTAAACTAAAGAGCTCATTGTGGAGTTTGTTTTATTAATATAATGGATTAGGAAGTCAAGCTGCTGCCCATATATAGGTGCGGTGTTTGGGACCAAGGCGTTTGACTTCCCACTTCAAAATAACGGGGAGGTCACGTCAGGAGTAGCAGAGGTCTTGCATAAATATAAAGCAACACAAAAGGCAATAATGAACAAATATACAAATAATTAACAGATCAGTACCTATCCAGAACCGTTTCAGAGAAGACAAAAGAGGATACATGTGCATGTGTGTGGTGGGGGCTAAGAAAGAAAAAGAACCCCCCCGACTTCGGCAGCACATGGCCCTCGTGTCGGTGATTAATCAGCCAGCACGCCGCCTGATGCACATTAACCAGATAATTAATAATTTCTTAGGGGATGCCAGCTTGGCAAGTGTTTTATCAACCTGCACAGGGAAGGAGAGAGAGGAGGGGCCCAGAGAGGTTGAACAGACTAACAGAGGCACGGGGGGGCGGTGAATGGGGGGCAGGGTGTATCTTAAGCTGAAGTAGCCGTTGGAGGACTCTGGAATAGCGATTATCTTCAGCGAATATCTATGCAGATCTGAACCGAGCCGTCCTTTGGTAATGACCCCCACGCTGCTGGCGGAAGGGGTAATGAATAGTCCTCAAACACAATCTTTTTTAATTAATCATGCAATTAATGGTGGAAACCCACAAAAATGTTAGAAACACAATTCCGCAAAATCATTTTCAGCAGAAAATTCATAGCCAGTTCTGACAGCAACACCCGAACATGAATCTTCAGGTGAATGTAGAGCTGGGCAGAACACATGTCCCGTGTACTCCGGGTTTCTGTGAACACACCCTACGCTATGACTCTGTAAATGACACTCCAGACAAAGGACACCAGAGAACTTATTTAAAACATTCAAAGAGTGTTTGCAATTCCTCTGCATCTATATAAACGGCACCAACTTATGACTAATGACATACATACATCATGTTGCCATGTGACCTAAGCCACCCAGTCACCTGTGCAATACGGTACCCTGCCAGCACCTGACATCACACTGTATCAAGTACAGTTACTAGGTCTTGTTCCATTTTCCATCTGCTTTGGCATGAACATTACAGAACACACACACACACACACACACACACTGTCTGAAACCGCTTGTCCCATGCAGGGTCCCGGGGAGCCGGAGCCTAACCCGGCAACACAGGGCGTAAGGCTGGAGGGGGAGGGGACATACCCAGGACGGGACGCCAGTCCGTCGCAAGGCAACCCAAGAGGGACTCAAACACCAGACTCACTGGAGAGCAGGACCCGGTCAAACCCACTGCACTACCGCACCCCCCACAGTTACAGAAAAGCTGAAAACAAACTTTATCACCCTTTACACAGTGTTTTCCATTTACCTTCCTTTAAGCGGATTAGTCAAAATCATACAGCATATTCAGATTTCTGAATCATTACACTGCATTTCTACATTAAAATCAATGATCACAGATAAAAAAAGAAAGTTTCCAGTTGCTTTGGCGCACCTGTTCAGCTGCGGCATGTGTGAATACATTGCATCCGCTCACAGTGGCTGAGGAAGTAGGCATGGCTGTCTGAGTGCCTTCATCACCGCTCACAGCTAACCTTAGAAGAAAAACATCAAAAGCGTCTCAAGAAAATTGAGAGAGACAGCACCTTCATTTGTATTCACCATGACATTACAGATCTAAACTGTAGTCGTAAGAGTTTTTTTTTTTTTTTTTTTTTTTTACTATTTGTCAAGGGAGGATGGTTGTTCTTTCCCTTCAGATCTAACTCTCCTATTCATTCTCCCTCCTAACTTTGATGGCCCGTTTTGTGGCAGGTTGTTCAGTAAATGTGGGGACTTTAGGAAGTCTTCCACCAGCCTAGGAGCGAGCTGCATCTGGCTTTATGGGACTCGGACTTTCAGGGGTGAGTTGAAAAATCATAGATGTGATACATGGCAGGAAAAAATTCTGAATTAGCAAATACTGTGGTTCAAATGGCTTTTCTTGCTTAATGAGATGGTCATATAACTGAGCATGAAATACTTTGTATATAACAGTCGTTGAGTAATCTGAAGCATGGAGACCTGAATGATCCCTGCTGTTTTACCCTTGGGAAATGAACCTTATTCTGCTCTGCTTTTAAAATAACAGCTGATGTAATTGCAAATGATGTACTTAGTGTTTAAGCAAAAAACATTGTCTTTATTATTAAATATTTAATAATAACAACAACAGCAACAACAACTACTATGATCCAGTCGGCTTCATTATGTCATTGAGTCTTTTCGCTCTCTGCTCCGCGTGGGTGGAGCTGAGTAGTGAAGGAATCAGGTCCTGCAGCTGTTTCTCAGATGCCACAGCCTTCTTAGCATTTATTGTGACAGAAGAATGACACGCAGCGTTCAGAAGCTTTTAAATGTTTAACACCTGCACAGTGGAACTGCTTTTACCTGATTATATTACAATCTTATTGCGTGCTGCCGTGCATGTAATTGAACCGGTCCTTTAATTGCGGAGCGCATTAAAAAAAGCAAGGTAACGATGGATTAAATCCAAATTGTCTCCGTGTTTATAAAAATATAATGTAGTTTTACTTTTTGTAGCTAGGTTTGTTTATTGATTACATTTCAATGAGTGTAAGTAATTCCATCTCAATGTTCTCAGCATTATGTCTTTGTGGCTGGTCTGAACTCTACTAAAACACCAGATGAAAAGCATAGCTGTACAAAGTGTACACTAAAAAGCACATTCATAAGAAATAAATATATATTTTACATCTTAAAAATGTACTTTTGCATCTCTTCCCTTGTCTCAGCGATTTTCGAAGCGAAATTATTTATTTGGAATAAAAAAAGGGAACCAAAGAAGAACACTAAGCAATTATTTTTTTAAATATATCCACATGCATGTTTAATTAATTGTGCTGCGCCCATAATTAGTGAACACAACATGAGATTGATAAAAATAATAATTAAAAAACCTTCCGTTTGCTGCTCGTTTCCTCTGACGTGAGCCAGTGCAAGCCACATCTCGCCCAGAATTTAACACCCAAACGGGCTCCCTCTGCCGTCTTTCCCTCCTGAACAGAACTGGCATCTGGGTCTCTGTGTCGGCAACATGCCTAACAGGGTTATGAGTATGCGCCGCACAAAAACCGCTCCTTTGAAGTCCAACCCAACATTATATAGGGTGTCACTGTTTATTACAGATAACTAATGCTCTAAGTCTTTATTTACTTCTATTTATTGGCATTTTATTGAGGGGGGTCACTGGAGAGAGGCTGGTCGGCTTGTCTGCCTGGTTCTTTAATCACCGTTAGTAGGTAAAATTGTCTGTGACAACTAATCCAAAAAGCAGATTATATTTATTTTGGCTACAGTGGCTGGTAATTCGTTAAAATCAACAAAGCCTTTTCATTAGCCCCCTGCTGTTGTCCTCAAAACAGACATTCTGCTGGTCCCAAAGCACGGAGCAAAGCACACGTGCTGCCGAACATGAGTGGGATTGGGTGGAGGGGCAGTGGGGGGGGCAAGGAGAGAAAAAAAAGGGAGAAATAAAGAAAGAAGAGAGAGAGGGAGCGTGAACAGACACGGGGGAGGAGAACAGAAGCGAGAGGGAGAGACGGAAAGGGTGCATTCAGCCCAAAACTGGCAGAGGGAGAAGGAGGAATCGGGGTGCTGCCGGGTATGGGAGGTGCAGCCAGGAGACCGGGCGCCCTCGCTGCTTATTCCTCTGTGTTTTATGCCAGCTGAGGCCTCGGCTTTGCCTTGTTCCTGCCTTCACTCTCGCCCTCCCCTCCACCGTGGCCCTCGCATCAGCCTTTAATCCCTTGCGCGTGGCCCGCTTCCGAGCCGTGCGTGTCGGCGTCACCGAGCCTCCCGTTCGCGCCATTAAAGGGCCATTAACAGGAGACCCGTTAACCAGACTCAAACTGCCAGACGGCGCGCGCTCGCCACTGTGCCCGTGGCATTACTTGACAACACTGAGGTTGGCAGATACGAGCTACATCAGCAAAGCTGCGGTTTCGCGTTTGCGTCTATGTGTCAGGTGGAAGGTCCGTCCGGCTGATACGGCTTTTGTCCGGGAGTGCAGGCTTACGCTTCGTAGAATGTCTTCAAAAGATAAAATTAACCGGTATTGTATACGCGGTCTCCATGATCCGAAGAGCGAGCGCTAACCGCGCCGGCGAGTGCGGCAAGAAATCCGAGGTGGCTGCTTACGCACGTGCTCGCGTGGCGAAGGGTTTAGAATTCACAAGGGTTAGCGGGAGCAAAATCAATCCAGAACTCCCCATCACGTCCGTGAATCTTTTAACACGGCATCTGCGGAGCGAAAGACACACGGCAGCCGCGCACGCAGCTCGCTATGTGCCGTGCCCTAATTTGTCCCTGCCCCTCGCCGCCTCGCCTGCGCCTCGTCTCCCGGCGCTGACCGTCCGATTAGGAACGAGAGGCACATTAAGCAGTCGCTCTGCCTCTGTCGTGCTTGAGCGACCCCGGCGGACTCCCTCCGGACCCCGCGTCGATGGACGATACTGTATCTGCGTTCTCCAGCATCCCTGTGCCGCTGCAGTCAGCAAAGCCGCGCTCCCCGTTTCCGCCTGCACAAACCGAAGCACAACTTGTCTGATAATTGTTAAATATTAAAAAATGCACTAGTAACTTCGCTCTGTTGAGAAAAAAATGTTTTTTTTGTTTTCCCCCCTGTTCTTATTGAACAGTTCTGTTACCTGAATCTGCATCTTGTTCATCTTGAAACTGTTTTTGAGAAACTTCTCAAGTACAAGTGCAAACACGACAGAAATAATAGATCACATAATAGATTGCTCTTGCATTTTCCTTATGGTTCACTTTTCCTTTTAGCCGAGAAGCTTTTCCCACGATCGTCTCGACCGTTCTACAGAATGGGAAGTAGACAAACGAAAGAACGCAGGAAACAAAACAGCTTTATAAAAGATATCAAATTAGATTACTCTGATGATCATCGCATGTCGGAATGTTTATTTTTTTCTTTTTTGTCACAACAAATTTACCCACGCTCATAGTATGTTTCAGGAAGATAAAATGAGCAGCGGGCTACCTCATCAGCAGAGCGCCGAGGGCCGTACTGTTTATCTGTTGGTCCTACTGAAGAAAGTGTGTCAGCGTCAACAAGTAGTTCCCTTGTGCCTTCAGCGCGAGACCTCTCAACTGCTCCAAAGTGCTACCTTTAGCTGTCTGCTCTAAGAAACAGTGCGGGGTCTGCGTGTGGGGCGTGTATGCGGGCTCGATGCGGGCCTAGGGGACACTAATTGGCAGAGCGGGTCACGAAGTAAGGAGACCCTGCAAGTCAGAGTGCAAGGAAGTTCTGGCCTCCACCAGTGAAGGTACACCCAGAGGAAAGATAAATAAAGAAATAAATGTCAGAGGCAGAAAAGTCATATCTCCATCTCCCCCAGCAGGGTTGTCCGTATCTCTTCCATTAGGCTGCCTGGGCAGCGGAGGAGGTGCTCTCACACTGCGTTACTTTTATCAGGAGAAATGTTATCCCTGCCTGTTGATAATGCAATATCACATCCCTTGTGCGCCGTTAAAATGCAGACTCTATTCCTTTTAGCAGAACATGATGAAAAGCTCCATTTCCCAGACAGGATTGTTTAATATACGACCCAGAGTCCTTTCCTTCCTTGCCAAAGCACATGAAAGTATAAAATGGCTGGAGTAAACAATGATTTAAGGTGCTTAATTAAGAAAAAGGCAAAACGAATTTCGGCGTAAGCAGTCAGGCATGGTATTTAACGTTTTAAGAACATTTTTATGTATGTTTCGAGGCGGTTCGTGTTTACGAAGTGAAATGTGAAATAGTCGCATGTCAAAATCTAGCAAGTCTTAATGTATGGTTTCATGCGATGGCAGTACCAGTGGCAAAATAAATAATGAAACAAAGCTATAATCACTGAAGATAAGAAGTCTGTCTGAACAAGTGGAACATTGTAAATAAATTTGCCCAGTCTAGCTGTGGCAAGACGAAGCACAAAAGCATTTGTTATGCAGCACCCTGTAGTCCAAGAAACTGACGTTGCAGCAATAGCCTGTTAATGAAATAGAAAAACAAGCCACTTAGAGTGCATTGGAGTTATACTGTACAATACTGGAACTGAACTTATTGTGATAGAATATTTAAAGAGGTAAAAATGGGACTTTTTACCTCTTTAAATATTCTAACTTTTACTTTTAGCACAAGCCACATTATTAAAACTTCTAGTCTGCTCATCTGGTTGATCTCTTTCTCCAGCTGACCACCTCTGAAATATCCTGGATGGAGGTGTGATTTCTGAAGGCAAATAAAGCACATCTGCATCTCTCAGGCTGTGTGATGGTAACTGAATGTGAAAACGGCACGGTTTAGAAATTCACAGTTACTTTCACGTAGATGCTCTCACATAGATCTGAGGAAAAATAATGAGTTACACAAAAAAGGTGGTCTAAAAAATTGGATGAAAGGATGACATCACCTCTCCGCCATCCTTTTATTGGCCATAAAAATCTCCATGTTTACTCAGTCAGGGAATATTTTGAGATTTCCTTCTGGGCTGGAGTGAAGCGGGAGGCATCAATTATTTAGGAGAGGTAACTCGATGCTTCCTCTGTTGAGGAATATCTGCAAGCTGTTCCCCAGAGAGAATGAAAAATGAATTAGGTAGAATTTATTACTGTGTGTTTGAGTAAAACACAGATTTGAGTATGGGGTGGGGGGGGGGGGGGGGGGGGGGGCTACTGGCTGACTGGCTGCTGTTGCTCAAACAACTGAGTGCCTGAATAAAATTCCTGTGAATCACAGACTTCAGAGAACCTTTAAAGGCTCATCAATAAAACACCATTTTTTAAATGCATTTTTATCTTTGTTTACCATTTCATCCCATGTTTGTAAACGGTTTGCACCCAGACAGGGATGCGTATTTGACACCCCTGTGTATTCCTCAGGGAAGCTTTTTTATCCTCCAAAGTGCGTTATACATATGGTGATGAAACCAAGAGACTGTAAGAGTGCCTTCTTCTTATGATGACCCACAGGGGCGAGCCAGGGCCGTCTGTAAGGAAATGCCAGCTGCGGCGGGAGGCTACTTTGAAACTGTAAGTGGTCCAGTTGGGCGCTAAAAAGAAGGGCAGATGTGCCTGCACACAGCACCACAGCACAAAAAGGACTTCCATGGCAGACCGCTGCTCAGGGGAGCTGTTTTTAACCCTGGTCCTGAAGAACCACCGCTTGCTTTCAGACAGGCAGGCTGAGCCAGACGAAGCTGAATGTATGCTTTGAAAAGACCCATTTCACACACACAAGCAGCAAACATGTTTGTCTTTGTGCCATCGAGAATCCTACAGTACATTTCACCACGGTGGCTCTAACAAACATTGCAATCACAATCATCTTAAGAAGAAAAATTATCAAAACTGTTATATTGTCCTGATTGTGATTTTTTATTTTTTTAAAACAACAGTGACATTCAAAATGCATGTCACACCATAATGTGAAGACTATGTTTTATGTGAAAGGACTGGGCGCACAAAATTAAGGTGTGTTGTAATTAAGACTATAAGCTTTAAGTACTGTATCTCTTCCAAACAATCTCATTTCTGCATTTCATACAGATACAATATTTAACGTAAAAACCTTTGACATATAAGATGTTCAGGGTTATCCAACTTTAGAAACAGATGGCATTGAAGAAAAAATATTATATAAAAATACATTTCATTATGGGTGGATATATTGGAATATATAATAACCTGGGACATACTGAACATTACTAGCGAAAACCTAAAGGTCCACATTGACAGACGTCGGCAACATGGGGATGAAATTCTGGCTTCCTTCCACTATAACAGGACAAGAAAGCCCTACAGAGGGTGGTCAAAACAGCTCAGGGAACCATCGGCACACAGCAACCAGCAGTCCAGGACACCTACACCACACGTTGAATCAGAAAGACGATGCGCATCATGAAAGATCGTAGTCACCTCGCACGGGCACTTTTCTCTTCCCTGCCGTCTGCAAAATGGCTTAGGTCTATTTGAACCTGCCCAGGTAGGTACAGGAACAGCTTTTACCCCACTGCTGTAAGAGTATACAACACTAACCAATGTGCTACCTTTAGTAACTAGAGTTGGACTGCTCCTTCCAAGCACATTGGTAAATTACACTGTCAGTTTAAGCATTCGCATTCTCTCGTTCTGAGTTTCCTGACTGTCAACTGGCATTATTGTTACTGCTGTTACCATTATTTATTGCTATTGTTGTTGCACTACTCACTGTCATTGCCATTGTTTTGTTTGTGCAGTATTTCTATTCTCTTTGTCCATAGTCTGTGGAGAAGCATTCAGGAAGATTTTCATGATACATGTACATGGTACTTGTATCTATGACAATAAACTTGAAACTTAAACTTAACTTAAACTATAGAGGACAAGTTTAAGTGTAAGGAGGTTTTCAAAAATAAGTAAGTTCGCCAGGATCAAGCAAACTGGCCAAGAAGAGCACACTTGCTATGGAGGGCAGATACCCAGTTATTGAAATCAGTTTTTGACATTATAGTAATTTAATGCAAATTGCTTCGAGTTAAAAATCAAAGCATCAAAATCAATTAATTTTCTGTTCCTCAAAGAACCACATATCTTCTCCTCAGAAAATCCTCCAAAGCTCAAAGCAACAACAAAAAAGAACTATCTAAATACTTTATACTCATGAGTAGCTTTAGCTTTTCACCACAAGTAGCTGGAACTGAGCTTCACTGGAACTGAAGTGGAACTGAAAATAATGGAATTGATCAGAAGGATGAAATGAACCAGAACTGAATATGTCTTGATTTAAATGCAGCTCATTGCCCTCCAGTTATCATTTTCTTTGATAAATACAAAGTCCAAAGGCTGCAATAGTGGAGACCAGAAAGTTAGTCTTACCTACAAGGCAGTGATGACCATGATGCTCCTGAATGGTGCCATACACTCAAGTATGCTTTGATCACAGCTAGGACTGGCGCAGCTCTCACCAGTTGCTCTGTGACCAACGTAGGACACAAACCAGAAGACGGCACTGAGTCCTGTAAAGTCCCCACAGGCTCTAGTACTTAAAGTAATATGGTCATTTACATTGTCTGAACCACTTGTCCCATACAGGGTCGCGGGGAGCTGGAGCCTAACCCGGCAACACAGGGCATAAAGCCGGGGGTTGGAGGGGACATACCCAGGACGGGACGCCGGTCCATCACAAGGCACCCCAAGCGGGACTCGAACCCCAGACCCACCGGAAAGCAGGACCCGGTCCAACCCAGTGCACCACTGCACCCCCCCTTATGGTCATTTAGAACTCAAAAATATATTTATACTGTTTTTAACTTTACTGGCATAAATTATTCTTATTCTACACACAATATATAGGAGCTGAAAAGATTTGGGGCTTTTTTGAGGAAATTAAACATACACACATTTACATTCATTTATTGATCTTGTGCCTTTGCCAAAGACAACAATGTTAGGTTTGTATACAAAGCTATTCAAAGCGATTTACCCATTTATACAAGTGGAGTGTTTTTTTTTCTCTTAACTGTATCTAGTAAGTACCTGGCTCAAGAGTACTACAGCAGGAACACAGGTCCTTTGATTGGAAGGCAATGAGTAACCACTACATGTCCTCCTACCTCCTGCATGTGTATGAATACTGCAGTTAGATAACACATTTACATTTATTTTTTTTTTTTTTTTTAGCAGACACTTTTCTACAAAGTGACTTCCAATGAACTCCATGTAGTGTTATCAGATCAACTCTTGTTAGCTCTTGTCCAGACATCTTTGTTACAACAAGTATAAAAACAATACAGTTCACCATTATGCACACTTCTTGAATATGCTATAAAATATTCTATATTTCGGTGTGGTGGCGCAGTGGGTTGGACCACAGTCCTGCTTTCCGGTGGGTCTGGGGTTCGAGTCCCGCTTGGGGTGCCTTGCGACGGACTGGCGTCCCCTCCTGGGTGTGTCCCCTCCCCCTTTGGCCTTACGCCCTGTGTTACCGGGTAGGCTCTGGTTCCCCGCGACCCCGTATGGGACAAGCGGTTCTGAAAATGTGTGTGTGTGTGTGTATTCTATATTTCTGCTCTGGAGAGGGAATTCATGGGAGAAGAAAAAAAAACAAGCTTTCAGCTCTTTTAACCTTTGCAACCAGAATTATGTCAGTAGCTGTTTTTTTCCTTTTTTCTTTATTTCACATATGAAGTAAAGACAATGCCAACCAGAAACATTAAATAGATATTTCAAAATTCTTTGATTTGTAATGAAAGCTTTGCTGTCTCCTGGCTATCCAGGAGGAACATCAGGAAGGGATGAAGGCTGTTTTGAATACATACTTTTAATTCACCCCAATTTCCACTACGCTCACCATTTTCTATAATGATCTTAAGGACGTAGAGCTAATATCATTGCTATTATTTTGTGTTACCTAGAGTCCAAATTCCAAAATACAGAATAATACCATCACACTGGGATTATGACACAGACTAACAATTAGGCATTAAAGATCGAAAATATCAGATGAATTTTTAAGGGATAGATTCAGATATTTTAACAAGTTTTATTCGGTCATTTGAGTGGAATGTTGACTAAAGTTTCTTGTGTGTGATGAATGCCATTGCTATTATATGGACTATTTTTTAACATATTACTTAAATTCCTAAGTAAAGTCTTTTCAAAACTTAAACATCAGAATGGTGAGGGTATAAACTACAGTTACTGTCAATGTCTAAAGCATGAAAAATGTAAAAATAAATTTAAAATTTAAATAGCTTTGGTTATCAAATTATGCATGCATTTTTTAAAAAAATCATTTTGATTTTGAGTCAAAACAGTTGGATGGGACACTAGTCCATTGCAGGGTAGACATACATTTACACATTCACTTACACAGTACCGTATTGTATTGTAGACTGTAGTGTGTTGTGTCACCAGTTATGTGAAGAACTGAGAATGGTCTTCGGTTTGACATCAGTTCTTGAGGAATTCCTAACCCTCAATCACAGCTCTATTCCCAACTATGCAACCTTGAGCTCGCACCAAAACTCATATATATCATATCATACTGTAGACACCCATATTAAAAATACATAGGATTGTTCATGGGGAGCGTGGTGGTGCAGCAGGTTTGACCAGGTCCTGCTCTCTGGCAGGTGTGGGGTTCAAGTCCTGCTTGGGGTGCCTTGTGACAGACTGATGTCCCATCCTGGGTGTGTCCCCTCCCCCTCCAGCCTTATGTCCTGTGTTGCCGGGTTAGGCTCCGGTTCGCCGTGACCCCACTTGGGACAAGCCAAGCAGTTCTAGTGTGTGTGTGTATTGTTCATTTTCATGGACAGTACCTTCCTGTACAATGGCATAGCTGCAGATTTACCCAATTACCTTATTAAAGCTTGCATAAAGGGGAAGTGAACAGATTGATAGCTCATGTGCACACAAGCAATCTGGGCAGAAGGATGGGTTTCACAGCAGCTGACGCTGATATATCTACCTGAGCACAAATAAACCCTGTTTCATTCCTGAAATAAATAAATAATTTTGATATTACAAAAAGCCCAGCTTCCTCACTGTTGACCCTCAACTGGGGAAATTGTATTCCAACTCTTGTAATCTAGGAGGCAAAGAGAAAACATGTCTGGAATTGTAGTAGATATGCATATTTAACAGGCGCGCTTGATAAATAACCCACTTAGAAAATTCCTGACAGCCGACTGAGGCGTTAGCAATGACCAGAAGAAAAGCAGCAGCAGGGGTGGCAACGGGAAGAGTACGGGAGGGGGCCTGTGTTGGGAAGGGGGTGGGGGTGGGGGGGCGGGGGGGGTTACCCTTTCCATTCTTAGAGGAGGGCAAGGCATTCAATGCACGTAACAATTATTCATCCATCTCATCCACACTAAAGGCATGGCAATGCAATTTTCACATTATAATCAAAACCATATGACAATAGCCCAGGCCATTAGGGAACAATTTCAAGTGTTCTCTGCGAGACAACGATTTTGGAATTGCACTTACATATGCTGAATAGTTACCTCTGTGTGATTGCACCTGCTCACATTTATGTAACCCCACTTACTTTCCATCTTTCCTCACCTGCCAAGTACGAAGGTGCGGGAAAGAACAACAGAGCGACAACAAAGAAAACAACTTAGTTCCGGGGGCAGATGTGCAATTTTGTTTTATCTGTGCAGACAGATAATGACAGCCTGAACTCCATTTAGGACATGGCCAGCCCAAACCTGTATTTTGCATGCTTTGCCAGCCTGTTCAACTTTCTTGGGCTGACGAAGAAATGGCAAAACATGGAAAGTCAAATGTCTAAAGAGTACGTCCCACTGACAGTGCACGCTATCATTTCCTCCCTTCCCCAGCTATCAGAGGGAATAATCCTGTGTCTCCACCATCCATCTGCTGAGACTTAGCACTGGTTAACAATACTTTTATGCTCACGATAGAATAATGTTAATTACTCTGGTTTGCCCCCAATAACAAGAATTTCATATTTATATCTATACATATTGTTCTTACTAATAATCTATATATAATCATAATTACACTAAGTACAGCTACACAAATGAAAAAAATAATCTCTGCATATATGACATACCAAGCATTAGAATGCAATCTGCAAACACGTCAAATATGTCCATAAATATGAACTTATATGCACTTTCATTAATTAATATGCTAAGTAAGTACGACAATACGCTAAACATAAGTAAAATATAGGCTTTGGACGACCGCAGCTCTGCAGGGGTTACTGATAATGTGTCGATGGATGGAAGCAAGACATTCTGCTACAGCAAAATCCCAGAAACTCAACTGTCAAATAGTAATGGACAATACTGAGGGAGTTTTTCAGTTTAAGGTTGTATGTTCCGTTTAGGTTTATCAGCTAGAACTTTTATGAATGATTCCTCTCACAGTCCAAACATGTTTTTCAAATGAAGTAGTAACCGTGAATTTCCCCAAGTGTATAAATGCTTAAGTCTGAGCTGCAGTGGACTGGCGTTCTGCGCAGGGTGTATCCTATCTCACACCCTGTACTTCAGGGATAGCCTCGAGACCGCCGAGACCCTGCATTAGACAAGCAATTAATGAAAATCGAGGGAATAAATCTCGTCTTTCAGAGGTCCACAAACACACACCTTTTACACATCATAATACAACTCTTAACTTTGAAAAAAGGACTGAAGTAAAGTAAAATTCAAGCTTCATTTAGCTATTGACCATCATTGCTGACAGCAGTGGTACTCTGCACACACTTCTCTTTAGGATTTCACGGGCTTCGGCTGACAGACACCGTTCATCCACTCATCAAGTGTATGACAACAGACCTGTAAAGCAAAAATGGTCTCCGGTTTTTCAACAGCTCTTTCCCCACCACTCGCGGCCCATTTTTTCCATTTGCTGATGTTTGAAACATCAAGCCTTTTCCTGGTTCAGTGAACAGCCTTATGATATTATTTTGTAAAACATGTCAAATCTGTGTTTTTCACTTGCACCCCTGCTAACACCCCAAGCCCCTCACCTCCATGGCCCCTTTGTTTTGATAGGTGAATTACAAGTGTCAGTGGTTTTGTTGCAAAGAGGGAATCTGAATTCTAATGGGTGCTTTAATGACTAGTCCAGTCAGAAATCAACATTGCACCAACTCAGATGATTGACAAACCTCCACCTAAAGACTGTGCCCCTGAGAGCAGGGGATTTAGACCCTCACACTCAATCAGAGTGCTTACTTCACGGTGAGTGGCTCATTGCTACTGGATAGTGCGTGTGTGTTGCTATTCTCCTCCCAAACAACACTTGACTGGTTGCACATCATCAGCTAAGAGTCACTTTAATGTGGCCATTTGCATTTAATTAATAGACAAGCAATACAACCAGTTTGAAGTTATCCATGATTTTTCTCACTGACAATAATTTTCAGTACGTTTAATACTGAAGCACTTATAGAATGTGGAAGGCTGCTTCACTAAATATTTTCATCCATTATTTTATGGCTCATAGTACATTTTAAGACACATTTTACAGTGTTTAAACGATTATTTCTGGCTAAAAATTGGAGTAAACTGTAAATGTTAATAGTATTTAATTCCTTTTGCATTTTGTGCATATGGGTGAAGACACTGATAATTAACCCTAACAGTTTTGTGATTTTACGGTTTCTGTGAAAATTTCAGTTCAGAGCCAAGAATTTTGGCCATAACCAAAGGGGAACGCTTTTCACTATCCAGACGAAAATACACTCAAGCTCTTATTTAAGCTAATGTGTTCATGACGCACCAGCTACGCAAGTTAAAACAGCAAAATGTTCAGGGATTCTCTTTGGTAATCAACATGGTCTTCATTCATTATTTTTATGCTGTGGTTTCATCTATTAATGTTTTGTACCGTGCAGCTCAACATTCAAATTTGTATATTAGAAACGTGAATTATTTTATTATAATAATATGCTGGAAATGTTCAAAGAGGGCTCCTACATGTTAAGTGGTATGCAGACTTGCACAGTGTTGTATTCCTTTGAATTCCATATGCATTCATTAATCCTGTAAAAAGGGGTTAAAAAGGGTACCCTTCACTGGTGTAATTTAGCTTAAGACACTTCTAAAAAAAAGTGCAAAGTTAATGTCCTACCATTAACCACCATTTAACCAACAACCCCATGGCTATAAGATTATGCAGCTCCTCCATATTTGTACTTAAAAACATGACTGAAGTTTAATTTCAATTAGCACTTGACTTCTTTTGCCTTTTTAAGTAAAAAATGTTAAGATAGACCATCTAATCATAACAGAAAGCACACCCACCTGGCTTGTCTTTCTTGTAAAATGTCAGTAATAATTAAGGCAACTTTTTAAAAATAGTATACAATAAAATTTGTGAAATACCTCCCTGTTCTGAGGACGGACAGAATGCTTTCGCAATACTTTTGTGAATGCCCAGAGTACTTTTTAAAAATGCTTTGTTGATATAGACTACTTATTAATACTACTAATTATCTGCCCCTTCAACATCAAGTAGATATACACCAAATCTTACTTACTGACACCCTGAAACCTGTCCCGCTGAGTTCATCATTCTACCGTGTGTTCAGCAAGCTGACAACTATCTTCTTTTCTTTTTTGTATGAAAGTGTAACTTGCATTTTGCTAGGAGAAGCTGAGCAATGAATACAAATTGCTGACTCAGATCTTTTGTGAGAAAAGCGTCTTATCTGAGAGTGCTCTGACGCGTGGTATCTGGAATAGAAATCTTAACAGTTGGAACACTGAAGGAAAAAATAGTTTTAACATACAAGGCTTTTTCTATTGTAAGAGATACATTTTCGGACCAATAAGCAAAAAATTCCGTCAAGGTAGTGCATGGAAGAAACAAGAGAAATACAGACGGACAAAGCTTTTGTCAGTTGCATAAATGTCATTCTCAGCATTATAATGCACATTTTTAAAAGGAAAAAAAAAAAAAAAACATTACCATTTCCACATATGCTTTTTGGAACATTTTAGAGGGGCTTTGCATATTAGAAGACAGATGCTGTGTTTTATTAGCCTCTGGGATTCACTGCTGAATATTATGGGTTGAGGTTTATCATTTAATGGCTGTTTTTTTTTTTTTTTGACACATTAGCATGTGTTCCTCACACAGCTCTGCACACGGTATGAAAAAAATGTATTTAAACCATCAAGTACTTCACATCTGCTGGTACCTGACAACTGAGAATGTGCCCTAATGTTCTGTTTCTTAAGATTTATGTTCATTACTCCAAATGGACTGATTCTGACATTAACACATTACCACTTCAGCATCACATTTGACATACACTAGTCAACTCCATTCCATTTTGTTATACTGCAGTGGTCTAACTACTTTGTTTGATCCGAGAACGCGATGTGTTTTTCTGCTTTCTTCTGTATTAAGATTTGTGGATAGTACTGCGCTTTACTAGAATCGCATACAAATTTCAGTGAGTGGTAGAAATTCTCCTGATATGTGTCATGCAGAAGTTGCATTAAAAAAGGAAGGGGACAGTCAAGTAGACTTAAGAGATTTTCACACCTTTTCCACATCTCTGCTTTTTATAGCTCTTACCTATCAATGTTTTGATACGTAAACCAGTGTTTATGGCCATTGCTTACTCATATGGTACACTATGGAATGGCTTCTGCTGTACCACTACCCTGCCCATAAGAACCACAATCCACATCAAAACCTATCTTACATATCTTGTAAATGCTTACTGCTGCATCAGATCTGGAATTGCAATGTAATTTAAGAAATTGCTGTGTATGCATACTAATTAAAGGATTAAAGAATAATACTTTCCTTCCTTCCTTCCTAGCGCACGTCCAAATCAGGGTCCACGGTCTATTCTAAAAGCATATGGTGCAACACATGGCACTTGCTGGATGGACTGTGGGAGGACATCGAAGGAAACCAATACAATTGTAAACATACAAATTCCGAACAGACTGGCCTTGTTTCAAACGTGTGTCTGAATTAACAGGACAACAGCTGTGAGATACCAGAGCTACTTCCAGCAGCACCGTGCCAGTAGTTCCGTTTTACCAGTGTTTTTTGGTTATTATTGTTTGCCAGTCAGGGGGTATGGTGCCACAGCGAGTTGTACTGCCGTGTCAGTATCTCGGTGGTACAAGAGAATGTGCGTTTGATCTCCACTGAGTCTGTGTGGAGTTTGCATGTTCTTCTTGTGTCTGCGTGGGTTTCCTTTGGGTACTCCGGTTTCCCCCACAGTTCAAAGACATGCAGTTCAAGTGAAATGGTGTCTCTAACTTGCCCTTTGTGTGTGAATGGGTGGGAGACTGTGTGTGTGTGTGTGTGTGGTACTCCTGTGACTGGCCGGCATCACGCCCAGAGTGTATCCCTCCAGCCTTGTGCCCACATACTTCCGGAATAGGCTCCGGATCACTGCAGCCCTCCTCAGGACAAGGAGTTATTGAAATAAGATGTTTCCAATTGGATGTATGTTTCAACAGTGAACAAAATCCTGTATATCAGTGTGTGACTTCAAATGTGGGAGTAATTTTGTAATTCACTGTTCCTAGTGAAGGTGTTATTTGTACTGGTGTCGTGCCATACTACGTACTATTATTTTCCCCCAGTTTTTTTTTTAAATATTTGTATTTAAGATACAACGTATACAAGTTTTTTTTTTTTTTTTTTTAATATTTTTATGTTATTCACCTAAGAACAAGTTATAGGTGGTTTAGGAATATACAAAAAGCTTATAGGTCTTGTGCCAAATGCATAACAAGAACATTTTTCCTGCATGCTATACACTGCCAACTTGGCAATCTGCTCTTTGTTTCCACCAAACCCAAGGGATAGCTGAGGAAGGCCATAAAACCATCAGACACCACAATGTCCTGGACATAAAAGTAAACCTCCCAGAAAGGTACATAAAACAATTACTGCCTACAATCTCTAAACTAGGACCTTATTTACACCACAGCAACAGCAGTAGTCAAATATCTGCCTTTTTCTCTAAAATGTCAGCACATGAACCCATTTCCATAGTGTTTAATCTGCATTGCTTAAAATGAAATGTTCTTTTTTGTCAATGGTACTAAATCTGTCTAGTTCTACATACTTGGTCTAGCTCTGGATACATAATATAGCTAACTACTTTGAGGGCAAAGTCAAAAATCCACGACACCTACACACCTTTAGTGTGAGAGTTAAACTTGAACCATGGGGGTGATTTGTGACTGTAAGTAAGAGCTGGTCCTGTTATGATGTGGGTCCAGCATCTCCATCCAAGCGAAGCCCAACACACAGACAGTCAGCATCTCCACCTCTTCAGCTGATGAACCTGTTGACCTGTGAATTAATCCTAAAGTAACTGAACTTACTGATACTCCCCGAGGCATGCTGCATTTGTGTGAAAGCGCTTAATGTTTCCTCACTGAGAAGCTTACTGGAATTTCATGACTTTCTTTCAAAAACAGAAAAAGTTCAAAAACTTTTCTTGCCCTCTACTGCAACCACTTGACTTTAATTCATTTGGTGAAAAAAAGGCAGCATGCGGTATTTTATTAATTGTGAAGCTATGAGTCTGTGCAGGTTTATCTTAAGTTTTAAAAGATTTTACTTTCTCTTTGGTGGCTCATATTGTATCTACAGGTGCATCAGCGAGTTTTATAATGTATACAACAGAACTGAAATATAGTAACATACAATAGCGCAAAAAAAAAAAAATTAGATGAACAGATTCCAAATAAACTGAAAAACATCAGTCATCCAAAATATGGTATTGTTGTCCCTCTGTTCTATGGTGTATTCTTATGTTAACCTTTGTCTAAATTTACAAATTGTGACAGAGAAGTCAAAATGCTGATGAAAAACAAAATGACTGTTTGCTCAGGAAATCACTCCACCGTCTATTTTCCTAAGCACTGAATTTTATGTGGTTTGTGTTGGGACACGCTGGTAGTATCAGGCTGGCCAAGCAACCTAGCTTGGAAAGCTGGACTTGCTCCAATGACTGAGCTCAGTCCACCTGCGAGGTGTGAAAGGGGCGCTCCCCTGTCCCGGCCACTGTTCTGCTGAAGGCAGGTCTCCGTGGAGCCATCTGCCTTCTGAACCCTGACAGAGGGACACAGCTGGGGATGGAGCAAAAAGTTGCATATTGAAAGGTAGAGATGCTGGGGATAATTCCGTGCAGCAATGGCCTATGTTTCTCCCACCATGCCATTCACTAAAAGAACATTAGTAAAAAAAAAATCCCAAAGTCATTTCAAAGCAGCTTATAACTGATTTGACCTATTTTTTCAAATTCTGTTTAAGACATTTACTGAATCCTTTCCTTTAACTAAACCCACAATACTTTCCATATCATATCATTTTAAATTAATTTCAGATTCCTTCCTAGGAGTAGAATTAAATAAGAACTATATTTCTACTTGATGTTTTTGTCCAAGCCATTCCTACTGGTGTAATTCAGGGTAAACGGTCTGGTCAAGGGTAACACAGCAGGACAGAGAGAATTGTACCACAGATCTTCATATCACAAGGTCCTAACTCCAGGCTGCCATATGTTGCCAAAGTGCAATAAAAGTTCTGTCATACATCATGTTAACTCATTTGAATCAACATATCAGCTATATTCCAAGTCTGACCAACATTCCTCTTCCACACTGTGTTCAAAGCTTGCGTTTAGGATTTACAGGATGACTTTTGAGTGAGAACAAGATATCAAAAAATAAAGAAGTTTTTGGATGCACATCTTGGAAACCTCACATACCTCTAACATAATAATTTTATCTCAGTTTTATAAATTTTGGACTTCACCAGGGGATAAAAGAAATTATCATAATGTATTTCTTAGGCCATTTCATTTACTCTGAACTGACTGGTTAATTGTGTGAGCTAACTGGCTGTATACAACCATTTTCAAAGAGTTCATCTTTGTTTATCTTATTTTTCAGTTTTTTGCTGAGAACATGAATTGTGTGTGAGTTCTATGCACAAAACAAGCAACTAACAAGTCTTGCCGATTGCTCTCTACATAAACTTTTTTTATAGTGAACATTCACCTTAAAAGAAAAATTGAACACTTCACACATTTAAAATCAGTAAAATGTTGTATGAACAATTATTGCCATAACTTCTCATTCTTCCATTTAGTTATTTATTAGTAACCATTTTTTCCATTTACAAATAAATGTAAGTGTTCTATATATTCTGCAGTTACGCTGTAAAATAAATTGTCATTGGTTCTTCTTAACCTTTTGTATTATCTTCAAGTTTTTTTTCTGAGCACAATCACAATTAATTCTGGATAGCATTTTTTTAAACATTTCTTTTTTCCAAGATAAAGGTTTCTGTGCTCCAAAAGCTTCAAACCCCAAGGAGCTAAAAGATGGCTAAAATATACATAAGGAGTATGGGATTGCAGCTCATTTCCTTTACTGTTCCAGATACACTGTGATGGAGTGCTTGATGAATATTCATGAACGAAACACTACACAGGTGACATGCTTGACTCCTGTTAGGCTTGTAACCTGAACAAAGCACAGACAGACTTCATTTTCATAGGAGGATGCTCCCAGGGGGACAACTTGATTTTCTACTAAGGATAAAACTAACATACCAAAGATGCAAAAAAACTAACAAAATATTTTCTAAAAAAAGAATATGGTTGAATTTATCATTTAGGCACCATATTTGACAAGTAAAAATGCACAAAATATGTCGGATTCACCATAGACGCACATAATCTCTGCCAGCTAAATTAATGTCGCAGCAAAAAAAGGCAATTTCTAAAGAGAACCATTTTCTAGTTTTAAAGAAACCTTGAAGGGGGAACCACAGAATACTCCTGGGGTGTGGAGGAGACAGCGAGGCGATTCTTAACATATTTATTTCCAGGTGAAGCGAAAGCCCACATTTACCAGGTGGTGAGGGGGTCACAGAGCAGGTCACAGCAGCTGGGGACCTGGGAGGGTGTGCACAGGGAAGGCTGTCTAGCACTGTGGGGAGGACTGATTAATGGGGGAGAGACCAACATGGTCTTGACCCCCAGCATAAAACCAAAGACCTCCCCCACCACACACAAATATATACACACACCCACACACACTGCTCTTTTCCTGTGCTAGACCTCTGACAAGTACAAGTGTCCAATGTCTTCTCACCTTCCCCCATATGTTATCAAGAAAATTATGAAGTTATTATGTAAGCAGCAGGTAGCATATTGGTTGCATTCAAAGGACCAGAGTTAAATCATCAAACCTCCTTCTGTAGTACCCTTGAGCAAGGTAATGTCTCTAAATTGCTCCAATGAAAATAGCCCTGCTGTACAAATGGGTAAACTGCTGCAGGCAACTTAACAGTCTACACAAGTCACTTTGGAAAAAAAAGAACTGGCTGAATTAATGTAAAAGAATGACGCCAAACAAGATTAAAGAATATAATATCTGTTCCATATGGACTGTCAGGTCTGGTAGGTTTTCAACCTGTACTGCAGCAACACAGGTCTCAGAGAAACAAAACATTTACAGTATGTGCGCAAGAGACAGTGGCTTGTAGACTACTTTCCCTGTGAAACTTTGACCAGAGAATGACACTGTAGTGTGTCAAAATATTCATTGCAAAGCCCAACCTGGACAACAAACACTACTTGTGCACTACCCTTAGTATTAAATCTCCTCGTTTGTCCCTTAAAACTAGCGACCAGTGAAGATGCTCCTTCTAATCAATGTTAAAAATGTGTATACTTTCATTAACATTTAAAATTATATTTATTAGTTTAGTATACTTTTACACTAAAGTATTAAATACTTTTCTCCAAAGCTACACATTACTCTATAAACTTTAATACTGTGGAACATAGAATGCTGGATACTGATCCATACTTTATCAGTGAAGCACAATCCTATTGCAGAAAGTAAGGTCACCTTAATTACACTGCATACATCGAAAACCACAGTGCAATGCAAATAAATGCTAATAGTAAATAACGGGTAATAACCAATCCCACAATACAAAGAATATGCCGATTTAAGTAAAATGGGCCACCTCACCCGCTTCATTAAACTGAAGAACTTCAGGCCTGGGAACACATTGTCATTCGGTGTTTTTGTTGCCTGGCTTCATCTTGCTTCTGAGCCACTTCTTAGACTTATCACAAAGCCTGTCTCAGGTACAGAGTTGTCAGGGCCATGCCTCATGAGCGGGGGAGGGAGGGGTTAAAACGGGAAAGTAAGCAGTTCCGTCCAGAAGAAGCACGTCTGCTGATGTGGAAAAGATACCATAGTGTGTTGGAATCAAAGAACAGAGGTGCCTCTGTGGACAAGTAACAGGTCTAGGCAGCACTAGCAGGGACACAACTATATGATTTTAGGGCTTCGTTGCATTTCAGTGTTATACATCACTGTACATCTACACAGCAGAAATTCTCACCTGAAATTGTACTAGCATTTTGAAGCACATGTTCACAGATGCTACTGTGCTTTAATTTTACCTGTCCTAAAGGACCGAGTAACTGCTAGATTTCAAAATCCTGTTATATTATGAAATTCCATTTATAGCATTCTTTTCAAGATTTTCAAATTTATGTAAGAAGACATAAATATCCATATTTAACACAAGTAACCTTCCAAAACACTGCATAGAGAACTCTGGTTAGTCTCTTTCAGTTATCACATATGCATATCTTGTTATGCGGTGTTTACAGAGACACCAGTGCTTTCATCAGTCAACAACAGATAAGTATCTCCAACTTGGCACATTACTTCTTTCATGCTGGCCATCCCATCATGGGAAATGAACAGCAGTGTGAACTTATGCATTTTTCTCAGATTTCCAGGATAAAGAAACACAAGCACAAAATCACAAAGGCTAATTTTATTACTAAAGCACTCGAGGTTAGAATTGCACCTTATACACAAAGGCCCTGGGTTTGAATCCCATCCTCAGTTGTAGTATACTTGAACAAGATATTTACTCTGATCTGCTTCACAAAAATTACACTACTGTACAAATGATTAAATCACTGGAAGCAGCTAGACACCGACAGATTTTGGAAAAAATAGCAGGTTAACATGTATATATTAACTTAGAAATAGTAAATATAATTCAGGAGTTATCTGTAATTTAAATTCTGAAGTAGATAAATCAAAAATTCACTTAACGTGTAAACATGTGAATTGACAGAACACGTAAGAAATTTTTGGCTCATTGTGAGCGAGTACAGAATTCAAAACATAGGAAAGCAGAATGGCAGATACCATGATAACGCATAGAGACCTGGGAGAGACTGGACACTTTGGCTTGCCGTAGGCACCCAACAGTCCACTCTAAAAGCCTGCTCCTCTCGTGTCCCCTGACATCATCCTGGTGAGCCCCCTGCACTCCACCACACCAGGTGCTCTAGCATGGCGCTGGACACTCACGCGGCTCGTTGGACAACATGATTCGTGAAAATGTCATGCTGACAGGGGGTTCAAACTGAGAGGGAGCCGTCCACATTCTCAAAATACCTCCAGTGACTAATGCTATTGCAGGGGATGCTGGCTAGTGCAGGACGGTGTGCTTTTCTCACTTACACCTTGTTTGTAAAGGCCTCATGGATGACACATCTAAAATTAAATGCACAGCAAGCACATTTCATTGGCATTTCAGAGCATGCACATGGTTTTAATGATACGTTTGCAGGCTACTGTCACAAGTACATTACAACAGTCTAGTGACATTTTGGATTTTATACAGTAATGGTAACAGGCCATCGTGCTCTATAGAACAAGGTTAGCTGGTTTGGGGGGGCGGGAGGAAGAGATGGATGTAAAATAAAAATCTCAAAATGGCACTGTAAGAAAGCTCCATGACCACAGCCAGGCTGTGAAGTGCAGATACTTAATATATTATAAATTGTTTTTGCTCCAAAACAATTATTTTTCACTGACCCACAATTGTGATACATTTTCAGTAAATCTCAGGTCTTTGTGTACAATGGAAGTATTTAATTTCCCATTTAAAATAATTATACAGTAAGCTGTGCGTTACTTCTAATAATCACTCATCTGACAAAACTAATAGAAAATCAAGGGGGAAAAAAAAGACATAAGAAGAGGCAGAGGGGAAAATGGATGCTCCACCACCTGTTCCTCGAATCTTTACCCTTGCCACTTCACGCCCGATTTGTCAAGGGCTGCAGTTGTGACTGTGCAACAGTCCGCTGAAATGGCACGGGTGGGCCTCTGGATGCAGGGGTTGCAGCAAGATCTGGTTTGCTAAAAATACGTTTGCCCTTTCCAGTGAGCCAGTGCAAAGGATTAGCAACTCTCCACTTTGCAAAAATTAAATAAATAAAAAGTGGAAGGGGTGTGGGAAGGAAGGTTTGGTCACTTCACTTCTGACTACATTGCTTTCATTGACAGAGAAAAAGAGAAGGAGAGCGGCGAAGGGGTGCTGGGAGGCCACAGCACACAAACAGCTATCGGACTGCTTCACTCTTCCCCCCTCTCTGGCTGTCTGGTGCAGTCAGCGCTCCGGAGCTCCGTGCCCGGCGAGGGGCTTTTAATCTGCTAACTGGCGAAGGCGTGCTGTATCAGAGGGAGACTGCCTCGTCTCCGGGAACTGCGCGCTCCCACTCTGTCGTTATCTGCCACGTTGATGCCAGCTCTCTCACTCTCACTCTCTCTCCCTCTCTTTCCAGTAACAGACAGCCATGCAGAATTCTGCCTTCCTTTTCCAGGGTCTTTTTTAACCACCACCACCCCCCCCCCCCCCCCTTTAACATTTATTTATTTTCAAAAAGAATTATGTGGATGACTAATATAGCATGTTTTTTCTATTGTTATTGTGAAATAATTCTTGGATGCAAAATAATTTGACAATGGCCAGACTACAACATTAGTGTAAGGTGACTTCTATATTTCTGTTTTTTCTCTTCTGAAATGACAAAGTGTCTTTATGAATAGAAAAATTCAGTTCATTACCATGGACACTTTGTAGGTATGAGGTATTAACATACTTTAAAAAAATCTTAAAAAAAAAAAACTTTAATGCAGTAATGTTGCAAATAGGATTCAAGTTAAATATATTATTGATAGATTAAAAATTTCACCACAGTGGCACAATGGGCAGAACTGGTGGCTCACAATTTCTGGGTTGTGGGATCATGTCTTGGTTAGTCTATCTGGAGTTTGCATGTTCTCCCAGTATTCACATGAATTTCTTGTGGGTGCTCTGGTTTCCTCCCACAGTCCAAACACACCTGTTTCAGGTGAATTGGCATCTCTCAATTGCCATTTGTGTGTATGTATGTGTGAGTGAGTGTAGTACAGTGCTCTGTTAAACAGGGAGATGATTGTATGTAATTTAATGCAGTGTGTCTGCTCCTTGGGCAAAAGTGCCAGCTAAATACTAGTTAATAATACCAATGTATACTACGTACACAAGCATAATCAAAAATTAGAAAATTTTGCATTTAAGCTGTGTTTTGGAATAGATGTCTTTCATTAAAATGCTCATACGTTCAGATTAGAAGAGTATATATTAATTCAATATTCAACCATAATAGGTTAAGAGAAAATTCATTGTGATTGATATTATAAAGCCCCGATTCTGAACTACTTAAGCCTGATTTCACACTGCTGAAGATCTGGTTATATGAAGATTTCCTGAAAATTCTACACTTCAAAATCCATATTTTGCTGGACACTCATTTTGATACAAATTCCTAAATAATGTATTTTGAATGACTGTCAGCAAAATAAATCAGTAAATATTGGTCATTTATAAATAAATTTCCTGTATTATTGCAAATGTTTTATATTGAATTTTTTTCAGGTGTTCAACCAGAATACAATATTAGACAAAAGAGTTGATGGTCATGTAGGGGTTAGACCTTCCTGCCTTTGAATCCAAAGATCACAGGTTCGAACCCCCTTTCCAGCTGTAGTGCCCTTCAACAAGGTATGTACCCAGAATTGCTCCAGTACCAACTACTCAGCTGAATAAACGGGCAAATATTTGTAAGTAGCTTTGCATTTTAAATTGCTCTGGAGAAAAGTGTAAGATAAATGTAACACAAAGGGTACCTGAGTCAACTAATGCACTTTAAGTTATTTATTCATTGATCACTGTTGAAGTTATATAACACCAATCGGAAGTGTGCGGAAAAGAATTATTTCCCTCTACTTTAAGTGAACTAAAGAGATAACTGAATCTCAAGGCTGACTATAGCTAGCACTGCTCAATATAAACCTCACTTGTTTTGACTCAGAGTCATGTCGCCATGTTGAGAAACATTAAGCCTTGAAAAAAGGAAATTCCTGAAGAGATCAGGAAAAAAAAAAAAGATTATTGATATCTGTCAGTCTGGAAAGGGTTACTAAGCCATGTCTAAGGTTCTGGGACTCCACCAAACCACAGTGAGAGCCATAATCTCCAAATGGAGAACACTTGGAACAGTGCTGAATCTTCCCAGGAGTAGCTGGCCTGCCAAAATTTCTCCAAGGGTGCAGTGTATAAAAAGAAGAAAAAAAAAAATAAAAATTCAAGAAGTCAAAAAGGATCCTAAAAAACATCCAAAGAACTATAGGCTTGTCTTGTTTCAGCTAAGGTCTGTATTCATGTTTCCACAATATTCTGGAGAAAAATGGGCTTCATGGGATAGTAGCAAAGCGGAATCCACTGCTAACCAAGAAGATAAACAGTTGTCTTTCATTTGCCAATAAACACCTGGATTATCCCCAAGCCTTTTGGTAGAATGTTCCACCACAAAAGTATTCCATAGTCAGAACAGCACACCAGCAGTCAAAATTTATGGTGGTAGTGTAATGGTGTGGGGGAGCTTTGCTGCCTGATAACCTGGATGGTTTGCTATAACTGAAGGAACCACAAATTCTGCTCTGTATTAGAAAATTCTTAAGGATAATGTCTGGTCATTTGTCTGTGAGCTGAAGCAAAAGCATAGCTGAGTTATGCAGCAAGACAATGATCCAAAGCACAAATGCAAGTCCAAATAACAGCTGGAAAAGAAACAACGTTTAAAATTTTGGAATGGTGTAGTCAAAGTCCAGACCTAAACTCAATAGAAATGCCATGGCAGGACCTGACATAATCACTGTGTGCTAAAAAAAAACCTGTTAATTGTTCTGAATTAAAGCAGTTCTGCAAGGAAAAGTGGGCTAAAAGACCTGCAAACATTCTGCTGGGGAAATCAGGACTAAACCAGGCAAATGCTTCTTCATGACATTTTAATTGTAAAAACTTAAGTTGCATTCTCATTGCATTTATTTAGCTGCATCACTAGTAAAGACTCAGAACAATCATTTTGTCTAAGAAATGTTTTATAGAAAGTGTGGTACATAGAAATAAAAGCAAATGGTTATTTGACAACATATATAGCAAGCAATTTCACTGAAATAGAAAAATATCTGTGAATATACGAAGATAATTGCTAAAACATTCCTAAAGTATGGCAAAAATGTATCATTTGAATATTTTAATGACACTCTTGTTGCTTTAAGTAACTCCCCCAGACTAGAAGTCTAACACTGGAAATGGAAACAAGGAACAAAGACTTAAATTAAGCCGCTTCCACATTTTAGACAGCATTTACAATCAGTTAAAATTTCTATTTACCCTAAACTTAAACAAAAACAGCTAATGAGGCATCTCTATGATTGGACTTGCCCAGCCTTCTGTCCCCTTCAACTTCTCAGCCTGAATCAGAAGCAATACTGGTTTGCCAATTAAACAGGAGTCTGACCTAGGGCCAGGATGAGACTAAAATTTAGGTCAGTGAGATGCAAAACACAGCAATTGCACTGGTACTGTAGCGTCAAAGCCATACGATGCCACTAAATGAAATAGAAGGATTAAGGTCTCCAAACAATTCTTGCATCTGAAACATAAAAAAAGCCAGCAGCATTCATTTAAGATGGTATGCTGGTGCTTGTTAACTACTCTGCTATAAACTACTTTGCTGAGCATGAATTCTTTAAAATAAGAAAATTACCCATCTATGAATGTCTACATTAGAAATTTGGGAATGAGATAGGAAAAAGTGTGTGAATATTCACATGCAACTGATCATGATATTAGAATGAAACAGTAGTACTATGTTCAGATGTGATTCAGAACTTTGAGTTATGAGTGATGATCAGCATGCACATCATCAAATGGGGGATAAAAAAAAATAATATTACACAGCATTGCACAGCTGAGAAGTTTATTGAATTAATGGTGGAATGTCTTATCAGTGTAGTGTGAACAAAAATAGAAGCTCAAGTTAGAAATCAGATGCCCAGGGATCAGAATGGCAAGATCACCATCGGTCATATATTTAACTAGGTGGGATGAGGAGCTTGGAAGAGGGACCAAACGGATCAGTGAATCACACATGGAGAGGCTAAAAGACTACATCTGATAGTGAAGCAGCTGTGAAACTCTTCACAGCCAGCAAGCCCAGTACAGTACTGCATCATGAATAAGCTCTGCAATCTGCTTCCCCTTTTTTAAAAGAGAAGTGTAGGTTTAGAGGGGGATGGATGGGTATTCTTTAACCTTGAAGAATGAAGATATTGAGATACTGACACTGTGCTAACAGCTCTTGCTCCAGATGAGTTCAATTAAGAGGCATGTCTCTCAGTTTAGTCAAAAACTCAAATCAAAATAAACTACATGGAATAGAATAATGACCCTAGGATCAAGACAATTTATAGATATTACATTTACATTTATTTAGCAGACCTTTTTCTCCAAAGCAACTTCCAATGAACTCTATGCAGTGTTATCAGCCCACACACCTTATTCACCACGGTGACTTACACTGGGTCACTCATCCATACATAAGTGGAACACACTCTCTCTGTCACTCACACACTATGGGTGAACCTGAACAGCATGTCTTTGGTGTGTGGGAGGAAACCCATGCAGACATGGGGAGAACATGCAAACTCCACACAGACTGAGCAGGGATCAAACACATGTCATCTTACACCACCCAGACGCTGTGAGACAGCAGTGCTAATAGCTGTGCCACCATGCTGCCCTTAAAGATAATAAAGATATTAAGACTGTTAGTTTTCTTTTACTATAGAAACTGTCTAAATGACACTCACATTTGAACCTCACCACCTGTTGTAGAATCCTTGATTAAAGTACTTTGCCTGAATTGATACAGTATACATTACCCAGCTCTATTTATGGGTAAATCATTTTAAATAGTTTGCAAACATAATATTGTAAGTTGCTTTAAAGAAAGCATAACCAAAATGAATAAATAATAAATCCCCAAGTAGAATGATCATTGCATAGAATATCTGACATCTGCTTTAAGCTGGGGTGGAAGGGGGTAATCATGGCACAGCACTTTCCACGAATAAAATTAACGAATTTGTTTAATTTTCTACACGACCACACACCACACTAACGGTAAGGTTTTTAAGAAATAACTATATGTAAAAGATATAATTTTAGCTTTTCATTTTCCCAGAAACACTCAGCACATAGAATCAGTTGCACTCTGATTCAAGTTCTCTTCTAAACATCTGCTTAGAAGCAGTGTTCTCACAGCCCAATATCTACTCCTCAACTCACACGCAAGTCACTGTACAGAAGAGTGAGCCAACTTAAGACAATGATCTCTGATGTACTTGTGAGATCTATCATTTTCACCCATTCCTTCTCAAACCAAGGATACAGCATCCTGCGTTAACAAGCTTCCTGGCCACACGGAATGACCTTTGGATTCTGAGTGACTGTGGTGCCAATCTCTTGGGAGTCTCCCATCACACTATCAAACACGAGGCGTAGAATGACAAGATATTACTCATATCAAAGACGAACTGTGAAAATGGGGGGGACCAGCGGTAATGAAAAAGTGGAAGGACGAGTACAGGTGCTGGAAGCAGGGCCTTCTCGGCTTTTTTTGGCTTCAAAGGACACACAGTGCTGCGTAGCAGAGAAGGCACGCAGCGGGAGCGATCTGAGACAAGAACAAAAAGACCAGCTTTCCCATGGTGCCAATTCATTTCTCCTTATGAAACTATTTAAGTTGGAGGGTTTTTCTCTGCAAGGTTCTCAGTTAGAAGAGACCATCGCTATATTAATTTCATCCCTTTACCTTTTTCAACCCTGGGACCTATGACCTGCCTTACCTGTATAAATAGTAAGAACTCATTTACCAGCAAGAAAGCGCTGAGGGGCAAACATGTCCTGGGTAATGAAGTGTTCAGCTTGTGCATGATTAACCAGCTGGCGGAGGAGGGGCAGGAACCACAGGCCATGAAATAAGGGGGAAAATTGATTAGCAATTTTCATTTACACAGCTAAACAAAATCTACTTTGCATATCAGGCTAGTAAGTTAGTGGCAGCCACACATCAACCGTCGCCAAAATACGACAGCTTCTGTTCAGAGTGTGACCGCTTTTGTTTGCAAAAAATATTGCAGTTGTACATGTGGAAACTCAAATCATGAGCATATAAAATCTGGCATTTCTTAAAACACTAACTAAACTAAATATTCCAGAGGGAAAATAACTGTTCAGTTGTACTGGGACCCCATGTTTGATGCAAATTCAAGACCATGAATCAGCTAAACAAAGATAATGAGTTTTTACTAATGCTGATGTTCCCTGAATTTTATCAGCTGTTTCTGGGTCCATATTTGTCTGCATTTGTATCAGCAAACTTTTAAAATCAGCATTATTTATGTTATTCTATTACTTAAACTAGGGGGTGCGGTGGCGCAGTGGGTTGGACCACAGTCCTGCTCTCCGGTGGGTCTGGGGTTCGAGTCCCGCTTGGGGTGCCTTGCGACGGACTGGCGTCCCGTCCTGGGTGTGTCCCCTCCCCCTCCGGCCTTACGCCCTGTGTTGCCGGGTAGGCTCCGGTTCCCCGTGACCCCGTATGGGACAAGCGGTTCTGAAAATGTGTGTGTGTGTGTGTATTACTTAAACTGGTTTTCAAACGAATCTCTGCAGAATTACAATTCTACAGTCCGAAGCCAATATTAGGTACATAATGTACACAGCTTTCCATTGCCTTTCATTACAGTAGAGTATTTAATTTCCAGTTCATAAAGCAAATCTGTTACATTCACTGTTAACTTGGCTAATATTGATTTGTGAACAATACTATATAATGATAGAGTAACAGACAAACAGCCCATTTAAACATCCCTACTG
Organism: Scleropages formosus; assembly: GCF_900964775.1. NCBI lineage: Eukaryota > Metazoa > Chordata > Actinopteri > Osteoglossiformes > Osteoglossidae > Scleropages > Scleropages formosus. The sequence goes on along the minus strand of NC_041820.1, from coordinate 10,600,424 downwards.
CTATTATTAACCTTCATTTAGCCAGCGTCCTTGTACAAGGCAGCTTATGTTAAATAGCAGCTTTGGAATGACATACTGATGTATAAAGCAGAGTATATACACTGTATCAATTCATGTTACTCCAGGATACTACAGCAGGAGAAAGATTAAAACCACATAGTTTCAGTTTGGTGATAGCCCTAACCACTCTGCTACACCAGCTTCCCGTTATTTATAATTCAATCAATAATTTTTGTTGCCCATATTTCTCAACTAAAGCAAATGGTGTTTTTCTTCTAGACAATCATGCTATATTTGTGTGTACATATCTGATGGATAAAACTTCATGGTTTTTCAAAAAATAACTGCATACACAACCCATACATTCATCATCAGGTTCAATAATCCCTACTTCCCATGCAAATTATGGCCTATGCATTCGTATGCATTTGCTCAAACCAGCTATTGCAGCATTGTACACAGCACTTCCCCATTACTTTCCAAGTTAAACTAAAACACAGATTTGGATGTGTGTTTGAATGCAGCTCAGTCCGTTTTCACAGTCTCCACGTTCCCATGGGTTTCCTCTGAGCGCTTTGGTTTCCTTCCACAGCCCAAAGACACATGTTTCAGGTAAACTGAAGACTGAATTGCCCACAAATAAATACCATGAGGAGACAAAATGCATTTGTTCTAACCCAAACAGTAACTCTGAACATGCAAAATCTAAATACAACAGTAGAAAACAGGAAAACAAGTTTTACTAATTATTTAAATGAACCTAAACTGGCTGCAAGTTCTACAATTAGATTAATTTCTTGTTAGCTAGAGGAACAGTTAACTTTACTTAAAAGCCAAATTTTCTCTGAAAGTTTTTACCATTAGGTTTCACCCCTTTCATGCTTGGTGAAAGGCTTTCATATGCTGTATAAAAGGGAAAAAAGACTTTGTAAATACTATTTGTATGCAAATACTTTCTAAAAGTTGCCAGATGACCTGACACAATCAAACTTTAAACTGTGTCTTACCAATACGGAACTATTGTTAATTATTTAACAAAGCTTTTTGTAAAGATGAGGCAAGTCAAAGACACAAGATCAAAATATCTGTGCAGCACGTCCTAAACATCAAAGATCAGACACTGATCAGGACTTTGGAGTTTCTAAATTCTTCAAGCATAAAAGTATCCTATAGAGTATGCTAGACACACAAAGTACGGAAAAATACACGACGTGACAAGAGCCCAAATTATACAAGACTAATGGATTCATGAAAGGTACTGTTAAAACACAGATTTATAAGATCAAAGGTACAGTGGACTGGCTTTTAACTAATAATGTGTAAAGTATGCCAAGTCCTTTTGGACATCTGTAAACTAAAAATAAAAACGGCTGTAGGTGTATCAAGCTTCCTTTTTGCTTTTTTCCTGTTAAATTAATAATTCCAGCAGAGCTCACCACCAAGCTTCAGTACAATGCTAAATGGCTATTTAAAAAAAAATAAATAATAAATAAAAAAAAAAACCACTTTGTTTATCAATCTCCTCTTGACTGGTCCTCAGTGCTCAGACCATCTCCTGTAAACCTCCCTACAAATTAGTGCCCCATAATGTTACAGGCAATGAAGTATGGCGCCTGACCCAAGCCAGGTAGCAACAGATCCTGGTTAGCAAAAACAAACAGATGGGCAGTGAACAGTAGACAGCTAAAGCAGAACAGGCCAAACTTCTTAGTAATACACTGTACACAACTCCAAATTTAATTTTCTGCAAGATTACACACGATAATTACTAGCTTTATAAATGCCATAACTAATGGCTTCCAATTAGAAGATCTATAGGAATCGATCTTTTAACAGAAAGACTCAGTATAACACTCTTGTGCTGTGAAAGAGGGGCATTTTTATAGTAGGCACAAAGATGTGATTACTAAAGTTTTGCACAGGTCTCATTTCATCATGCATGCTTGCATCAGACTATGTAAGTCTCACATATGGCCTCTTAAGTAAGGAGAACCCTCTGCCAATAAAAAAAAAGAAAAAAAAAAAAAAGACTGACATGACCCCCACTCTTACTGAAACGATTGCAATTTCAAAGCAAAAATAAACTACCACATCTAAATTTTACGTTCCAAATTCTTGGTTGCTAAAAATAATATCAGCATTTCATAATATGTAAGTATCTCTGAGTATTTCAAAATTTTAATGAAATTTTACTAGATACTTTCTAGAAAATCATAAATGTACATCAAAGCATTGCTGTATATTGACAGGAACAAGTAAAATACCAAGAGCTTTTATATCTTCAGTAAAGGCATTATTACATAAACATGGATAGCACAACTGATATGTAGACAAAAGAATGTGTGCAGGTTTTACAAAAAGCATTAAAAGGTTAGCAACACAACTAATCGTTAGAACTGCTATGGTCCATATTTATTAAAAAAAAATACAGTTATGGTTTAAGATGGAAGGATTAAGACATTTCTTTTCCAGTAAATATCATAAGGAACTTAATATTGCCTCATGATGCTGGTATGGAATTTTCAACAAAATGTATACATCAGCCTCATTGTTTACGTGTTAATTATTCAAAGAGAAAGAGATAGCTGGCTCCACTACTAAAACATTTATTCCTGGATGTATTTCCTCTAGGAAGCTATAATTCTTTTTGCATTTGATGTCTCGACATTAAAAACCATAAACATTGAAGACACAAAGAAAAAAATAAAATCACAAGGAGCATAAATTCAACATACCTTTATAACATGACAGATTTTTACCTAATTACACTATTTTTTAGCAAAGAAAATATTTTCACTGATATAAGTGGTACTGATACAACTTACAATAAGTATTCGTGCCAAGTGCATTTTAGCTCATGGGAACAAGGAACTTGCCACAAGAAAATGCCAATTAAATTGAAAATGGGAGATTTTCTTCATTATTCATATGGTAATTAATTCCAATGCAAGTCTGATTGAATCTGTACAATCGCTGACATTAGAAACTTCCTGAGATATATATGTTCTAAAATCACTGGTTTTCACAAGGAACTTCTGTTGAAGCAGAATCCATACTGTATGCTGTAATAGACATTAGGCCTAGATTATGCTGAATAGGAAACATCTGAACTTGACAGACAAAGTATAACAGTTGAATACTAATTTAAAGATCAACTTCCCTCTGAGTCTCTCAGATTTCACAAGGCTTTCAGTCAGAAAGCAAACCATGTATTAAGAATAGAGTCTTAAATGAACAGGATAGAGTGTACAAACTATTTCAAACAACTAGTTGGATTCCAAGTCACACTTCCTCTAAAATACAATTAAAGAGAGCTCAGGTCTTTGCTTTTAAACTGGGCATTTGCAGTGTGCCGTGAAGCAATGCATGAAGTCCCATTAAAATAATATCTGACCAAACCACCACAACTAGTCATTTATATTGTTTAAAGAAAGCCAATGAGGTTTTGAACCCATGGATAACACATTAAACATATGAAGCAGAGACTCAACATTTCATAGGTCAAAACCGAGAAAAGGCGGAGTTTCTGTTAAAAAAAGGCAAGTTAATTAAAAGTTTTCACCAACAAGGTAAACCCAGAGTCCTCCACTGATAGATGCAAAGATGATGTACTATGCCTCTGGTTTGAGGTTGATATAAACCAACACTACGCTATGCAAAAGAACATTCGCAAATGACCACTGCATATTTTAATAATTGAACATGTGACCTCAATTGCTCAGAAAAATCCCCATTACATATCACAGAGTTTTTTGCTCTAAATAATTTTAGTTAGATTAACATATACATAGATTTGGTTAGATTAACACGTACACATTTCTGCAATAAAATTTTGGCGAATATTTGCATCTATGACTATACAACATCAAAGCAAAGATACATTGATATTGCATTATAAATTATGTTTTTCTAAGGGGAGTTGACATATGGGACACTGCTAGACATGTCAGAAAGAAGGATTCCAGGGCTTTTGAAATGCAGAAGTAGAGAATATTAATTGCATGTCACAGAACAGAGTATTGCTCTTCCAGGCTATAACCTTACTGATACTGCTGTGTAGCCATTAAGGAAGATTACATTATTGCAATCTACATGACACCAAAAAATAATATTTCTAAATACAATCATTAAAAGAATTTCTTAACAAGAAATACCAAATACAAATGACATGTATTACAAACTACAAGAAGATTGCCAAGGTTACAACACACTTCACACACACAGACTGCTACGTACCACACAGTAGCAGGCACACAGAAGAGGTAAACAAAGTTTGGCATGCTACACTGAAACATACGGCACTTTGCATTTGGAATAATCCCCTGTCAAAAGCATGAAGCATATAAACATAATCAGACGATTTCGGGAAACACTGGACATCAACACCTTTTTTTCCGCTTGGCAGGTCAGCGCCAGGCAGCAGGTCGCTCTACACCCCGCTGTCAAAGCCGTACAAGTGCACGTTACTTACACCGGTTCCTGGCTTCTTCCAAGAGTTTTGGTGCAGTTTCAAGGGCAATCGCTCGCCGGCTGCCTCCTTCCTCCTCTCTCGGGCGCCGCGACACAAAAACACAGCGCTCTCCCTCAGCTCTTCTGGTCGGGGGTGCTGTGGCTCTCTCAAAATCATTAAGCGGGACTGATCTTGGCAAGTGCGGGCTGCTGGAGAGCAATGGGGGGAGGAGGGGGAGGCTGCTCGTCGTTGCCGTACGAAGCGGCTTGCCTTCCCTGCCTGTGCGCTAGTAGGAGAGGCAGCTCACAGCTCACAGCTCACCGGGCCGAGCTCCTATTGCAGCCCTGCGGGAAAGAGCGGCTTTACTGAAAAAGCCACCAGCATCACATTTCAAGAATAGCCCGAGCAGCCAGGACTGAGAGATGGCAGCTGACTTCCACACAAGGGCAAACGCGACGCTTCACTTCCGAGTCCCCGAAGCATCTCTGTCTCAGGTGGAAAAAGACTCACTGAAAACTGAAGGCGCTCCTGCAGACAGTTGGGCATAGAACTGTCCCTGTCTTTTTCTGCTGTGCTGCCCAGTATTGTCTGCCGTCTTTTTTCTAAAATCACCTCTGCTGCGCCACACTTGTATCAATAGAATAATAAAGAATGAGGAGCAGCACCTGTGCTTATTATTAATCATTTTAGCTCCATTTTCGCTAATCATCCAAAGAAATAAGAGGAGCGCAATAGAAACGGCACACCGATTTTGTATTTACGAAGACACGAAGTGATACTTGTAATCCAAAAAAGCTGTACGACGCAAAGTCAACATCTCAACGTGTTGAGATTTAAACCAGGAGCAGACTCGTGTGTGCTGAAACATACATACATAGAGTTTGGGAGGTGAAGGGAGTTTTTTTCGCTATCTTCTAGAGTATGTGATTCAAGATGCTACTTAAATTTGACATCTAGTTAGGGTAACACAAAAGCAAAAGAGCCCCCCTCTCTACAATGCTGTGTAAAAGTAGTTCTCGAAAGCAGTCATGTGGAGCGAACGAAGTACAAAATTGCGCATTATGAAGCGACGTCCTACAGCGGGCCTATTTTTCCACTGGAAATAAATGCGGAACGTTGTACACGCAGCAACATTTCCCCAAGTCTGCTCGTAATCACTCAAAACGACAAAACAATCAAAATATAATTCAAACATTTTAGAAGATTTAGCGTGAAAATTAATAGTGTAAAGCCTAATCACTCCACTCTTAAGTCACTTTTCTCTAGACTAATGTAACTTAGAACGATATATTACTCACTATGCAACTGCGTAACTTGCACTGGATCAACTTAGGGTACCTAAGTACCTTGTTCAAGGATACTACATACAGCAGACAGTATGTAGTATCCTTAAACAAGGTACTTACCCTAAGCAGAGAGGAAGACAGTAACATCAACCAACACCCCAGCTGCGAATGACTTTCGCACGCCCTTCTTATGTGTTACAATGTAACAGTGGAAAGGAGTTGCTGTATTATGGGTGTTTATTATTCAGGATGCTGTGCGTACATTACGGCAGCACTGCGAGTGGGACGAAGCAGTAGCCTAGGGATGGACAAACAGTCTTCACACTGTGCTGTAGGATACACGGAAGATATAAGAAGAACTTACATTTATTGATCTAGCTGATGCTTTTCTCCAAAGCGACTTATATATGCTGATCTACCTACAACTACGTACCCTTTTATACAGCTAGTAATTTAACTGGAGTAATCTAAGGGTAAGCACCTTGCTCAAGGGTACTACAGCCAGAGGTGAGATTCGAACCTGCGACCTTTGGCTCTAAATGAAGCAGCTGTAACCACTACACTGCCAGCTGTCCCCCTTTATCCTTCGTTACTTCAAATCGAGCAACCATCCGCGACTCCACGTTCAGCAGGACCTCTCTTCAATTCAAACTGACTGGGCACTTTAAGAGCGATGTACTACTATTACTTGAAAAATGACCAAATGGCGAAAATGTAAAGCATTTAAGGACCCGCGAGAAGATCCACAGGCGGATTATTCGATACCAGGAGAGCAGGAGTCGTTTGTTCAGCTGTGTTGGTGTCCTTGTGTCCCTTCAACCGCGTCTGTCCACCTCCTCCTCTGCCTCAGAGTCACTGGGGTGGAGAAACACGACCGAGATTTTAGTAATATTAATAACAATAATAATAAAATTGAATAAGAGGAATATCATTTTGAGTGATGGGAAAAGGCAGAGCCAGTTCACTCCTGGCCGTTAACGGTCGTTTAATAACCGTCGCCAAACGTCTCAAGGACACGTCGACGGACGGTGCCCATTTTCGCCTGAGAAACACCTTCTTCAAAGTTACCTCAGCACTTCCAGAAGAGTCGCGTTATTCGCCTAGAAACGGCCTGTAATAATAGCTAAAGCTGTAATATATTATTAAAAACATGCAAATGAAGATTTCTGGCACTACGACACACACAATTTTGAATTTCGCCCTGTGCAAGTTCCTGGTTTTGACACTAAAAAATGCCCACGAATTCATTGTATACATAGATAGATTTTCAAAGGTACCTGGATTTAAGACGAGCTTTTTTTACGGTAAGCCTGTCATGATACGACATGAAAAGTTGAGGAAGGTATAGCAAACGTTTGGGAAAGCGCACAGTGCGGCGCGTGCTTCAGATGTGAGGCTTGTCCCATTGCACCTTAGAAGTAGTGAGATGCATGGCGCGTGTCCAGGTGAAACGAGCTCTTAAAGGGAAAGGAGCCGCTTTCTCCCCCTGTGCAGGTGCACTTCCACCGTGCTGCGAACACTTTGCGGTCTGGGGCGCACTTCACTGAGCGTTACAATTCCCCCAAATGCAGTTCTTACTAATTCTACAGTTTCGGGATTTTTTTCTCAGTAAAAGGATAAGAAAAGTGTGTTTGCATGTGAAAGGGCTAAAAGGTATAGGGATAACTGCCAAAATGAGAAGAAAGGTAAACTCATTTCATTAGCAAAGCTCTTTCCAGAGAGTGCATTATTATTATTATTTGTAATTTGTCTAACAGCTGTACTGAAAGCAACTTATATTTCATGAACCTTTTATATAGCCATGGTTTTTTATTTTATTTTTCTCACTGTGGTGTGTAAACAATCAAGGTGATTCAATCTGACAGAACAGAGCCCAAGAAGTCTTGTCTGAACAGGACCTTGAACCCTGGACTCCCTAAATGAAAGTCTCATGTGCTACCATCTGAGCTGTCCAGCTTTTTTAATGGCAAGGTCAGCTCACTAAGTTTGACTCAAAAGAAATAGAAATTTCCCAGCTCATATCTTCTCCGGTTAAAGTATTAGTCTGTGTCAAGAGGAAATCTAGTTTCCTCCAGAAATTTAAAAAAAAATAATAAAAATCGAGGTTATTAAAGTTGTTCCAGACCCCAATGAATGCTGGAATGGGGAACAAGCTAAACACACTAACAATAAAATGTTTTCAGTTTTGGTAGGTTATTCTTAAATTTTCATAGAGGCACTCTAAATTCATTCATGTTTTTTTTTTTTTTTCTCTCTCTTTCTCATTCTGGTCACTACGCATGTTTTTTAAATTTTTTAATTACTCAGTATGCTTTTCTTCATGACTGTATCTACAAGTCGACACATGATAAACATAGAATGTTGCCTGGTCCTGTCACCTTTTGTTGTAGCATCACCGTGGACTCCACCATACCAAAGGGCAGGTCACAGAGCAACCAAACAGAGCAAACAAAATGGTTCACAGAATAGGATCAAAATGTTTATGATGTGAAGTGGGAGCAAATTCAAATTTAGTTTGCTTGTTAGAACAAATCAAAATAAAAAGAGAACATGCCACCTTATTCTGAACTGTATGTGTACAGTATCAGTCCATAAGCAGCATAAATACAGGACCTGATTACATCCACCGAGAAGCAAGCAAAGATTACATATGTGTGAGCAGATTTCTGTGCTCAGATTTTTTCTGCCAAACATCAAGCTGATTGAAAGGGGCAAATGACAGCTATTTGGGTCACCTTAGATACTTTATACTGTACAAATGAGTAAACATTACCACAGTGCATCTGAAGTGTGACCAACGATTATTTCTCTTTCTGTCCTACTTAAACATATGATCCTCCAGCTCATCAATTTTGAGGAGTCTAATGAGTCTGACATTACTGTAATACAGCAGCAGCACTGCTTTTGGACTATTAAGATGGCAGGTCTATCAAAGGCATCACAGAGTCTTTTCCAAAACAAAACGTCATCTCATAGCTGCACCACTGCATTTACGGGATATCACTGCATATTTCATAAGTATGCATAGCAGACACATTACTGTAAATTATTTATCATCCATTGCATTTCACTAACAATTACACAAACAGTTAAACTGTCCATTAGTGAAAGCAAAATTAATATCACATATGTAGTGTAATATAAATGTTCTTGAACTGATTATGTTAAGAACATTTTTATCTTGTTTTTGTAGTATAAAAGATTTCCAGTGAGAAAGAGTGAAAACTTAACAAGTAACTTATTTCTGTCTTCCACGCTGACCCTCCAAAGACATATTGCACTGTTATACAATGTCTTTTTAGTTTTGTTTGTTTTGAATTAGGTATAATGACACTGTAATTTCTGATAGATGATGTTTATTGTCCTGTGATAGCTTTCATTAGTCTGCATTAACTTTCACGACAATAACCTTGTATTTAGTATTTCAGATTAAAAGCAATACATTCTTTAGGATTCTGAGTCATGTCAGTTCAGCTAGTATGAACTGGAGCTTCTTGATTTATAATTTAATACTGGTTTTTTCCCAATGTTTGGCTGAAAACGGTTAAAGTGATGCTCAAATTTTGGAATTCTGTAATTTTGAAAAATATATTGCTGAATATCAGTGTTTGACACAGCCAGAACAACACATTAGCAACAATGAATCACATTATTTTTAGTATGAATACTGCTGAGCTGAATTTAAGTCTCTGGGGGGTAAGGTGGTGCAGCGGGTTTGGCCTGTGCTTGCTCCCTGGTGGGTCTGGGGCGCAAGTCCTGCTTGGGGTGCCTTGTGATGGACTGGTGTTCTGCCCTGGGTGTGTCCCCTCCCCCTGCAGCCTTGCGCCCAGTGTTGCCGGCTCGCCGCAAGCCCACTCGGGACAAACGGTTTCAGTCAGTGTGTGTGTGTGAATTTAATTCAGTTTTTGAACAGCATAGCCTAGTGAAGGCCTCAAAAGCAACACTTAAACCTCACTGATATTTACTGAGGAGTAGATCAACCAGAAGATTTCAGTGGAAACTAACCCAAGCTATCTCCCGACAAAGATTCCTCCCACTGCTACAACTTCCAGGAGATATACTCTGAGAAAGTCACCCTGAGGTTATCTTTAAGGTTATGTGTATAAGCTAACGATATCAAACACCTGAGTGATAAGTTGTGGAGATGGATATTGTATAGTGATAATGCTGGTCCTGTGGCTGCAACGCTTTTGAATATAATTAAAAAAAGGGATAAGGGAGTCGCCCCGACTGACGCCACAGATGGATAGTAGATGCAGCCTCGCTGCACTGGTCTGTTAAAGAGACAGGAGGGAGGTGAGACGAGGACAAGCTCTAATGCCAACATTTGTTCATTTCTCAAGTGCCTTCTCAAGATATCGCTCTCACAGGGGGAAATTCATAGCTACCACTCCCAGGCCCCAAGATTTATGTTGTGGCCCTGCTCAAAATATGTGATGTCCCATTCTACCTTGCCACTTCAAAATTCATTGACTCTGACACTTTTAGGATAGTACCTTCTTAATCCTCAGGGAAATTCACAAGGAAGAGTGGGATTTGAACCAGCAACCTTTCAACCGCAAGGTGGCAGCTCAAAAGACTATACTTCTTACTGTCTCTTTTATATGTAAAAGTATTACTTTTCCAATGAGAATAGGTTTTAAAATTTGAATTATTATTACTAATAAAGTTGGCCGAAAACAATTTGCCCAAAGACAATTGTGCTCCAGGCTAATGCAAGTGATTTCTGTTTACACAATTTTTAGGAAAAATATTAGGATTAATAGAAGTAAACATACCTAAACAAAGTCTTGTGCTTTCACTGAAGAGAAATCTGAGATTAAATGTTTTTGCAAATTTAGAAACTCTTCAAGGGAAATGTTAATATTTTTGCTTTTAAAAAAACTGTAATTAAGATCTACAAGAACGTAACTTTAAGTGCTTCAAGTCTACTTTTTCTACTATGATAAGAAATTACACATCTTTTCACAGTCACACTGCTCTTTTGGTGTCCAAAATTGAATATTATCAATAAGACTATGTTATACCATTTATCAATTAAAGTACACAATCATAAATCGCTGTAATTATTAAAATAACATTTTTAGTTGTTGGTGAAATAGGTTGTCATAACCACATCCTAACATATCCTCAAAAAGAAAAATTCTGGTTAATATTGTTGTTCTTTGTTTTCTTGTTCTTCTTGTTCTTCTTCGTCTTCTTCTTCCTGACCTTGTTGTTCACAGTCAAAACTCAGTAGCTTTTACTTTTATGAATGATGTTATGCATTTTCTCTGAGTTTTACAGTCCAAGTGTAACACCTTTAGCACCATGCTGATTATATCCTATTAGAACTTGAGTTTTACCAGTGTAACTATACTCAGTAATTTATGCACATGACTCTCATTGTTAATCACTTAACAAAGAAAAAAAAAATCACAGTTATGTAGGATTCACACACAGAATGAATGGGATATACCCCATTGCGGTGCTTGTGTGCGTGTGGGTATGTGTGTGTTCCACACTCCAGCACTTCTCCATCAAAAGAAAGCACGAAGTCTCTTTGCTGCCACCTAATGCAGACGCACACAGACACACACACGCACTGCCTTTTGAGTGGTTTCCTCTCAATGTCATGCGTTGAGAACTGGGGAGACTGGGATTTTTGGGCAAAGAAGGCATTTGTGATATGCTAATTTAATCCTGGGGTCAACCCTTCCGCCTATCAATCTAATCACTTAATCAGTATTCGCGGGGAGCCGGGTCGCGTGGACAAACAGCACCACGCTCCTTCGTCCCAGGGCTTCCCCTGCCTATTAATTTTAGTGATGGTTCACTTTAATTATTATGAAAATTAAATCAAATGTAATCACCGGATTAAAGCAACCCCCGATATAATTCCACGGCGCGGACAATAAATCTTGAAAATCTTCCAAAAGCACGTGGCGCGCGCGTCTCGCGCAGGGCGATTACTGCCATTAAAATTCAACGAAACTATTACACCTTGTGATTGATATTGCCCGGGTATTTTTTTTTTTAAGTGTTACTCGTATGTCGGGAAAAATAAATAGTGACAACTGGTTAAAAGTTCTTGCTGCACCACTGGCACTGCAGGTGACGGACTAGACTAGTGTACGAGGTCTGGCTTTGCGAACAGCTGTGTGAGTGAGGTGTGTGTTGTTGCATCCGCATCGTGTTCCCAGCGCAGCCGTGCGCATGCAGTGTGTGTAGATTTAGAGGTGAAGAAGGCTGCGGTGAAAGGACTTGGGACATAGCGCGTGTGTCCAAAGGATGCTCCTGAGCGCTTTGCTGTCCAGGTGAAAGACGCACAAGGAAAGCATGCAGCTGAGCTGGGAAAAGCAAAAGTGAGACAACAACAAGGAAGGAGCGTCCTCTGCATGGCCATCCATGAAGGTGATCATCCAGGTACTCACATGGCCCGATGGATGACTGGCTCAGTGGCTGGCTGGCGGGATGTCACTTCTTGGTGATGGATCTGGATCTGCGGGGTTTCGCGGTGTCTTGTCTCCGTCTCGCGGCGCGCGATGCCGTCGCTCCAGGACTTGGGTCACTTTGCAGTTTCCGAGGCGCGCGCACGCCTGGGTCTCGGTCTCGGATGCCTCCAGGTTGTTGTGCGGATCACACTATAAATAGGTAACTTTTTGATGGAAACCGTTAACAAATGAGAGGGGAAGGCGTAATTTTGCGCAGGTGCCCGTTTTGTGCGCAAGAACACCCCCCTCCCCCCCACCCTCCCAATTTATTCCACGCAAAAATGTAGTCGGGGGTTTTCAAAGTAATACGGTAAGGTATATGCTCGAATACTGATGCATAACAAAGCCTGAACCCAAAAAAAGGCTTTACTAATATCAGTAATTCTTGTATGTCAAACAAGTCACACTTCAGAGATATGTTTCAAAACTGGGGACAGTACAAAAGCAGTCCAGTTATTTGAGTTCAGGTCTTATAGGCTGCTCTGTGCTGAAATTTAGTAAGAACTAAACAACAGGGCATGTGAATGATTGTGAAAAATGATCATGTCCAACTTCAGCGGCTTCGGATTCACCAGGACACTTGAGTTGCCAGTTTATGAATACAGAAAAGTTATGTTAAATTCAGCTTCAATAATGCATCTCAGTGTATCGTTGTACATGAAAAGTTGTGTGCAACTACATAGATAGAAAACCAATATGTCCACATAATTAATTTTCAGACTACGAACAAAGCACTGATATAATAATATAACATTTGTTATTGGGGTCTAAGACAGACACGTTTTAGCACAATCCAACTTATGAATGCATGGAAGAATTAATAACAACACAGAGAGAATATTAACATTTCTATCTTTTCAATAGTGAATCATAACTTAGTAACAATGCTAAAATATGTATGTCAGAAGTGACAGATGTATAGTCATAACACGGCTGTATAATAGAGTGTAAATAAAACGTTTGTATGTCGGCTATGTTGTCTGTGCCCAGTACCGCCCAGATGGATATGATGTTTTGACAGGTATTTATTGTGGTAAATGCAGGTGACAGGTGTGCACTTTCACTGTAACACCTGTGTTGGTTTCTGTACTACTGGTACCTGCCTGACATTCAGTAACTATGAACCACAGGGAAACTGTCCACTTACTTTACAGTATGAGCAGAGATATTGTCGTGGTCAGTGACTATGTCACTGTGTGTGTGTGTGTGTGTGTGTGTGTGTGTGTGTGTGTGTGTGTGTCAGATGTTGTAAGGAGAGCCATGATTCTCTGTGAGAGTGAGCAGATCATGTTAGCAGAGGCACTAGTTTCTCTAGCACAGTGCATTTTTACATTACTGTGCAAAATTCCATCACTGTGAACAACTTTACACTTCGGCTTTATCTGTGAATTATAAAAAAAAAAATCACCGCCATTGCTGTTCCTACGGTATTTAAAGTACTGCTGTTGTGGAATACACACAGATAGTAAATAACGTAGCAACAATACTTCAAAAATTACATTCCTTGGTGCGTTGTATCTGAGAGCTGTTTAACATGATCGGCTACAGAAATATTTCATGGTGACTTTACTGGGTCCGAGAAATCTACCAAGATATCGCCTCCGTAATTTAGATTGAACAAGTTCAACATTTTGATTTAGAACTTTGCAAAAAGGTCGCTCTACACAGTCGTATTTAGTTTACTTGCTACATCAGTGCTTCTGAAAATAAGAACATTATAAGCAGAGTATTGATTCTAAATGAAAACGTAATCAGCATTGTTCTTAATGTGTGATTGTTATTTTGGGGTTATTTTTGAACTACAGCGAAGGCGCGCTCCCCCTCTCAATCTTGTGTCTTTGAACCCTGCGAGACACGTAAAGATCTCCATATAAAGAATTACTCCAGACTTCTGAAATCTCGGATGTTCCCACAAGTTACCCTGTGATTAATGTGCACTTCACTGTATCTCTGTTTCATATTCATATCTAATCTCATGGCCCATAAACTAATAACAAAAGGCAGGCACGAATTATTTCGTCTGCTAGACCACAAGGAAAAGCTTCTGTTTGCCACACACACTTGATTTATGGAGGTAAAAAGTTCCTGTAAGCGTGGGGCACTGATTGAAATCCTTTATTTCCCCCTTAATGACTTTTCGCCTTGTTTAATATTCTTCAAAGGGGCACCGATAAGAAAGTGCATTTCCAGATTTGAATGTATGATAGCTTTTTTCTATTGAATAACCTCACAGTTCAGAGAAAAGTTGAATAGCTTTGTTTTTGTTTATTTACTGGTTTATTAATTACGAGGAAAAAGTATATACCGTACATTTACCAAAATGCTTCATTAATAATTCAGTAATTCGGTGCGTTTTGTGTTTTACAGAAATATTGCTGTTTTAACATGTACTCAACACGTTACAAGACTTACTTTACACTCCAAAAATTAAAAAAAAAAAAAAGTTGGAACCGTAACAATTTCTGTTACCAGTTATATTCTACGTACGTCTGTTACCGTCCAATTTCTGTAATATTGAACAGCGATATGATCGATGAATGAATGCAGAGAAGAAGCAGAAACTGCTTTACTGCAGTGTATTTCAATTAAAAAATAAGAGAAAATATACTTTTACAGAATTCTGGTGACCGCAAAAAAAAGTGTTCTCATATTTTATGAGTCGTGTGTCCCACGTGGCTGCGCGTCGCGGGTCCCCTGTCGCCCCATGTTAATAGCCGGCGCGCGCGCGGGGTTATTGATGATTTGAATAGGGGTAGCAGGTCGAGCGCGCGCAGACCGCCCTTGAAAAGGCGCGCGGTCGCAGTGCAGGAGCGATGCAGTCACTCGACACTATGCACACACAAAAAAGGACAAAGAACGCGTACATTAGTCTGGAAGAAGTTGCTGAGAAGTGGTTTTAACACACCTGGGAAAATTCTCACAGCGGACGAATCGAAAGTCTAGTAGAACTAAGTTAGGTTTTTTTTTTTGCGCCATCACTAAAACGCGTTTTGATGTATTCATTTCTGTACGTTCCGCGTCAGAATGATGACGTCGGAACAAATAAATAAATAAGAAAATTACAAGTTATAGATTTGTATTGCGCGTAGTATTCTTTGCCGTTGTCTATACCAAGTTAAATGAAGGCGGTTTTGTTCAGAGTTCTCTTCCATTTTAACCACTTCGTCACCAGGACGTACCGCTTCTGCCACACAGTCTCTGCGAGCCACCAGTTGCTCGCGCACCGCGTACGTCCGTTTCCGGTATTTAATCTTCCGGCGTCTCTTCCGGCGCTCCGTTTACTGGGAAGAAATGAGGATGTGGCGTCCATCATTAGATGGCTTGTAGGAGCCAGGCCTTGTGTGCAGTGACACGGCATGTTAATGACATTACCAAACACCCTCGGCCTTTACATGTCATCAGGTGAAATGTTGTACTTACTAAGCTAAGCAGTAGAAAAACTAAAAAAAAAATAAATTCAACTGGGATCCACCTGGTAGAAATAATAAGAATAATAATTTGTTGATTTAGGCATATTGTAGAACTCAGTAAAATGAAAAGAATTCTGTAACTTCTTCCAAAATAAATAGAAGAATTCTCATTAAGGGGCATTAAGCATGTGACTTAGTGCTTAGAGCTTTTACCTCCCAATCAAAAGATCCAGGTTAGACAGTTTAAAACTCAAAAGAAGCTGTCGCTTATAGATCAATGGCTCTAAGATCATGATAAAACAGATTTCAAACTGAGGCAGTTAATACAGTTTAGCTGAATGAAAATGGTATAAGCAAGTCTCATATTGTGAATCCTACCTTCTGTTGTAGAACCTTTGAGTAAGCAATTCACTCTGAATTGATACTATAAAAACCTAGCTTAATGATGTGTAAATCATTATAAGTATCTTAGTGTATGAAGCTCACATTGCGAGTTGCTTTGGGGAAAAGGCATCAGCAAAATGAATTAGATAATTGTTGTGCTGAAGTAGGAATCTAACAAATTAATGCTGTTAATGTATTTTTTTTTCAGTTACATTCACGTTTTCAAATGGACATTGAATATAATTTAGAAACATTTATTTAGTTCACAGATATTTTCTAATTTTCACTTTTCTCTTTCAGGCTCAGATTCTTTTTGTTTGTTTCATCATTGTCAGAGTGCAGAGAGAGCCTGATTATTAACATGTTTACTGCACAAGACATTTTTTAACACTTCATAAACCTAAGTCAACATTCAGCATCTAGTTTCTTTCTGAAATATGATGAATAACGACTGTATCTCCTGGTTTGCTGACGTGATGCTATGCTGAAATTCACTAATTGACAGTAAATCCTAAATTCTTTCAGTGTATGTATACCTTAAGGGATGGTAACCTGAGTCTTCATCTAGTATAAACTCATATTCTTCCACGTCCTTCAGGTTTAATTATGTATTCTGTCTACTAAAGTGCAAAACATGAAGAAAGTGGACAGTGAAGTGATCAGAAGTTGATATTTATAAATTCCTTTTAACTTGTTTTTATTTCCTACACCCATTTTTTACAGTCATTCTACAAATGAAAAAATAGGAGAGGAACTTATATTGTCTGAAACAAATTTAAAAAATGACTTTAATCAGTCAGGTAAAATACAAGACGTGTTGTACAAGTATTTTGTTGGAGAAAAGTGTAAAAGCTGCACATATGGTGTCTTCTTGAACAGATGCCAGTAATCCTGTAGTTTGAATGTAAATATACCACATTTTCACTGGCTTTACTATAGAACAGCTAAGATAAAGCAGGTCTCCATTCTTTTTCTAGCTATATATAAATATACATGTCACCACTTCTTGAAAGAGTAGTGCTTATGAAGATGGGTTTGAAAACAGCAAAAAAGATGACATATACCCCAGTCTGAGCCAGGAATTCATTATTTACTGTTTGTTTGTATACTGTAATAATTCTGCGACTGTTTCTGAGAACACATTTCCATTTGCCTCCTGGACATGAGAAGGAAAAGGGCCAGTACTCTAGCCTCTTGATTGACTGACTGGACCTTTACCAACCTGATGTTTTGTATAACATCCTCAGTACCCTGTTACAGGAGACATTATGCTCTCAGGGCTTAAAAAAGGGCTGCTTATGATTAACTCAATGTCCAGATGGTGTCCACTCAGAGAAATGAGACCTACGCGTTGCTGGCCTGGGTCTTCATGAGAGAGAGAGAAACATTTACTGACCGAGTTAGAAACCTCGCTCTGCCAAATGCCCTTGCAGTTGTATTGTGCCAGAGAAGGTGTTGATTTCAAGAAACACCAAAGCAGACTGCCATATACAGCCCTTGCCACCGACCAGGAAATCAGCCTGGTTCATTTCCAAAGGTATCTTACCCAGGTATTTGGATATTGTAAAACTAGAATGGAACTATTTGCCTTTTTAGCTGGATCATTATCATATGCTTCATTTCGTTATATTTTCCAAATGAAAATTCTCTCATGATTGTTGAGTGCTTCACCTTGACGTTAGCAGCCCGGCAGAAATGTTATGTATGCTTACAAAATTAGCAAAATCTACCATCCTTTCTGCAATAGCTCTTAAATCTCTACAAATTCAGAAATGTTCACTAGATCAAAACTGGTAATGGGTATGCTATGTTATTTATTTTTTAATGTCAACCCCCCCACCTCCCAAACGAATAATGGAGAAATCGTGACAAGCTATCTGGAGAATCTGAATGCATAATTGATGGATGGGGGTGGGGGGGCATAAATTAATATGATTATGCTGTAGCTGAGTGCCATTGCTGGCAGACCTGGAGAAGTGCCTTGAAATGAAACATGGCTTCCATCGTTGAGCTGATAGGCATCAATATGTAATGTACATTATCCAGAGCCTCTCATCTCCTCACCATATGACAGGCCTTTTCGTAATTTGAATTCCCCCCTCTTCTGTGTGGAGACATGCAAGGGAGATGGCTTAGAATTCTAACTGGGAGACAGCAAGTAATGTAACATCTTAAAAGGAAATGTGTAGGAATTAGTTTTTATGTTTAAAGATTGTGTGTGTGTGTCATTATGTGCTAGGTAACACCCTCAAGCAATCTAATAATTTATATTTTTTTTATTTTTTTTAATGTTTTTCAGTTTAAAAAGAATATGTTTCAGGCCTGCAACAGCCAGACACTGTTTGCGTTTACATAATTGATTAATTATTGAAACACATCAAGTGATATCATTGAAAGTAATGTATGTAGAAGAACTGAAGTTAAGTTCTGGTGTATATTCATGAAGTGGAGTATGAGAACTTAATTGTTTTTTTATAATTTTTTTGCTTAGTTGATGCATTCATCTAGTCACTCTTTACTTCTTATCCATGATATTTTAATTAAGTTGTTTGTGATATCTCCAAATACCCAGCAAAGCCACTTCCTTTTCAAATCAGCCCATCCATCCATCCATCCATCCATCCATCCATCCATCCATCCATCTTAATTAGCTTAATTTCTCTTAATGGGGTTTTAGTGATCGAGGCCTGCTTGGGGTGCCTTGTGGTCGACTGGCATTCCGTCTGGGGTGTGTCCCCTCCCCCTTCAGCCTTGTGCCCTGTGTTGCTGGGTTAGGCTATGGCTTGCCGCGACTCCGTTCGGGACAACTGTCTGTGTGTGTGTGTGTGTGTGTGTGTTGGGGGGGGGTTGCACTGATCCACTTATTGAAAAATAATCATAGGAAGTACAGGGAGTAAAGTGAGGTATTTTGTGACAGGTTCCAAATAGTCCACATCTTTAAGTATTCCCCAACGCACTACATTTGAGTAAGAAAAAGTTTGACTTGACCCCATTCATTTACATATCTTCTCATTGCACCACTTCTGCTTTTCATTTCCTGATACACAAGCACAATATCCTATCCCACAATACTACAAGTAATGCCTATTCTTTTTGCTTAATATTAACATATGGGAGAAAGTTGCACCAGAAATTCATGTGAATCAGTATATTTTTATTTTTCTGAAAGCCAAATTGTTGTTAAACATATTAGGCATCATTCTGTAATTTTTGAACAATAAAAATGAAACGTGCAATTATATAAAACTGTGCACGGAAATACTTGAGCATATTTGGACATTAATACAATATAAAAACTAACAAATGCAGTGGGGTGAAAAATTAAAACATTGCAAGCAATATTGACAACTAAGAATTAAATACTGTAGTGGAAAGCAATTTCTATTTTCTATTTCTATTTCCCTCAAATTTGATGTTTTAAATGATCTAAAGCTGCACAGGGTCAAGGGCTTCTTTAGAGCCATACGAAGAGAGAAGGAGAAACAGAGGATGTGCAGACAGGAAACTGGTCCTTTTCCAGGGGTGAGACACTCACACACTATACAGTATGTAGGATTAATCAATATTGACACACAGACTCGTCACCAATGACCCAACTCAATTAGGTCAGGACTTCTGCTAAGAACTTCTCCCTCTTTTATAGATCACCATTCAAGGTGTCCCGTTAATAGGTATTCAAGAACTTTTTCAATATGTTCAAACTCAAAGTATAAAACTACAAAGGAAAAAAAAAATCAAAGTTTTATCAGAAATAAACACATCTGTTCTGAGTTATGAAAAGTTTAAAATTTTGAGGGAGATTAAATAACTGTCATTGAAATTTGTCGTTAATGTGGTTACAGGTGAAGTCCACAACAATTTGGCAGAATCCGGTAGCATTTTCTTCCTTTCTTTCCAGTTCCTTCTTTTCAGTTTTTCTCTCAGATAATGCTAGTTTCAAAACATACTTTTTATATGGAATAACAACAGAACATAAGAAGTTTTGTTTTAATGCAATTAAATTAAAACATATTGATTTTATTGTTATGACATTTAGGATTTTAAGTTGTATTTCAGCTCTTTTTATTTCTGAATGCTGAAGCAGAGCTGTTTTTTTTCCGGAGACCTCGTCACATTTTACCCTGGTCCATTGGGACATTAATCCTGCGGAACCTATTCCACCCCCATCCCACCTCTCCTCCCATGTCGATAATCTCAGGCAAATTTTAATTCTATAGAGAAACAATCCTCATTAAATCTCCCAGCACACCTTTCTCATGTTTACCTTTAATAGTGTGCTGCTTTGAAGCCTTATCGTTTTCTGCTGTTTCATGTATATGAAAGACAGTCTTTAAAGTGAGAGCAAAGGTATTAGATTTTGTAATTACCAGGGCGCCAAGCTGTGACTCAAATTATGATTTGCAGCAACAGATGTGCTCCAAGTTTCTGAGAAAATACTCACATATTGCCAAACTCTTACAAGTGACCAGGATTGATCTGGGTGTCTGCTTCATTCTGCGAATCTGACTTCAGCCAAGAAACGTTGACATTCAGGCTGAGGCGCTGGAACACTTCCTTTAGACCTTCTTGACTACCCATAACACACACACATTTTCGGAACCGCTTGTCCCATACGGGGTCACGAGGAACCGGAGCCTACCCGGCAACACAGGGCGTAAGGCCAGAGGGGGAGGGGACACACCCAGGACGGGACGCCAGTCCGTCGCAAGGCACCCCAAGCGGGACTCGAACCCCAGACCCACCAGAGAGCAGGACGTGGTCCAACCCACCGCGCTACTGCGCGCCCTTGCATACCAATAACACATGGCACAAATTTTTAAATGAGAAGTAAGAATGATCCGATCAAACGTGGTCGTGCAACGTATCTTGATGCACTTGCTTCCTAGAGATGAGGGGACAATTTCAGAGGAAAGAAGGCCATGGCAAGAATGTAAGCAGGGAACTGTTTTTAAGACATTAAAACACAAACTCTGAAGAATTTCAAAGCACACCCACATGAAGCCTTCAACTTCAGTGCTTCATAAGCAGCGGGCGGGCTGTCAGCTGGAGAAGCTTGTAATCGGGCACATTTAATAATTGATAAACAAGCATGGCCAATGAGCGGCAAGGAGGCAACTTTGAGTGCTCCTTTGAATCAGCGTGCACCTGCTGAGAGTGACAAATTCCCCACATGTTCCTCCCTGACATCCAGTAAAAGACAAAAAGGTAGAAATCACGAAGTTTGTATCACAGCTCCATACAAGAGCTTGAATGCATTTACACAGATTGCCTTGTAAGGCAAATAACTGTGAATTCTAAATTATAAGCATTATGCAACATGCAGTGCAGGATGCTGCACTCTTTATAGGTTTTCGTGCAGAATTCATGCCGATTCTCAATTTCAAGCTTGTTGATTCTCGATGTTGACTCTAATGTTGCCGAATGAGCTCCTGCGCTCCCTCATAACTCCTGAATCCTTCCCAGCCATGAAGGGTTTTAAAAGTTACCTTTCGGATGCACTTCTCTCCTAATCTCCTGATAGCTATTAATTTCCATCACACCATCTGTCATGACCACCTTTGTATTTCTTATCAGACTCAGTTCTCCAGACATCTACTTTGAGTAAAGCAAAAACTGAAAACAGAAATAAGAAATGAACAACTGCTTCAATACAAATGTATCTGTATCTAAAGCTCTTTGCTTGTTGTAAGATGTACTTTTGTATTCGTTGATTTGTACCGTGCTTTGGAGAGAAGTGACTGTCGAATGAATAAATGTAAGTGTAGTGTTTTTAAAGAGATGAATGGGCTCCTGTCTTCTTGAAACTTTCTTCTGTACCTTTTGCCTCGACCCTGTTAATTCTGGCCTTGACGGCAACGCAACTTGAACTTTCTGGGGGTCAGATTCAATTAGCATTGGCGCACCCCCCACTGCGGTGTAGGATGTACTGCCGAAAGGCATTTATGATAATCACCGAATTGGCTGAAGTAGGTGCCTAATGGCTTCTGACTGCATGTTAACTTCTTGGAGTGGCGGTGGTGACATCATACAAATTTCACTTACAGACCATTACGAGCTGTTAAGTGATACTCAGAACCTGCTAAGACAAAGAATTAATTGAGGTCAGTTTGCTGTAGTGGATTCTCAAGGATTGCAGACGTGGTGATTCCGGCAAAGCACCAGCCCAAATAGCAGGTATCATGGTTCGACTGCCGTTTGAATGCTGTAAGATTCTTGAAAAAATGTTTTTCTGCCATACAGCTTTTGCCAGAAAGCACAGATGCTACGGATTTTGTCATTGCCATTTCAACCAACACTATTTATAGAACACTGAAATATGTAAGGAAACCAGCACCATGTGTTTTCAGAGGCCCACTTCTCCCACCCCCTTCCTCAGCTCCTAGTCAGCATTGTAAGTGTACCAGTATGTAACTTATGTGCATCTGAAAAATGGTAACAATCAAAAACAGCCCACTGTTTCTATTATTGAGGTGTATGCCTTTTTATCAGAGTTTTCAGGTCACACTAGATCGTCACAGAACCTGAGCTGTGTCTTTGTGGGTCCAAATGTGGCTCAGGATGTATGGAGTTGGCATGTTTTTCACATGTTTGCAATTCAAAAACATGCGTACCAAAAGACAACGATGAAGCACTTCCGTTCCCTCCTTTACCTTTAAAATCATGCAAGTGGTTGTTATGAATCGAATTTGACTGGGCAGCACTTCCCTTTGCCCTGCTTACATTTACACTTGTGGAGAATTCACTGAAGCACCTTGTCCAGGGTTCATGTCATTACACACCATAATACCTTCAGCCCTTGATCTTGATACTTACTGTTCTACTGCAAATAGAATTAGTATAAAATCAAGCAGATTTTAAAAAAAAAAAAAAATACATGTATATATCACGCTACAAACGCTATTCTCGTGTTGAATCACAGCATCGATGTCAATGCTTCCCCATCCCCGCCCCATACACATACATAGATAAACATAGTGGTACAAAAGGGGTGTTGGTACTGACACACCTTGAAAAAGAAGAACCATGTTTACTCCACACTGAACTTCGGTTATATAACAGAAAGGTGTGAAGAGTGAAGAGCACAAATTAGATAAGGTTGGATGTCACCCCCACCCCCCACACCCAGCCCCCAGTCTGTGTCATACCCCCTCTAGCTGACGGCCCAGAGCTTGGCGGACTTGAAACGTGATGCATTCATTGAGTCTGAGTTCCCAGGGGACCTGGTCAGAGAGACTAAACCAAGCTTCTCCCCAACGCAGAAATGAAAATCAATAAACAATCTTAAGTTCTTTGAAAGAAAAAAAAAATGTTACTGTGTGTATATATAGTTTTCTCCCCTCTTTAATGAATAGACAAGCTTGGTTACAGGTTGATTTGAAGGATCACTTTGCCTGTTGTGTTTGCACTTGTTTTCTGTGTCAGGTCAGCATTTTTTTTCCAGGAAAGCATGTGCCTTTGAAACAGCCCAAATCTAAATTCTGATAATCAAACACTAAGATGTTTGTTGTAGCATATTGTGGACATGGAAAATTTGATTTCAGTTTATTAGCAAGTGTATGTCTTTAATTGAAAGCATTTTCGAAATACAAATAAAAAACAATATTTTTAATTTTTTTTTGTTGATTTTATGAACACTACAGGGTGAAAACAGTATACAGATGGATAGCACACTGAGAAGAGGCAAATATGTTCACATACATAGATTTCGGGTTCAGGATCAAAAGGTTTCGATTTATCACAGGTATGATCATGCACCTCTTTCTAATAACTTCCGCAAGGATGTCGAGGTATTCCAGAATTCACTGGAGATCTCATGCAAATCAAATGTGAGTTTTTTGAGTGGGAGAGATTTAAATACTTCAGTTATCCACATGTTTACAGAGGGAATTTCTGGTGCAGAAATGCATTTCTGTGCCAAATATTTAAGAGTAGATAGTCTACATACCATTACATCATCAAGAAAGGAGTTTGGGATTGGCTTGTAATTTAACAAGAGAATAGCTGGAGAGAAATCAGGTTTTTTGTTAAAGGTTTCTTGGACCATTGCATGTACTCCAGTCCAGAAAACTTCTATTTTATCACATTCCCAGAATAAATGTATCAAAGTGCCTGGAGAAAAATCTCTAAATGAAAAGCAAAGATCTTAACAAACTCAGGTGACACAAAGAAGACTCCATACCTGCTCACAGCGAAGCTAGTCTAGCCTGGAACAAATTACTTATTTGTTTAATTTGTGTAGCCCAACGGTAAAATCTCGTATTTGGGACAGAATCCCCAACAACGATAAAAACCTTAAAACAAAAAGCATCTGTGTCTTTGAATCAGGCTTCATGATTTTTCACACTAAGGAGTCATACCAAGTCCTGGCAACTTTTGTTAGTAAAGAAGTTGTAGATACATGGCAGAAATAAAAATGTTATTTCCAATGCATTAGGGATGGACTCGTGTTAAAGAACTACTCTTACCTAAGAGGCAGTTCGTTCTGAATTATTGAGCACCTCTGCTCTCTAAAACACAGATCCAGTTTCAGCTAAGTGTTAGTTTAAATAGCAAGTGTACATGAGTGGAGGAAGAAGGATCACAGGGCAGCTCAGCTGAATGCATTAAGACAGAGGTGGGAAGTAAAGGGTGGGAGGACACTGGGGTCCAGCTAAAACAGGTAAGGATAGGTAGGGTCTGCTGGAGTGTCACTGGGATGCTGCTGTTACGGAGAACCCTTCCTCTTTCTGGGAACACTGAGCAGTGCCTGGAGGAAGGGGCTTTGATTTGGAGCTCCCTGTTGAGGGGGTGATGGTGGTGACGGGGGTGGCTGGTCATCTGTCTAAACCTCTTAACTTTACTCTACGGGCCTCCTGTCCTTCCACATTCCCTCAGCTGTTGGTTACAGCGGTGGAGTGGGGATTAGCCAGGAAGAGTGGCCACGCTGAAGGGACACAAGGGGTCGGCGTCAAAGCACGGAGCTGACAGATGCGCAACGACAAGACCGGCAGCCAGGAAATATTACACACGTCGGGATGTTTCTGTGTGACATCACTTGTTTCCTGGGCCCTATCGCTGTGGACGATGTGCATTGGGGCAATTTGCTGTGTGAAAATTCTTTAATCTGGAATTCTGATGGAAACACCTGTAATAATTTAAGGGTGCGAAGATAGCTACAAAAGATGAAAAGCCTGCAAGTGCGCTGTGAATTTTTAATAGAGTTTCATTGCTTAATAATTTGCTGGGGTATGTTTCCCATCTCAGATTCCGGAGAAGGTCTTGGAACTTCTCTTTTTTTTTTTGCCATACTCCTGTTCCACTGGAATTATATGACCAGAGATCACAGCTTTAACACAAGAAACCCGTATACTATGAATAAATAAAAATTGCCTTCTCATACAGTATATATAGTGTATTACATTGTATAGTATATTCCTGTATTTTATTAATTCAGTAACTGCTTCTCCTAATGGAGGGTTGCTCTGAAGCCTATTCCGGAAGCACTGGACACTAGGGTAGGCAGGGTATATTCCAGATGGGACATCAGTCCGTCATAGGATAGCCATACATCTGTTCTGGGCAATTTAAATGAGCAGTTCGCCCATAACACATATTTGAACCATAGGAGTAAACTACAGATCCCATTGGAATTCGAATCAAATCTATGCCCAGTTGTGCACCAACAGATGTTGCAAGACACCAGTACTACTCACAGCACAACCATGTTGAGCATATTCAACTACTCTTTATCCTAAATGACAAAAATGTGTTCTTAAAAACAATTTATGTTAACACTGTATGGCTTCATGGCATCATAATGTGATCTGGCCATTAATCATTCAATAATTTACCAAAAATAAAAGTAAATGGTTCCATCTAGGGGGGCGTGGTGACACAGTAGGTTGGACTGGGCTCTGCTCTCTGGTGGGTCTGGGGTTCAAGTCCTGCTTGGGGTGCCTTGCGATGGACTGGCGGCCCGTCCTGGGTGTGTCCCCTCCCCCTCCAGCCTTACGCCCTGAGTTGCCGGGTTAGGCTCTGGCTACCCGCGACCCCGTATGGGACAAGCGGTTCAGAAAATGTGTGTGTGTGTGTACTTTTTCTGCATATTTACATTTACATTTACATTTATTCATTTAGCAGACGCGTTGGTCCAAAGCGACGTACATCTCAGCAAAAGTACAGCTGATGTATATGAGTCATCACCAAAAAATCTGGAAGAAACATACAAACTCCACACACTCTAAACTGGACTCAAACTCCATACCTTCAAGCAGCCCTAGAGGTCTGAGGCACGAGCTTTACGTGCTGGGCCACCATGTCCTCTGACCTTAGCCGCATTAAAATCACTTCATGTACATGCATTTTGAAGCAGATTGATAGAACGAGAACTCTGAACAGGAAATCATATACATGAAATAGTTTGACTGGTGGAAATCAATCTGATCCCTTGACCTCAGGTGAGTGCATACACCCTTGTGTGTCCGTCCTGTAGCCTGGTGGTGCTTCCTTCCTCTGGAGAACTTATTGATCTTGTGTATTGGCTGCAGAGTAGATCATAAGGAATGAATTACAAAGTCAAAGGACCGCACAAAGTAATTGCGGTCCTGGTGAAAGTCCTTAATTCCCATAATGTTTATTTTGCACCTGGAACATTGTATCTACTACAGCACAACTGAATGTTGTGGATGGTAGAGATGATATTTATATCTTTGAGCACAGACATTGTAGTTTTTCAATGCACAAATTTCTGAGAGAAAGTCAGTTATAATTATCAAAGTTACAAATGTCAACATACAAAATACAAAGTGTCACGGTGTTTCCCCGGAGCGGGTGTGCCGGACCCAAGTGCGGAGCACAGGAAGGTTGTTCAAGGGGCAATCCAGAAGACATGGTCGAGGAGACAGGCAAGGGAAACCGATGTGCGAACGTAGTCCGAAGGGTGAATCCGAGAAACGTAATCCAGAAGACAGGTAAGGAGTTGTGGCAAGCCGGGAAGTCGAGTACGAGGAGCGGGGCGAGGAGGCGAGGAGCAATTACTAGGAACGCGAGTGAGTAACGAGACTGAACAAGGTTCCGCAGCTTCCTATGGTCCGGGCTGCCCTTTTATGTGCCCGGACCCTGATCAGCTACCGGTGTTGCTTGTTACCGAGTTGGCGGGCGTGACACAAAAGCTGATATTAAACTTAACCTTAATTTAAATGCAAAATTTAATTTTAATTTTTTTAAAGCAATTTACCATATTAGGTTTGTACCACAACAGGGTCACAATAATGTACCCATCGATATGGAAGAATATTTTCACTCTACCCTGCAATGGCCTGGCATCCCATCCATGGTGTACTCCCCCTCAGCCTTGCATCCTACGCTTCTAGGACAGGTTCTGGTTTGCCACAACCCTGCTCACGAGAAGCAGTCATTGAAACTGGAAGGCTGGCTAGATCTGTGGATGGCATGCTGGTACAGCGAGTAATACTGCTGTCTCACAGCACCAGGGTGGTACAAGAGAACATATGTTCAATCCCAGCTCATTCTATGTGGAATGTGTATGTTCTCTCTGTATCTGTGTGGGTTTCCTCCTACAGTCTGATGTCATTCAGTCCAGATGAATTGGTGATGCTAAATTGCTCTCGGTGTGTCAATGTGTGTGGGTGGCTGTCTTGCAATGGACTGATGTCTGAGGTGTATCCCCTTCATCCTTGCACCCAGTGCTTCCGGCGTAGGCTCGGGTTCACTGCAACCCTTGCTCAGGCCAAGCGGCTATTGAAATTGGATGGCCGTGTTGTCACTGTAACAATTCAGGGTAAGGACCTTTGTTAAGGGTACTATAGCAGGAGTGGAATTTTAACTGTGGACCTTCATGGTGCAAAGTGACAGCCCCTAACCACTACACCTCCTGTTGTGCCATACTTATTTTTGATTAGCCTAAATAGATAAAAATCCTGCACTTTACTTTCTGAAATTAACTTGAAATTCACACAAGCAGTGAGTGCTGGTGACACATAATTTAGTAAGGTACCAGAACGTATAGGTGAAATGAATGTCTGAAAAGGCAGAGTATGTGAAATCTCTAGTGCTGCTCTCTGTCCTAACCCTGTGTACGACTGGTTGTCTCCTACCTGGTGGATGTCTGCTGTGTACGGAACTGGTATGGAGGAAACCGTCCATGGCTCAGACTCTACCCCGATCCACCCTGGAGCACCGCGATGCAGAGGGCAGACACCACCTTACTACTGTTCAACAGCTTGTGGAAAACATGAAGCACAAGGGAGCCTATGGCCCTGTTTTGAGGCCTATTTCGGGAATTGCTCGATAGTGTTTGGTTGAAGACGTAGGAACACAAAGAGCGAAGAAGAAATTGTTTGGACATTTTTTTTTCTGTAATTTACAGTCTCTTTATTTCTTCTTTTTCTGAATTATTATTATTAATCTATTTTCTATATTCCTTCTTTTCTGTATTAACTTCATTTTTTATTTTCTATATTTTCTTCAAGTTTTAAACCTATCCACTCTTGCGAAAAAACATCACTGTCATATACTCCATGTGTATGATTTATTTCTTTAATTCATTATTATGAGCTTCCCCTGGATGCTCCAGTTTCCTCACGCTGTCCAAAGGCATGTGATTCACTTAAATTGGTAACTCTAAATTTTTCTTAGTGGGTGCTTAACCTGCAGTGGGCCAACTTCCCATCCAGGGTGCACCCAGTCTCATGCCATATGTTTTTGAGATAGGATCTATACCACCATGACCTGGCATTAGGCAAGCAGTTACTGATAATGAATAAACTAGTGTGTGCATAAAACTGCAAGGAGACCTGATTTAAATGAATTTAAGTGTTGGTATGGTATGGTATGGTATGGTACAAAAACAAAGAAAATCCAAATGTTCTGGAAAGAAATACCAATAGACTTGTCTCAGTACAGTTGTCATACTAACATTCTTCTTCAGAATGACTATATTATAATTTGTTTTTGTATATAGTCACCTATTGAAACACTGGCTTTGATGTAGTTGACTTTAAATATTTAACTTATGCCAACATTCAGTACATTCACTCTTATCTGTTTTTTTCTCACTACATTTTCTTTTTTTTATCTGGGGTCTTGGGGGTGCCTCTCTGCTGCAATCGCCCCCGACTGAGTTGGAGAAAACAGATTTTCTGCAGGTCGGATGGCTGGGGTTTCACCTGTGGGTGCCTGGTTGCTGTGAATCCACCCAGACTGACCTCTCCTGACCTCGTCTGTTCCGGTGTGATACTCCCGCAACTGTGTGCACGACAAGGAGCCCGAGAGACAGAAGAGTGCCGAATACATCTCAAGAAAAAGACTGAAACTATTTCTGATAACACAGTAGTTTTGAAGCACCTGCAAACACTGAGTATAGATCTTCAGTCAGAAAGATGCCTTTTGAACTGGTGATTTAAAATGTTTTAAATGACTTTTTAAGCTACTTGAACATTATAAATCTGCAGACACAGTAGAGATCTTTGCATTTTCCCTGCTTAGAAACCAAAATATTTAACTCTGCATTCTCTCCTTCTGTCTTTCTGTATTATATTAATATATTTTTTGTTGAGAGATTAAAGTTTCAGCATGCACAGGGTGACTCAAAGTTGGCCACTATCTGATGACAGGCAGGATTGGTGGAGAGCCTTTCAAAAATCCATACCGGCCATACCTCCATCCAGGCACTATTGACAGTTGTCAGTCTGGCTGCGATATCACATAAACATTTTCCGATTGCTATCTCGGGTTTCCATAGCTGGGCAAAATCCTGTTAACTTCTGACACAATCATCTCTCAGACACCAATACGGTTCTGTCCATCCTGACTCCCTGTGAGCTGGAGGGGTGACAGGCCTTCCTTCCTGCACTGCCTGCAGCAGGCTTGGAAATGACACACACACACGCACACACACACACACACACACACACACACACACACACACACGCACACAGGTGAATGCAATAAGGCAATCTTTAACTAAAATGTATGACATAATGTAAATGTGTGCCAGAGCATAAGTTATTAGAAATCTAAGATGTATCTTTTTCAATCCAGGTTTTGTAGGAATAGGCAGGGTGCAGTCAGTGCCATGCAGCTGAGTTAACCGTTCTTGAAAGGAGAACCTTTGATGCCCTATTGCTCCCATTTGGAGATGTTCAGACAAACTGCAGAAATTGCAATGATATTCTTATGAGAGCAGGCAGTTTAATCCCCATTTCTCTTGTCGCTGGGGCCAAAACACAGATGGAAAGGACCAACAATCAAATAAGCTGTTGGGCAAAAAACTGTTGTTTTGTCCTCCACCCCCGGTATCCCCCGTGAACCCTTATGGAGCACTGCAGGAGTCAAGCCCTGGTCTGGCAGAAGGACAGGGGCTAAAGGGAAGTGGCTCCCAAAAACCCTGACCTCTAATTAATACTCTTGGCAAAGTGGCCTTTCACAAGATATTACAGTGATACATGTGCCACAACACTCCCCTGGCCATCAGAGCCAACGCATCCTGGCTCCCTTCGGGGGTGTTTGTTCACAAAAGGAGGGGGAGGTGAGGAGGGGGCCAGTTGGAGGGGGGTGACCCAAGAGAGTGACAGAGTGGAGCTCCAGCTTAAGCCCGGGGAAGTCTCCTCTCCACCCGTCAGATCCCATTTCTGTCGTGTCCGCGGCACTCGAAGGACGTGTACAGAGAGATGGGAAGTGCCGATTGGACGATTGGCAGAAGAAAGGCTACTTGGAGGGACTTCCACACTGGAAAGGTCTCTAACCATCCCACTGTGGCTTTGTGGGGTGCCTCCAAAAGGCTGTGGCCACAATCATTAGTGTTTTCATTTGTTTCTTGGCAGGGCATCACACAACACTGCACATACTGCCACTCTTACACACAGCATAGTGGATTGTTAAACAATGCTCACAGTTGGGGACATCCTCCACATTGTGTCATTCCAGCCTACAGACTGTATGCTTTGAGATAATTCCACTTAAAAAAAAAAAAAAAAAAAAATTATTCCCTGTGATATTCTGTTACTACTGCACAAGTTTAAAATTATTAGTTTTTAGGATTTTGAAAAATTTAAACATAAATATTTATTAAATGAAAGAATCCAAAGGGCAGGACAATGGTGCATTGGGTAGTAATTGCTCCAGGTTGCTCCTTGCTATAGATTCAAGTTTTGCCCAGTCTGTATGGCGTGTGTTAAAATGAGCGTCCTTCCACAGTCTGAAGACATATGTTAAATGTAAACCAGTGGCTGTAAATTGCCCTTTGTGTGTATGTTTGCATAAACAAGTGTGTGTGTGTGTGTGTGCGTGTGTGTGTGTGTGTGTGTGTGTGTGTGTGTGTGTGTGTGTGTGAGATTCTTCGGCATTAGATGGATATCCCATACAGGGCGTAGCCTGCCTCAAGGCCTGTGTTTCCAGAATAGGCTTGAGATCACTGGGATCCTGAAGAAGATAAGCAGTTACTGGTTTGGAGGGATGACAGAGTGCAGATTCTTTAAAAAAAAAAAAAAAAGATTTCTAAATGACTAGCAATTAGAAAAAAATGACCAGAGAAAAAAGAATATTATATTACAGAAATGCAAATTAATCTAAAAACGCAATCAATATGTCCTCCTGGAGAAACAGCAATTATGCAAAAGCAAATGAAAACACTGAAATTGATAGATCAGTATGTTTTGTAATTACCCTAATACTCTGTATTACAATGGATGATGTACCATATAATAACAGCCGCATGGGGAAATTCTGATGCTATAATGAAAAAAAAGAAACTGTGTTGTAGGTACAGTGGTGCCTGAAGAACCAACTTTTCCACACTGGAAAAAATTAAACAAGCACAAATTCTGGGAGCTAAGGGAAGGGTAATGAGGCAAGAACACAAAGTAGCTAATGCACGTCAAAGCATTTGAGTGAAATGTTGCTTGTTGACATCCAACAAATGGCAGAAAAAACATAAAAAAGAGCAAACAAGTTTAGACCCATGCAGACCACACAGATATTAGGGAAAAACGCGATGAAGGGTACACTAGGGCACTTGAGCCTGTCCAAAGGCATCGGAGAGCCCTGGCATTTAATTGCTCTTGATAGGGACTGGTTGTTGAGGCATGGAGATGCGAGTGGGCCGCTGCTTCCTGCCTGCTCGCGTTCCTGTCATGTTTAACTCCACTGATGAGGACTGCATTTGGGGTGTAGGGGTAGGCAACAAGGAGCAGGCGGTGTGCGGGGTTTAACACCTGACAACTGCTTTCAGATATGAACTCGAATGGCGAGGGGGTCGAATGTTTGGTATCAGTGGGGACGGAACCCCCCCATTGGCTTGCAGCTCTTCATTTGTCAGTCAGCGCTAAGTTTTGATGGGAGTGACATGGTTTTTTTTCTGGGTTAGTGATTGATCGCTTGCTCCGTATTTGGCAGGTCAGTAGTACGATGTTGGCTGGTGATGATCTCTGTCAGAGGAGTAACGGTGTGTAAGGTTCCTAATACATATCCACTCATGCTTTGATAAGAAGTCCAAATAAATAAGGGGTTGAAAGGGTTGAAAATAGTTATATATTGTAGGAAACACATGCTATGTAACCTTTTGTGTTTTAAGCCAATTTGTACCATGTTCTGAATGTAGTATATTCCAAATTTACTTCCTCTGCTAGAGTCTCCCTTATATGGCATAAACCTGTAACCTGTCAGCTGTTTTGGGCCTACGAGTGGAAAGGTCATGGTGATGCTACAAAGCCCAAATAGTAACACTATACACTGGAAAACTATGAATATTACAACAGTGGACCTTTGTTAAGAAAGTTTAGAATAAACAGGCAAATAATGTGAGCTAACGAATCATGTAAGACTCGGTAGTCTATAACACTTTGTACATCAGCTGGGAGTTACAGTAGCCCTCATAGTCAGAGTATTTTAACCACCGGGCTTTGGTGAAAAATAATACGCCAATGTTTAGTGTGAGAAGAAGAAAAACTTAAGCACCATTTTATTTTTTTTAAAAACCAAACCAACTAAATTGCATGACATGAGCTAAAGAGATGAATTTCCAGCTACATGTGAAATTGCATTTCAGGCATAATGTGATGGAGGGAAACCAATAAAAACCGATTAACGAAATTCAGGTAATGTATGTTGTAGACATTTAAGCAATAATTTACAGTGCAAAGAATTCTACGCCTGTCCAAAACACAGAATGGAGACAAGTGGAAATATAACCTACTTCATAGCAAATGAACGGTGTCAGTGACTAAGATTAGCATCGCTAACATCGCAGCCGGCAATCTTTAGAGCTCCCGTCAAGTCTCGAAATAGACACTTTTATGTGAATGAGAAGCCCGGGGTCGCGCCGTCTTATTTTATATACATCCACATCTCCGATGGGCACATTAAGTCTGAAACGTACAAACAGGTGAATTCCGTCGCAATTCAGTGCCCTGCGGGCTTCGCGCCCACAGCACGGCTCCCTCTTTGCGCGAGTGATTTTCTGAGGCGCCGTGGAGATGAAGAGGGCCTCTGATTGGAGGGCTCTGTAATCCCATAAAGAGCGGTGCGATTGAAGGTGCGCTGGGCCTGTTAGCGCAGCGGGTCAGAAGCAGTGGAAAGTCCACCTGCGTCGCCGGCAGAATTTTAACATTTTGGAGACTGACGGCTGCTTTCGCACTTTCACTGTCTTGAGATACGTATTTTCAGGACTGCAGATGCAGTGCAACAATGTAACAATGGTTGCATACGAAATACCGCATCGTATTGCTAACACATTCTAATGTTGCCAGGAAAGCATATGGACGTTGGACTCATTGAAGATAGTCCGCACTCTTGTACAACCCTCTGGTTTGAAACTTTTAAATAGTATGGTAGCTTAACAAGTAGGGCTGGTCCCTCCCAGCTCCCGAGCCGTGTGTTTGAATGTGGCAAATCTGTCATAATTCTGTGTGGAATTTGTCTGTTCTCCCTGTGTTTGCATGGCTTTCCTCCCATGGTCCAAAGGCATATGTTTTAGGTGGATTGCTGATCCTATTGCATTACTCTTGTATAAACAGTTAAATGAGTATAGATTGTTTAATATAGTGAACCTAGCACTACAAGTTGCTTTGGAGAAAAGTGGTGACATTGTCGGTGAATTTGAACTGATTCCATTGGGTTTCCGTGACAACAGTTGTAGAAATATGAGCGAAGGGCTGTTGGAAGGAAAATGTTTTTTGAAAAATATCATTCTGTAGTGTACTAACCAATAATGTTACTACACAGTGACCGCAAAGTCACTGTGACTAGCAGAAACATTAGTGCGGTCCAGTGGAGTAACAATTTCCCAGGTACTGAAAGGAATGAAAAATATTAGCTTTAATAAAAATTGCCTCTTTTCATACTGCACCTGTATTGTGGACCGCAGTGTGAAGAAGGACAGAGATGACACTGCTGCCAACAAAGGCTTGTGAAGGCCGATGAGCACCAGTTGCGGTTATGTGCCTCTTTGTAGTGAGCGCTGGGTCTTGCGCTCTGCTTTCCACATAACCGAGAATGCTGATTTTTAATCATGTAATAAGAGGAATAACTAAATCCCACAAGTCTGCTCATCTCTGCCTCACACCAGATCTTTTCCAGGGCCGACATGGTGTCACGCAAACCACATAGGAGTTCAATCTGAGTAATAAGCTGTGCAGTAAAATGTGTGTTGTGTGTGTGTGCAGGGACATATTTTGTGTCCCAGGACTTCTCCCGCTACCCAAGGCCTCTCCCTTCTGCAAAAGGTCTTTTCCTTTGAATTCTTCCTTTCTGTAAGAGTTGGGTTTTAAATAGTAAAAAGCACTGTATATATCGAACATTGTAAATATGGTATATAATAATCTCAGGAGGAGCGTCAAAGCAACAAACATGTATTTGCCAGCTGTACATCACCAAACCAGTTGCAGACCTTCAGGCCTGAGTGGAGCTGAAAAACTTGGCTGTGTGTTTGAGAATGGATTTCGGTGGTTCCTCTTGCCAGCCTATTATAGTGAGGACTGGAAATCAAATTCAACTGTTAAATTAAAGCAACATTATAAACATGCCCTATGTGTAGATAGGCTAAACGTGCTTCATCTTTTCAAACTCATGCTAGCATTAACGTATTCTGCATTTATCGGAATATTATATTTATTTCATGCTCTCACTATCGTTAATGGCTAATCCAAGCTGGGTCATGGTGCTCTAGAGCCTATGTAAGAAGCAGAGGGCAGAAGGTGAAGGACAGTACACCCTGGATGGGTTGCCAGCATGGTACTCATATGCGTTGTTATTTATTTTTTTATCTCCAGTGTCTGTAGTGTGAAGTCTCATCAGGAAGGTACTGTACATCTTGTGACTCCTCACTTCGGAATTGATACAGCTTTATTCCAGACTTTCTGGAAAGGTCATCCACCCCCAGTGCTATAGTTTTAATACTACTTTCCCAAGGCAGCTGCTGCTGTTGTGTGTTTGCATCTGCGTCTGCGCAGACAAGAACAACGGTGACACACGTGGCGGCTCACCCTCCGGCGGCATTAGTATTCCTTACGTCTGTGAGGCCGAAACCCCGGCTGGCTCGGGCCCCTCATTAGCGCCAATTGGTGTGGGTTTCTCGGGGCGCTTGCTCTCTTGTCCAGTTTGAAGCCGTTTGCCCCCCATCCCACTGCCTCCCTGCCCACCATATCGCCCGCAAGCATCTCTGTCAGTTCCGGCGTAGGTAGCCCATTCCACTCCCCTCAAATCTCTTCTGAAGGAGGGGCCCGAAGACGCGGCAGCTCGGCGCCCGCAGCCCTACTGTCCGCTGCGCTGTGCTGCGCTAAGGCACGGGGAGGCCAGGCCTATTTAAAAACTGTTTAAAAGAATTTCTGCGACTGTCTCATCACCCTCCATCCCCAGGTCAAGGTGAAGTTTTGCCCTCTGTTTTAAAAAAATCACTCGAAGGGAAGAATGAGAACAAGCCGTGGAAAATGTGGATCAGGATAAAAGATTAGACTCCCCGACCCCGTTTCCGCACAGAGCTGCCAGCGAGATCTTCGGCAAACCGATCCACCCTGGAGAGCCGGGAAAAATCCCGGCATCCCTGCTAACGCAAAACAAAACTGCGTGGCGTCCCAGCTACCAGTTGAATTCCCACACAGATGAACGCATGAGAATGGTGAATTCTGGAGAAGCAATAAAACATCACATAGCTTTTTTTTGTTTTAAACTCTACACTTTAATTATTAAGCAGGGCATTTAATCTTAGCTTTGCACCGTGGTGCTTTGGCAGCAAATACCAAGGAGAAGGGTTTTTTTTTTGTTTTAAACAGAGGGGGTTAAACGTACGTGCAATGTTAATGCTCCATCAGTGAGAACTGCAAAGAAAACTGAACGTAAGGTGGACAAGGACACATGGCGCAGGTTTTTTTTCCCCTGCGCAGAGGGAGCGTCATAATTCACTGGCCCCCAACGCAGGGAGTGAATTATAGCAATGTCAAACAAGTGAGAGGAAATGCCTGTTTTAAAGTCACTATGGCAGTAATGTATTTATTTATAAAACTTCCCAATTTAAATCAGTGATGTCCAAAATAAAAATGTATATATAAATGACAAAGTGATTTATAGGAATATTCTAAAATAATGTAATATATCAGGTGGCGGTGGTGAGCAGAGTTGCAGTGTGCAGGGCTGTCTTCAGATACGCCGAGCCGCGTGTGATTTTGAATGGAAAGGGACAAAAACAATTGGTTTAGTGACAGGGTTGCCGTCAAGGGCTAGCTGACATGTCCCGTCAAACCCGCCTTTATAATCTATGCAGACACGTGTGGCCCTATCTCAACAAAGACGTTTCTCTAATACACTTCAGTAACATTGAAAGGTACAGCTATTGTTCTGAATCTCATCAGGTAAACTAAGAACTATCATCAAACATTTTGTCATTTCTTTAGTGCTGTGATTTTGACATGTAATATGTGGAAATCGCGTTTTCACTTCAAGAACTCTTACATAACCTCCTGAGACCCAGCAAAAAGGTTTTTGGAGTTTGAATCCCATTTCTAGGATTTCTACGAAGCCCCGTCTTCAAACCTGTGATATAATTAAAAAGCACAGAATGTCCTTAGTAAGGTGCGCTGGGAGTCAGTGTTGCAACATGCACAATGTTTGTCTTCTAGAGCGGACAAAGACGAACGGCTGAACCTCAAGAGGCCAAAAGACGTCAGTTCTTGCTTTCAGGTTTGACGAAAAGCACCTTGAAAATTGTACACTACTCATAAGCTCATTTTAAAGTAAAAACAGAACAGTCGTATTTTTGCACAAGTGTAACATAGCTAGAGATTACAGTGTTATTCATACACAGGAGGAGTGTGTCGGAGTAATTTTGGATCCGGTCTTGTATCATAACTGAACACGTTACAGCGAAAGAGCTTGAAGAGAAAAGAGCAGTGGAGTCACCACTGTAACACCTCTCAATGGACAATCAGTGTTGCCGGTGCACTGTGAGCACCGTTGGGGGCAAAGCCCAGACCCAGGCTGCACCATTCGCCATCTCTGATTGGCTCCACCTTAAAAAGTGGCCCTTCTTCCCTTCACCTCCTTCCGTGTCCCGCTGCGGGGGTGTGGGAGGAGCGGGGTGGGGGGTTGCCCAGCCCTGGCATTAAATCACAGGGACACGCTCCGCTCCTGTCAGACACAACAACACCCCGGCGCCCGTGATTTGTGAGCCCGGGTTCGTGCTGCAAAAATCGCTTCCAGGTCAGGAGTAATTAAGACGAGTCGCGGGTTCAAGGTGGAGAGGGTGCCGCTGAGGACCAATTGCAGGAGGACACATCCGTCTGCACCATCAGCTCTGCGCTGTTTTACTGTGGCATCGCTTAAGCCTCTCCACATTAATAAATATTAATATAAATAGATGTAGCAAGGGCAAGAAACAGATTTAGGTATAAAATGGTATGATTTACGTGCGGTGAAGTACCGGTGGCAGGTCAATATATTCGAAAAAAATGTTAAGTAAGTTTCTGTCATTGATTTCACAGCAGACAGCACACAGTTTTGGCTGTCTCTTAATAGGTACACGTCGAGCATGGAGGTAGTTAGCTGGATCACTTGCTCTTTATCCAGAGCGGGGTTTCAGAAAGCATGGGCAGCGGAGGTGCCCTGAACTGAAAAGGTGCTTTCTGAAACTTAACATACTCCTAACATGAGAACAGAAGAAAGCCCTAGTTGTTGGTATTCTATAACACCCTCAAACATATTTCCCATGGGGTCAAAGATTGATTTTTACAGTTACAAATATCTGCATACAATGGTCTTGTCTGTTTTATTTTTAGCAGGTAGTCAGGTAGGCTCCTGTTCAGGGGTGGCCACTTGCGATCTGAAGGTCCTCGGATTGAACCCAAATCTTGCTGTAGTAGCCTTGATTCAAGTTCTGACCCTGAACTGATACAGGAAAAATTCCCTGCTGTATAAATTGGTAAATTAATGCGAAGTGGCTTATGTAAAACTGTAAGTTGCCTTAGGAAAAGGTGTCAATGAAATAATAAAATAAAAATCAGAAATAGCTATGAGCAGAATCTACTATATTTCCATCATTGTGTAGAGCTGCTTTATATTATGTTACAGAGTATATGTGTTTGAAAGTGCTCACTGTTTAGCTGTAGTGCTCAGGAAACCTTCCACCAGTGTATTTTTACTGTAATATTGCTTCAGGCCGCTGCTTCAACCACTATAATCATAAGTATACTCAGTGAGGGCTTCTCTTCTTGAGAACACATCTGTTTTTTTGTTTCTTTCGGCATTAACTCATGGTGTAAAGAGGTGAAATATTTCCTGCGTGATTGAAAACAGGAGTGGAGCACAGTGCTAGGGTTGCGCAGACATGGTCATACTTTCATTGTGCCCTCCACGCTTACTGGATACGAGACAAACTGCTAAATGCTGCACTCTGGTGACTTTTCCATGTAACTTTATATGCACACAAATTTTCTCCAAGAAAAACTCACCAATCTGCTTTTTTCAAGTCCTCCGCAGCACAATTTTTTCATAATCATTGCAAAAAGTAGCATTAGATTATTGTTTCGTGTGCCCACTTCATGTCTTTGCAATAACATGACTGGAAATGACTTCCTTCCTTGCTTTGCGACCATCTTCTTCTGGATTTTGACTGTACCAAAAGGCCCCATCTTTTTCCCTCTGTTAACACAATTATTTACTCATCTCTGTGCCCCGTATTTAAATGACAATCTTTTTTAATTGTACTGATTGTGTCTGGGCTGTGGAAAATGGACAAGGTTTGTCACAAGGCCTACTGCCAACATACACTTTCCCCATGCCGCAGACAATGTGACCTCTCTCCTCACCTCTATCCATGGCATTCAACCCAATACACCACTGGGTTATCTAACCTCCAGTGGCTGGCCTGGATTGGTATGCTTCTCACCTCGTCGACCGCTCTTACCAAGTCGCCTCTCACCAAACTCTCCATGGGAGAGGGGGAGTCCCCCCGTAGCAGAGGTTATCAACTCTGAGATGCCACAGCTGACCTACAGCATTAGGGCACAATACCAAGGCACCTATGAGTTGAAATGACCCCCGGAAATTTGCCCAAAACTGCTCTGGAAGCTCTGGCCACATTGCTTGCCATCTTTTCTAGGGCATCTCCACCAAGTCATGCCTTGCCTTACTTGTGGCCTTTGTGACCTCCCCAACCTTGCAGAGCACTGCAGAAGGGACACAGAGCGGTGTTTGTGCAATTTTATTGTCCATAACATGCATCATTGTTTACATGGCTATGGAATTAAGATTTACCCATTATACATGCAGAAATATTTTGAAATTTTGTGCAAATGGGTGGGATTTGCTAAATATCTTGGCTTCTGTGGGAGTTCTGAAGAGTTGCTGAGGTTAAAATGTTTTTGTCTTGCCCTGCTAATGCAAATCCAATTTCTACTATTTTTTGGATTTTTCTTAACCCTCAGACATTATCATCATATTTGGAAAAAATTAAAACCGTCTTTTTGTACAGATAACATAAAAATGTTTCCATTTATTACTACCATAGGCAAAGACAAACATTCTCAAACTATAAAGCACCCTGCATAATAGAGATTATTTATTAAATCATGTTTCATATGTATGAAAAAATGAAAGTGAAAAAGATTATTGTTGCTAAGAGAAAAATAAACATTTGGGTGTGAAAGAATACTGTATTACCAAATTTAATAGAGAAAGAGAATTGTAATATTGTCTAATATGATTCCCTTTTGCAATTGTTTAAGCATAAAATGAGCTCAGTGCTGGCCATTCCATTCAAATGTTTCTCATTTTGATTCTCTTTTAGTATTAATAATCACTTAATCATGCAGTGTTTGTAATGGTCTTACAAAAAACATGGAGGATCAAGTGAGAATCAACGCTCAACTCTGATCTTTTATTAATGTGGCTACACATTTAAATGGGAAAAACTTCTCATGCACTTTTACTTTTATCATACTCTGCTATAACTCAGATCTTTTAAAAAGAAAATCATGACAGACGGTGGCAGACAGTGCTCATCATTGTCACAAAAATAAGGACAAGTTATGAAGTTACAGAAGCAAAAATATCTTTTGGTTTGTTTACCTTTGGATATTTATAGAGTATAAACAGAATATCTCATGACAAAACATTTACAAAAACTTAATTGAAAGGGTTCCTCATTTCCACCCTGACCTATTGAATAGCCCTTTGTCCCCAACCGTCCCCATCCACCACTCACTGCCCACCACGGCTCCCCTCTCCGAACGGACCCTCCCCCAGGGTCACTTCACCTTCGGACCCCTCACTAATTCCACAGGCTGCGCTGTTAAGACAAAGTCTGGCTACGGAGGGGAAGATGCTCTACTGAGATGTTCATTTCCATATTTATTGCAGTACCTCTCAGCTATAGACATGGTACATCAAGACTGGAGCAGAAACCCTTTTGGAGTCATTGTAATATTGTGGTTTTCATGGGGAGGGCTATATTTATTTCTTAACTAAAGGAGATACACCTTTGTGTGAAAATAGAGACTGATTACATGAAGGCCAGAAAACAATAGCAAATTCTCTCCTATATTATGACTTTTTGAAAAAGGCCAAAGTCAGCAACCCAGTTTTACACTACCTGCGGTGAACTGAGCCAGTGTACAATAGCGAATCATTAAGGAAAGGAGGTAGATGTGCAGAGTGGAAAGCCGTGTCAGCACAAAGGTCAACCGAAAAGTTTTTTTTTTTTTTTTTTAAACCTTTTACCTACTTTTTCTACCTTTTCTTTCATATAAAATGAAAATTCAAGACAGCAGGTAGCACAATAACTAGGAACTAATAACCTGAAGGTCATCTGAGCAATTCCCAGGGGCTCCCAGCAGTAGTGCCCTTAAGCAAGGTGCTTAAATCTCAGTTATCCCAGTAAAATCTCAATTTTCAATTTGCTCTGAAAGAAAATATAATTTGCAGTAATAATAACAGACCTTGTATGATAGTATGCTTACAGTCGGTTTACGATGACGGGTGGTGTACTCCATGTAAGCGAATACACTGCCACTCCCCAAGACCACCGCGGCTGTTCACTTCCACTACATCTATACAGATGTCCTGCTACTGTTTCTCTTTCCTCTCCCTCCTCTTCCTCCCAGCAGGATCATTATACAGACATTTATAAATGGCCACACAGCGCGATCCTAATCCCCTGGACTCCCCCAATTCCTCCTGTCTGTCTCGCCGGTCCCCCAAATGCTCTGGCAACATAAAACCGCTACATTAATATTTCTGTTCCCCCGGCAGCTTTACTGCGTGTGTGAAACCCGATCATAGCTGAATGTGCGCACTGTTAACATCTGCTCGAACTTTATGGGTCCCAGCACACTGCACAAAAAAGGAAACCGTGTACCACTTACATGTGACCGAGCAGTTAATGGTAACGGCGGAATCTGGTGACAGATATGCTTCTTTTTTTGTTGTTCTTCAGTGTTTTTTCTGTGCTCCCCTGAGGCCTTGACAATAAACAAGTGCTGTGTTTTATATTGTAGCTATCTTACATGTATTACGGCTAGAAACCGCGTCCAGTTTTTTTCCCGTTTGTTTCCATTTAAAACATCTGTCTCTTGGTCTTGGTTGCTACGGGTATTGTTACTACCGCACATGTTTCGACAAGGTAAAACATCACACATCAGTGCGGATGCAAAGAATAAAGAGGGGGCTGTAGAGAGTGCCGTAGTTAGAGTCACTGCCTTGTAATAAGCAGACTGAGGTTCGAATCCCTGCGCCTGCTGTAGCGTCCATGATCTGGGAACTTACCATGAATCGATACAGTAAAAATGACCCAGCTGTACAAACGTGTTCATCATTGTAAGTAGTTTAGAATACCTCCATAGCACCGTGACTGTAATTTGCTTTGAAGAAAAGCAGCAGCTGAACAAGTAAATAGCGATTCAGGGAATTGCCAGTTGAGTTTTTCAAAGCTCCACTGTGGTGTTTTCATTGTACCAGATTCACGACCGACTCTGCTGTTCAGGGCCTGTGCGGATGGGTGGAGCGACTTGGTGTGCACGCGTTCATTCGAGCACTCACAACATGCACGCTCGTGGTGGGGGGGGGCAGCAGGCTGACAGTGGGCTGGATTGGGACCGTGGTGGGTGATGGGGGGGCATACTAGTGTAAGTGCCACCTCCAGACGAGACAGCGGGGGTGCGGAATGGAAATCTGGCAGCACATTTGCGACCGTGTCAGCGCCATCAGGAACACCTGGTCAGAGATGGGCGTGTGCCAGGATGGGTTGGGGGAGGGCTGGGAGGGTGGGGTGGCAGATAGGGAGAGGGACGCTGAGAAGCCCCAAAGACGATGGGACAAAGTCAAACCCCCTTCAGGCGTCGACGTCGCAAAATGGAACGATTCACACCGCTGGCCCACCTATAGTATGTACCGTGTCTTACCTCAACGAAGGGTTACTTGGTGTGCTGCCAGAATCTAATTTCTCACTGAGTCCCATAACTTGTATTCAAGAGGTGTGATGCTGACAAAGAAATATCCCAGTGTCAGTTTTCTTTAAATGCAATGCAGCTTATTTAAGAATTGAACAGAATATCCCAAATATTCATTCACTGAGATACTTTAACGGGGGGTGCGGTGGCGCAGTGGGTTGGACCACGGTCCTGCTGCCCGGTGGGTCTGGGGTTCGAGTCCCGCTTGGGGTGCCTTGCGACGGACTGGCGTCCCGTCCTGGGTGTGTCCCCTCCCCCTCCGGCCTTACGCCCTGTGTTGCCGGGTAGGCTCCGGTTCCCCGTGACCCCGTCAGGGACAAGCGGTTCTGAAAATGTGTGTGTGTGTGTGTGTGTGTGTGTGAGATACTTTATTAAAACCAAACACTTACCTTAGGAAATCTGTGTACAGATTCTAAATGCAAGCTGAAGTAAAAATATAAAAATTAAGACTGTTAAAACTGTTTGAAATATGCAAATAATGGAAAGTAAATGACTGAAAAGGATTGAACAAAAACACTTTTCTTAACCTGGTGACAGATGTAACTGACCCTCCACGTAACCCACTAAACATGTAATTATACCACTATGTAATTTGACAACTTAAACATATTAGCAGAATTTTATTATTTTTATTTTTAGGGGTGAGCAGTCCTTCTTGCATATTTTCTTGTATATTGCAGCCTTTTGGCACTAGCTTTGAGCTGAAATTAATATGTTCATGTTCATAGAGAAAGGGCCTCCAGCACTAGCCTCTGCAGACAGGGTTGACATGATATGTATTTCTTCATGAGGCAGGTGATATTCTCCATATCGTTTTCATGAAAATAGTGTTATAGTAACTGAGTCTTAAGGACAGCAATATGATTATCATGACAATGTTTCCATGATGATTCCAAGACACACTATATATCACCTGTTAAAT
The DNA here is from genome assembly GCF_900964775.1 of Scleropages formosus. NCBI lineage: Eukaryota > Metazoa > Chordata > Actinopteri > Osteoglossiformes > Osteoglossidae > Scleropages > Scleropages formosus. Next base: position 10,556,569 of record NC_041820.1, on the reverse strand, counting down.
ACTTTGTCTAAGTTAGATAATTGATTTTGTTCTTTATGAGAAATAACAGGTAAAGAAACAAAAAAAAAACATAAATTAAATTTTCAGCCAAATTTAAAAATCTGAGTTGAAAAACGAATATGTGCTCAGAAAACTTCAGTAAATGAACAGCACACATTCGTTGCCCAATGTCAGAAGGGCAATAAAGTTAAGATATACGAGTTGAGTAACCACTGAGATTTTGTGTATAAGCTTTTAACACTTGAACTGCAAACCTTACATGTTCAGTTCTTAGCCAGTAAGCCTCTGAGAAAATATTACTGTTCACATTTTTGCAGTGAAATGATGCAATGAGCGCAAACAAAACATGAATCTGCAATACTGAGTCATAAAACGTGGTCAGGCAGATTTCTAATACTTTGTGACTTTGTTAAACGGGTTCATTTTAATTACATACACGTCAGCCTGAATCGTTCCAACAGTATGTCCAGGCATATCGTCATTAGCTTGAAACAACTGACTACCAAACCAGCAAAGGATCCACTACCCAGCTAAATGTGCAGTTTCTTCACTCCTGGGTGTCTGGCATAGAAGGAGTGATCTCACCCTGGATCAGTATCAAGCATTAAACACGAAGGAGAAAGACGGGATCTCAACGGTGTGCCATGTAAAGTGTCTGGCCATGAGGTTTCCTGGGCTTCCTTGGGCTTGGCCTACTTTCCTCCAACTTGGAGAGCAGCATGCGAGGGGGGCGACCTCTTGCCCAGATTTTTCAAAGAAATGGACTTTGGGGGCTTTCTCAAGGAAGCAGACTGGCCTAGTTCCCCACCCCGTTCCCCTGGTTTCCACCGTATGGCGGGACAACGCTCTCGGTGGTCAAACGGAAAGTTGGAGGAGGGGATGACCACACACTGTGATGGCTCTATCTCTGGTCATGTCCTGCCCCATGAAAGGCTGAGGCATGCGGTTTTCTTGTGGGAACACAAAAGAATTGTAACTGAAAGTCTTCTCCAGCCATGTTTAGGAATGTTACTGCAAAGATGAAATCATTCATGATCTCACACACACACACACACACAAATACCTCAGTATTCTGTACCAATGAAAAGTTTGAGCTCATTCACTGGAAACTGGTTCACAAGGCATTTGGGTAACGAGTGTGATGAGGAAATGAGCCCACATGTGTTCCCAGCTCTTGTACAGCATTTCCCAGGGATGTACGATACTTGTGTGTTGCTTTGCTTTCGCTCTTCTGTCCAGTTTCCCCCATACAGGTTCAGCCCAGATTGCCCCGGTTTACTACAATAGGACCCTCATGATGGGACCAGTTCTTTCTTTACTCTGTTATCAGGGGCTAAAAGGCCACAGATTCTCTCTTCTCAGGTCAAAAGTCTGGGCAAACAGGTTGATTTTTTTTGCACATCTTATATATCAGTGCTGGTCAGAGGAGGCATTGAAATAAAAGGTTATTTTAAGTAAATGTATTTCCTCACATCCTGTTTCATTTGAAACTGTTCTGACATCAGGTTCATTATTTTTCTGGGAAGGCAGATCGGTGACCCTTTAACTATACCAACGATACAACTGCGAATGCCAGAAATGGCAGTGCTTTCAGGAGCCTGAGAATAAATTCGGCATTTTGGCTTCACTACAGCCTCTCAAAGACATTTAACTCCCCAAATCCTCTCCACACACACACACACACACACACACACACACACACACACACACACACACACACATAGACACACAGAGGAATGCATACTTTGCACCATCCTCAAAAATGCATGCTTTGGCTGCCACACTCTCCAGTGATGATGACACCAGGGGATGGGGTATGTGTGTGTTTGCGTGTGCATGCATGTGCGGGGGTTGGACTGGGGAATTGGGGAGTCCCATGTTTGCAGCTTCATGGCAGCGACAGCTGCGGCACTCAAGCCCTTGCGTCTGGGGCGCGGCTGGCAGCTCGGCGGGACGGCCCCCTCTGCCAGGCCGGAGCATGCCTCTCCCCCACCGCCGGCCGCTATGATTAATGAAGCAGTGTCACCGATCTAATTTTTTCTAATGTGCATTGGTGGAAAGGGCCTCTTTTTGAACTTAAAGGCCTGGGCGAAGTCGCGCAAGGGTCTGCATGAGAGTGTGCACCAGAGGGGTTGAGAGCTGGAGGTTGATGGGGGTAGGGAGGTAGGGGGGGTGGCGTAGTCTTTCGGTACCATCTTTTTTCTTGCGCCGCGTGGCACAGGCGATCGGGGGCCTCCTAGCCTTATAAATACGGCACAGATGTTGACAGCGAAACGCTTCCTTAATTACCATACAAACTGCTTCACTTGAGTGAATCGTTTAAAGCGGTCTCACAAGGAAGCTCACTCAAGCAATTCGGCAGATTACGGCTAATGAACAATATTTCTCCGTTCCTATTTAGTGCTCATTAAAATGTAAAAGCCTTTCATTTCCAACAGCCGTGCCATAAATATTCTCTGCCGTTGAGCGAATCGCGTAGAATGGGCCAAATAAGGGACTGAAGAAGTGCCGGCCAATTTATTATCCCAGCCTATTGGAAGAATTACGGCTGTTTGTCTTTAAAAAATAAAAATAATAATAATAGTAATAATAAGAATAGTAAACAGATTCTTCAGCATTGCACTTGAGAGTGGAAAACGGCGCAGAGGGCTAAGAAAGAAATCCAGAAAGGATTATATAAAGATTTTCCAGCCAAACAACAATCTATATACAACTAAAAGACAATCAATTATTCGGCTGGCAGGGCTCTAGTTAAAGGATTCTAAATCACTAATTAAGTAAACAACAGATTTGCACTTTAATTCATACAACATTGATATGTTGATACTACAAGTTTTCACTTCCAGTCTAATTAGGTTAATTAACTGTTTGAGATGATTGCATTTTGGATGACATTGCTTCTCATGTTTTGGCACTTGTTTGTGTTTGTAAACATACAGAGCTTGTAATTATTCATTCTGCTGCTTACCAACCCCTCAGCCCCCGCCCCCCATCCCCCCCCCCCCTTCCAGTGCTACTGCAGTGAACAATGATGGAAGAACAAATCCAATACAAATGACAGTACAGAGCAAAGGCGTTCGTGACAAACACAACAACAACAACAACAACAACATGACTTATTCTGTGGCCAGTGCTCCTTGTTCGGTCGGGAGCCAACATTACACTCTGCTGCACCTTCTCTTTGAATACTGAAGAAAATGGCACGCCTTTCTCAGGATATTTCATTTGATTACGCAACAAGAATAAACTGCACGACACAATAACAAGCCGTGGTCATATAATGAATTAACGTACAGCAGCATTGAAAGCCTCGGTTCATACGTCTGTTTTCCACAGTCACGCAGGACCTCCTCCGCGCTCAAGTCGGAACCGCTGGGCTCCTGCCGCACCTTCTCCGGGGCTCCTGGTGCGGCTCACTGCGCCCACAAGCACTGGCACATGAGAGGACCCGCGAGATGCTGCTCTGGTCCCACACTGTGCTAGAGACCCTGGAACCAGGGAAAGGGATAATCTACTTGCAAAAGGTCTGGTTTCATGAGGACAGATAAAGCTAAATATGCAGACAAAGATGGGAGCCATTTGGATCATCAGTAATGTTAAAAAGGCAAATATTTATTTTGGAAGAAATCAAAGGGCTTCGGAACATTACCAAACCTCTGGTTAATTGGCAGAATTGCTGCTTTCTCAGACCCAGTGGTGTGAAGTATGACATCAGAAGGAAAGTGTGGTCAAATACACAGCATGCATGTCAAATGTACTTTTCTGTGCTGTGTTTCCCAAAAGCAATACAGCTTTCCAAGTAATGAACTCACAATCACCATAACGATGTGATGCCTCTGGGAAGCGGAACCCTGAATAATTACTTAGCATTTATTCTTGAATACAACATCAAATGTGCACCGTGAGAGAGGAAAACACTCGAACGTGGGTCTGATTCTAAGCAAACTGCTTTCTTGTGAGAGCAAAGAAATGGCAGTAAGACATGTGCCAAATGCTGTCACTGTCTTCCCAGGCAAGTTAATTCATGCACTGACACTAACGAGAGGGTGTACAAATACTAGTCTAAAATACATAAATGCATGGTTTTATGTTTAAACATGCTTATACGGGTTTCCCTAACGCCTCCCTCATCCCATATGAAATAATTGGTGCGGTTCTGGTCATCAGATAAGTGTGACTTTGAATTTTCTGTGGCAGAAAGCGAGTGACCCGCAGGGGGATGGTATTTCAGATGATCGCAGCAGCAGCCCTTTGGGACTTGCTAGACACCTTCAAGCTGCTCTCCCAACCTTGGCGAGCTCCCCCGTGTGACTCTGCAGGACCTGCCATCGGTTGACATGCACCTTCTGCCTTCCGAGGCTCTGGCCGGATACCGTGCGGCAAAGGGTCATTTCAGACGGTGGAGTCAAGCAGAAACCAGAAACGTGATAATGAATAAAACTGAGACCGACGCTTTAATGAAAAAGTAAGATAATTTTTAAAAATTCCTGAGTCAATATAAGTAATGCTAGTATTCATTAAATTTAGATGGGCAGTTTTGCCGTTTTTTGCCATTTAAATGGGACGGTGGCCGGACCCTTGAAATCAAAAGCCCAACATTTGAATCTCATTTCCTGTTATATTACCCTGGAGCGAGATACTCACCATCAATTGATATGGTTAAAATGACCAAGCTGTATTAATAGGTCAACGATTGTGTGTAGCTTAGAAAACAAACCCAGCAGAGCCAGCCGCTCCATTGCAATGTTCTCCTTTGTGTTTCCCTAATTGGTGCTGCTGTTGTGCTGACTTCTTACAAGACATGGTATTCCGCTGCTGTGAATAAAGACATCAAGCTGTAAACGTTCTCTGCTTTGAGAGCCACCCGGAAAGAAGAGCTTTTCAAAATCACTTTGCCCGGCATGCGACTCGGCTCTGAAGACAACCTGTCAGGAACGTAATGATGATCTACACAGAGAGGAGTATGAAGTAAATAATCATTGTCTTAAATGGACCATAAGGAGTGCATATGGGCTCAGAGGAGTCCTCAGCTCCTCTCTGAAGGGCTGCCCCTTGCCTGTCTCCACACAATTAAAGTGTGTTTCTAGTCAATCGCTTTCCTGCAGCCAATAACACTCTCAGGAGAAAAGTGAGAGAACCTATTTTCATAACATCTTTGTGGATCATTCTTGTATCGTGTCAAGTCTTCTTTAAAAGCTTTATGCTGTAAATGCTTATCTTTAAAAAACAAACAGATAATGAATGGTAAGTGAACCTCATTAGTTGATTTTTTATCTTTTTTTGCAAATTGGGGAAGTGCAATGATTACACTTACCTTCCTGCCACTTCTTGGTTTGAGATGTGTAAGACACAGCTTTTTCTACACTAGTCCTCACTACTGGAAGGCGAAAGGGGAGTGTGTATAGAATGAGCAGCGTCTCTCTCACTGGTTGCCATCAGCACCCTGCTGGGGTTTGACAGCTCTTTAGATGGTGTCTGTGTGGTGGGTGGCAGAGATACCATGTCCATGTTTAACAGCAAAACTCACAGCCGTGTTAGAAATCGGATGCCAGCCACATGGGTCAGCGATAGGACACTTGCAACTTGCACTAATTTTTTTATCTATGCACAGCTTTCACTCAGAAATGTACTTATTGATTGCGCTGACTTGTCACATTTGTTTTTACCCCTTTATACAGAAAAGTAATTTGTCATGAAGCAAGTCAGCATAAACACCTTGTTCAAGGCTATTAGTACAGGAGGAGGTGGGATTCAAACCTGAGTCCTTCAAGTGCAGGATGGCAGCTCTAAATATTACACCACCTGCCGGTCCTTAAAGTGGTTGAGAGAAAGTTGAGATTTTTCTTTTAAGGCAGGAACATATCCCTGTGTGTTTCTGCATGTCAAAAAGCAGCAACCACTATGACACCCCCTCACACACACATACACACACAAACACTAACTTAGAGACTCAAGGGTCTGTCTGGAGGTCTGGAGGTCCAGAGGATGCAGGGTCTCTGGGTTTAGAGGGGGAGAGGGAGGATTTGGGGGGGCTTCGGATCGGGTCGAAGGTTGTCGCTCCATCACGAAGCCCCGACTGCATATGAACAACAGACATGTCAGCATGTGACAGGTTGACAGGCAGGCTTCCAGCAGCTTGTCCGCTACAGTTACATCAGGACTGCGACGCCAAGTGTGTGACTTCCCACCTCCCGTTTCTTGCTGGGTGTGTGTTTCTACAGAGAAGGTGGAGGGAAGAGGGACAGGAGGGTGCTTTCTGATGGGAGCAGTGATCTACTGGATGGCTGCCGCAGACAGTGGAGAGGACATGATGAGACACTGCATTCCGGCACCCTGCGGGGAGCCACATCACAGCGGCACTCCGGGCACCATGCTGTCTCTCCTTTTTGTTCACTCGTAAGACAAGGCAGACAAAAAGATGGAAAGAGACCTTTCTAGTTTTGGAATACCAGAAGCATGAGAGTTGTATGAACTACCTTGTGCACCCATGCTCTCGCCACCCTCTTATCACAACCACCCTTAGTCCCCATATGACAGAAAATAATCCAAAAACCAAGTTTCTCAATCCAATAAGCCTCTCTCTGTGGATTTCAGCTGCTAGAATGGACCGAGCAAAATAACAAAAGAAAGTTGAATTAATAAACGAATGAAATAGGAATACTATTCAAACTGCGGAGGCGGACAATTTTCCTAAAACCGGTTTGATCCCAGTACAATCTCATTTAACAGAACCATCACAGACATTATTTTCACCAAAACTTTCTTTTTTTTAATGGAACCATTTAATGGAACTCCAGTGGACATGGTAAGTCCATGTCGTTTCATTTTGCATTTTGAATATGACGTTAATTTAGTACTGATGAGGTGGCTGTTTTAAAATGGAAAATAAGAAATGTGTTTAAATAGTGTTAATATTGACTAGTTCAATTAAAACACCGACTACACAGACAACCAGTTGCAGAGCAGCATTCAGTGATGTGGTAATCCATTATTCTAGCTCAAAATTTCTGACTGAGCCTGATAGATATTTATTTAATCAAAAAAAAATCAATTTGAGTATGAAATAAATCTGCACAGACTATAGAGTAATGAAGAGAAAAGTCTGTAACAGGATTTAAAAACAAAACAGCTGAACTGAAGCTATTCCCATCTACACTTTTATTAATCCTTTTATTTGCTCAGTGATTAATGTATTGTTTTGGTGTGTCTGAGATTAAAGTACAGGCAACCCACATGCCAGTAAAAAGGGACCAATCGCAGCGGAGCACATGAAAGCTTCCCCACTTCCATGTGAATGGGAGCGGGAGTAGGGTGAAATTGTCTTTGTGGGCGTTAAGAGCAAATTCGTTCACGGCCTGCCACACTTAGCACGTAGCTTTGACTTTCTCAATGTGTGCATTCTGGGAATGCGAAATTGGAGGAGCTGCTACATTTAATAACCCTGCCAACAGCCAATGAGAAATGAGGGAGGGGGCGCTCAGACAAAACGAATTAGCTAGAGCTCCTTCACATCCCACAAAGGCTCCCGGTCGGTGCAGGACAGTCCTGAGTTACATACTATATATTAGCCGAGATCCTTCCAACTTTGTTTCCAAAAGTTCGCCTTAAGGTGGCACAGTGGGTAGCGCTGGCATCACAGTATCTGGGTAGAGCGAACAGACATACGTTCAGTCCCGTTCCATCTTTATGAAGTTTTCGAGTTCCTCCCATGTTTGTGTGGTTTTCTTCTTTGTGCTACTGTTTCCTTCCACAGTCCAAAGACATGTGTTTCAGGTGAAATGATGACCCTAAATTGATAATAGTGTACATATAGGTAAGCGAATGTGTCTAGTGTCCCTGCCATGGACTGACATTCCATCCAGGGTGTACCCTGTCTCACACCCCATGTTTCCAGGATAGCCTCTGAACCCTTACAGCTGTGTACTGGACTAGTGGTTCTGTACATAATGAATAAATGAGTTTTCTTCCAGCATATTAACTAAGACACTGCTAGCTTTTTTATATCCGAGGGGGAGCGCAGTGGTGCAGCGGGTTCAGTCGGTGTCTGCCATGTGGTGGGTCTGGTGTTCTAGCCCTGCTTGGGGTGCCTTGCGACGGACTAGCGCCCCGTCCTGGGCGTGTCCCCTCCCCCCTTGGATTTGCAACCTGTGTTGTCAGGTAAGGCTCCGGCTTGCACCCCCCGACCCCCCGCTCGGTTAGTGAGATCATATGTTAGCGAGATACTGTTTTGAAGTATCGCTATGGCAGAGCAACGTTTTCGTCCTGTTCATGTCATGGTGCAGTTTAAACCTCTGCTTCAGGATGTGTTTACTGAATGGGTCATAATACAAGACATCCTCCAAGATGTCATGTGTAAAGAAAGTATAAAACGTATTGTATCGTGTACAATATTTGAAAAATCAAAAATGTTGCATTAATGGCACCTATTAAGTACATGCAGAAAATCTGATTTCCTAATGTCTCACATGCTGTCAAGGTCACATCACAAATGTACAGTCCGCACAAACTATTCCAACATATTGTGTCCACATGCTGAGTGCGGACCTGCTAAAAAGTAATTTGGTCTTATCTCTCATTACGAATTATTTATGCACATTATGTCAGTTCAGTAAAGCATTATGTACACGATAAAAGCAGACAAAAATGGATTTAGCAATTCATCTGGAAAAAATAAAAAAATAAATAAATACATACATGCATGCATATATGTAAACATAAAAACAAAGGAAGCTTAGTAAAAATAAGTTGTCTGATATTTATTATTTTGTTTGTTAGTTTGATGTTATTTTCTTTGTTCCATTAAATAAATGTACAAAATTCCTGATTGAACAATAGTCAAGGAAATCAGATTTATTCCTTCTAAAATAAATGTTTCAGGAGGTCATTTTGTCAGTAGGCAATTTTCTAAAAGGTTTCTAAGAGAGCTCTATATTTGCCTAATTATTTTAAATTTTTAAGACATGTATCCTAAACGAACTGCAAACATGTTTCGAAAAGTTTGTAGGAAACCTGCAAGTTTTACAATGCTTACAATCAGGTTGAAGTGTAGCTGATCTGCAGTGTTGTGGAGAGTGTTCATTGTACAGCTGGGACCAGGGTTATATCTGGTTTCGGTTATTCAGTTAACATGCATAATTACACAAATGATAACCATGTGTTCCACTTCAGCTACTCGATAACAAGATATAAATCCTCTATACCAACTTAGATTTTCCAGTGTAATTTCATTATAAGTTAACCAAATTGATTTTTCTTTTAATTCTTTGCAGTTGCATTTTTTTCTCAATGTGATTGACACTTTTCTTCCAATATATTCCCACTAATAAATTAGGTCACAAGTAAAGTATAAAATATGCAATAAATAATGGATGTAACCCAAAAAACATAGAGGTGATGCCATCTTTTACCTCTGCTTATGTTTTCCATGCCGCCGGCAGTGACCCCTCTGGTTCACGTAATCAAGCAGAGGGCAATAAATAACCCAGCTGTGATTTGCTTTTAAGATCATCACAATCTATGAAATCCAATTCTATATCCTATTTATAGGGGGAGTGTTACCCATTCAAAATTAAAATGAGTCTATCATCTTTGAGTATCATAAATAGGTATTTATCGGGATTAGGGGGATTTTTTGCGGCCCATCCGAACCCATAAAGCCTCGACGTGCGTCCTCTTCCCCCTCTTTGCTCTGCTGTGCAATTACTGCACTGTGGCAACAAAAGTGACACGTTTGAGGAACAGATAAAAAGACACAAATTGGCTGGTAATGGTGATATTTCCTCGTCTTTAGAAAAACTCATTTATCCTCCCCTCTCCACAAATCAAGGCACTGTCATCCGGCACTCATCTCCTGGCCGGAGGGGCCTCCACAATTTCCCCCATAAGTGAATGCCGGAATGCAGATGAGGTCCGCTAACTGGGGGCTTTCGGGGCCCAGGCATCTGGTACTCCGCTTCCTCAATTTCCGAATCATCCATAATGGGGGCAGGACCTCCAGAGCACTAAAGAGAGAATGCTGACATGCTGGACAATTTGGGATTTTTTCTTTTTTTTTTTCCACAAGAATTACAGATCTGTCACTGTTGGATAGACAATTACTTGCGTGCAGTAAAAAAAAGGGGGGGGGGGGGGGGGGGGGTTGTTGGAGGTTGGAGTGTTTCTATGGTGGTTGTTAACTAAGCTAAGCAAGAGTGATTGTTTCCCTCTGTGTTAGAGGCTTCTGTCGTTGTTTATTGACTCCTGCTACCCTAATTGTCTATTCATTAATCTGTTGGTGTCTCTGTTTTGTGCTTAACAAAGTAATTAAAAGCAGTCATGCCATTTACCCCATACCAGTCTTAAAGAATAAACTAAGAACAAAGAAATCTGAATGAATGTTTTCTTTTCACTTTCCCCCTGCCTCATTTCTCTGCCCAATCATTGCTGAATACTGTCTGTGATTTATTCTCAATGTGAACCTATGTCTTTACATTGACCACTTAGTTTATTTACTCCGCTGCCTAGTGCCTAAAAAACAGTGTTATTGAATCTATAGTCCAATCATACCGGGTCAAATGCATTACAATAGCAAATTTGTCGAAAGATATGCAAATGAGCCATGGGATTACGCCGTTAAGTAAGATTCACCTGCCAATACATAGTATGTATTACTTCTGCTTTTCAATTTTGCAAAAAAAAAAAAAAAAAAAACAGCAGATTTATCAGTTGTGACTAGTAAGATTTGTTTTGCACTGGCCAGATTAATACAGTTACGGAATCGGAAAACTTGAGGTCCATGGAACACTTTCAAGAGAAACGCAGTATAAAGAAAAAGAAAAGTTGAATAAGGGCATGTCTTAGTCTCTGTGCAGTAAGTAAAATCTCCTCCTGCTTTTACTCTTGTGGACAAATGTATCTTTCATTTTAACCCTAGTAACGCCAAGGTATTTCACATGATTTACCTGACCCCATTTTAAATAAATGAAGCCAAAGATAAATGAAAGCAACCACTTCTCTGCTGGGCACTTACAGGAGATGCACAGGTTAATCGCTGCAAGGGAGCACTCATAAGTAGCCTAAATATTATCCTAATGATTTTCACCTCCCCATCTTCACACTTCTCCATTAAGGCGCATTAAATGGTTTTTCAATACTAGGACTACCTCAAACACAAATGGGTCTGTCAGGCCTTGCAGGGACAGGGTTCACACTGTTACGTGGAGACCGAAGTCAGAATCAGCCTTACGAAAGCCACGTTTGACAGATTTTTTGCCAACAATGTATTGAATGTATTATCCCACAGTGTCACCGCGATATGGCGTGCGTGAACGGGAGCATGTTGGGATACGCAGTTTCAACGCGGAACCGCGGCTCCGGTAAGCTTTCACAAGCCGGAGGTGAAAGCAGTCGACGGTCGTCTTCTCTAATACGTGTAACTAACCCGAGAGCGGGTGACGGCAGCAAGCTGTAAGCACAGTATGTCTGACGTACAGAGTTAAATGAGGCTTCCCTTAGTCTGAGACCAGCAGGGTTTTTCATGGTCCACTGGTTTGTTGCTTAAGTGTTTCGGAGAATCGGCAAAATAAATGAGTTGTTAAAACCTAAAGTTCCACCAGGCTGCCAAATTGCTCTAGGCTACTTCTTTTGGTCTTTAACACCAGTTCATCAAATATGCTAAATCAATTTTAATCAAGAAATGAAACTGAAGCAAGACTTTGCCCCTTACTCGTGTGCTGTGATACCCTGTTGAAACGCAGGCATCTTTTTGTGTTTATGTGCAGAATACCGTACTTGTACAAAAATGGACGATTTCCAATTTGGACTTGCTATTGCTGCTCTCTATTGTACTAATGAACAAGAGTATATGCCAAGTCATTGCGTGATTTGCCTCATTTCTATAATTTCCTTCAATATTATGTACAAAACACTGTGTTATCCAGAGATATGAATAAAACAAGAGCAGAAGCCAGACCATGTTAGAACAGCTTTGATTCAAAATTAGTTTAATTTTCCCCGATGAGAAACTGAAATAGTACAAACTAGTACATTATCTTTTCAGCATCAATAATTTATAGTGCTGCCCCCCCCCCCCACCCCCTTCGAGTTCAGTGCCAAGGCTACTGTATTTCCCTTCAGTGTGATGAGTCATTAATAGTGGTAAATAATGTGATGTGAGGAATTCATCTTTCCGAGCCAGCCCCGGAGTTCTGCGCGCCGAAGTGATTTGGAAATGGGGACAGCTGGTGTCCCGTCCTGCTCTTGCATTAACCTGCCCGATATTTAAAGGGGAACTTCTGTTGTTCAGTGGCGTTTTGCGCTGGGAAATAGGCCGTCACTGAACGAAATCGCTGAAGCTGCCTATCGTTGAACCTGACTGAGCAAAGAAAACAAACAAAAAAAAAGCTGCAAGGGCGTAATTATTATTTAAACCTCAGAAAATTCAAGCTGCACTGTCAGTACTTTAACTTTTGCACTCCTACTTTTTAGTTAAGGCAACTGAAGCTGTGGCTTTTGTCCAGCGTCTCAGAGACTTCCTTAAAAGTGTCACTCTGGCTGTTTTCGCGGGCGTAAAGTGGCGCTGCCCCTCGGTGAGCGGGCCATATGGTGAGAGCGTTCGCAGGATGTGCTCCTGACAGTAAGCTTCATGTGACATTACGCACCTGGAACGTGCATCTCACCCTTTCGTCACCACAGTGGCATATGGAATTTCTCTTTAGAGCTTTAGAATCTAGCAAATCAGATGACATTAAAGATATTACACATATTATTACACTTTAATGGAGCCATCTTTTTTATTTTAGGGGAACAGATATTTGCAGATGCTTCTTTTCTGGCCCAGAGACTATGTATTAATCTGCAGCACACTGTTTTCCATGTTACTTTCTTGCATAAACCTCTTTCCCCACCAAACCCGACTTAACCTCACATACTGCTGGAGAGGATGAAAAAGGGAAATAAAACAGGAAATTTAAACAACATCTGAAGTTTAGATGTAAATGTTCATGCACCATAACTTTAAGATCATGCCCAGGGAAGCCTTTGCACAGCTACTCCTGCAATGTATGTAAATGTTCATATGTATTTTCCAAAAAAAAATTAGTAGGAAGGTGATCGGGAATCGTCGATATCCTGAAAGTTTTATCCAGCTTCTAGTGCGATGAACATTGATTCATATGGTGGAAAGAAACAAAATAACTGTACTTCAGAATCACACGTCTGCAACTATGTCTCTCTTTCCACTTATGTAATGCACAAATTGTATTTCTCTGAGATGTACGTCGCTTTGGAGAAAAGCGTCTACTAAATGAATAGATGTAAACGTAAATGTTTGAATACGCAGCCTTTTTTAAAGGCGGAAGCTTGAGTTTCTTGGTCATATGCCTCTGTAATGAAGAGCGGACATGCAAGCAGACAACATTAGTATCAGTAGGGCCTTCTATTGTTGGTGTCATGCTGAGGGATTCAAAATATTCCATGTTGAGGACCAAAATGTGGCGAGCGTACACAGAAGAAATGTTTGTGTACGGTACAACGCTGCTGTCACTCGGTAGCTGTTAAAAGTGACACAAAGTGCTGGTTTTTGCACTTGTTGCTGTGTAGAGGCAGCAAAAGAGCTTAAGTTGTTTACCGGCAGAGAACCGTGACCAGGGGCACAAATTCACAACCTTGTCCAGAATAAAACACCCAACGTGTCAAACCCCATCCTTGTTGAGGGGAACAGAAAGCTAATTCACCAGTTTCGCGACAAAGACTTTTTAAAAGGTTTCTGTGTTTCCTGGAAACGGATGGTGCTCTGTGAATGATGAAACGGACGTGACTCAGCCTGTGTGTTATTCCCAGCTCTTTAACAGCTTAGAGACGTTGAGCGATCGAAGAGATTGAACACCAAAGTGTTTACAAACCTTAAAAGCATTTCCGACGCCTTAAAAGACATTTTCGTTAATTACCTCTGTAAAGATAGGGAGACTCCGCCTTTGAAAGGTTACGTCGAATTTAAGCTCGCGAAATTATAAAGCTTGAGTCCCACTATAGGTGCTTTTAGATGATTTTCTATGAGGAAATGATCCCTGTCTGTCTTATGAATTAAGCAAAAATGTGCTTAAAAACACACCTACCTGAACTCAGGTATCTTTTGGTGCAATCGACAGGGATGCAGCTGTTCTTAAACATAAAAAATCACCAGTCCAGCTTTTAAAAGTCTGCCCAAAAATCGCAAAAATGACATTTTAATTTTGTCAGTTTTTAATTTTTGAATTTTTGCAAAACATGTGAAGGTGCCACCCCTTCAGCAATAAAGGGCATTATCTTTACTGCGTTTTCATTAAAACATAAAATTAAGTAGCCATGAAAATGCCAGAGAAATTCTTTAATTTCTAGGAAGACTGTGCGGCTAACATTGTTTTACAACAAACAGTTGCTTCTCTATAAGGAACAGGAACAATTCCAGCAAGAAATGTTTCTTTCCTTATTAAGCAATGGCCCACATTTCCAGGTATTCGCTGCTGCTGCCCCACCTGTGTGTGTATCTCAGCGTAGTCATCATGTGCAGGAGAACTTAAGCAGCTCTTTAACTTCTCAGCGGCTTAACTTTAAAACTGATGAGGTCTTGAGATGGGTGAAGAGCGGTTAACAGGGGCTGCCAGTGAGTGTATCAGTATTCTCTGTGTATTGCTCAAATACCACAGCATGCAGGTACAAAGAAAAAACACATCTTTGGCTGTCTGCGCTGTGTCCTTGTCTAGGCAATTCTCGGAGGGCGCCATCCAGCACACGTGGGTTCCAGGCTGATGCTGGTCAGGAGGGATTAAGTTGAAGGATCGGTGGATGTTTCTCAACACGTTCTCCTGCCTTCTCAGTGAGTTCACACCAGGCCGAAAATCACAAGGTGCAAAGGTAGCCCTTGCTTTTTTTGCCGCACATCTGTGCTAAGTTTGACGTGAGCGCCATGCGTACGAGCATAACAGGCATTGAACAAACACTCAGATACAAAATAAAGCAACCCCCTTTTAAAATTTAAAAGAAATTTTAAGCTTATTTTAATTTAATTAACTGTAAATAGGAGCAGCACCGGATCCTCTCGAAAGGTCCCAGACATGTAAGAGGCGACATATGCTGAAATCAACATCTGTTAAATCACCCAGATGTGTAGGAGCCATGAGACATTTCCACACTGCAGCCCTCTGCCTAAAAACATTGAGTGTTTTTAAATATGTTCAAGTTAAACATACATAGGTTTACGTTTTACGAGATATTCTTAGAGTCTTTTGTACAGTGGAGGATGTATAACCATTTCAAACACTGCAACAAATCTGCTCCATAAAATAAATACCCATGACTTTTTACTGAAAAAGACTTCAGATTTGCAATTTTAAGTCAGGTATTTAGCATGTTACAGTAACAGAAATTTAAACATTTTTGCTCACAAATTTAAATGACCACATTAAGAATAATTACAAAACTGCTCTGGAATATACAAAAATATAATATGGGGAAATGCTGGCAGAGAAGCGCAGACATTTGTATGGGTTCCTTGTTTTCTTTATTATGTTTTGAAATCTTTTAAAATACACAGGCAAGCGCGCTCGGTCCGGAAATAGTGGTTGTGATCTGTTGGAGTTCATAATCTGAATTTGTTAATAATCCCTTGCTCATCCCACCTGACACAATACACAAATGGTGTGAAGACAGAGGCTCCTGGTGGTTTTTTCCTCAACCTCGTCTCCAGTTTAAATACTGACTCATAATGGCGTCAGCGGAAAAACACGAGGCAACAGCAGGCAGATGAGCAGCAGGCTACAGAGTAAGCAGTGTAAATAAATAGTTTGGTTTCCTATCCTCATTATACTATCATAAACACTGCCCCTCGGGGGGTCCTCTGCAGAAATGTCGGCAGCACCACTATCTGCCAGCCAGCACATTAAGACCCGAAGTGTACGCCTCTATGAGATACCATTTGCTGCATTTCGAAATTCTGTTTTCGAAATGTGCTCTCAGTAGAGAGCCATCTGCTTCAGGCTCATCTTTATGTACTCTTGGTGTTTACTTTAAATACATGTTGATTTGTTTAGAGTAATAAGAACCAATTAATACATCAGTATGCGGTCAAAGGTTGTTTAGGCTGCTTTGCTAAGGCATCTTTGTGTCATTCGCAAAATGTATTCCGTGACTTAGACGTGAATGAAAGTGTGTGTGAGAAATCGTCACATTTCTGACCGTTTTCTTGTCATGTGTTGATGCATTTGAAGTGTATATAAATTTTATTTACTTTTACAGAGTTATCTTTATCTGAGTAAATACCTGCTGTCTATGATTTCACAGTAACATTAATCTAAATAGACTCCAATATTTCAGAAAAGTGTGACCCATAACCATTGATGCTGAATATAACTTAATCTGCAGCCACAAGCAGATTTCATGGTGACTGGCAGGTTTCTCTGTGCACCCAGGTGCTTTAAACTCCTTAACTCAGTGCATTGTTTTATTACAACATGTGGCTGTTGTGACACCTTGTAGAGTCCTGTGACAGCAGCGTGATCCAATCGCCTACTGTACCACCGCCTGTTTTGCTCCTTTCTAAACAGCCTTGGATTTTCCATTCCATCCAATAACTTCCCAGACTTCCGCAAGAAGGTAATTCACTAGAATAATTGGCTTGCGAGATGAAAATCTAGTATCTGCCTCTATGGCTGCTAATCTGGCCAGTTGACTGTGAGCCTAATTGGCAGCTTGTTTAGCACTTTGGATCCTAAAGTGGTTTTATTGATGTTGGATAAACAGCAAGGCCTTTGTAACAAGAGCCAGTTTATGGGACTGTGGCTGACATTGTTTTTAATGCAAAATATTCTCTTTACTCTTCATAGAAATTCCAGTTCAAATTATATGTAAAGGATCATGCAACTAAATAGTACATTTGAATATTGAGTTGATATTTTCTTTGAACATTTTACAAAATCTTTGGTCCATGTTAGAAAAACCAAAAATTACAACAACTACACTTCAGTGAGAAATGTGCACAAAACTAATGCTTTGGATGACTATTTTTTCTTTGACATAAATTTCTTTGCTTTTGAACCTTTTTAACTTTAGTTTCTTCATGACAACCAGGCAAATAGATCCTATGAATTTTTACATTAACTGATACCCTGAAAAAACAAAGGATACAAATGACTAATGGCCAAATTGCACAAGTTTGCTTCTCATGGAGCTCTCCATTCCAGGTAACGGCCAGGTCCCCCCTCTATTCTACCACCAAGCGTGATGAGTAACAATTTTTCATCTGTGACTTTCACACAATATCTTATTTTTGACTTTAAGTCACACAAAACACATTTAAATATATAGTGTGCTTCCACCATCCAAGTATCACACACATTTTTTTCCCCCAAGATCAGGACCTAAAGTTGCATTGTGCTGTGCAAAGTTGAAAATAAATTGTGAGTTCCTGTCACCAACAGCATGCATAGCACACCTCAGGCTGAGAAGGAGCGTCTATTTTGTGTCTGGCACTCGTGGTGTCTAAATAAACATGAAAGTAGCATCACATATCCTCATCTGTAGCTGTTACGCAGTGCTGTGTGATGTCTTACAATGAATGTGCTCCAACAAAGCAGATTTTACATGAGGAAGACGAAGAGTATAGTCTCTTATTGAGGCTACACATATTCACACTTGATGTACTAAACAAATGGAGAGTTTTGTAAACTATTTACGTTAAGGTGAGCAATAATTTGTTCAGATGAAGGCCAGGATAATTGGAGTTGTCCTGGGGGTTCCCGGACACTCATAACTCATACTGGAGAACACAAAAGTACAAAACATTATGCTCACCATCTATTTTCATTTATTCTAAAAGGGAAAAAATGTATTATGTCCTCAAGCCACATGGCCTTGTACTGCACCTTTTGATTATTTGAAATATAAATGATCTCTTTCACACTGAATTTTGCTAGAGGCTGTTTCCATTTCATTAAACAGACCTTTAAAATGTCTTATTTAATTGATCAATTGGTTCTGTTTTACAGTTCTTTACATTCTTCTTAGGTTTCAAAAGGCAAATGCATCAGTAAGTATCACACAGGATCTGAATTAAGGGTAAAAAGTTTATGGAATGTACATGCGGTACAGCAGTGGTCAGAATGCAGCCATATCTGTACATGTTCTGTCAGGTATTTCAAACTGCTCTGCAGGCTGGGCACTCTTGCAGTTCCTGCATTAAACATCTGCTTGTGTTATCCTACCCCATGAAAATGCCTTCTACTCAGGGGCAATCGGTGGCATAGACCTGCTGCCAGCAGTCAAAGGAGCCGAGTTCAAATCCCACTGTAGTTCACGTGAGCAAGGTAGTTAACTTGAATTTCTTCAATGAAAAGTACCCCTGTGTGTAAATCACTGTAAATAGTTTACCACTCTAAGACGCTTTTGAAGAGAAGAATGAGCTAAATGAATTATGAGAATTAGTAGTGACTAAGCAAAGCGCAAAGCTTGACGATTGCTGTGATGTATAAGAAGTTTCCGACTTGCTGCAGTCCACACTTACACCCATGCACCATGATTTTCAAGTACACCGGTCTAATCACATTTGCCCTTCAGTGAGGATCTTTCACTGTGTGTCTCCCATGTCGACATCCCCTCTGAGATTTCCTTTGTGATGCATTAGCTGCTCTCTCCCACCAACAACGGCACCTCATCCAAAGTCACAGAGATCTCCTGTTCGTGGCCACATTTGTGCTAAATATGAGGCGAGAAGTACAGAACCCTTTTCCGCTGAGCAAACCACAAGAGAACGAGGGATGGAAAATGGGGTTGGAAGATGATGTACGATGCAAAAAAAAAGGATCTCGATTTCAAAGAATTTTTTGAAACTTAAAAAGAGATGTTTAATTTTTCCCTGAATATGCAAACCTGGAAGAAAAAAATCCCAGTCCAGGTCCCAGTTTGAAATATTGTACTTATCAGGTGATAATGACCCTTTAAATGGTTTGCTACACTATATTGCTTTCTCTTACTTCTTTACCCATGTGCTTGAATAAAACAGCCTTCAACCACAAAACTGCAAAATCACATATCTGATAGCAAAATCTTTTCCCTTCCGTAGTCTACATATCAGTGCAAGTCTTCTAAAAATATACAATATATGCATATACCATCACGGCAAAGCTTAAGCAAAATCAGACGATTATAATCCACATTATGTATATAGGGAAAGTAGTTTAGGTCTGAAAATAAAAAGAATTCTTTCTTCAAGGGAGAAATGTCTGTGGCATGCAGAATGAATGAGCTCAAGTGAGAGGATGTTAATTTGAGATTGTGAGCAATAATACAGCCAGTCACCCAAGACATGAGTTGCCCACAAAACTCTGTTGCTTGTGAACCAGACTGGGAATCGAGGGCAGACTGGCGATAGGATTTGAAAGGCGTCACACTTCAGTGCTCCTCCAATTTGCATTTAGCGACTGAGGGACATAAATGGAGCTACAGTTTGAGGACAATTGTTTGTGGTCAACTGCAGTTGCATTCGTAATTAGGATGCTTTTTTTAAACATCAGAGGTTGAGGTAGAAGAAACCACCGTTTTGCCTCAGAGGTCTGGATTCCCTCCTTTCTCAGACCTAATAATGATTTCTGAAACAAACACCCACAAAAAATGTACTGTTAAAACCATTCAAAAATGCCAAAAGGAGGAGAGATCAAACAGAAGTTCAGTAATTTTTCCCCATAGTATATATGAAAAAGGGATCACATCGATGTGTGATTTTTTTTCTCTTTATGTAACAACAGCATGTCTCTAACAGGAGGAATATGGAAGGAAAAAATCCTTTTAGCGCTTGATTTATACTAGAGTGATGCGGGAATCATAGATCACTGTGGAGGCCTGACAAAGGCTGATGGGCCATATGAAGAGCGCTAATGCCGTCAGAACAAAATGTAACCAATCTTTGGGCGCCCTCAACCATGCAATATGCCTAATAGAAACTCAAAAACTATCTGGCTGTCAGAGACCAAGGGTGGGGAGGTGGGGAGGTGGGGGGGGGGGGGGCAGAGGGGGAGAGTTGAAGACGGTAAATGGTAGTTATAAATTTACTGGTTGTGGCAGGTCCCCCCCTATAGGTCCTGCCTTGCATCTCCTCTAATGTGATCCATGTAGGGGGGAGCCCAGGTGAACTGTCCGAAGATGACTTCCTGAATGGGACCCAAAACAGCACAAAAAAAAAAAAACAACACATTTTGAAGAACCAAAAAAACACACATGTGCAAACACACGCTGAACCACCTTTAGTTACGGCCCAATTGCTACAGGCAGGGACAAGTAATAAAGCCACCAATCTTGTTTATATCAAAGTATAATCATGTTAGCTGACAAGCACTATGTATTAAAAACCTGCCATCGTAAATTTTCCCCTGGATTAATAACATAAATGAATGCTTTTTAATTCTGAAATCTGGCAATCACTACCGCCTCATAAAGACACACAGACTCTGCTACGTCTGACAGGAGAATGGTTAATATTAATTATCTCAAGTGTTGGCAGTACAGTAAGTGAAATATCAATAGGTTAATAATGCTTCGGTGTTGTTACGTCTCCACCTCGAGGGCCTGGGATGTTAATGTTGTCTTTGTGATGTCGTCATGGCGTCTGAACACACCTGTTTTTAGGCAGCTCGCCAATGACACACCTTAACAAAAACTCCATCTATATGATGGACACACTTTAAATGCGGGATTAATTTATTAACATCTCTCATTAATTTTACAAATAATCAATGGAAACATTATTTTGTCCATTGCAAGCTTGATATTTCTCTCCCTCTCCACTGTGACCAGCTGCAAATAATGAATCTGTAGGTCAAGCAATGACGTCAGCTTAGCAGCAAGACGGGCTTGATTAGTTCCAAATTAATTATATCTGGGGCTGTACTGATATGTCCACCCCCTCCTACACCGAGTTCCACCTGTCTTCGTACGCTACGCTTTCTTCTACACAGTAACAAGCAGCTCTAAATAAAGACCACTTTGTTATTGTTGTCGCCCTCTTCGTAGCACACACCAGTTAGGCGTTAATTTAAAATCAATGACAGCCTGAAAGGCAGCCCTACCCTATCAGCATAAATGAACTATTCGTCTTTGCAAAGAGCAACAATTTGAGCAGCAGCCAAGGTGAGACTTTTTTCCTCTTCTTCATGAAGCCAAGACTTAAACATAACCTGCCGTGAAAAGTAATTTATGTCGTAGGTCTAGGGATAAAGGCTTCTGAGAATACCCCTCCTCAAAAAAAAGGCGTAACAGTTAATAAGAGGCTTGAAGAAATTAGTGCTTCATCACTAGGAAGTTACTGTTTGAACATACAAGATTCAGGCATATTTTATATGAAGAAACAAAAATCTTCCATTCCACATTTACTTTAAAAATGAATGAATACTTAATTTTTAAATAAACTTCAGTCCTCAATCTCATAATCTCACTAGTCTCAAAAATGTGCATCCAGTTTTAGGATTTAAAACGTATTTTCTAAACATAATGAAAGAAGCACAGTGTAAGCTATAATGATACATGTATTGCTGGCATGGAAGTGATGGCTTTCAATCTACATTTTTAACAAATTATAGCTATTTTATTGCCGAGGCTGCAACAGCACATGTAGGACATGCTGTGTGGAGTGTGGCAGTGTGGCAGTGGCCATGTGGTCCTGTGATAAAGGCATCTCTATACGCTAACATCCGGATGCACAAAAATATCCGGATGGTAATCACCTTTATTTTAAGATGTTCATGGATCCAGAGTTCCCACCTTCTTCCTTTTCCTTCCCTTTTCTCTCCCTGTGGCAGTGCAAGCACATACTATAATTGCACTACGGTTAATGCGAATATGCAGCACTTTGACACCAGGGAATAGCAGGTCAGGGGTTCAGGTCGTCTGCATTCGATGTGCGAGACACCAGCCCGATGCTCCATTCAAACCAAGCAACTAAGCACTAACCCTGGCGGGAAGGTTAAACACGTTGCACCGGTTCAAGAAAGGGTGAAAAGTGTGCTGCGCTTCATACAAAAAACTGAAGATATTAGGTAAATAAAGAGCAAAAATTAAATAATGTGAGAGTGTGTGTCTGACAAACTGTCTGACACTCATCCACGAAGCCTCAAATGCTCTTTTTTCAAAACATAACACAGCGTGTAAAAAAAAATCACAACTGGCACCAACACTGTCTTTTCCCTCTTCGTTTCTTACAGTTTATTAGCGTCTTGCTACGAGCCAGAGAAGTATAAATAGTTGATGGGTGTCTCACATGAAAGAGCTGGTATTTTCGAAAAAAGCTAGATGGAATTGCCTGGAAACTTGGCTTTTGATGCAGTGATGACAGGCACTGGAGCTATTGATGTCAATTGGGATAACGCTGAGGGAGAGACAACAGGTACTCGGTCGTGTCTGGCGGCGTTCGGCCTTTCCGTGCAGCCTCTCGTCGCTCTATCACAGCCACTTGCGGCCACTCCTTCGCAGCCACCGTCAATCACCCCCCCGGGACAAGTTTGGGCTGCCCTGAACCCCCGCCCCTCCACCTCCACCTCCCGCGGCAGCCCCTGCGACAAGCCGCAGAGACGAGCAGATGTGAATATGGTTGCTGGCGTTTGGCAAGAGTGCTCAGTGTCAAGGAGACGGCGATGGGGCCGGACAGTGGATCAGCTGTGCCGTGGAGCGCCGAGCCCTGGCTCTGTCACAGTAGTGGGGTGGGGGCTGTATGGACAGGGGGTTCGGAGGAGGGGTGAGGGGAGAAGCCGGGTCTCCCGGCACCAGGGCCCGGTGCGATCGCGCACTGCCCGGCCAAGACCCCCGCTGTCACAACCAATTACGACCCACGAGGAAACTGCAAGTGCACAACAGGGGAAGAACGAAAGGCATCGCAGCCAAGTGACTGCGTGCTCATCGCCACACGCATGTACATTTCACCCCTCCGTTCCTCTGTGAAGCTTAATAGCCCCCGTTAGGCCTACGCCTGTTAATGTCCAGACGCTCTGACATAGAGATGTCACACACTTCCTGAAAAAGAACATTGTACGTATACCCATTAGCAAAAAAATGGAAGACGGAAACTGAAAACGGCGTTCGAGAGGTGCGTCGTGTCCCATCGCTCTTCATTTTGACCTTTGCCTGATATGCAAACGGCACACCTGCAGAAATGTGCGCTTGTTAATAGATCTCCAAAGCTCATTTTCGAGAACTAAAAAGGCGCTGTGTGAGGCTGCTAGCTAAAGACAGTGAGCAGTCCATGGCAGTAATCTGACATTTCATGGTGTGACATGTGTCTTTCCTTGTCTCGAGAGCAAGGGGGATGGAGGTGCAAAGGGGTAACCCTGCAGCTACACGTAGAAGAAAGACACCAAAGCATGCTCCACCGTTGCCAGCGCCTTGCATTAATCTTCATTATAGCACAGCTAGTACCGGTCTGACCCTCGCAATCCCTCTCACACTCCTTCATGAGCGTGCAGAACAACACATGCAGCTGAACGCAAGGCGAGAGTCAACAGGGCTACACCCTTCAGCGAGTTAATGAAGTCATTCGCATTTAACATGTTGTGTAAGCGACGCTAAATTGCCATAGTTAAGCTCTTGCGCTTGCAGGAACTTAATTGCGGTATATTTATCGATGAATGAGGGAAGCAAAGCAGACTGGGCCCACAAAAAAATTTTAAATTAATGTAGAGCTGAATTTCTGCTCTTTAATAGCCAGGCTTACAATAGCATCACTGACTTTCACTCAAGACATAATTTCAGCGAAGGGAAAAATCTTGAGATGTATGAGCACATTATGTAAGAGGGAGAGTGAAACAGCTCTGGGAAAGCAAATTCTTATAAAGACAGACAGGTAAATATGCAAACATGCTAACGAAATATACTTACTAAGGCTAAGCAATTTAAGATCCTGATTGCTCCTGATTGCAAATTAACATTGCATTTTATCAGAGAGATGAGATTGAACTATGCAAAGTGTAACGTAATATTATAATTTGGTATGGTAATTCTCCAGGGTTAATTGTTTACATGATTGTAAATTCAAACCTGTCTACTTTAATGGAGCAAAACAGTATCATACAAATAAGAGGAAACGTGCCGTACTTTAATTAACCTTTAACAGACACTGCAGTAAATTTGTTCTGTAAAAAGAAAAATATTTGAGCCTTATCTTATACATTCACTTGAACGGGTTCTTAGGATTCCTTTTTCCTCTCTGTGTTGCTGCGCAACATATAAACAATTTACACAGCTAACCGAACCGCCTACATTTTTTAACCGCAACGTAAAACTAACTAGAAACGGTCACACTTTCTTCGGTTAGAGGGCAAACAGCTGACATGACCTGAACTGAAATGTCAATGAGACAAGAGGTCAAAACTGGAGGAGGAGAAGCGCGGGAGAAGGCCGTGTGCTGTCCACAGCACTATTTTTAATTATATCACCACGAGTTTCTGGCATAAACGCACACACACGCACACACACATACAGCATGCATGCACAGGCATGCATGTGAGAAAAGAGAAAGAGGCGGAGAATGAGGGGTATTTTTCTTGGGGTGAATAATTTGCAGGACAGCATCGTCGCTGTTTGACCTCGTGCCCCCCGCTTTGCTCGGCGCTTTGTGCTCCCGTTCTGGCAGCCACGCAGCTGAGTGTGTCGAGTGTGTCGGGTAGGGAGCCGACACTGCTGGTGAGGCGCTCTCATTAGGGGAAGTCGCGGTGAGACGGCGGCAAGCGCTCCGCACCCTCGTCCCATTTGAAGACAAATAAAGGGGGACTAATTTGATTTGCTGCTCCCGCGAGATAAAACGGAATAATTTGTATTGGCGGACAGACCTCAGGGAGGGGCGCCGAGTTGTAAATGAAACTATCGCTCTCTTTATCTCTTTGTTGGATGACGCTGGATGCGGGAGAGGACATCGGGAAGCATGTTCCGTTTAAATGGTAGCTGGGTTCACCGTGTGTTCCGACTGATGCGATTTTTTTAACTTTCTAAGCATTTCCCGAAAACGCATTAGTGAAACGCGCACAAAATAGCAGGTCGCAGCACAAGAATCACACTGATATTTTTTTTTTTTTATTTGTGCTTTGGAAAAAGAGAAAAAGCCATTTTTCCAGTTCAGTTTCTGGCGGAAGAGCACACAGCTCGAAACTATGACATGCTCTGGTTTTGTCTTTTGCGCTGAAAAAAAAATCTATTTAATAAAAATTTAAAATATGTTGCTGGAGCTTCAAGCATAAACAAAGTCAAGCCAAACATACCCGAAATAAAAAAGTGTGCATAATAATGACACATACAAAAAAATTAGAACAATACAATTCATAGACTCTCTCCAAAATATCAGCCGGGAATTTGTTTTACGTTTAATTTCCAAGTATTCATGAAAAATCTTGAGTCTTGATTCACATTGAAAGACAAACACGGAACATGATTTTCCCTGTTTTTCCCCAAGAGCCATTCGAAGACATAATGAAGAAAAAAAAAAAACAATGTTGTTGTATGTTGTTATATTGATTCTATGCCACAAAAGTGCTTGTAGAGGTAGCGGTGACATCCTTACCTGCTAGCGGTTTTTAATGAGCTGTTTACGCATTTGAGCGCCGCAGTAGCTGCACAACGAGACGCACCTGTACGCGGCCGGCACGGCCTTCGCCGTGCCACATCAAGGCTTCGCTGCGGGCCATCGGTGGGCCTCCTTGCCCTTGAGCTGTGCGCTTACTGCAGTGTCACTCTTTTCATCCACAAGGTCCAGGGTGACGGACATTGCTTCATAACAAATCCTCATTTATGAACACGTCCTCGGTTATAAAATCTCACAATCCCTGCATGTTAGAATCAGAGAAACTATTCATATTTGTGCAAACTGCAGTATAAATGTAGTGAATTGCAGTTAAACATTTTACTGTACCTCACATTTTTCTTAATAAAACTATATAAAGTATTCATATTATACGTATTATCCATTTATGTTTTCCAGTGCATTTCTACCAATGGCATATCTTTAAGTGCTGTAGTTAGAACAAAAGTGTTCCAGAAAGTTGGTGCTTATCCACAACTTATGTCAAAAATAAAAATATATGGATAAATAGCTTTCAGCTGACTGCCCTGATAGTATAAACAAAGGGAATCTTTTTATTTACAGCCCAGTATTGGAAAGACCACTTTTGAAGATGCCCAGAGCAAAATAAAATTTGCATACTCTTCACAGCTCTCATGTATTTGAAATTCAAAGTCCGCACCATCTATCATGACATTCTGAAACTTTACTATACATTCAGCATTTTTACCACAGCTGAACTTTTTACTAGTGGCATCTTCATTATGTTTAATAAATGTTATTCATCTTAAAAATTATCCTACACCTTTGCTTCAGAGAAACTGTCATTTCTTCAGCTTCTTCTTCAAAGTCTTATCTCTCATAATGAAATCTAAATTTCTTTTGCTGCTTATGCTGTTTTAAAAGCATGGAGAAAAAGGAGCAAAACACTCACATGAATATCGTATCAGCTTAAATTTTTAGAACATATTTTAATGAACTTTCACAGCATTTTCACCTTTATCTAATTTATACCTCGTACATGGGGGAAAAAAATCAATTTCCTTTTATTAGAAATTTTCTACCATCTATCCATAGACATTTATGTGTTTTATGTATAAATCTTCAATTTTCTCTTTGGTTCATTTTTCTTTCTTTTACTTCCAATGATTATTCTGGTGCATATCAAAGTGCGGTAATGAAGATTCAGAGTATTTTCCCTTTTCTACTAATACCCTATCAAACTTAAATCTCGTTCCAGAAAATCAATTTTCTTTCTTATTATTAAGTATTATCTTCTTATGTTGCCTGCATTCCAAAGGTACAATATGGCAATGGATAGTACGTTCACCTGCCGAAGTCTCGTAACTCTAATAAAAGCCCCAAACCCAAGGCTGGTCATTGTATTGTATTATCTACGCTATGTGTTGTGTTTGTAATTAATCAAATCCATAAGCGTAGTAATAAAAAATATCCATTGCTTTAGAGATTTATTATTTTGTTGCATGGCTTTTCTATTAACGGTTGTATTGATTCTCCAGCCTGATATTTTCCTGAAGTAATTTAGGTTGAGTTCCTTGCTCAAGGCTGCACTATCAGGGCACCTACTGAAATTTGGACCAGGGAACTTGCAACTCCACATTCTGCCACATGAAACTGAATGGTTTCAACGTGTCTTCCATATATCACCTCTTCACCGGATTCAGATGTATTCCCTAAACGTGATTTTCTCAAACAAGAATTTATAGATGGGTAGAGACTACCAGAGTCTACTATACGTCAATTTTTTCATAATTTTATTTTATAGAAGACATCGATAACCTGCATTTCTCATTCTCTAATAGTTTACAACTCAATATTTTCTTCAAAATCGTTACAAAGTGATTAAGAATTAAGTTATCCTTGCTGTTTCATTAGGACACATACATAGTGGGGAGAAGTAAATGCATATGGACTAAACTGGACTAAACTGCACATGTTGTAAATCCTCCACA
Organism: Scleropages formosus; assembly: GCF_900964775.1. Taxonomy (NCBI): domain Eukaryota; kingdom Metazoa; phylum Chordata; class Actinopteri; order Osteoglossiformes; family Osteoglossidae; genus Scleropages; species Scleropages formosus. The sequence goes on along the minus strand of NC_041820.1, from coordinate 10,529,056 downwards.
AAAAAATACCGAGGGAATTTAGGCTGAACATTTTTGCAGGTAAGCTGTAGGTAAATGCAGAGTAAAGGCATGGTGAAAGCAGGGCAAAGGCAGTCTGATAAGGCCCACACACTATGTACAGTAAAGCCTGGGTGGTCAGGGGCCATGGGGGTGTGTGGCGAGTATAATAAATAAAGGGGAGCAGGGGTAATGATGAGACATCATGGATGTAAATGATACTCACTTGTGACAACAGGGACCCTGTGAGATGGCCCCTTGCTGGTCTCTCGTTACGGGACTCCCCAGGAGGTGGGGGTGGGGGGAGGAACAGATAATAACTAGAGACCAAAAGGGAGAAAACAAACGACTGCGTGCGCGGCATTCGGTGATGTATGCAGGGCTGTCATCTGGGTGGGTGGGAGGTGGTTTGAGAAGCACCGCGATCGTCTGCAGGGAGGCCCATCTCCCACCCACCGGGCCCGAAGTAGAAGCCCACTGGTAATGAAGTGGTCCAGCAGGCAGGCAGCGCAAGCGCAAGCTTTGCAGGTCTTCCCGTTGAAGGTACAATCCTCGTCATTTTCCCACCCCTGAGATTACACACATCTTGGAGCATCCACAGCCATAATTTTATCCCAGTTTTACGCTGAAATAAAACATCGTGTTATTTCTGTGTGAGGAATTATAAATATTACCATCAGCCAAGCTTCATGACAGACTCCTCTGGTGGACGGAGACACAGGTTTTTGCTGGATATATTTCAGGGGTATTGCCCATAATTCATGTGTGAATGCAAAAGAAAGAAAATTACAAATGGACACACCAAATCAAACATAATGAGTATCAAAATGAGAAATAATCAAAGAAATAACTACAAATAAATGAAGCAGCGACCGCCGCAGGAGCTGTAAACATCATACATAAACATTTAATAATTCAGTGTAGCGCCAAAATCGAGTTGGCAAAAGTTCTAAGCTTGGTTGTGAATTCGTGCAGCTTGTAGCCTCAGCTGGAGCTCCGTGTGAAAGTTCCTCCGGCACCCGTGCGTGAGGCCTTAACCGAGCAGCAACCTCAGCGGAGGGTTCGAAATGAGGAGCGCGGCCCAGCACTCGAGCGCCCGTAATCCATTCTCTACAGCATGGCCGAGGAGGGACACAGCGGCGTGACTATTGTCATGCTGTGTTACATGGGTCCATGATCACATTATCTACCACTGGACCTGACAGATTTATTCGGTTTACAGTATTCGCAGCTCGCGAGCAACTTATTTCCTTTAGCCAGGACTGCCGGCAACCTTCCCTGCACCATATTAATCTTGTTTACAGACTTATCTCGCCACAAATATCACAAAAAAATAGCGTTTTTTTTTTTTTTTTTACATTGCTGGCAGAAAATAAACATGATGTTGACAGAGGCTGAGGCTATCTTCGGAGGTACAATTGCTTGTTTACCTGCAACTGTATTTGAAGATGGGAAAGTAGGAGAAAAGAAGAATTCAAGTGTAGGTTTTGCAAGGTGCTGTGCTGCAGGTCTACGGTGTCACTGGAATCAGTAGGATACACCAGCGGTTTGGAATCTATGGCATTGTGTCCATAATTCGATTACATAAAAAGGTATACACTCTAGCATGTGCTTGGTGGAGTTAATGCTTTTTTGGGCTCTTTTGTAACTTGTAAACTTGTGAAGTTTGAAGTGGCTAATGCAAATTTAATAGTTAGATGCAGATACAGTTATATTTCCTTTAATTACATCCACACAAAGACATATATATCTTTTTATGTCTTAAAAAGTGCTGTTGTTGATTCCCATCGCCGAAAGGCCTCTTTCTACATCATATCCCACGATCAGAGCCAAATAAGCCACTATAAACCACAGACAGAGGACACATACGTCTTAATTAGCCCGGTCATTTTTTTCCTTTATACTTTCAAAGCAGTGCAATATATTGATTTGGCTTTTTTCTCCTCAAGATGGAATAATAAATTAATCCGGAGGTTAGAGATTTCATGCTTTGGGAGAGCAATGCTAGTCAAAGGGATTATGATGAATTCATTACCCATCCTTAGTGAATCTGGTTTGGAAATCCCAGGCTTATACATTCAGTGACACACTTCCTATTCCTTTTTTTATTCTTCAGGCTGATAATTCCAAAATGCACGTTTCCTCAGGACTTATGTTGGCTGAAGTCAGTCATTAGCCAGGCTGGGAACACCAAGTTGAAAAAGGGTGGGAAGAAGATCTCTGTTTTTCGAACTGAGCTAATGATAGAAATTCCATTAAATGAAATTTTGTTTTACAAATTACTTACATAAAGTATACATACTTAATTGTCAACATCTACAATGTTCAAATTTAACTCAAGGTCATCGATGCTCAACGGGAAATAAAAAATACAAAAAATTAAAGTGCATATATATTGTTATTTATTTTGTTGACGCCTCTACCTATGATACCTTTATAATGTTATGGTTGAAGATGTTAGCATTTTACTTTTCATTGATATAGTTTTCTAAGTGTGAAATCAATTAAGCAGTTAACAGTCAAAAGAATATTTGCTGTTACTGCACTCTGGAAGGAAGAAAAAAATCTCTTCACCGTTTTAGCGCTCCCCATTGTATGACCTCGAGCAGTAAAACAATAACATGAACTTGCACGCTAAAGACCTGATCTACTTCGGCTTTTCATTTTCCACTTCTTCCTTCCTGGCATCCCCCTGCACACTCGAGCAGTTTGAGGAAAAAGGTGCCGAAGGTGTGCTTCAGCAACATGACACACCAAGGTAACGTGACGTACGGCAGTCCCTCTAACAAGCGACGATTTAGTGGTTCTGCAAACGGTCGCGCTGCAGGCCCCGACATTGCTGTTGCTCTGGAAGCATGACATCTATATTTACTACAGCGGCCTTTTGGCTCTTTCCTATAATCCACCAGCATCGCATTTATCATTGACCGATCAATTGTCCAGACTCCAGTTAATATTTTTTCATGGATAAATCATTTATCTGCTTTTACGACTGCATGATAGATGATTTTCCTTTGCTTTCTTTCTTGGAATGCTTCAAGAGGGCCACTAAAAAATACTTAATAAACAAATAATACATTCTGATTCATAATTTTGAGAAGGTAAATAAAATGTATAAATGCATATCTAAAAACATCATCATGACGAATTATATATAACTGCAAGAAGTGCTTTGCATTTCAGATCTGCTCCACGGCACCAGCTGCTTAAAGGTTATCTGGATACCATGCATGTAAAATGCATGCATTAATTTAAAAAAAAAAAAAAAAAAAAAAAATCGTGCACCACTTTGTGTTAATAGATCAGTGTGTGTCATTAGGAACAAAAGGTGCAGGTCCACTTGGTTTGCTGGAGCAGGAGTCAGGATGGCCGAGGGATCAGCCGAATGCTGTGAGTGGCCTCTACTGGCTGACCGAGGGCAACATGAGTCACACAGCAGCAGCTGGTGCCGTGCACTCGTACCGCTCCCCGGGCTGATCTCACTGGGGGGGGGGAGGGGTGCCGTGCACATGGAGGGGTTGTGACGGTGGGGGTGACACCACAGCCTTGTGAAAGGGGACAGACAGCTGCCCGGCGGCCAGCACACACGGGGCGTGGCGGCTCGTACAGACATCTTTCCCTCCGTCTCCATCAGGACTGTTTTGGTCACCTGACCTTCGCAGATCTGTGTAAACAGTGCAGCCCTGAGCCCCTCCCTGCTCATCAGCAACATCGCCGAACAGGGACATTATCGCAGGACTGCGAACATCATAGACTTGCCGGTGTTTACAGCACACCATCCTAAACTGACCTTGCATCAGCTTCCCGATTCAAAGCCCGCTGAGGGCCAGGGCCTTGCGGTGATGTGTAGTACAAGGCCAATTAAAAATTTCTCAAATTAACTGAATACCAAAAAAAATTTAATTACCAAATTGGATGAAGATTTTTTTTTTTTTTTTTTTTGCCAGCCTTGCTTGAAAAAATAATCAGTTGAACAATGGCACAGAAGAGGTGAAGAGAAACCTGCAGCATATTTATGATGAGCCACACTTTAATTTTTCTGCTAAAAAAGCAAAAGAAAGTCAGCATTAATTACTCTTTATGTCTTTCATTTTTTTTTGTAGGGTGTATTACCAGTTGTTTTAAATTCTTAAAAATGGAATAAAAAGTAAAAGAGTGATAAACTGAATTTCATTAGCCTTTCGGACTAGGGAAAATAATAATATCATCTTAAATAATTATAGCAAAACACAAAGAATATGCATGTAGATCCATTTCAATGAAATTTTAAATGATGAAATAAATAATTTATGGAAAAAATGATGCAATTGTAAGTAAATAGTTTTTTATTATTATTGAAGCATGCATTCATTGTTGGAACTAAGAGTATTAGTAACTATTCAGTCATCCACTCCATTTATAGTAAAATAAATTATCTAAGAAAGAATCTGTTGAAATGAAAAGTTTCTAGAACTCAGTGACGCAGAGTGATTGAGTGGATGGAAAAAGAAGTGAAATGGACTGAGATATGAATGTGGGGTGTACAGTCATGGAATGTCACGTCCCTTTGCTCTGTCACAGTTGACAGGTGCGTGACATCTGACCAGAAGACGCACAGTAGACATACAACCCCATAACTAAGAGCTATTTTTACTCCCTCTGTTTCTGTGTGTATGATTGTATGTTAGCTGTTAAATTACACACAGACAGTAATAAATTGAAAACACTGCTACAAGAATGAAGCATTGAAATGTTATTTTTTTCCTTAAAATCGCTATACCAGCCAGAATGTGTAGGTACACTACTTTATGAATGAAAACTGTGTAATATCAATAAGTTATTTGGATATGCCTCCCAAATACGGTAGTACTACACACGAATTCGCCATGTTAATGCTCCGCACCTGGTTCTTAACTAGAACCAGTTGGAGATGCGACCTAAGCCAGCACCGCCAAGTTGTTCTGTGTTTTGTGGGCAGCCCCAGATCGCCAGTCGATTGTTTGGCCGAGCCAGGCTGCTGAGCGGCAGATCTCAAACGCGGACGCACGAGGCCCCCTTAGCATTCTGTCCTCCGCAGGGTGTCTGCAGCGGTGCAAAAGACATTGTTGAGGTGACCCCTCATGCAGCGTGTCTGTCGGCTTAACACACATATAAAAACATTGATATCGCTGATATTGAAAACCTCTTCAGACAGATTTTTCTCCTCTAAACAAGCATATTAGTGTTTTAGTAGTGAGGGTTAGTGTACATGCAGTCAAAAATTATATCTCCCCAGCAATCCGTGCTCACAGCGATTACACGTCTGCTTAGAAAGTGTTAATTTTTGAGAATATCAGACTTTTACAGTTAATGTAAGAGTACTAGGGCAGATTGTGTTTTTGCCTCTTGTTAAAAACAAAATAAATGAGCATAAAATGAGGAAAACAAGTGAGGCGACTGAAAAGTCTTACAGATGTAATTGCTGCTGACCCACATACATGTTGTTTAACATATTAGCTGGGATCGTAAGGGGACCGTAAATATGTGAACTTTAAATGTGAATGTAATAAAAATTGCTCTCTAAAACACCGGACCTTTTCTGAACACCAAAACCTTTCATTTTTCGGAATTCTCTGGACTCATTTTTTCCTTACAAAACAGAACAATATTATTACATGCAATTTTACATACACAAAACTGAAGGACAAGCCCAGTTTTTCCACCAGAATGGTTCTAACAGACGAGCACTGTGCTAGTTGAGGGCACCAGTACCAATGTTCTGGCACGGTGAAATACAAGGGGTTCAAAATTGCACATCTAAAAAAGGAAAACCCTTCACCCTGGAGATTCCATGATAAACTGTTTTCAAAGATTGAACATAAATTTAAATTTAAATTTTGATGAAAACACTGTAATCAGTTTCTTCAAAATTGGGCTTTTCAACACCACAGCAACAAATAAGGTGATCGAGTTCGACTGAGCACACAGCCTCTGCAAAGACAGCCCAATTCCTGCTGTAGTTTCACCACATTCAGACTGAATTTCGACCCAAAACTGCTAAACTTGATTCTTTCTTGTGGAAATTCCTATGAAACAGATATTTTTTTAATTGGACTTACGGATGACGAAGACACCAATCACAGTTATTGCTGCTATTTTTTTACGCTACTGTTAAAAAAATGATGATGTGACATTTATTATTATTGTACCGTGCTGTTATTAGTAGTAGTAGAAGCAGTAGTAAAAGGTATTAATTAAAAATAACCTGATCCATTTAGAAGGCGAGCGTGACAATTCTCGGCGGCTCTTGAACAAATTAGCCCTGAAATTATAATCAGTAAATAATGGCTGGCTTTGTGGTTAGCATGTATGAACTCACAATTCATTACCATGTACATTCAACAGATGCTGTTTCCTGGCTCCTTCGCCCTGCTGCCCTGCCCCTGGTAAACCCATTCCATTCAAGGCCATGGAGAGCAGAGCGTGCTTCGCTACGCCAGACTTTAATTAAACCCTTTCACTGTTACCAGCAAAGCTCGCTTTCATGCGTCAAGTATGTAAATGTTAGCAAATTGCGAGTCAACACTGCGGTGATGAATATCGTTGGTGTGGGCCCTAGTTTAATTAGCTGTAATGCTCATGAGGGTGTGCAGGTGGGGAAGGGGATATTGTACTTTTCAGCGCTTGAGTGGAATGTGCACCCCATGCTAAAACGAGGGCCTTACACGGTCTTTATTACTCCATTAGTAAAAGCAATAAAAACTGAAATTTTATGAGAATTTGTTGTTCCTAGACGCAAGAAATCAAAATCTACAACAAGAAAGCAACTGATGTGATTTATGAAAAATGACGATACTGTTTATCTATATAAAATTATATATCTGCTTATACCAACGTGTTTGCTATTAAAATATAAAATAAGACAAGTAATATTCAACTTAATAATTATATATTAATTATTTATATACGGTGAAGATAATTGAAATTATACAGAAAGTAAGTCATACAAACAAAATTAATAAATGAGATGGACATTATCTTTACTTTCCATGACAGGAAAATGGTTTAGGAGTTAACACTTTGGGTTTGGGGTACAGGTTCAAATCCCGCCTCCTGCTGTAGTATCCTTGAACAAAAAAATTACCCTACATTGGGCCAGTAAAAATTAACGGGCTGTACAAATGGGCAAATCAGCATAGGTAGCTTAGCTCCATACGCTGTTTCAGAGAAAAGCATCAGCTAAATGTGAATGTTATTGTTAGAAAACACACAAATGCAATGTTTTAAAGCGTAGAGAGAAAAAAAAAGAGTTGTCAGAAACTTTAAGGTTTGGATTGCAGAGACAGAAAAACTGGGGAGGTGGGAAAAAAAAAAAAGAGTGAGAATTTTGGCCGGACAGTGATGAAAAGTCCATATGTTACAGTGCCACCATAAATTATGTCAAAACGTATGGGGAGGCCACCAAGGGGGCTTCCAAAAATAGGCTGGGAACAGGTCTGGCTGTGTGGAAACAAATTGCCCAAATTTCAACCTGAGAGATCTGCTGCTCTTGACATTCCTGTTTATGCAGCCATCAGTGGTCCCTGAGTGGGGGCTCTGAGGAGCAGGTAAAGGATGAGGGACTGATCCTCGCCAATCTGCATGAGGACTGTGTGGCTGGGTCGGGCACGTGCATAGGGGCGGGAGTAAGGGTGAAAGATTTATTACGGTAGATTCACAATGAAGATACGTGATTTGCTGGTTCCAAATCGAAAACTCAGGTGTGAGACGTAAGACCACAAGCTTTTGTCATTCCCAGCAGCTCGTGCTTGAATGGAAAATGTGTCTTGCGATGGTCAGGAATACGAATTATGATAGAGCAGAAAAAGTTGTAAGGTTACCATTCATCATTAATAAAACTAACAAATGTGTAACAAATTTCTGAGAATTCTGTCTAAGGCTATGAGACTGTGAGTATTAGCAGTGAGCACTGACAGATGTTAATGTCACAAAGCTTTTAGTTTAAAATATTCTTCTGCTCCACAAGAGAGATAAGAGCCCAATCGATGACATAATGTTGAATATCAGGGCATTAATGTACACCGGATACTCCATATTGTCCAGCCAGGAGGAGGGATCCAACACATGAGTGACAGACAGCTACAGCCCAGAGAACATTTGGAGGGGGAAGGGCAGGGGGGGAAAAAAAAAAAATCCCATTTACACCATGCCAGATGGGACTGGCTTGATGCTTCATTGCAAACAACTCATCCTTCTTTGGGTCTACTTGTCCAGCTCGCCTCACACACCTTGGCAGATAATGATGGATATCAAAGCTGTGGTAAAGTGGGTGACAACAGCAGCCTTGTTATAGCTGCCTGTCTTCACCCCCCCCCCCCCACCCCCCACTCCTGTCATTATTACACGTTGAAGATTTATTTGAGTTTAGTGTGGTGCGCTGGGCGTCCGCCATTTGCAATTCATCACTGGTGTTCCAGGAGGGCAGCGGCCACCCTCGTGTCTGTGGCTGTAATTGCCACCGTCACCCGTCGACTGGAATGATGGGAGGTCACCAGCCGGGTCAGGCCCCAACCCTGACCACAGTGGGGGCTTGCTGGTGCAATGTCACACAACAACAACAACAACAACAACAACAGCACAGAGCGAACCGTGACCCATAAAGATGCTAACAGTGCAGAATTAGCGCCTGTGCGAGTAACTTTTATTGAGAGTAATCTCTACTAGATAATGTGCTTGTTTGCTTCACTCAGGTCTCGCAGAAGTGTTTTAAAAACAGGTATGAAAACAGATTTTGAGAGACTAACCATCAAATGTTTAATGCTGTGACGTATTTACATGTCGGATTTGTAGAACTTCAGTTTTCTGAAGGGCCTATAGCCAGCAGAGCTTAGCAGCAAAACTAGCACACTGGCTAGCGGTGGCATCCATCCCATGGATGTGACTGTGGGACTGTGTCGCCTGTGTCCTAACTGTTATGTCGCTCAGAATTAACATCTACATTTGATCAGATTTTATACTCTGCATTTTGACCTCCAGTGCAATAATATCAGAAAATGTATGCTGAGTGTATAAACTTTTTATCCCTTTTGTATTCGCTTCTGTTTCACACAAGCAGTATGACGTAAACAAAAATCCACCTATTCCCTTCCCCACCTTTTTGCTAACAGACCTGAAGGGAAGGGCAGTGGGGATGCTTGTAAAAGTAAACGCGAAACAAGGCAAGAAGACACGGTTTCCACTCTGCTTTGCTCGCCCCGCGAGGGTAGTGTATCCACATCCTCTCCCTGTGCCAGATAATTACACTGGCGTCATTTAGCAGCGGGTGTAGCGGCCGCTGTAGCAACGAATTAGCTCAGCTCCATTTGCAATCCATGCGGCGCCCTCTTATTTAATGCCATTTGTCTCACCACTTCTGAACGCTCCATCCGTTTCCCAGGCCGTGTGGGCATCCAGTTGAACTCTGCACGTTATATCATTATTGATTTCTTGCTAAGAAGCTGAGCTCCTAGTGATGCGAGTGCACATCCAGCATCTCCTCAAGGAGTAGTGCATAATAACATCTTCTGAAATAATTAAAATTGAATATTAAAAGTCTGAACTGCTTGAAATGACAACAAAATAACTTTTTTTGGACTCAGTCTGCCCCTGGGAACTAACGCGAGTCTGCCCTGAATTTTGGTCTTGAATATACCGGGAGGCTGTCTTGTGTACTTTTATTTATTTGCACTTAAAATCATTGCAATTAAGCATAATAAGTAGGCCATCATAATTAATTGGCCAGTAGAGAGTTGTCATGACAGCTCCCCCCATCCCCCCCAGCAGCAACCACAAAACAGCCACTTTATGTTCATAATTTTTCTCCAGCTTATCTACATATTTTTAGACTGGATGCCTTTGCACCGCTTCTGTATATTAACCAGCATCATAAAAGTTAGGAATGTGTTTGAAACATGTGCAGCTGTATAGCAAGGAGCAGGTGGTGTGGTTTACTGGAAGGGGCGCAGGTTTGAATCCCACCTCCTGCTGCAGCACCCCTGAGCAAGGTACACCGACGTGCTCCGGTAAAAACTACCTATCTGCATTAATGGGTGAATCATTGCTAGTAGCTTAACACTGCAAGCTGCTTTGGCGAGAGGTGTCAGCTAAATAAGTAGCTGTAAGAAAAGAGAAACACCTTATTTCATTTCCCACCAATACAGGTTAATAGATAAAGACAAGGGCTGACCACTAAAGTGTGCGGTGATGCATTAAGAGTCAAACAATTCAGACAGTACCATTGGTGAAGCTGAAATCCATGAGCACCAGGCCCATTTCCCATCTCTCATTTTGTCTTTGCGGTGTTTCTTATGATCTTGGCCATCCTTAACGTGAAGCGGACAAGAGGGACAAGGGAGAAGATGCAGTCTTAATGTACACGCCGGAGATGAGACAGTATTGCTCTTGTTCAACAGAATGGAGCATTCAGTACCTCGAAGAAATGGTTAACGGTCTGGTGAGGTACAGAACCTCTCCGGCCCTGATCTCGGCTGTTTTTTTCAACTCTCTTTAAATCAATAAAACTCTCAACATTGTAAGAAAGGCTTAATTTAGTTTAATTAGGGTAGTGAGTCTTTTCATTGTTATGTGTGTAAGCTGTACTGAAGCCTGTGTATAATGCTGCCCAGGGTCACGGCTGAGAAACAGAGGTGTAAAACAAAAGTAGTGAGTCTCCTCCAGAAGGGTGTCACATGCATTAAATTCAGGTGCTATGGCCACAAAAAGGTCTAACTGCCTATTTGTCATCACTTCTTGCATGAAGATTGCCATATTCAGACCACTATAAAACCCATTTAAAAAGCACAACAGTTTCAGTTTTTTTAAAAGAAATTTTGAATTAAGAATAGTTTAATAATACGGGTTCTAGCCCAGTTTTTGGAAATTTTCAAACTGTTTAAAATATTGATATTTTTTATTTAGTTTGTAATGAGACCTTCCATAGCATGGGCACAATATATATATACGTATATACAGTATAAAGTATATGTATATTCTCACTACTATGCATTATCACTACTGCCGCCATGCTGTTCCCAAGCATGGTCTCCAATAATTATATGTAGTAATATGCAGTTAATGAAAGTCACAACTTTTTCTGTATTATTAACTCATTGAATTAGAGCAAGGGGTTGTGTTGTAGGTGTTATTTCCACTGCTAAGGCAAAAAGGATAGAAGGAATGGCTGAAACACCATCAGAAAGGAAAACATATTGGGATGAGTCCTCCATGTAAATGACTTTGGAGCCACAGAGGGGGCAAAGAGATTTATTGGCTTAATTTGGTAACCTCTAGATCACGGAGCCCCAGAGCCGTGCAGAAGCATGGGGCGAGTGGAGCTTGGTGAGCTGGGCGGTTAGCCGGGTGGCAAGCTGGGGGGTGGGAGGGGGTCAAGGTCAACCCGTTTTAGCTGGGTCAAGTTCAGACTGTCTGCTCCCTGTCCCCCGCGCCTTCAATTACACAGTCACCTGATGCCGAATTAGCATGACAACCTAATTTACCTTTTCACCCCATTTGATTATGATCCCCCACCCTTTTCTCCCTAGGCTGCTAAAAAAACACGTGGTATCTCAGCCAGAATTTGGTCTACTGGCAAGAGACAAAAATGCAAGGGGGGGAGTGAGCATATTAATTAGAGGAATTTGAAAATTACTTCCATCCACTCGAGTCCACAGAGTATCCTATTCTACTCTATCACTACTGGGAGGTCAGAAGGGCCAGCATACTTCTCTCTTACATTAACGAGTAGAACCTTCACACCTTTGGGATTGTCTAATGAGCGATGGCTTACAAGTCCATATTAATGATGGCAAATGCAAGGAGTAAAAATAATACATAGAGGGGGAAAGTAATCTTAAGAATAAACTGTTTTCAGCATTTGACATAATACTGCCTTCAGGTGGCCAGTAACGTGTGGTTGGTGTTATTGTATTTTTTACAGCTCGCTGTCTCTCCTGAGGGATGCATTGATTTTTAACAAGAAAAAAGATTTTTCTTACAAGACCAAGAAGGAATGGCCATTTATTCTGTGCTGAGATCCTACGCTCAAAAAACTGCTACAAAAACCAGTACAGTATAGGCATATTAAAACTTACTGGAAAACGTCAGAAGTCCTCACATGACCTGCACATAGTGTGTGTCTCCCTGGAGATGCCAACTATAAGGGAACAAAATCTATAATCCTTCACCTTAGACAAGAACATATCCAGTCCATATAATTCACATGCAAAACAGAATATCATCACAGAATGAAATGACTTTTGTGGCAAAGGGATGAACACCACATCACAATGAATTGCTTAAAACCACTCACACTTGAGGAGGGGGGGGAGGAAAAAAACAGCTAAATCTAAATTAAGATGTTAGATGTGAAGTTTCCAATAGGACCTTGACATAGCTGTTGACCTACTCATGACACGATCACAGTGCCGGGGATTTGGAATTCTATTAGTATTACCAATGGAAAAAAGTCAAGGAGTCATCAGGAAAGCAAATCTATAGCTTCTACTCCATCAGCCAATTACTGTTGTTAAAGTAAAATTAGATGGGTATTGACAATGAAAGGGGGGACAGGGATTAGGGCAGATGACAGAGTGTGAAGCTGGCAAGGCCTCCACTGAAAGAGAGACAGCAGGAAGACTTATTTATATATTAATCTTGTGGGTGTGGACAAGACTGGGTGCAGCAGAGGAAGTTTTTTTGGTGATCTTCAAATGACATGTTGAAAGTTGCAATTTTGGATTTTTGGATTTTCTGTATAGCGAGGGACTAATATCAGTATCGAAGAACTCCACTGAGCATTTGCAGTATGTTTAATTTTCTCCCTTCCAGATGACCCCATGCTGAGAAAGTGCATGAAATGCTAACTTTTACAGATGACATTAACTTAAGTACCGAGAAGAAGGATCTTTGTAAACCCCGATTTTAAAACAGGGTCTAAATTGGGGAAGATGAGAATGCTTTACTTAACTTTATATATCAATCCATTATCATGAACCACTTGTCCAGAGCAGGATCACGGTGGTCCAGAGCCTATCCTGGATGCAGAGTGCATGAGGTGTGCTACACCCTGGATATAGATGCCAGTCCATCACAGGGCACATACACCGTAACTCATACACACGAAAAGCAATTTATAGTCACTAATTCATCTGAAACACATCTTTGGGCAGTGGAAGGAAACATGCACAAATAAGGGGAGCACATCCAAACTCCACACAAACTGAGCATGATCAGAACCCACTAAGTCATGAGCTGTGAGGCACTAGTGCACCATGCACCACCAAGACAAATATAGTACAACTTACTTAATATTATATACATAAACATGGTTTCCCTCCAGTACAGTGACAATATTTAAAATGAGTTTTTGTGCCTGAACAATGCCCTCCCCTCCCTTTTTTCCTCTTGGGTAATCACAACAGTCAGATGTGTGCACGTTTCTGTTAAGCTGAAACCATAAATAAATAAGTACTATTAAGATAAATGGTTTGAAAGCAGGGTGAAGTAACAGAGTAAATTCATAGCAAACTAATACATGCGTACCTGGCTGGCAGATCTTTACATTTTATTGGAAAAATTGCCGGAGTTAATATTGACATAGCAGTGTGTAAATCAATAGATTGAGAAAGAGCAATACATTTTAATTTAAAAATGCTCAAACTCCAGCAGTAAATCCATGCTGCTCAGACGCAGCATCAGGAAGGATGGCCAAGATATAAATTTGCAGCAGATCAGATTGTGACAACACCCTTCTTCTGCAAGTGCTGCACTGTCGAATGTGGCAGCTAAGCTGCAAATGGTGTTTGGAAACACCAGGCACTAGGTAAAAAAGCCAAAAGAGAACAATATGAGTGTTTTATTAGATTTTTAATGGAGATCCTTCTTTGTTTCTTTAGTCTATGGAGTGTAAAAGAAAACATCCATCAATTTATTTCCAGAAATGACATATACTGGACAAGGCCACTATGTAAAGGAAAACATTTTCCAAAACACAGTACCTTACATACTTTACAAATTTTTAGTCCATTGGCCACCTGTACTTTAATTCCCAAGGTTTCTACTTGAAACTTAATCACACCATACTCTATGTGCAATGGCTTTTATCAGGTTCACTATGGCTGTATAAGATGAGTTTCAGGCATTATACGATGAAATTCAGTGATGATACACAAGCTGCCCATTGGCACGATCTCATGTCTCTGGTTCAAACACTAAGAGCGAGAAATTTAAAAAGACACTAAAGAGGTTATGTTGTATGACATACGTGTTTTTGTCTTGAGTCTCGACCTAGTCATCACCAATGAATATGTTTAATAGATTGATAGAACCCTCCACCCATGTTTAAGCGTTTTTATTTATTCATAACACAAGGGAGAGAAATATGGTGCTTTAGCAGTTTTTGCTTTCATTGAGGAAGGCCTGATAACATCCCTGATTTACCAGTAATTTATTAAACTGAAGCCAATATATATAACACTGACCACATATACATGTTTTTCTGCCATATTTGATGCTGCAGTGAATGGCAATTTTGACCACCTGGGGTAGGGTATACTACACCATACTGGTGTTGTAAGATAGTCCTTCAAGCATCTCCCTCCGCTTGTGCACTGGCTGTCATGGAGAGTAAATGACATTGAAGCTGAGCAATGCAGGAGGCACATACATCTACCACAGTGCATGAGAACACACGCTAAAGCCGATCTTGGCTATAATCTATTTTTTATTCTCGCTATCAATAACACTTTAAGTACATCACGGGAGACAGCTTCTACTACTGTATGAGTAATTTTACTCCACATCTAGTTGGAAGAAGCATATGATTCTGTGGATGCAAAGCCCATCAATAAATCACAGGTACAGCAGATTTCAGTGAGATTACAGGATGTGTTAACATTTTAGATTCCAGGGTTACTGTAATGCATACTATCGTATGATTGCATGTATAGAATATATACTACGATATACTGTGCACTGAATACTTTTTAAATACTTTATCTCAAATTATTCCATTTGTCTGTTTTGGGTGCATAATGCATCTGTCATTTATGTTTGACTATGTTTGTTCTTCATTAAGAAAACAAACAGGTGTAACCGACACATTAAATGAGAGAATTTGAAATCATTTGTTTTTTTTTTTATTAGATTTTCTGTTGATCACTTAGTGCTGTCATCTAAGAAATGTTAAGCCCACCTAACATATAACACGTATACACAATAGTCTCCTTTTAAAAAGTCACTTGAAACCTTTGAAATCACTTACATTTTTTAAAATACAAACAAAATTTTGAAATGCTGGAAAAGTAAAGGCTTTGTATCATCACAGGTTAATACACTGGTATGATTACAGGATATGAAATATGCAGATCATACACAGGCCTTTCAGGCAGAGAATGGCCTGTTTTGTAGGATCTGATGTCTTTGCAGAACAGGAAGCAAGTTATCTGATCAACAGACTACTGCACTGAAGCAAGGATTCCATGCATGAGGTCATCACCCTACTGTAAATAATAATTCTTGTCAATAGTGAATAATCACTATATTTGATAACAACTCATGCAATCGGCCAAGGCAAGGCTAAATGTGGCCTAGAAGAGCAGAGTCTAGCAGATCTCCATACACCCCAAGAGCTCATAAGGGGAATTTAAAAGGTTCAGTTTAAACAGCAGGTCACAATAGACAGTTCTCAGCAGGGTTGAAAGAAATCAGGGATTTGGTCTTCTTGGAGTGTGGTTCAATAGCCCTGGTGATTGATAGTCAGTGATTTGGTATGACTAGATATCATGTTGCTTCCACGTAGGTATAGGTTTATATAGGTTTCCATAAATAAAGGGGTATTGTTAAAAACTGTGTTTATTTCCGATGAATTGCACTCACTTTTGTTCTTTTTCAGTAAAATAACTGTAAATTCACCTCAGCAGTACTAAACAAGGGTCAGTCTAACGGTCGGTAAATTAATCGGAAGGGCAGTCATCAGAAATTAATTGGCCACACTGATTCTTATAAACATTTACTAGGAAATTGAGTGGTTAAATTATGTGTTGCTACCTGGTTGTCACCTGGGGACTGTCATAGTTGTCTTTGGGTTAGTGTGCCACGAGGCAGGGATTAATTATACGCAGTGGACTGTATATTACTGCTGTCAGTCGGGGGAAAATTATCATATCAAAAGCTTGTCGGACCACAGAGAAAATGAGTGGCACCTCGCATTGACAGTGTACAATGAAACAATCGTTTCAAAGGAAACATACATTTTGTGATGAAAATTCAACATACATTAATAATAGGGCACGCTATACAAACAAATATAAGGGTGAATTAAGGACACTGGACTTTTTAATCGTGAGAAAACAGGCCTTTTTATGCAATAAAATGTATTTTACCTAAATAAATCATTTTTTTAAAGAATTTGAGGGAAACTAAAGATTTCACAAAAATGTACAAAACTGATGTAAAAGACAACTTTTGCCTTTGCAGCTGGATAGTTCCACTAAATAAGGGTCTGGCTAAATAGCGATAAAAATACTTCGAAAGAAAAGATGTCAAAGTCAAACACTGTAGTAATTCAACGACAAAGACATGCTGTCTGTTCAGGAAGTCGCAATAAGTTTAATACTCTGGTAATTCGGAACAAATCAATTCAATATTTGTACTTTCATCATATATCGCATAGTTTTTCATTGCACCTGTACTGAGTATGTTTGGTGCTGGCTACACCATTTTGACTGAGAGAATTATTGCGCTGAATATAATGTTAAAAACTGATATTTGCAGTCTAATCAGGAAGCCTTAATTCTACAAGTTTTCTGAACCTATGACAGATTACAAAAGTATCATTTAATTTCATATCAACATTATTTCATAATTAACAAATTTGTAATTATTTTTTCCAGTCTTTGGACATTTCAGTTTTTAGCTACTTCATCAAGTTTGCTTAACTTAGTGGTAAAACCTGAAGCTGAATTTTGCATCAAATCTTTTCTCTGAGTGAATGTACTTCACAATATAGTCTATCAAAATTAACACAATTTTTTCAGGGAAACTGAAATAATTGGTAAACAATTCCCAGACTTACAAGTGGAAAACATCTGTTTGATTTGTCCTTTGCAATCAACATAATTAATGAATGTTAATCAATTCAAATAAATTATTTTTTAACACATAAATAAATCAAGTACAGATCCCTTTTATGGCTAACCCAGTATGCTTCAAATGAGCAATTGATCAAAAGTAAATTAGACAATGAACAGCAATGAGCCTTATTGTATTTCGGTATTTGAAGCATAGCCAGCGTATTAGTCGAAAAAGGGATCTTCAGCACAATGAGTGTCACTGCAGAATGGTGACCTTTAGCATTTCCTAAACAGGAGAACTGTGGGTTCTGCTCTTACACTGGAGTCTGGGGAGTCAGCTAGATTTTAAAATCATACATTTTATCATTTATAAACAAAAGCAAGGATTATTCAGGAAATCAGTCCGTAACAATGCCACATACTTCTTGCAGAGGTTTAAAATCAGTGGTTTCCACTGCTCTTCCTCCAGGCTTGTATTGTGTGCAGGCTTGTGCTCAGACCGGGCTGTTAATTGCTTTATCGAAGCAATTATTTAAACAGTAGGTCACCTCACCAAGTGCTGCAGGTGTAAAACCAGGCACTAATTAAAATGTTCTCTAAAACCCATAGTACACTGACCATCGAGGGGCAGGCATTCCTATTTGGAAAGACTTGTGAATACCTGAAAGCCTTTCGTAACGGCAACTGCCCCAAATATTCTATTGGCAGTTCTCTCTGGGACTCAATATCGTTATACTCAGTTATTAAAGATATCCATGGGAATACTTGAATGTGCCTGTGCCTGTCTAATGTCATACCCTAAAAACCTAATATCGCAAGCTAAGTACTTCAAGTGCTTTAAGTACTCATTTCATATTCATTAAGTATTATCCAGCAAAATGTGAAAAAAAGCATCTCATCTGAATTTGAATTGATAATATAAGCTGCACCACACTTTGCTACTATTATTACCTATTTCATAGTTGAAGCAAATATAGGGTTTGGTACTATGGATATGTTCATTTACACAGCTGGACACAGCATAAAGAATTTCAAATCACTTCCAATGCACTATGTTTACTGCACTATTTTCTTTTTTAATAACACAAACACAGAATGAAACCGTAAATGTAAAAACTTCTGACAAAGTTAAAAACTGTTATGCTACATGTCATAACATTTGCATAATTCGGGAGAATAAGTTTAATTGTAGTTACTGCTGTTAAAACGACTGGTTTGTCATTCAGTGAAAACCACAATTAACTGATATTATTGTAAAATTACACACACACACACACACACACACACACACACACACATTTTCAGAACCGCTTGTCCCATATGGGGTCACGGGGAACCGGAGCCTACCCGGTAACACAGGGCGTATGGCCAGAAGGGGAGGGGACACACCCAGGACGGGACGCCAGTCCATCGCAAGGCACCCCAAGCGGGACTCGAACCTCAGACCCACCAGAGAGCAGGACCCGGTCCAACCCACTGCTCCACCGCGCCCCCCTATTGTAAAATTATTCATCAAAAATTTTAAAAAAGTATACTTTTTCACCATGTCATTTCTTTGATGGTATTTGATAATATAATACAACTGTACCAATACAGTATATTGGAATATGTATAACAGGCGTGACTTTTTTTAACATCTCGTGATGTTTTGCATATGTCATATGTTGACCACCTCTGGCAGCAGATGCATACACTATAACTGTTATATCTGCACATGTGGGCACATACACAAACAGTCCTCCTGATATGCCTAAAGTGATTTATAGAAAGACAAAAAAGGCCTTAGGGAATACCACCAATACCAGACATGGTATATTGCTGTCAAGTTCACTACCAGATGGGTTAATCAAAAACTCAAGGGGAAAGGCACTATCTGCACAGCACAGTGCAATTTTTATTGATTCCATTTACACTACTACTGTGGGATTCCACTTCTTTAACTATGAAATTGGCCCAAAATAGATTTTTCCATTTTACGCAACAGTGACAGGGAAAACATTAGACCATAACAAAAGTGATATAAATGTATCAAAAAACAGATGAACAAACATTGTGGAAGATTTATTACTGGGATTTTAATAAATCTGAAGAAGATGAATTGATTTTGGTTAGAGGTATAAGCAACAATTTATTGGGCGGGAAGATGCATTATTTTCCAATTGATATCAAACTGATTTGTGTCCTATTGCATTTTATGGAAAAAGAGAGAGGAACTTTCAATGATTTAGATTAAATGTATTAATCAAAATCACCTACTGTGAACTATATATCTACAACTCAAGAGGATTTTTGACAGTTAATTCTGTAGCAGTATTTTGGCTCTGCAGCTCCCCATCCAAATTCAATTGCTGCCACAGTTGGAAGAACTCACAGTTTTAATTTTATGAGGCTTAAAGTAGCTTTTAACCAACCATGCGGCAAATAACACAGGATTAGAAATATTTAGTGTTTTCCGACCCCTTAATAAGGATAATCCTTTAGAAACTAGTGTGACCTTTTGCTACATAATACAATAGC
Source organism: Scleropages formosus (assembly GCF_900964775.1). Lineage (NCBI taxonomy): Eukaryota > Metazoa > Chordata > Actinopteri > Osteoglossiformes > Osteoglossidae > Scleropages > Scleropages formosus. The sequence continues at coordinate 10,509,476 of NC_041820.1, read as the reverse complement.
TGTTACGGAATCTTGAAATAACTGCATGGTTGTTCTGGAAAATATATAATGAATGTTCTACTGTAACTGATGGTTTTCAACATGGAATACAATGTCAGTACACAGTATGAACATATTACTAAATAAAGTTGTTTTCAAGCATCTTAGAAATGATAAAAATAGATGTAAAATATTCTTGTTAAATACTAGCACAGAAATATGATGTTATGGCACATCAGAGAAAAGTCCTTCTCAGCTGCTGCATTATATTTGTACTAGTAAGATAGTTATTGGTCTGGACCTCAGTTTTTTTTATAGAGTTCGCCTTATGAATGAATGAATGAATGAATGAATGAGAACTTTATTAATCCCGAAGGGAACTGCAGGAGATGGCAAAAGTACACATACAACAAAAAAACGTAGAAAGAAACTGGACAAAGACTGGAAAGACTGAACTCACACCAAAATTAAATACACATTTTTAGGCAACAGATGGCAGGGATTAGTTTCTGTGCACAAGTGAAGCCAAATCTGAAAAGTCTAAAGTTTAGCTAACACTTACAAAGAGAATTGCCTTAGAATTGTGATAAAAGAGTTGGTGTGAGTATTTTGAAGAAAATCTATTTACCTCCCATAAACACCTGTGACCAAGCATTGTGCTCCACTTGTTCTGTTTATTCGATAGTTAGATTGGAGAACTTTTCAGTGACAAATAGACTTTTTAAGCCTGTGACTAAGCTAAGTCACATGTCATCAGGTCCATGAAAACTAATCTCTCGGTTGTAATAGCTCCTATAAAACAGAAATAGAGTGATTGCAATAAGGCTAGAAAATGGGCAACAAATCCTGGCTATGCTCAGGCAAGCAGTGAAGCAAAATAAATAAAAAAAGAAGGTTGAAATGGGATCAAGGCCTAGCTAATGTGGGACTGAACCATAACCGTGAAAGGGTAGAAGCCAAAGGTCAAGGTCTTTACGAGAGGCCTGCACCCCCTTTAAGAATGGGATGGCAGCCTCACCCGGCAAGTGCAAAGATGCATTTCGACTTCTCATAGTTATGTTGCTTTCAAGTGAAATAAACTCCAAAATTTGCTACAGAATGTTTACCCCTTAATTTACCTCCCTGGAAAATGTATGTAGTTAATGTAATTAATGCTATATTGATATGTATGCAAACTTTAATATTATTTTAAAAAAAAATAAACATTTTATTAAAATTATTGTTTAAAAATGTGCTACAATTAGAAGTAAAACAGACTAAAATAGCATTCTTATATCATAGTGCAAGAGGAACGAGTATCATCAGGTCACCATTGCCAAGGACAACCTCATTTCAGCTCACCTCAGAGGACCTATAGAGAGCTGTTCCATCTCAAAAAAGCAGGCTTTCTTTCCTCTATCAGCATTACAGAACCAGTCTCCTTAATCACCATTTCCTGTTTATGTTTAAAATTAATTAAAATACTTCCTATGTCATTTAAAGATAAAAGATAAAATGTAACGCTCTTTGGTGGACATACGTATGAAAGATAGAAAAAATAATGCAGTGATATATTTAAAAATAGAAACACACACTGGACATTGTAATTTCAAAGCGGTGATATGTAAAATACCACTACCAATACTGTTAGCAAGAGTAAAATAACTTTAATTTTAGACCTGCTGATGTGTTTGCTTCTGGTTTTACCAAAGTGATATTATAATGCTGACATCGTACGTAATATTACGCACCGATGAATTTCTAACCACAGTTCAGGCAAAGCTGTGTCCATTCTCCTATTCATGCATGCATTTAGAATATTTGGGAGCAGCTGACGTTACGAAAGGCTTTCAGGTATTCACAAGTCTTTGCAAATAGGAATGCCTGCCCCCCTATTCATGCATGCATTTAGAAGGTGACAGCACCAGTGTGTGTCAGCTGACACCTAGTAATTGGCAAAAAGTATGCTTCATGTCAATATACAATTATCCCTGTATCAAAACAGCAAGCCACTGCAAATGTCAAATGCATTCAACATTATTAAAATTGCTCCGTGACTCAGGGGTATAGTTACAGAACACAAATACAGCATATATAATACTCGTTTGCGATTTGATTGATCAACCAAAACAAATGCATGAAATTCTTTTTTATTGTTTATGCTTTTAATTCATTTTTAAGTGCTTGATTGCTATTAGAAGTAAAATGGATTTTCCGCAAAATATTTCAGCATCAGTTTCACTAAGAATGGGCTAAGGTGTGTGTGTATAAACACTGATACACGGAGACAGACATGAAGCTTTGAGAAAACAATGGACTTTGGAGTTGCAAATTTGTAATGAATCGAACCCGAGTTTAGGTGGAAGTTAATCCAAGGAGAAAGCAGAGTGGAATAAGACAGTGGAAGACAATGATTCTTCTTTAAAATTGGTCTGCAAATATCCTTTTTCCATTAGCTACAGAGAATATTATTTTTGGCACATAAAAAGTGCGTGGATCTAATGGTAGTCTGACGGCAGGCCAGATGTGACGGCAGCGAGGAGCCGACACAAATGATGCATTTTATTATTTTCCTCCATCAAATGGTCGGGGCCCTCTCTCATGCTACCCGATTCGGCTTGATCCCTGGAACACCGCTGCTCGATAAAATAGCAAAAACCTCAATCAAAAGCGGCCTAAGCCTTTCTTCAGGACATGAAACGTAAGAGCCCCCAAGCTGTTATTACTTTCTAGAGAAAAAGAGAAAAGGAAAGGGGGAGGATTTGCAAGCGTACAGAGGCAGGCATTTCTATGGATTCCTGGAATAGAAATATATCCTGTGAAAAATGCAAATGAACTCCAAAACAGAAAAAAAAAAAAAAAAGATGAGGGTAGAAAAACCAACACTAACATGTTTGAAAGTAAATCACATCTTGATTGTATATTTTGACTGTGGCTCTGAGAAGAAATGCCCTTTGTACTCTGGCCTTGCAAACTCACACAAACCTATTGCTGCTGATGAATTACACCCTTAAGTCCTTAAGTTTATCTTTTTGATTAATTTAAAAATATTTTGAGTCTTTTATTTCCTGCTCCAATGTCCAGTATGTTGTGCTACCTAAGCAAGGAAAATGAATATGAAAAATAATCATGCTGCACAGGAGCATCTTTCATATCCTTTGTATAATTGCAGGAAATATTTCAAAGTATGGCCACAGTCTAAAAACACAACAGGGAACCAGACAGCAAAAGCAAATTTCCCTTTATCACTGTTGATAAATGGTAAAAAACTGAGTGAAAAATAATGAAACAATAAGCAGCCACGTATAGGTGATGAATCCCCTATTCTAAGAGTGAGGCCGGCAGCATCGAATGTCCTTCTGCATGGGCCACGGGAGCAGCGGGTTCATCAGGCCCTGCTTCAAATGACTTCTTCTAATGGATTGTCGCTGTCTCCTCAGAATGTACCACAAGTAATGATAAAACATCCTTAAATTATACTATTTTACACTATGCTCAATTCTCTGCTTCTTCCTTGAATATAGTTTTGCCTAATAGAGTTATGATTTTCTCCGGTATTGGTACTATCACAATCTTTATCCATCGGGAAAACTGGCAAATGAACTAATAAGGGGTGGGGGGTTAAAAGTAGTTTAAAAGCATTGGAAATAAGGTGAAAATGATCATTATGGATTTCATTAGTGTGGTCAAAAGTATAATGGTAATCCATTAATATGGATTAAGGTTTAAGCAGGAGATGCGTAATAGTGGCACACTAAAAACTAAACCCCACTACCCCTTTTTGGGAGGAAAAATGGATATAACACCACATTTCACATGTACAGGATGGTTTTACACCGGACAAAACATATCCACCTCTATGGAATATGAACACGTAGGTCATCTACTCTATGTATGAGCTAAATGTAGGTACTGGTGTAAACATAGTACTTCATCTTAATTTCCAGGTTGATAAATCAGTGAGTAGAAATAGATACATTTGGACAAGGTGTGACAGTTACTGCATGTAACATATTTGAGAAGTAACAATATAATAATAATAATAATAATAATAATAATAATAATAATAATACACACACTGTCTGAAATCGCCTGAGTGGGGTCGTGGTGAACCGGAACCTAGCCCAGCAACACAGGGCGCAAAGCTGGAGGGGGAGGGGACACACCCAGGATGGGATGCCAGTCCATCACAAGGCACTCCAAGCAGGACTCGAACCCCAGAATCGCCAGAGAGCAGGCACAGGCCAAACCCACTGCGCCACAGCACCCCCCATATAATAATAATAATAATAATAACAACAAATACAAATACAAGAAGTGAAAACTTTGCCTGCAGTGTTTCTCCACCAGCAAGTCCAGCTCTGCATGTTCTCAATCAGGGCAGAAGTGGGTCACCTGTCGGCATGTAAACAGGCTGCAGCCCTACAGCCTCTCCAAGCATCACGGGCCGCAGGAATGATGACTTACCCCCATCTGCCTTGTCAAAACACTGCTTCCCAAGCAATTACCATGGTCGCCAGCCCGCTTCCAGGCCCGGACGGATGGAGGCCACTACCAAAGGGTCACCCTCTCCCCCATATTTCTGCCAGCTAGCCCAGCCTCTGTGGGACAGCAAATTGGCTCAGACCTGTCAGCAGTTATCAGTATTGCTAAGAACCTGTGGCCATCGAACATGTATTGCCTAATGCTCAGGAAGATTATTTGATGTGTAAAAAAAATGAAAATAAAAATTAGCTGATAACTTTCTGATGAGGGGCGATAACGTCTTAAGGGTTTTTCGGTAGTGAGTTGGCAAGTAGCGACAAATCAATCTTCTTGGGGGCAATCTGCATTCTCCCATCTGACAGCCCTTAAAACTGCTAAACGTGACCAATGGAAACATCTCAAGGAAGTTGCTGGTGCTATAGTCTTATTAAGAACTCTGAAAACTTTGTGGAAAACTACAGGGAAAGACATTTCATTCCATTTTATTTGGAAATTGTTGACTTTGACTATTTTGGAAATAGTCCAAAATGTTATACGATTGTGGAAGTATTGTATTCCTAAACTACAGGAAATGTAAATTAAAACAAGAAATTACAGACATATTTATATCTGTACAATATGCCAATATTTGTCTGTCTTAGCTCTGAGGTATAGAAGCAACCTCTCAATATAAGATCACTGGATAACTGACAATTCTTTAAATTTAAAAGAAATCCAAACCAGCGGAAAACAACATTATTTTATATAAATAGGAAATTAAAAGGGCATATTATTATTATTATTATTATTATTATTATTATTATTATTATTGATGATACTACTACTACTACTACTACTACTACTAATAATAATAATAATAATAATAATAAATATCAGGTGGCACGGTGACACAGTAAGTAGTGCTGCTATTTCACAGTGCCTGGGTGGTGTGAGAGAGTGTGAGTTTGATCCCCACTCCGTCTGTGTGGAGTTTGCATGTTCTCCCTCTGTCTGTGTGGGTTTCCTCCAGGTGCTCTGGTTTCCTCCCACATGCTGTTCAGGTTCGCCCCTAGTGTGTGAGTGACAGAGGGAGTGTGTTTTACTGCTGTATGGATGAGTGACCTAGTGTAAGTAATGTATCTAGCAGTGTAAGTCACCTTGGTGAATAAGGTGTGTGGACTGATAACACTACATAGAGTTAATTGGAAGTCACTTTGGAGAAGAGCCTCTCTAGATAAGTCAATATAATAATAATATAGGGGACTTACCTGCTGGCCAGTGTGATATAAAATATTGCAACATATTGCTATAACTTCAGTAAAGCATGCATTTAAATAGAAGACTGCAGGGATACTTTGTTGCATGCGTTTATTACTCTCATTATTTAATTATTGTGTTATACCTTAATTAGTTATATTGTTTCCAGCTACTACTCTTGTTTTTCCAATATCAAACTTCAGGAAACTTGATCCATCGTTGTTCGCCACGATTATCTAATACTACACTGGGTAATGTTTTTAATGTCTGTGCTATTAATCCTTACTTATAGCACTTGTGTAAAGCTGTGCATGTATAATCTAGCAGCAAACTTCCGCCTGGCGGCCTGCCGTCACCATGGCAACGCGCGCACGCGGAGCGACATGGCCAGGCTCGAGTGGCTGCAACGTCAAATTGAAGGAATAAAAGAAGAGCATGTCATAGAAAACAGGTACGTTATAGCACTTGTGCTCTAGCCGAAATGCATTGGAGAGAATCGAGGTCCTTTTTAACGTGTACAACTGCTGTGCGCTTAATGAAAACTAAAGTTAAAATCGGGGGGTCGAAGCTGTGTGTCCGGAGCAGGACAGACGCACGCGGTGTTTTAATTAATATTCTGCTTCAGAATAACTATACAGACCAACAGAGTGACCAGCGACAGACACCGGCGTCATCATGTGGTAACAAAGCACAGTTCGTAAAGTTCCCTCGCTATGTGTGCGCAGCGGTAGGCTTGTTGTTGTAGAGCGCTCTGTTGTTCTGTGTGTGTGTGTGCGCGCGTGCGCGCGCGTAACGTGTTTCGTGTGCCCGTGCAGAGAGCACAGCGCCGCTGTCCGTCTGCAGAGCTGGTTCAGGGGGTGCCAGGTGCGAGCTCGTCTCAGGTAAGGCAGCACGTGCACTCTCCTTCCCCACCGTTTATTTATCTTTAGAGAACTTTGCTCGTGTGGCTGAAATCTTTGTCCAAGAGCTCGCAGTGTGGGGTCGCCAGCTATGGTAATAATGTACCCTTTTTTGTACATCACGCTGGCCTTCCTCAGCTGCATCCTTGTAGAGTCAGTACCTTGATCCAGGGTCCTACAGCACCTGTGGGACTTGAACCCAGGTCCTTCTGATTGGCAGGCATCTCGCTGACCTCCCTAATGTATCTATCTAATCACTGGAAACCATTGATATCTTTTTCTATAAACCTTTATTTCGCCGTGAGCAATTAATAACTTTAGATGCTATGAAATTGCACTGATAAACTTTTTCACTTTGTGCCCAAGAGATCATTTAGCCAACTTTTTTTTTGATTGTAGGCTCATTGAGGAATCTAAAATACAGTTTGACAACTGTGCCCCTAAGTAATTTAATTTATTGAGGACTGACTGAAAATGCTAGAAGCAATTTTAGTTTGCTTCTGTTTTCTCTGCTTTGTTTCCATGAAGTCAGCAACTCCAATCCTCTAATTTACAATAGTGCACTCATCCAAGGCAGAGTGTAAAGCATGTAATATATGGTACTGTGGTACTATACCATACTATAGACAGTACACAGACAGTAGAGGCATTTTTTTCAGGTGGCATGTTTGCCACAGTAAATTATCACATGTTGTAAATAATTAGCTAAAATTAGCTTCTAAGTGGCGAGTTTAAATTAGTACATAATTGCTATGTGCAGAAATTGTATCATTGAGGGTTAACAGTAGAGAATCTACAAGGGAGTTAAAACAAATTCTACTTGGAAAACTGCATGAAAACAAGATTTTAAAACTAACTCTTATGGACGTTATTGGATAATACAAATAAATGTTTATTCTAATGCACTCCGTGAATTAGCCGGCACAAAATCCAAATTGCTCGTGCAGAGAAAAAAATGTTTATTAATCTAAATGGATGAATAAGATACATTCTGATGTGCTTATTCTGTATGTTTTCAGACTTCTGCACAGAAAGGCAACAATTATACAGAAAGTATGGCGTGGTTTTAGAGCGAGAAACCAGTTCAGGCAAATGGTGAAGGTGAGCTTGCTTTTTAGACCCAATAAAATATTTTTACTAGTCTTGACATCCCAAAGGCAAGTATTGTCAAACCTCACAGGATGTAAAAGGCAATTGAAAACCACTTGTGTACTCTCACTTTTCGGTAAGAATTTATGAACATTAGAAACAGCAATCCATTCTCAGATCAAAGTTCTTGGAAATCTTAAAGATTTTAATTATTTATGCAACAGTGCTAAACACAGCATTACATTAAACCAAATCTTTTGATAAATGTATAGTACACTTTCAGTGCTCTACAAGCAACTTACTTTGAATGGAATTTGGCAAGTCAGATAACATTTAATATTTTTCATGAAGCAGATATTAAATAATAAAACAAAACTGTTGCACATCTGGAAAACAACAAATGTGTATTTCCATCTCTGGATTGGAGACAACGCACTTTTCTAATGCGATTTGAACTTTTAACCTCGTGTTTGATTTAGGCTGAATGCAAAGTCTGTTTGATATTTTTTTTCTCCCTCCTACTCCTTCTTTTTGTTATTATTAAAGCAGACATGTTGAAATATGAATTCCTTTTATGTTGCTCACAAGTTTTCTCCTGAAATGTGCTCCAGTGAATAAATCATACAATAGTGGGTGTCATCACCCAGTGTGAATATTCTTTCCTTTGTTAGTCCGTCCTCAGCGGAGCACCATTGATTATCAAACTCAGCGGAGAGCATTTTACCATCATATATCTCCATTAGTTTTCAGCTTGACTGCCATGGATTTTTTCTCTGCTGTTGTCTGCATTATGTATTAAGGAGAAGCCATGTCCCTTCAATACAAATCTGACTCCCGTCGTCGTTCCTTTTCTCTCCTTTACAGCGCTTCTGTGACAGTTATGTATTATGTATAAAGAGGTTTTATCTTCTTGCTTCAGTGCCGGAGAGATCAGAAGGCCAGGATATGGGAGCCTGTGTTGTAACGCCATCTTTTTCGTAATTTGCAGAAAGCGTATTTTGTTATGAAGATGAACTTCTACAATGAGATGGCCATCAGGGTAAATATAGCTCCACTTGTGACACATGTAAAAAGTCACACATACTTGTTACACATATAAAATGTAATTCCCATGTAATGAGCACACAGATATTTAATGTACCTAATACCAGCTGTAGTCAAATATAAAAATAACCATTACAGGCTTAAGTGGACAATGATTTTCATGTGGATGGTAGTATTTTTACCAGCATGTAGACGATGTGTACATTTTAACTGAACACATAACACGTTTATGTAGCTCATGCTAATGCAATCATGAAGAAATGCTTTTCTGTTAATTCAAAGAATATCTAGATCAGTTTTGCAAAACAGATTAAAGTCATTGCAAGAATCATGGCCATGATGTAAGTGAGAAGCCTAAATTTTTGTGGTTTGATAAGTATTCTGCCAATTTCCCTAGCTATAAATCAAAAAGACTTTGAGTGATATTTTGGCACTTTTGTGAGGGGTAACTTACATTAAAACCATATATTTTACATTTCCTTTACAGACGTCTTTCCTCCCAAGTGAAATTGTAAAAGCTGATATTGTAAGCTTATCCTTTTACAAGAGTCCACCACTTGGCCAGCATTGATCTGTTCGAAATTTCACTTGAAAATAAGAAAACTTCAGCATCAGTTCAGCAGTAGAAATGCTGTCATTAATGTTTTTTTTTTTAAATTTGTTTTATTTTTTACAATAAATACAACAGAAAGGATCTGTGTTACACTTTTCTTTTTATATGAGGTCATAGCTTGTTACTATTTTAACAGGCAGAGCTAATTTTATATTGATACGGGCTCCTTAGAATTAAAAAGGATATAATTTTTTTTTTTTTTTTTTTTTTTTTTTTTTTTTTTTTTTTTTTTTTTTTTTTTTTTACAATGAGAAAAAATACAATCACTTCTGATTATACATTTACATAATATTTTACCCCTTTCAGGAATGCCTTAATTATGATGCTCTTTACTGAAGGCCAGTTCATTAAAGGAGATAGATACCAGTGTTTACAAGTGTCCTTAGATTTTCTGCCACCTAAATGAATAATATGCATCATTGATTTCACTGGTATAAAAGGTCACCAAGAACCTGGCTTCTGAGCCAGCAATTACTTTATTTAGAATTATCTACTGAGTGCTGATCAATTGCAAATTCTTTTCTTTTTTTATACCAGCAATTTCTTTATTCCCCTAGTTAGTGTGAAGGACATATGTTCCCCTTGTTTGGACCTGACATCAGTCAATTAGGTCTAACTCTTTCCTCAGAGTCTTTCTGCCCCTATCCCACAGCAGTTTCACCTCCTCCACATGTGTCAACAAACTCTTCTCTATTGATTACATTCTTTGGAGTTAACTCAATATGAATTGACCTGTGGAGCCGAGGTTGTTTAATCGTAGTCCGTCGATATAATCAGCCTACCGTCACAGCTCAACTCCATATTTCATTACTTGCATAACAACTTGTTCAGTGTTTAGAGTTATGCAACAGAACAGTTGCCAATATAGTCAAAAGACCAAAGACCCAAGTATGTTTTTGTAAAGTAATACTCCGTCATTACTAGTAACTGCAATTTTTTTTTTTGTTTTAATTAAAAAGTATCTCCCGATGTATATATTTATTTTTTTCCTTTCCCCTGTTTTTGACATGATGCCATCAATCAGATACAAAGAAGGTGGAGAGGCTATTATGTACGGAAGTACATACATAATTACTACGCACTGAAGAGGTATCTGGAAGGATTAACAATAAAGAATGAACAAGTGAGGTAAGATGGGCACAAAGCAATATTTTCGGTTATTATTCTTTATTTAGCTGATGCCTTTGTCCAAGGTGGCTAACAAAGAAAAATGGAAATATGCGATATGAAAATATAAATTAAAAAGGATGACAGATATTGAAATGATTAACTGCCCCAACAACCCAGTTTAAGTGAAGCTGCAGAGTCATTTTTGGGTAATTTCTCCAGAGTTTAGTAGGAGCTAACTACATTTACATTCATAACAGCTATCCTAGAAATGAAAATTGTGTGGGTTTGGCTCACAGTTGAACAAGATTGCTCGGTCATGTTGCCGCTGTCACTCTCAAGCACCGGTTCACTTCAGTAATTGTTAGACCATCTGAAAACCACACGTCCACCGTGTAAGATGAGCAATTTAAAGAGTACAAAATGTTTATTTTTTTTTTTTTTTTTTTGCATTTTCCATTATAAATGTGAGAGTGGTATGCAGGCCAATATAACATATATTAGTAATTTAAAATACACAGTTCTGTCAACTTTTCTACAACTTCTTTATGTATACTGTATGTATACACACATACAGTATACATATATCTGTATGTATACATGTAATATTTATACTTTTTCAGCATTTATCTCTCCTTAAACTTACTTGCAAAGAGGTTTAAGTGAAACCCCAGCTGAAACGCAGCTTGCATGACCTCTAGTGGAAGTGAAGTGATTTCTGACATACCCTTCACGTGAAGACTGAGCTAAACTCAAGGTGGGGTTTAAAACCCATGCTCCTACTCAGCATTTTACAGCCAAAAGTCTTGTTCCTCAAAGTGGATCTTTTAACACCCACTACGTGGTTAAATCATTTGTTACGTACTAACGCGTGAAACCCCACTGTTAGCCTTGAAGACTGCCTTAAGACTACCTTGAAGACTACCTTGAAGGTGTAACTAAGGTCTAAGATGATGTAGCAGTCCCTCACCGCAGTGATACAACCTGTGCCATTGAGGAGTCGCTCATGCAGTGTGTGCAGGCAAGGAATACGTTCCCAGAGCTTTTAGAAAGATAAATTGATTTGATTAATTTAAAGGCTGAGTGTGCAATTGGTGGACAAGTAACACGGATAACCTCTCGCCTCCTATGTAGAAACTGCCTCAGGTTACAACCAAGTGAACGATGTTATGAAATTAAAAAATTTGCCACGGACGTCAGTTGGCTCTTGCATTAATAAAACATGCAGTGCTTGGGGGGGTAGAGGGAGACAGAAAAAGGTGCCATCTTTTATTTTTTGAGAAAAAAAACTTCAACTGAAGTCACATTTTTAATGTCACTAATATATTTTGTTATTCTTTGGACTTAGGCTAAAAATTAAGTGTACATTTTTTAAGTGTTCCCTGAATCAGTTCCCCACCACCACCAACACACACACACAGACGCCATACATATATAATGTTCTGCTTTGAATGGGTCTGAGAGTCTATTTTGAGAGTTTGTTGCTCTGATAAGGTTGGAATTTGTAACTTAGAAAGAGATGTACTTAATGTGTTCTGTATACAAAAAAGGTTTGTTTAAATTAATTAAAATTTGTAGAGTTGCGGTTTAAAAAAAGAGGAAAAAAAAAACAGGAAATCCAGTTGTTTTTTCTTGTCTTTGAATTTATTTCTTGTGTACCAAGCCTGAGCAATATCCCTTTCAAACTTTTCCAAAGCTTTTGTAAAGCTGTTAACTAAGAGTTAGCAGAGACTGGTCTTGAATGACTTGGATCTGGATGTTTAGTGAAGTACACGTCTGTGAAACCTCGTGATGAAATGCGCAAATAATTTTTTCATTGTTATGGAAAAGTTTTGCAATTTTATGCATTTATATAATGGAATTCTTTACCAAAACATATCAGATCGAGTGCCTTGCTTACCTGTGCATTGCACAAACACCCTTTCTGAGACCTGAACCCATCTTCATCAGCTTGCACATCTGTGGTAAAAACTACCATACTACGCTGAATTGGCATGCACTCAGGCAGTGCAGTGGCATAACACAGAAAATACCGTTTGCAATTAAACTGTAGGGAGAGCAGGTAGGAGCTGCGGACAGGTTATCGTTTCCTCATTGTTGTCCATCGCAATAGTAGCAACAGCGAGGAACTTGCTCTCTGCGACTCCAGCGGACCCAGCCTTGAAAAAAGACAAAGAACTGAAATTTGCTTTTGTGAGATGTTAACGAAATGGACACATGTAAATGTGAACTTGCATAATCCAAAGTTAGCTTGAAGTCTCCAGTCAACCATGAGCTGTGCACCATGACATTCAGCAAAGCCTCCTCTTCCTAAGCTGACGGGATGTTGCCTCCGTGCCAGTTCTTCAACCGTTGTTTTTGTGCTAGAGGGATCACTGTCAGTTAGTGAAAGATTGCATTTATGAAAAATAGCCTTTTTTTCTCTCTCGGACAAGGGATCACATCCCTGACTGATCAGTGACCCTGCAAAGGCCCCTGCGGCAGGCTTTTAATCCGTGTTCCTCTCTTGGCGAATAAATTATTTAAAAATGTTACTAATGGCTCCCACTTAGCTCGAGTGAGTCAGCCACGAATGCCAATGAAACACGGCGGCCCTCGAACCCTTCGGAGCAGGCCCCCGCACTCGTCAGAGCGGGCCCCTGTCCCGCATGCAGCGGGGTACCTCTCACTACAAAGCGATGCGTGTCATTTCATTTACCCGCTGTCCGTGCGCTTGCTCTCTGTTGGGTATGGGGATTGGGTGGGAGGGTGGGGGAGTGGGGTACACCATGTTACGAGTGTCCATCTTCATTCTGCGCCATCCCCTCCCGCATATCTTAATGAAGTCGGGACCCCAGCTTGACGTAGTAATTCTGTGGCAAGAGTTTGTGCAGCGCGACAATTTATCACTTGTCAAGAGGACACTTTAAGTTCCTTTACTTAATAAGGGCATCCTCTGGGCTGAGTAATTAGAAGTGAGCGGTTTGCATATTTACTAAATGCAGAGTGCCACTGCCACCATGGCCCGTTGCCTGCATGAATTATTTCTCTATCTGCAATAAACAGCTGGGTAATTATTACTGCCATAATCAGATAAATTCTCTCCGTAATGCTCTAACATGGCAAATCTTTTAACTCATCGAAAGCCGTGGAAAATTTATGGACTCCGAGCGGTTGGGCAACTTTTCTCCCTTTTTGCGTCCTTTTCCAAGGGCACCTCGTGAAATGGAATCCACGGGTTCTGGATTCCTTTGGTTCAAGTGTGCTTCTTTATGAGATAGTGGAATAGGAATTACATTTTTAATCTTTCTTTTCCTGCTTTAAAGCGGACCTGCTAATATATACAGACTAATGCTTTATACATATATGAAAAATGTATTTGAATAATTAGCATTTTTGTTGGCTGTTTGTTTTGGTCTTGCACCTTCTATTTTGCCCAGAACCGAAGGGTTCAGTAAAAAAAAAAAAAAAGAGAAGGAAAACGCTTCTATTCTTCTGTAAAACCACTTTATGCTTTAGAGTCTGAACTTTGAAAATTAATGTGCAGTATAATCCTTTTTTCCATGGTATTAATAGCAAAAGTGTGTTTGTAGTTTATAATCTTACTATATAATAGGGTAAGAGTGTAATATCTACAAAAAATTACTAATCCAAGTTATATTTTAATGTATCAACTCGACAATGATAAGTCCTTTTCATACTGTATATTGCACCCTAATGTACTTACACAGTATACTGCATTTATAAAACTTGGGACTGCTGTATGTCTAAAATGTTTTAAAACCTGAAGGAGACCTGCGAGCTTTGCAATGCTAAAACAGTTTGACTAACTAGCTTAGACAACTAATTTTTTGATGCTGTTGGAGTAATATATTTTGTAAACATGTATGTTCATTCTGATGTTTATTCTCATATCACACATGTCAAGTTAATATCAAAGCCCTTACTAAATGTAAGCACTAAATATGCTGTTTAAGGACACAGGGAGGTCATCTGTATAAAAGGGACCCGCGTGTCCGTCCAAGACCGATCCAGGCTAATGAGGTTTCTGTGTTAAGACACAAAGGCATGGACACAGACGGAGATGCCTTCAATGGAAACAAATTTGTTTGGCTTTCCTCTATTACAGTGCAATTAATAATAAGCACAAGATATGGGTTGGGAAAGGTCACGCTTCCAGCACGCCATGCAGCACGTTAAGTAGGCCGGCCTCTACAAGAGCTGGAATAAAGTAAAACGAACCATTTCCCCAACTTTATATTTCGCATTAGCAAGCAATTTCCACCAACCAGCTGGCAAAATAGGGGCCACGCTGCTCTGCATAATTCATTTATTTTGTAATTTAATCCTGTGTGGAGGGAGAAAACGTGCCGTTGCAAACAGCAAAATATGGTGATTTTTAAATGTCAACATGCCACATTCCATAACCCTACATAACAGGCAATATTAATATCCTCTTTTGCGCACCAGTAATTGAAAACAGCTTGCAAAAGCGGTTGATGAGCATGTTTTGTTTTTTGCTGTTCGGGTTTTATTGGTATTGCAATGTTTTTCTCTTTCGAAACATAATGCTTTCAACTTCCTTACAGTAATTTAAAAATGTAGTAAATAATTAAAAATAGTAATGGTAATAATAGTTAACCTAAGACTCTGCAACATAAAGGCTTTTAATATGGCCCAAGTAAAGTGCTAATAGTTTTCCTGTAATTTTTCTGTTTTTATTTTGTAGCATTATCAGCTCAGAATAAATTAATGGTTTAGTGCTGTTGTTTATTTTCTGTTAAAAAAAACTAGTTCAAGTTGGAAAACATATTTTTTCTGGTCTTGTTCTGATTTTGTTAATTTAAAAGTATTTTTGTTGTGCATCAGTAACAAATTACATACTGTATTGTTACATAACAGTAAACTACATACAAATAAACTGTATTACTGCACATACAAAAATAAACTGTGAATTCCTAGTTTCCCCAGTACATCCTATGTCTGTATGGCTCTGTAAGTGTATGCGTTTGATTAAATCGGTTGTTTCACGTTAAACTGGGTGGCCCTTTGCTTTGGGACTATATGTTCAGCTGTATGTGTGCACTCCTTACATTTCTCAGGAAGGACCTGGAGGAGTTTGCAGAGTTGCAGAGGAGGGAGATGGAGCGCTTGGCACGGGAGCGAGAAGGGCAGCGGAAATGTCTCCAAGCCCAGAGGCTACACTTCCTCCTGAGCACTGAGCAGGTTAGCCGCCCAGACTGCCTGTCCGAATCCATGGAGCGGGCACAAAGCAAACATCCAGGCATCTGTTTGTTATCTTTGATCATCTCACCAGCAAGGTTACTTGGACCTCTGTCAGCACCCTTCATAGCACTGATTGTCTGTGCATGGACTGGGAGACAGTATGGCATTTGAGAAAAGAGAATAAGTGGTTGGAATAGCTACAAGTATTTTATTGCTGTCTTGTGTGAGGGGGCAGTATGGTGGCCTGCAGGAAACAGATTCCATTCTGTCATATTCTAAAAACTTGCTGAATTAATAAACAATGGTACTATTTTACTTAACCAGAAACCAGGAGGACATGACCAACAATGCAGCTCTCATTGAAACTCCAAGTTTCAAGTCAAATAAGTTTCTCAGTCAAATAAAGTATAGCACAGAAATTATACAGCGCATGCCGTGCAAATGTTACCTTGCAGATATCTACTCGGCATTACCATAATCTAATAGTAAATAGCACTCCACTGCTCTAATCCTGGTAGGTTAAAGGTCAAAATAAATACTCCTTTCCGTCTAGGATGCTAGATGCATAAAACAAGTAAGGTAATCTGTCTATTAATTTATTGTATCCAGAAACTGCATGCCGAGGTCAGATAGGCTGAGAGATTCTAATAAATGCCATTTCTTTATGATGATTCATTCTTGTAATCACAAAGGTGATGCAGTTAGAAAAAATAAATAAGTAACAAATTGATTGTATGCATACGATAATCTATAAAATTTTAATCAAGGAATGCAACACTGACCTCATTTACGGTGATGCACATTGTTTTAGTCACTGCACTGAAAGAACATAAAGTCCTCGGGAGGATACAAATTTATCCTTGTTTTGAATATGTAAATACACAAAGTGAGTTACAGATTGTACTGTATAAATCGCTAGGCAGATTCACCAGTACGACGATATGAGTCTCATACTACCTTAGCTGAAGTCTTAATACAGTATTATACTGTGGTGTTCTCAAGTAAAGTTTGAATAGCAAATTTTCAAAGATATGGATATTTTCCAGTGTATTTATTTATAATTTTATTTCCTTCAGTTATCTACTTTATAAATTTCTGTCGGTTGCGGAGTGAACGCAATCTGCATTTTCATGCCAATCCACTAGTTGGCAGTAAAGAGCACCACTTCCACCAGGCTTGTGGCTTGTGCATAATGTTCATCCATGTGAGGGAACATATAGAACATCCATCGTCAACAACTGCTTGTCCCGAGCGGGGTCGCAGTGAGCCAGAGCCCATCCTGACAACACAGGGCGCAAGGCCAAAGGGAGAGGGGACACACCCAGGACAGGACTCCAGTCTAGCGCAAGGCACGTCAAGCAGGGCTCGAACCCCAGACCTGCCACATGGCAGATACCGACCGAACCAGCTGTGCCTCCACGCACTCCCTCCTACATGTAGAACAATGGTCAACAAACAGGATTGAAAAGCAGTTTGGAGAAGTACTGTATTTTTTTCAGTAGTGTAAAACTGATCATTTTTCAGTTGTTCAAGTTTTTATAAGGTTGCTAAAAGTCAATATATTAAAAGCTAAACTTAGAATTTCTACAAAACCTAACCAGTGAATGAATAAAGTACATCTGTATTATTAAGTTTTATTTGACTTGGTGGTAAAAGTGACACTGGCTTTACAAACAGACTATTTTTGATGTGGGACTTCTGATTCCAGTTGTGTTCGTAAGGCAAGGAGCCAGAGTACAGTTAAAAATTTTTCTAAACACGCTACGGCAAGAGTAAAACTTACTGATTGCAAACTTACAGTAACTTAAGTTAATATACAGGATTCTTCTGCGAATTGCGCTGTTGGCTGAACAAGACCGTGAGAAAAGTGAGTTTATCCAGCAGAGAACATAACAAGTTGTGAAAGGGGGTGCCCTGTAAGGAAAGCGCAGCCTCGCAAGCGTTTCGGCACTTAAAGGGCCGCCGGAAGCCGTTAGAAGAGAAGCGAGTGACAGTTAGATGTGAGCTTGGAGCCTGGCCGTGTGTTTCAGCTCTGGGTGGGTTAACAAGACCACTGAAAGTTCATTCAGAAAGCGGAACCGCAGCAGCTGACAAATGATCATGTTTCCTTTTTAGTTCCTGGCCAAGAGTAATTGAATGTGGAATATCTTACTAAACGCCGGACTGTGACAGCATGTTAACACTGCCTGTCTCCTAACAGCAGCAATGATTTGCTGAGTGAGATTTTTTTTTTTTATAAATCCCCTGGCAATAGCGTGTCCTGATAATTATGATGAAGTGTGCTGGTCAGTGTTGATTCAGCAGCCCTCGTCTTCAGCAGATATTTCACTCAGTGGGTCTCCTTCATGCCTTTACGGTCATTACGCCTTTTCCCTGCGTTTCCCGAATGCCATTACCCATGTGCTTGTCCTTTCTGTCCCGCTCAATCCCTGCTCTCCTGCCTGCTGAGCTGTTGCGCAAGTCAGATGAGTGTGAACCCTGGACAAGGAGTCAGAACCCACCTGTTCAGAGTTTAACCATCAACATTAAGGAACTGAGAAAAAGACACAATGAGGTGGTCAAATTAAATAAATCTGTGTTCAAAAGGAAATGTGCTTAGTATACTGTAAAGTACATACATGCTATATGAGGTGAACTAGACCAAAAAAGTTGTTTGAAGAGTCAGTGGTCAGAAAGAGGCTTTTTTACTGAGCAGCTAATGATCATGTCTAATCAGACACTTCCACTGTGGACAGTAATGGTGAGAAATGGATGTTCAGTGAAACAGTGACCAAGTGTAAAATTCATAATGAGTAGCATGTTAGTTTTCAGTGATCTATAGAGAGGAACATGGCGTTTCATGCTACTATGAAACAGAGCTGCCGCACAGTTTCGTTCAGTTCATACACGTAGCAACGTATGCACTCTCGCTTAATGGCGACAATAAGTTTAAAGAAGTCGGTTGTAGCCCAGTCTTTTGAGGGCATGCCATGCGTGTGCAGCGAGACAAACCTGACCCTCTCGCTGCTGCACTCCTTTAGACCATCTCCATAGTGGGGGTGCCTCCCTTCCATACGGTCTGACCTTGTCGCTGGGAAATGAATGGGTCTCGAGCAGTTCATCGTTAACGGGAGAAATTCTGCTGGACATAAGTGCCTGCCCTGACATAGATTTAGTTCTTCTGCTCAGGGGTCAACATCATTGCTCTTTTTGTTTTTATACCCCCAGCAGGTTTGGGAACCCATAGCATACCCTCCCGCCCTCATACTCCCATTTTTTGCGACAGTATAAGCAACTACACTTATATTGTTCGCTGACATTTCTTCCATATAAAGAACTTGAGCTTTGGCGCAGCTTCTGTTGTCTGCTTAAAATATTGTCTGTTCAGGATCACTTAGATTTGAATAAGCATTTCATCTGGTTATATGTGATAAGTCGTTACATTTCTAAAATGTGACTTTTTTGCTGTTCTGACCACCTGTCATGCCTTTTAACTGTAAAACATCATCTAATTCTACTATAAAATAAAAAGTAACTTTAAGTCTCTTTTTTGTTTTACTTTTAATAAGGATGTTTTTTTTTACAAAGAAACTTTAATACTGTCCACAGCCTCCTGCAAATGTTCTAATTTAGCATATTTATTTTTCTGATGCTCATTAACTTCTATGCTCTCCTTAGTGGATTTAATTATGGAAGAGGTTATGATTTTATGTATCAAGAAGAAGAATATTGAAGGCCTGAAGCAGGGATGGTGGGGAGGAGCTGAGTGATGGATGGGCATTATGCACAGGACAGTTGAAAATATAAATGTTATGCTAAGGATGGCTGGTGAACGGTGCGCACAGACTCCCGCGAGCTCGCCCTTGTTCCATTAATATTCCAGGCTTTGCACGGTCGCCCATGAGGAGGGAACAGCATTCGCGGTCAAACAACATATGTGAGAGATCACTGCATGGTTGGCCCTTAATTTGTAAAGTCCAACAGTTTTCTTTCATGTTTTCGGTATTATTGGAGAACTGAGAGAGGGCAAGGAAGTTGGATGCCATCTCTGCAGTGGTTTGCCCTCTTGGAAAAAGGAAATGAAGAAGCTATTACCACTAGCCAACCAACCATTTTTTTCTCTGCTAGCTGTGCTGTTAGTTCACATTTTTCATGAAGTCGACAGCCTTCTAGCAGAATAGTATTTCCCACAACTTTGTGAGTTACTTGGATGCAATAATTGCAGTATCAAGATATTAATGTTGCAGCCAAGGTTCAACTAACAGACCAGCTTAGGCGTAACTTCTGTAATATACCACTTTTTTCTTTTTTTTTTTGCTTCAAAAATACATTTCACTCCAATGTATTTATTTATAAATGTATAAAATAATCATTATATACACTAAGCAATGCAGGGACACAGTGGTTCAGCAGATAAAGCTGGCGCAATGCGTATTCCCAGCTGCTAAGCAGGTCTGTGGTTCAAGTCCAGCTCTGGGTCTGTGGAGTTGGCATGTTTCTCCCTGTGTTTGTGCCCCCCAGCCATGGATAGAAGAAGGCACTGGCAAACTACTTCTATTTTTCCCTTGCTTTGGAAGTGGATGCTGTGAGTTGGCCTAGACTTGATGGTCCTTCCATCCATGCAGAACAATAGATTAAGTACAGAAAGACCTGAGGTGCATTGTTGCCATATTCATTTATGTTCTCTGCAGGGAAATTGATGAATTATTCACACTATTTCTTTGTTTTTATGTGTATTTCGTCTCTGTTTGAACTTTGCAGTGTCCAGGTGTGTTCAACTCTCCATACAGAGATTTTCCTCACGAAATGGAGCTGAGACTGAGGAGCATTAAACCACTGCTTGCCAAAAATGCTCCCCTTAGGAGGGACTCGGGTGGGTCACCTGCATGTTCACTGCCGCCAGTTCCCAGCAAGAAACCTCAGGTGAGAACAGAGGAGGATATTGGCAAATGATGTAGTAGAATTTGGCTTATTGGAAGGTCCCTAAAAGCTGAGTAGATTCTGGTGTTGGTCAAGGTTTCAACCTTATTTCATCACCAATCTGTTGATTATTTATGTTACTGTAGAGCCTGGTGTATATACTTTTACCAGGCTAGACTTACAGAAGACCTGTATAGTGCTTTAGTGCCTTATGGGGTTTGTGTACTGTCATAAGTGGTGAGTGGGTTTTTTTTCATTGTGCAAGTAAAAAGATATAAAAACATGTTTCAAGATGCTGCAAAGTAGTGTTTTTCATTTTGAGATCCAGTTGCTTTGTTTAAATGTTGACTGTTGACTGAAGATGCTTAGTATTAAGTCTCAATAAAAAAGTACAGGATATGCATTGACAGCAGGTTTTATAGTATTGTGGGTTAGGGTAGTAGAATGGGAATGGATGTAGACCGTAACTCCCAGGTGGGAAACTGCTGTTGTACCCTTGTACTCTTGAATAAGGTATTTATTCCAAATTGCTTCAGTAACGTCTAGCTGTAGTAATGGGTAAAATCTGAGTGATGACTCATTGAATAAAAAAGGTGATTTTAAAATGTTTTGTGTATGAAAACTCCAGACATTAAGGCATACTCTCAAGTGCCCCAATGTTGCAGTTGCTGTAAGTATTGGACAACAGGCACAATGCAGGTAGAAGACTCCTACTGTATGAAAAAAAAAAAGTCCACTTTATGTATGAGAACATTTCTCTGGTAATGCCAGAGTATTGTCTAAAATAAAAAATAACCTGTTGATGTTCTGAAAGCTTTTAATACCAGATAATGATGGAGGACTGGAAGAACAAAACTAGCTAAAAAAAAGTCATATCTTTTCTTCATACACTTTTGTTTACCATCTGATGTACATCACTTTGGAGAAAAGAATCTTCAAAAGTCATGAGCATAACTGTAAAGGTATTTAGACCTTTAAAAGAGATGACAGACTTCATGGTGTACAAAGACTGCTCCTTTTACAAGAATTAGGACAAATGTGATTGTGCGTTAAAATCTGCACATCAAGCCAGCTCATGGGAAATGCCTTTTCAGAACAGAAATTTTATTTCAAAACATGAGCTTTAGTAATGTTGAGCAGTGCAAATGATGAGCAGCCCCCCCACACTTAATTTTATAGTTGAAATTGAAAAGGGTAAACAGATTTTTCTTTAATATAATAGTTTCCATTTATCAGGGTTATGCTGTAGTCTTGAGGATGGATTATAGGTGAAACATAGTTTTGTATATGTCAATATATGTCTGGATACGAAAAAAGACAAGGCAGAGAAATTGATTGACCTCAGCATTTACTGTACAGATCTTTTGGTTTTCCTGAGAAACTTATTTGTTCTAAAAATATGTATTACATAATGTAACATTATTTTATCATAAAAAACAAAATCAAATTTTTGCAGATGTACGATTCATATAACTGTGACCCGTAATATTTTTGCCCCAAAAAGAAAGCCATGTGAATAAAGTGGCTTCCATATTGGATATTGTTTGATTGTTTTGATGCTCAGGTGACTCGGATAAGTACTCATTGGCATGTCTATCAACTAATAAACTTCAATAAAATTACTGTCATTAGGCAACTCTCAGCATGTGATTTCTATTGCTTTTAAAAAATTCTTTAAGCACCTCCAAAACGAGCAGGTCATCTTGTCCAACTGTGAAAAGTGTTTGATGATATGTATTTGCCATTTGTGTTATTTACGGTCCGTGACTTTTATGGTAACTGGTTCCTATTATTGGTTTCTATTAATGTAAAACATAAGTGAGCAGAAATGAGGCGTGAATCATTCATTTTTATTAGGGGTAGTGCCTTCACCTGGGGCTGGCCCAAGCTCCAGCTGGGCTTGGTTAGAGGGAACTCATTAAAACGGAAGATCTGACTGACCGTATGCTGTGGATAAGGATGCATTATTTATTTACGTGGTCAGCCTCTCTAAAGCCAGGGGTTCACATTGTATCCAGCTTCCTCAATTTGATCACAGGCCCAGGAACACCTATCTTTGGGCCTCTCCCTCCATTCTGAAGAAAAGCTAGAAACCTTAGCACACAGCTTCTCAAAAATCATTGATGTATGAACATTTGAAAAGCCAATGTCTAAAATCAACACATAGAAACATTTTAAGAATCTGTATATACATTACCTCTGTATCTGGCCTATTTTTCAGGGTCTGCAGCATCATCCTCGTGCTTTGTTAAGGATGCTCAAGTAGTGTTATGTTTTCATACTGTCTTCAGGCAATTTCCATGGAACCATGACCAGTTTTTAAAGGGAACAACGTGACCATTTTTACTAGGATATCCAGTCAAAACACACCCTAAAGATCCTGTAAAACTGGCAAAATGTAATGCCACATCAAATACAAGCTAATATCATATACACCTTCCTCATTAGTTCAGACTCCTTAGATCACAGATTGATGGTGCAGTCAAGAATTCACGTGATTAACAAGTAAAAAAAAGATGAAAATACAGTGAGGAAAAGGCTTTTTAACTTATGTAAATAATCTTGTGTCTTGCATTAATTTAAATTCAGTTTATATTCACACTTTTTATTTTGTTTTCAGTTCATATCTTTCATTTATACAGCTAACTGCTGCTATTGCTATTAGGGTTTAATTGACATATTTGTAACGAAAGGAACATTAGCAGTTCAACAAATTTCACCATCATTAGGTCCCAATTTAAAAAGCACTAATGATATCATTTGCATGTCATTCATGATTCTTTCTTTGATTTTTAGCTAAAATTTTACTTATTAGTTGTGGAAGGGGGATAGTGTTTTGTGTGAGCGTGCCATTTCAATGAAACGTCTCCTTTGAATGGTAGAAGGTAGCAAAACCCCTCAAAACTTTAACATTCAAACACTGAAACTTACTTAAAAGCCAACAAGACCCTATTTTCCTAAATCAAAATTTGATACCTGACTTACACAACAAATGTGAAGCATCAACTTTTAAATCATATTTCAAATCAAATAATAACTCAGGGCAGTGATTTATTTTTAGAAACACTTGATTTTGTAATTAAAGTTTCTCAATTTTATCTAAGCAAGTCTGATTATTTTTTGGTTATACAGTATGACGTTTCTGCATAAGAGCCTCTCATCAGCACAGACAGATAAATAATTACACCTAGTTTCCAAGATACCAGTGCAAATTTATAAACGTTTTTGTGATACACAGGTGAGAAACTCAAGCTCATCAATCAAGTCAGTGTTTTCAACCTACTCTGCTATTTGGAAAAGTTTATCAGGAGAAATAGCTTTTATTAATAATTCAAATTAAAGTAGAATTTGGCCACCCAGTAGGCTTGGGGCATCACTGATAATGAGCCAGACCAATCCAAAATAACACAGTCCCCATCCCATTCTCAACAGGGACCCTTCAGAGACCCTGCCGAGGTGCTACAGCAGCGCTACCGGCCTCTTGAGCCGACGTTACGCGTGGCGACATCCATCACTGCCCTGGAGGAGGCCAGAGAGGAGCTGCGTCGCGAGGAGTGGAGGAGCCGTGTCATCGACGACATGTGAGTGCTTCTGCTGTGTCATTCGTCTCCAGACCTCAAGTCTACCTGCTCTAGGTTACATCTGGATTAAGGAAAGAGGATCACTTTCACCGTAAGTTAAAAAATGTATACATACAGTACACTGGTCACATCACTGTTTCTTTAAAACACACACACACACAGTCTAAAACTACTCAGCCCAAGAAGGGTTGCGGTGGACCGGAGCCTAACCCGGCAACACAGGACACAAGGCTGGAGGGGGAGGGGACACACTCAGGACAGGATGCCATTCCGTCACAAGGCACCCCAAGCAGGGTTTGAACCCCAGACCCACCAGACAGCAGTCACAGGCCAAACCTGCTGCACCACCATGCCACCGTGCCCCCCTCTTTCTGTAAATCAAGAATTCAAATTAAATGAAAATATTTATGAGCTTTCTGTACCCGACCATATGATTTTGTTACTTAAGAACTAATTTTCGTACCATTGTTTGTCAAATTTGAGCAGTCCCTGATTTTTTTTCTCATTTTTATAGTTCATTTTGCACATTTTAAGAAATTTATTAATTGGGGAAATATCTTTGCATGAAGCCTGTAATTAAGTTTCTTGCAGATTGTAGGATATGGTGTACAGTACGAAATTCTGAAAAATTGCATGAAAAATTATTCAGCCTTGGAATGACAACTAACCTTATATGGATATCGACTTTAAATGGCATGTCACAAGGATATACGAGAATATTTTAGTTCCAACAAAGCACTGACTGTGAACTAGAATATAATTATAATGGGGGATTATCGTAATAGTATTTGAACAATATTTCTTTAACAGTTCAATCTCTGTTTTAACTCTCTCCATTTATTTTAATTACTAGCACAGTGTGCAACATTTATTAATCAGAGCAGTCTTTTTTCCAACTTAAAACACTGAATTAGCTAACCCCATTAACACAGAATACTCCAAAACAAGTGCTAATAGGAGAGGTAGTTACTGTGCAAATCATATTATACATGTGGGTGCTCCGGGGCACAGCAAAGCGTGATTAGTCCCTTTTGATCCCGCATCCAGCTCCTTCTTCTAGCTAATTTCCACTGGAAATTTTCAAAGAGCCACGTAAATTCGCCACTCTGTTTCCACTCTATTTTTTTACATTGGCTTAATACTTCCCTAATGAAGTCTCAGCACTCCATAACACTTCTGATGCAGATAATATTTTGTTGGATAATTATGATTTAAAATGGAAATGACTGGCTGAAAAAGACTGCTGGCCCAAACTTCAGAATGTATGAGCAGCTTTGAAACCATTCGCTCATTAAACTGTTTAACTATCTAGTTTTATAGACCAATATATACTAGGATTTGCTTAGTCTTTCAGCAGAAATGTAAAAGACCCATGGTACAGGGCAGCCTTGGGATAATTTATTTTCTTTGTTTTGCTTTAGTTGCAGTGATTACACACGGCATGGTTTTTAGCATAGTTCTGAGAATCTTGTTTTACTAATAACTAAATAGTGGCATTTTTTTTTGGCATCTTCGAAGTGACTGGTCATACTCCATATTGGTCATCAAATGCTAACATTGATGGCACCAGTCACTTTGCTAGCATTGGCATTGCATAAAATAGAACACACGTAAATGTTTATGCATTCAATGAACTTTTTATAGATCAGCAGTAAATGTGTAAAGTGTCAGAGAAGTTCCTATTAAGTACCAAGAACTACAAAAATGTATTTAAGAATAGGCCATGCAAGTTATTCTGACTGCTCTACAGTGAGTTTTAGTAGAACAAAAACAAATGGCATTTTAGAGAAGGGTTAGGAAATGTTATGGTAGGTACTATTATGCATTAAACATTGGTATTTTCATTAATTATACACTATGTACATGAATTCTGAAATGAGTCATTAGCTAGTAGATAAAATCTTATTGCAGCAAACTATGTTCTAGCTCTATTGCATGTCAGCATATACAACAAAAACCAGAAAAAGCTGAAAGCACAATGAATTAAATATATGCATACATACATACAAATGCATTTTTCACTTCCCTGCATTTTTCTGGGTCTGTCCCACAGATATGCTGGCAATGTGTCAAAACTCTAGACTTCACAACACAAACGGTGTATTTTAGAAAAGGCTTCTGAAGCACAGCTCTCCTTCCTCGGTGGCTGCCTTTTGCGCCGTCGCTGGGCACGGGCCACACTAGCCCCCCAAGATCCCCAGTGAGAAGTCAAACTTTCCTTAATAGCTCTGAATGAATAAAAACTACCCTATTAAAATGCAATTCCGAGGCAATGAAAGCAGTAAGTGAAACAGCCGGCTAACACCACAACCATTGTGTATTCTGGGACATTGGGGCCACATTAATTTTTTTTTCCTGTGATGACCATCCCATGTGCACATTAGCATGGAATGCACTGTAATCTGTCTTGTAGGAGAGGCACATGTCTCTGGTGAATAGGAATGTCTGTCTAAAACTGTAGAGCACTTAAAGAGATAGTACCTTTTTGAACAGTTGTATTTTTGAAGGGGTTTGCTGGGTGTTCATGTAAAGTCTGTTGAAATACTAAGGATTAAAAGCATATCTTAGCATTTACAAAACATTTGCTTTTTATAATTATGTTTTTCTTTTGATTTACTCTGTTCAGTATCAAGGACTGATTTTTCACTCGCATTCGCAGTTCTAAGCTATCTGTATTTTACCCTTGTTGTTCATATGAATGTGCAGTGAAAAATTCAAATGAAGAATAAAGAAAATTTGCTTATTAAAGTTATATAAAGTAGACAAGCACCGGACTCAGGTTTTCACAGGCTTGGACTATACGTTAGGCGGGGAACGGTGGGAATAATAGCAGAGAAACGACATACCTGCACTTTGGAAACGGGCTCAGCAACTGAAGACACTCCATATAAGTGCCAAGCCTGTTTGTTGTTTGTTTGTTTTCAGATGAGCCAAGCCAAAGCCCAGCGGACATTTAGCTAGCCCACACAGACACCTCTTGTGTCGCGCAGGATAAATCTTCCTCCTGGCAATGTGTCTTGGGTGCAATTTACAAAATCAACCTCGCTGTAATTAACATCTGGCATTTTTCCTAAGTAACAGCTATTTACACTGATCATATGCTCAGCAAATATACTATACATGGGTACAACACAGGGAATGACATCCTGCCTAAAAGTCCATGGAAGCTTAGCTTTATAGAGAAGCAGGTAATGCAGCAATTACGGGCATGGACTTGTAAGATGGATGT
This sequence comes from Scleropages formosus, assembly GCF_900964775.1. Classification (NCBI taxonomy): domain Eukaryota; kingdom Metazoa; phylum Chordata; class Actinopteri; order Osteoglossiformes; family Osteoglossidae; genus Scleropages; species Scleropages formosus. Next base: position 10,482,131 of record NC_041820.1, on the reverse strand, counting down.
TACTGTTATGAGTCTAAAGAAGGCCTCTGCTGTACTAACTTTGAATGAGGTGCTAATTCTGATCTGCTCCAACATAATATCTGTTGGTGTAGAGTAAATGTATGTGAAGTGTAAGAAGTCTTCTAATCAACTTGTTAGCTAAGCAACAAAATAATAGCAATCGGAACCTATGCAGAGGGCAAGCTTGCCTTGACAGATGTCTTTAGATTTAGGCATGTTTAACTGTGCTGTGTTAAAAGGAAGTAAAACATTACCTTTACCTGGACAAATTAGCTAGAACCAAAGGGCACTAATGTAGTTTAATACAGGGACAAAGATTAAGGGATGTTCTGTTTCTGTGGTGTGGCTTAATGGAACAAGCTGACATTGTTAATGTTTTTTTTTTTTTTCCTAAAATGTTGTGGAAGTGAATTCTGAAGCTTCGCTGATAAATGCAGAATTTTAATGATGTCATTCTTTACTCTTTTGGTTTTCTGTGTAATAGATACTATAGATGCAATGTAAATGTGGAGTGCTCAAAGCGCAGAATGTTGCAGCTGCATCCTGATTTTTCTTTTTTCACTTTTCGTAAACTTATTAGTTTTTTTCAACATTTCTAAATAGCTTGTTTTATAGGGTAAAAAACTGGTTACTGAGTATGATTCCTTTTGTAATTGTTGTTCATAAGGAATAGGGGCGTGGTGGTGCAGCGGGTTCGAGTCCCACATGAGGTGCCTTGCAACGGACTGGCATCCTGTCCTGGGTGTGTCCCCTCCCCCTCCAATCTTATGCCCTGTGTTTGCTGGGTTAGGCTCTGGCTTTCTGCAAGCCAGATCAGGACAAGCAGCTTCAGCCATTGTGTGTGTTTTTAAGGAGTGGCATGAGATCATAGTATAGCTTACCTCTCCATATAGATACCAAATATTATTCATAGTTGATTGTACATTATTAAAAGACTCCTAAAAATAAAGAAATTAATAGCAAGTTAATGTTGCATTAATTCCCAGCTTATTCATTTCATGTAAACTATTAATATTGTAGGCGAGGTAAGATACCAAACATGTGCTTATTTAAAATAGCATTATTAATCAAAATACAAATAATGTGGTAAATATTTTTGCTTTAAGTGCAGCACGTCTTTTTAATGGCAATGATAAATATTAATAGCAATATAGTATGATAAATATTAATAGTAATTTAGTATAATTCTTTTTTAGATTTCAGCCTTTCTCCAATGCACACAAGAATAGGAAGTATGAGCGAACACTTCACGGTACTTCTTCATATGAACAGGTGGATTATGGCACTAAGTACTTCAGAGAAGAAAACAAGGAAAAACGACAAGGAGAAAAGGTGCGTTACCCCCGTGCCTGCAATTTCCTTTTTTGTCTGAAACTTTAAAAACAGCTCTATAAATTTCTCAAATCTGTTGAATGGGAATTACAGACAGGAATTTATTGATCAAAATATTAATTTTGCAATGGTTATTCTTTGAATTTAGAACTTTATGGCAGAAATAAGAACAAGAATGTTGCAAGAATAACCTCAAAATGCACAGTCTGAACCAAAGTTAAAAAGAAATTTTGCGCTGCTGAAAAGAGTCATATGGAAACTCTGGTACTGGAGGAAACATTGGAAACACCTCATAAACAATTCTCGCGAAGTATGCAACGTTTTACAGGGTATTTCACAGACTGGAAATTTAAAGTTCATATTACATTTGCTCATTTAGCTGAAACTTTTCTCCAACGTGTCTTACAGTAGTAGGCTACTTACAATGATTTACCCATTTATACAGCTGGATGACTTTTATTTTATTAGATCAGTCGAAGCCCTTTGACCAAAGGTACTACAGGTGGTCCCCGATTTTCAATGGTTCGACTTAGGATTTTTTCGACTTTACGACGGTGAGCTGGCGATAGACATTCAGTAAAAACCGTACTTCGAATTTTGAATTTAGATTTTATCCTGGGCAAGCGACATGCAGTGCAATACTCTCTGACGATGCTGAGCAGTGCCAGCAATCCACATCTCCCAGTCTGTCACGCAGAGGTGTGTATTAGGTGTATTACATGCATTTTTGACTTACGATATTTTCCATTTACAATGAGTTTCACGGAACGTAACCCCATCGTAAGTCGGGGACAACCTGTACAGTGGGAGGAGTGCAAGATGACAGGTCTCACCACTGTGAGATCTGCTGCTGCGTCTCTTTCTGAATCTCTTTTTCATTCAGTCTTTGAGTCTTCAGTTGAATCTCTTTTTAAACTAAGACTAAATAATGTTCCTTCATCTTGAGCTTTTTTGCCAATCACCAAGTGAGTCCAGTTACTGTTCTTGAACTGAGGGACCTCTTTGCTTTGACAAGGTCAACAAGGCTTTGTTGCTTCTAGGTGTCTTCTACCATGCAGTGTACCAGTTGATTGCTTCCTCTTAACAGTCTTGCGCCCGTGTGTAGTCAGTGCAGTGTTCCGCACACAGGAAGCTGGCCCCTCCTTTCTGTTTACCTTGATAATGGGGTGGGATGATGAGAGCATGGATTTAATGTTCCTCAACCACAAATGCAGAAACTTGGGTGGGATTGCACTAGCGGTGCCGCCTTCCCAAAGTCAATGATTGAAGCCTTTGTTGCCTGTGCACTGACAGTAATGAGCATGCAGCTTAATGACCGTGGTTATGATTAGCATAATTGATGTGGGGGAAAGGGTCTCACCAAGGATCATTACTGACCTAAATTTACATGGGGCTTGGCTTTTCGACTTTTGCTGGTTATTGTGATGCCAGCAAGATAGATAAACATCAGAAACAAAATCAGCAAGAAAGGCACATTAATAAGCACTTAATAAGTTCAGGCCTAATATGAATATACTAGTTTCATAAAATCAAGAAAATGGTATATATATATTCAATTATGTTTTATAAAGGTACATTCCATAATAAATTGTTAGTAGTTCAGTTTGGGTACAACAGATGTACTCAGTTCCTCAGGCTGCAATATGTGCAGAATTTTTGTTCCAGGCATCATCAAGCAATCTATTACATTAATAAAGCAGATAATTTCTTATGAAAAATAAAATGGCAACCTGTTTAGATCTTTCTTTCCAAAACAAAAGCAATATTATTACTTGTAAAGGATGGCTTTGCTTGATCTGTGCAATTTGAAACTTATTTTTGTAGTGAAATTGGCAAGATTGGTATTCATTAAGGAGACCGCCTTCAAAATGAGCCTGCATGCATTGTGGTCCACAGGAACAGGAGCTGAGTAACCCTAATGCTCACTGTACGCAACAGAATGACCATCTGCTCTTCTGTAAACAATTTAATTTTGTATTTTCAATTTTTAGAGGTCATACAATACAGTTTGCTGAAGTTATTTTTTTTTTCTTACTTCATAGTTTTTCCATTCTTGCTCTACCCTGCTCCTTTCGGCAATCATAGCATCATTAACCTGCTGCAAAGCAAACTCCCTGGGAGTAATTAAGGCAGCCGAATGCACAGCGTGGAGAAGCCACTCCTCTTTGAGTGGATTACCCTCCCCGCTTTGCAACGCTCCACTGATAACATTTACAAAGTGCAGCTCCTTCTCTATGCCTGCAACCCCCTCCTCAAGTCAAGCAGTGGGTGGGTGGTAAGGCATTGATGCAAAATGACAAAATAAGTTTTGAATAAACTCAGAGCCTTTTCACAGCTCTTACAAAGCTCCCTTAACAGATGTTGACTGGTGTTTTAATTTGTCCTTTATGCTACAGGATTCTGTGTAATGTTTTCCATAGTTTCGTACATTATGCTACCCTAGAAACCAGTGGTTCCAAATTAAAGCTTTCAACTTTGAAATGTTGCCTAAGGGTTTCCTTGGTGAAATAGTACTCCTCTGAAGTAAGAATAAGGTGCTGCTCTCAGAGCAGGAAGTAGTCGGGAAGCATGAGAGCATGAAGGTTGCTGGGTCAGCACCCAGAAGGGGTCTTACAGTTTGGTTCTTAAATACCATTAATTGCATCCTACGCCCATAAATTTACAACTTTATGAATTTGTGAAGTGATAACTTGGGAGAAAAATTTCCATTGAAAAATATGATAGTATTTTCCTTCGCGTGTTGCCTGGGACACTTTTAATGCAACAGATATAGTCAAGAGTACTACAAAACTTCAAAACCTTTACAGAACACTTAATTTTTGATAGGTGTAGGCAGCCAAGACAGTCCACCTGCAATGAAATGACGTCTCTCTCCGGGGGTTCCTGGAGAAAAGAACTGTAATGTTATGTATAAGTGAGCTGGGATTACCAGGCAGGATTAGTTTCACAGGACACCTCTAAGAGCATCCCGGGATCAGCATCCAGCAGAGCTGCTCTGGTTGCTCAGCTCAAGGTGGGTAAAGCCCAGTAGTTTTCTCTCTGATAGCTCGTCTGATACAACTTAGAACTGAATGGACTCAAGACCTTCAGAAGCACTTCTCCGCCCTGGGTCCGTATGTTTTCCGCTGAACATGGCCACCTGCGGAGGAAGAAGGCCGTGCAGCCAGGCTAAGCACTGTCAGTGGTCCGCAGGATTCAGTGTGTGCATGTCCGCCTGCCACAGCAGGACTTCCCATGGCGCGACTGGCTCGCGCATGGGGGCTGTCACATGATTGTTCGTCAAGCTGCTCATTCTGCCACAGAATAATTTGTACTTCCCCAGTAAAACTAACACTTTTTAAGTAATGTTTAAGAGCTAAACAAAAAGGACATATTTCACCTTATTCCTGATTTTGAGTACAGTGTATGTTGTATTTCGTACTACACTTCCAGTGTCTTCTTGCAGTTCTAACTGTTACATACTGGACATTAATTTGTTTTGCTACTGCTGGTATATTGTGTTGATTTCTATTGGCTTGAGAAAGATGTTAGGAATAGGTGTGTGAATAGAAAATGTGTATAAAAGGATATAAAGACATAAGGATTGTTTGGCTGAATATATTCGCTAAATATATATTGCCACACCCACGTCATCGGCATGAGAGGGCACACCTGGGGCTCGATGGAGACGGAGGCATAAAAGGCAGAGGCAGAACGAAGTCGGATGCGGAACCTTGTTCGCCAAACCACTCACTCACCTAGAGTCAGCCTTCACTTCGCCTTGCCTCGCCTTCGCCTTTATCTTCGTCCTTGTCCTTGCCCCGTATCCCTTCCCCTTCCTGAACCCAGATCAGTCTTCTTCTGCTTTGACCTTCTGCCTGTTTCCTCAACCACGTTTCTGGATCGTCCTTGTGTACAACATTTGCCGATCAAAGACCTTCGCCTGTCCCTGACCACGCTTCCTGTTCCTTCTTGAAATAAACTCCTGTTCGCTCTGCAATTGAGTCCGACAGATCCTTCCGGAACGAACCATGACATATATTATATATTTACGTTGAATGCAAAATTATTGTAACGTCTGCCAAATCCCAATTTTGGGATGGGACAGCTGGTAGCGTAGTAGTTAGAGCTACCCAGAGGTCACAGGTTTGAATCTCACCTCAAGCTGTAGTACCCTTGAGCAAGGTACTTACCCTGAATTGCTGAAGTAAAAATTACCCAGCTGTACAAATGGGTAAATAATTGTAGGTAGATTAACATTGTAAGTTGCTTTGGAGAAAAGCATCAGCTAAATGAATATAATGTAAAACTTCTGTTGCAAAATGCTGATGGCAAGGTCAGAAGCTGTTGTGAAAAGAATGAATCTATTCATCCATCAGGCCTCGTGTCAGTAGTACACACAAGTGACTATAATGGTGTGGGGAATGTTTTCTTAGAACAAAATATTTTTGGTATAAATTGAACAGTGTTTGAATGCCACAAAATACTGTTGATGACCAGGTACATCCCTTCATGGCCAGACAAGCCTTTCTCAAAGCACACATCATCTCATGATGATTCAATAAATGTTACAGTGCCTTTGCTTTACTCCAGTGGCCAGCACAAGTCCCAATTTCTCAAGCCAATACAGAAACATTGGAATCAGATAGAACACAATGCTGACAGAATGAACGTGCTGTCAGAAAAGTCTGCAGAAATGGTATAAAGCTGTCTGTCCAGTATGGAATAAGAATATAGAATGTGTCAAGCACCTTGGTGCAGAATTTGTTTTGTTCTGAAAGCAAAGGTATACCTAATAAATTGGCCGGTGAGTGTAATTAACTTCATATATGCAATTAAGTTCAGTATCTCATCCTGGATTACTTAGTTTCTCAGTTTGCTTGTAGCAGTGTTATGTATAGGTGGATAGTATTGGATCACACGTCCCCATCCCATTTCTGTATCATGAGCGATTAATTGAACCTGCATAGACTTATATACATGCAAGATGAGAATAGTCATATTTCATAGATTATGGTCCCTGTTTTCATATAATCACAAGATGAAGAGTAATTGTGCACCACACATTTGTCTCCCACCAGTTTTATGTTTTATGAAAAAATTATTTTTTGACTCTTTAATTCCTCTCAGGAAATGCAGTGTCCCCTGATGACGGTCCCAAGCTTTGAAACATAAATTGATTCTAAAGAGGAAATTAGATGGTACTTATTACACTGTCTAACTAGTAATCTTGTGTCATTTGTCTGTCGGGTGATGAATGTGCTTGCTTCGCACCCACCTTCGGCATTTCACAATGAAAGTTTTACATACGTGGTGTCGCAGGCAAACCAAAGCCTCTTTAATGAATCTCTGTTGCCCTCTCGGTTTTCACATTGACTCTCAGGAAGATAATGATTGATATGGTGATTTTCAGTGGAATTTATGATTAAATTGGGGCTATTTTCTCCCCTATCGTTTTATTTTCCACATATTATGGTGTCAACCTAACTGCTGTGCCTGTAGATTTTTCTATTAGCTCAAACTCTTAAGATAAAAATGTCTGTTGCAAGCCATGCATTAGAAGTAGCTCGCAGATAGTAGAGAAACATTTAATGAAACTTTTTCGTGATATTGTTATTTAATGATATTTAACTCTATTTTTTAGCTTGATATAGTTAATAATGACTGTGTGTGCCTAATCTGCAGTGGACTGGCATCCCATCCAAGGTGTACCCCCCCATTGCCTTGGGACTACTGATTCCACAGTAGGCTCCAGACCACTGCAATCCTGATTATGTGGCAATGGATGGATGGATAGATGGATGGATGGATTAGTGCCATTCAAATTTTTGAACTATTCAATGTTTGAGTTCTTCAAATAGTCTAAAATTGGGAATAAATAGTGCAGTTTTTGTAGAGTATCTGTCTTTCCACATTCATTACACATTTTGTAACTATTTTCAGTATTTGTATCCATGTCTTACAGTTTAGTTCAGAATGAGGATCAAGTTCGTCTTAACTGTTTATGATATTTAACTGGAGCTAATATTTCTTTCTCAGATAACAAGCAGTTAAATAAAATGTGGTCCACATTCTGTCTATTGTATTTTATTTTATCTACAGGCCTGCCATGTCACAGCCTTGATGCTGAAAGGTAATGCACTCCGACAGAGTGACAATCAGGCTACAGTAGCCCCATCTCCCGTAATTAGTGTGTCCGTTAATGGCAGCTTGACGAGGAGGAGCCCTTATCGAGCTTGCGGTGCCGCCGAGCGGATAGCCCCGCGTTTTGATGTTTGCATTATCACCACCAGAGCTAACAAATTGAACCACCGGGCTAATTACGGCAGCTAATGAAGTGCATGTGGTGGCCGCGGCTTGCCGAGAAAGCGTCTCCTTCGGCTCGCATTAGGGTTTCATCAATCACGCTTTTAAACTGATATATCTCAGTGGCAGAGCCCACCATCGCCTGGGCCCTTGCACTTTTTTTAATGTTGCTTCGGTAATTGCTTTTTCAACCCCCCCCATCTCCGTCCCCCTCCCCGCCACCACTTTCTCCAAACATAGGTATAGCTTTTTTCGCTCTTTAATTATTGTGGTACAAAGCTAGGCAGCAAATGGAAATGTTTGCATTAAACAATGTTTCATTTCTACAACTTTATTAATTATCGTCCAGGTAATGCATCTTACGGCTGTGCTGTGCTGTCTGGGTGTGGGTGGTATGTATTTTAAGGTGATGTGGTATTCAGGAACCGTAAATAAATAAGTGAAATACCCTAGGACACTCAATATGATACAGCGTTAATGCTAGGGGTTGCTAGCCCCCCTCCCCAAGCCCTCTACACTTGACTACATTAGTGACCAAAGGCTGAAGGTAATTCACTGTAACCATTTTATAGGGGTATAAAATTCTCCAGGTCCTTCTCTTACTCTCTAATAAACAATTCTCATGACAAGCATCTTACTTTTTTATGTTATATGTGGATCAATTAACTCTGGACTTCTTTCCATTATGTCTGAATTTCCTTATGTCCCACATACTGATAGTCTCAAATAAATATCAATACAAATAAATCATTTAATAACACTACTTAGTTGAAGACGCAATATTTAACACAGGATATTGTCCTTCACAACTTGTACTTGAGAAAAACTAAACATATTTATTTGTATTTGTTAATGAACTTCATGTGAAACATAACATGGGTGATGTAAAACACACTATATACTTATAAAAGCAGCTGTTTCTGGTTCAGTGTGTGTATTCACACACAACCACACACACAATTGGAAACAGCTGCAAATGCACATTATGCATTATGCTAAAATACTTCCTTTGATAAATGAAAATGCTAAACTGTTGCTACAGTGAAGAGTGGAATTAAATCGATGGCTCTGATATCTATCTGGTTCTAATCTTTGCTTTGGAGTTATGCATAGTTAATCTGCATGCTATTACTATTGCTATCACGCAGATAAATCAGTTTTGTTTGTCTTTTTTATATCACCATGGCATCTAATTATGGTAGTGTTGAGCAGAGTGCAACACTTTGCAAATAGGTGTGTTATTGACACTGATGTAAACTAAGGTATCTTTTATCGGATAATTCAGCTTCTGGGCTTTTGTGTCTTGTTGTTCCTGTTGATCTGAAAACCTGAGATTACTTTGCAATTTAAAACAAGTGAGAAGTCTGATCTAGCAGTGATTCATTGTTATTGTCTTTCTAAATAATTCCACAAAATTGTACATTGATCTTAAACTTTGTTAATGACTACGAGTTCACCTTAATTATGTTGCAGGTATACCAGATTGTTTAATTTGTAAAATATGCTTTATCACAGGGCACTTTATGTGATATAATTCTTTTCTCCAAAGCAGCTTACAATGATAAGCTTCTTACAATTATTTTTGCAGTTTATACAGCTGGGTAATTTTACTGTAGCGGTTAAGAGTAAGTGCCTTGTTCCAGGGTGCTACAGCTGGAAGTGGGATTCAGACATTTACATTTACATTTATTCATTTAGCAGGTGCTTTTCTCCAAAGCAACGTACATCTCATGGAAAATACAATTTGTATTTGAGTGGTGGTGTAGTGGTTAGAGCTGCTACCTTTGGGTCCACTACACCACCAGCTGTCCCTGTTGTACCCATACAGTTGTTCATGTTTAACATAACCAGGCAGCATACAATACAATTAGTAAGTTAGTATTTTTCCCAGTCTGCTCTTCCTTTCCAGTCATAATATTGCATCTTTTCAAATGAACTTTTTTTTTTTTTAATTGAATTTACAATAAAATAGTTTTGCCTTGTACTTTGGAAGATTTCATATTTTAAAACATGCTTTAGCTTGCTTCTTGCTGTGAGGAACATTTTTGATGTTTGTTTGGTTCCTAGTCTCATGCATTCCCTTTAGCTCATAAAAAAGCAACTTCCTCATGTGAAAAAACAAATGGATGATAAAAAGGGATCTCATATTTCAGAAATGCATATTTCATCAGCTATCCGAATAACACCAAATCATTATGCATTGCCATCTCAAGGTTTGTCTGATTACCATATACCATAGAGCATACTAACTATCTTATCATGATGTGTTTCTGCCTCACAGTAGCCTCAACTATACAGTTCCATTTGCCTTTGAGTTTCCAGTGTGAAAGTTTGAAACTACAACTTTGTAGTTTCTTGAAAACTCAGTATGCATGTTAGAATGTCACTAAATGTGTTTTAATAGTTGGGGCTTCAATAGATCCAGAATTTGAAACAAAAAAAAAGAAAGAAATACTGGATTCAGTAATATCACAGAATTATTTCACATAGCAAAATTGTCAGTAGATTTATACATGGATCATGGATTTATTTCTCTTCCTTTGCCCATATCATATCTGTGTTATTGTGTATAGTAATTAAGGCTTTTTTAAAACCTAGATATTTGAATCGCATGCTGTTTTGAATTGTCTGCGGGGTTTAAAAGATGTATCTAAGTACAGGAAAAGTCATTTAAATTAAGCTTAATTTATTTACCATTATCTAGGAGCAGGAAAAAATACTTGTTTGGTTGCATATCTGAGGTTGCAATAAATGCTATTTCCTTTTCTCCGTTATGTGGTATACAATATGTCGTTTTCTGCACTGACCTTTATTAATTTAGCTCTCGACAACAGAGCCCTGCGGCTTCAGGTACATACATATATTAAAAAGCTGCTTACTGCTCGAATTAGCCACCTATAAAAAGGTCTCCCCTCTCTCCCCAGGAATGGTCTCTCGAGCCGTATGAGCGATGCACCGGGAATTAGAAAACACATCGCCAGGCCTTCTCAAAGACTAAAATAATGTAAACGCATTTGGGCACAGGCCGGGGTTGGTGTCAGGGTGTCCGAGTGCGAAAGGTGCATTGGAGGCATTAGGACTCGACAGGAGCCCCTCTTGAAATAAGTGAAATTAATGGAACACTCTTCATGTACGACAAGGCCGCGGCACCCCTTTCATGCTGCTTACAGTGAGGAGAAAGTCGATACTTTTTTATTACTTGACGCTGACCTACATTCAGCACTACAAGTGCTGGTTGCACTAATTGGTTTCAGTTTTGAAAAAAATTGCCAAGAACGCAGCAGCAAATAAATCAATTTTATATATATATATATATATATATATATCTTATTTTACCTTGACTTTTTTCACTGAATAACTTTGCAGAGAGGAAATAAGTGGTAGCTGATTTCATCACAATCTGAAACATCTTTAAAATATATATTTCTATTGAAATTTTTTGCGTTATTTGTATAAAAAATAATATTGCTAATAATGGAAATCACTGAAAGTCACTTTCTAAAACGTTCCGTTTTCGTTAACTGCATTTACTATTTGTTAAATATTCTAACAAACATTGTTTTGTAAGGTATATTTGGATGTATACTTACTTCACGTATTCCATAGTATTCCCTATAACGGATGACCAATCAATGCAGATCCTGTATTGGACGGGATATTTAAGTCATAGCTTGAATTATAAAAACCTATAAAAAATGAAAGTCAGCAATGATGCATTTGGCCGACAAACATAATGTATCTTTTAAAATGTCAATTAGGTTGCATATGGATTTCTTCTGGATAATGATTTATTGGGAGCGGAAGCCATAATGATAAGATGGAATCATAATATGGTCGCATAACGTTGATTCAAAGACCGTGCTTATTGATTTTCTTACTTTAGAAGTTGCCATAATGGTATGATTGTGCACTAATGATTTAGAAGAGTGACTAATGATTTAACCTTTCCATCTTAGGAAGGTCATGGTTGTTCTTAATATATCTGCTGTTTTGTTCTTACACCGGCTTAACTACACATTTTATTTTCAGAGTTGTGACATAAAAATGTGCTCTCTAAAGTGTATTCGCATTTCTTTTTTCTTAACCTCTTTGTGGCATAACAAAAAATGGTATGATTTCTGCTATAGTGTAAATGCTAAAACGTGACCAAAAGATCTTGATGGAAATGATAATACTGTATTAATATTACATGAATGTTATTTAATTAGAGATGACATACACAAATATCCAAAGTACAAGATGTGTTATCAGGGTTGTATCACAACATGTGCCACAACTGACTGTGGTACTTTACACAGTATATTTTTCCTCATACTCTCTGTTCATGGTCTTGCTGGAACATGACCCCATCTTAAATATTTTTTGCTTTGAATGAGGTATCCACTTGACAAAGCTTCCTTGACTGTCTATTAAGACGGCATGAGGCAAATGCCCTCTAAGCCCCATGACTGAACCTTCACAGCTTTCCTGTTAATGCTCACCGAGGCCTTAGAGACCAGTCTTCAGAGCCCATGGTGGATGCCATCACAGCTCCCACAGCATCTGACATCTACATGGCACTGTTCGTAAGAGTCAACTCTCTGTGTTGAGAAGTTTGTCGTTCTTTGAATTTGATTTCTTGCAAATTGCAGAATTGTGAAAAATCCAGATAAATTTGTCTTTGTCACTGGTTGAATTCACACCATTGTTTCCCACAATAGCTCTAATGACAGGTCATTTTGACCAGGGTTTGACCGACCCCGTAGTTGCTTGTAATGCAAGACGAATATCACCACAACCTTAGTTTCTCAACTCTAATTAGTGCAGCCAGGTCTGCAAGGGAAGAATGGCAGGAGCTGTCAGAGAGCCACCACTGCCAGCACCTGCACCATCCAGCCTTTTTACCTTGCTTTCACAAGCTCCTGCTTTACCGCAGGCATCTGTTAGGTGAAATCACTGCACGCCGCATGAGCGATGACGAGTGGCACAACAAGCATCATGCGCCAAGCGTCACACAGTGAGCCTTGCGAGAGTCACTGTGTATGCAGGAGTGTTTCTCCTTTGAAAGTCTCGCAGAATGCGGTGCACAGCCACCGAGTTGTTATCGGATACGTCTCCGCTCTTACTTCACAAACGGCAGCATCCTTTTCATGAGTAAGTTATTGGTCGGGCATTTGATCATATTGCACGTACTGTACATACAGTACACCTTTTTTCTGTGCTGTATGAATAACAAGAATCATGCTTTCCATTTGGGTGATTTTTGTCGGTCAGTGTTTTCGCATTCATTTTTTTGTGCTGCTCGGTAGGTGACTATTTCTGGATTTTACACAGAGGATTGTGTTATTGTGGGGCAGTGTTTACAAGGACGGCAGAGCTCTGTCCTGAGGCGTTGGCAGAAAGATGATTGTCATCGCAGCGGACACTGACTGACAGAGAGATCGCAAGCAGGCCTTAGAGGATGAGATTGTCAATGCCCCAGTCGATGACATTACTTTGTCCTTCCTGAACCACATTTTTTTTTTAGTTGTGGGCCAAAATATATTAATAAATAACCCCCCCAACCTACCCTTAACATGCTTACTTAATTTCTCGCGTCCACTTTGCTCTTTCTGTCGTCATAGGCATGTTGCATGGGCATATTATACGATAACCTATTCTGAGGGGGGTTTCAGCACCGGAGCCTACACCTAGGGAGAACCAAAGAGGCCTTCAGCTTCAACAGCAACTAGGCCAGTTATAAAACCTGAAACCAGACCAACTAAAAATATCTGTACTTTTTTTTTTGCAGCAGCAGTGCTGAAAAAGAGGTCACGATTACTGTTGTGGCTCAGGCATTCATCATTAGCAGGATGACTGGTCCCTGAAAAAATACATTACAGCCGTGATTAAGAGGCATAGCTGGATTCCGTAGCTACATATCCATGGGTGCCTCCAAAGGTTGGGGAGGTGGACGTACAGCGAAGTTGGCACAAAGGCACCAGTGGACAAAGCGGAACGGTACAATGCAACAGTGGCTGGGATCCAGGAGTTTGTTCTGCTGGGTGGTCTCCTTTCAGAGTGCGACAAGTGATCTTAAAGTGTGGCAGCCCCGTTATTGTCTTATTGCATATCGTGCGTTTTTTGTTGCTTGAAAGCCTGAAGTTGGTATGTTTGGTAACTGCTTATGTAGCTTTCAGAACGTGTCCAATTTTATTTACAGTGGGACCTTGCAGCCCTTATAATCTTTCATTTCCTAGACTGCATCTCCTATTAGTGGTCAAATATCAGTAAATTACAAGATATATGTATCTTACAGGGGTTTTTATCAGCTTATCCAAAATATTGTGTTGTGCAGTTAACTGGATTGTGTTTTAAGTTAGTTTTTTAAAAGAATATTAATTTTATTGAAAATATATATAGGTACATACACAGATACATGTGTAAATAAACAGATTATACGAAGTGGCTGCAGAGTTCATTTCTAGTAGTTTCAGTCTGAGTTTGAAAAAATGCAGAACTTCAAGGTCTTCACATGTAGCATATGCAAAAAGACAGTGAAAAATATTTATCATGAATTGAGTGTGTGATTTAAAATGTAATTGACAACGGCTATTTAAATTATTTCCTATTTCTCTACAACGGGAACTTCAAGTCAATGAAATTCTACTCCAAATTTGTGACATTTATTAAAAGTTTAACTACATTTTGAATTACATTACATTTATACATTTATGCTATGGGTTGTTGGATTTATTTTAGTAATATTGCCGAAAAGGAAAATCTGTGAAGCAGCGTCTTTGACATTTCAGTGGAAATACTTATCCTGAAACACATCCACAAATCTTTAGTTAAAAGGTTCAGAGGGGGGGAAAAAAAAATTTTAAAAAATGATCTAAAAACCAAAAAACAGTACTGTTCCATTTAATTACCCTGCTGTCAATTCTATTTCATTACCCTGCTTACATATTATTTGCCATTTTTCATTTAGATTAATTGAATACTGATGTTTAAATTATGTATTTTCTTTCTTTTCAGCCATTCAAAACTGTCTTCACAACAGATCATGTGTTTGACAAATTTGGGCAGTTCTATTCCAGTGCTGGTAAAATAGTGTGAGAAATGTTTCTGGTAAGTGTATGTAGTATATTAAACATTTACAAATGTGACTGATATGAAATTATTTTTAATAGAAAAAACATGTATTTTATTATATTTTTATATGGGACACATTAAGATAAATAATTGTAACACTGTAATCCATCAGTAATACAGCACCTTAGTTTTTCCAAATGTTGAATGTTATCTGTTTACATGTTTTAAGTGGCTGAAATAGAAACTATTTGCATCTTCAGTGACAGAGTTGTATAAACTGTTTAAATATACAAAGAATTAATTAAGCCTTTACAATGTTATACTGATAAACATGATTTTTTTAAGAGATATTGTGATGAGTAATTGGAAAACAACTTTAAAAATGTAAATACTTTATTAATTTTTTAGAAGATCAGTTTGTAACAAAAACATTTAACATTTGGAAAAAAAAGATTCTCCAAACCTAGCACAAAGCTAAGTTTGAATTTATTGCTTTACACAATACGCACAAACCAAATGATCAGTTCAACCTACAGATCTCCTACAAAATTGTCTAGACTGCAATGAATATTGCAATATCTGTCAATGGTATTAAACAGAGAATTGAACCTACTGTAATGGTAGACTGTGTAGTATATATTGTATTAGTGTCTTAATTATTAACATTCTTATTGAGACAATGTTATAGGAAAAATATGGCCATCTACAATAACAGTACAAGACCGCAGTAAAAATACCAGTACCAGTATGGTCTGTTTAAAAAGTGTCATAACTAAAATGGCATTAGTAGTGAAGAGAAACTGGATTGTTGTGGCTGAGCCTGAGTTTAGGGTCACATGGGCCTCCATAATGGAATAGCTCTACGGGAATGAAAAATAATGGATGCAAATGTAATACATAATGCAATTTAAGTTTTACACTGTAAACTTTTGTACTTTGACGTTATGAATTGTCTGCTACATAAAATGCGTAGTCTGCAGCAAGTTTCTCTTTGTATTGTCATCATAAAGACTTTTACAACTATATGAATATGTGTGTTCTATAACTTAGTATTTCCTTGATGTAAGTCATAAAGGCTTTGTAGATGAATACTGTATCAACAAATAAATTGTAAGGATTCATGTTTTTTCACTTTTTTGTCTTTCATGAAATCCGGCTAAATTTGGAAAGGTTTCTGTGCAGTGTTGCCGCAGAAAATGAATGTCCTCTAATTTCACTGAGTGGAAGACGGGCGAACTCAGATGATCCCGCTTCTCTTACTGGGATTTAATTTTCACAAATAATTCTGAGTGCTCCGTTCTGCGCGGCGGAGTCTTCGGCGGCAGGCCGCAGACCCCTCCCCTGCCCCCGTTGATGAATCAAAAAAGCACCAGTAATTTGGAGATGCAAGAGCTATCTCTGTGATTGCTCCTGTTCAGGGGTAGTCCATCACTGCACAATAATTCACCCGGTGCTGACTCTTGCCTCAAAAACTGCGCTTTCCCATCAGTCCGATTAGAAAAGCTCTGCGACTTTATCAGATTAATCCTGTTTTTTTTTTTTTATTATTGTTTTTTTTTTTCTTTTCAGAAAGTTTGACCCCCAGAGAAAAAGCACACTTATTGCTGGGTACATTGCACTTGACCGACTTCTCTCTGCCTATAGAAGTTTGAGAATGCACCTTTTAAGTACTTCTTGTTAAGGATGATGGAAGCTGAAGGACCATGACATGCCCTATCAAATGGGGCTTTAGGAGAAGATTGACTCTTCAGCTTCAGGTTCTCCTGTTCCTGACAGTACAGACCCTCAAACTTTGCTTTTTGGATGCCAGAGTCAGGATTATGCAGTACATTTCTATGAGATGTGCGTCACTTTGGAGAAAAGTGTCTGCTAAATGAAAAAATGTTAATGTAAATGTAATAGGACCACTCTAGTAAATGACTGGTAAAATAAATAAGGTAAAACAAATTTCTAATGGAATAAATTTTGCATTACTTCTTGTTAAATCCTAAAACAATCATATGTGCTTTTATGAATCATAAAATCAATCATATGTGCTTTTATGTGCTTTTTACCTTCTTCACACAAACTGAGCCAGTTTCCAGCCCACAGCCCAGGGGTTGTGAGGCACCAGTGCTATGTGCTGGGCCACCGTGCCACCCTCCAATTGTTTGTTTCTTTCTTTCTTTGTTTACTTGTTTGTTTGGTTGCCAGAACTCAAAGCTATTCTTAGCTATTAAGGTGTGTACCTTAAGATTCTTGTAATCATCTTTTATTCCAGAATACCAAGCAGCTTATACACGATTTAACTGTCTAGTTTTAAGGGATTTGAAGGGCCTTGTTCTCAGATCCTTTTAAGCCTTAGCATTTTGTCCAAAATTACCAATAAACTCCTTTTCTGTTTCGTCAAGTCAAGCGTCTTGAGAGGTTTATAGTGTACCGCTCCCTTGGCTGAAGTAATTGACAGACTATAAAAACAGCTGCGTGTGGCATCCGCTTAAGGAAAAAGACTCATCCAAGACAGAGGAAAGAGGTGTTCTGCCACAGGTAAGTCCTCTAATAGCCGTCACTCTCGTGTCACTTCCAATAAAGGGCTGCATCCTGCTTGCTTTTTCACTGCTGGAGGCTCGGCTCAGTCAAGCAGCTGTGCTGCCCAGGTGCTTGTCTCTGTTTTGTGGGCCAGGGGGATATTCCAGTTGTAAAAGTGGATTTGACTAAAGTGCAGTGATTTGTGAAAAGGTGTAACAAAGAAAACTTCACTGAACACAGCTTAGCTGCAGGCAACCTCTGTGTCCTCATAGTAAATTAGCAAGCTTGTGTCAAACTTAAACATGCGTTGCTGTTCTTTGACTTTTTTAATTTCTAAAAATTTCAGGCGGCTTCATGTTAGAAAAACTCAGATTTTTATCAGAACATTGTCAGGCATTGTGTAATATTTGTGTTTTTACAATAGATTAAATCTTTTAAAACCACTTTTAATTCTTTATCATTGCCTTTAGTGTTAAAAGAACTGATTACTGACACTAATAATTTTTTTGTTACAATATTTAAATATTTTCCATTATAACAGACTTTTTAATGAAAACATCAAAGTCAGTTACATGTCCACGACTTATATTAACTTATCAATTAGCAAGAAGCACTTGAAGCTCTAAAGGGGGTGCAGTGGTGCAGCAGGTTTGGCCAGGTCCCGCTCTCTGGCGGGTCTGGGGTTCGAGTCCCGCTTGGGGTTCCTTGTGATGGACTGGCATCCCGTCCTGGGTGTGTGTGTCCCCCGCCCTGCGTTGCGGGGTTAGGCTCCAGCTTGCCACAGTTCCACCTGGGACAAGCAGTTGTAGTCAATGTGTGTGTGCACTTGAAGATCTTCTTTTCATTTACAGATATTCCACTTGACTTGTTCTGAAAAGCATTATGCTGCTTATCTCCTTTCCACAATATATTAAACCAGTTTTAAAACATATTGCATGACTATGTTTTTGTTTTTACCTTTAGTATAAATCCTTTGAGTTGTTATGCACATTTTATGTTGTTCAGTTTAGTTCCTAATTTCAAGTTTAAGGGATTTTATTGGTTAGATTCTGTTGGTTGAACTTAAAGCTCATCAAACTTTCATAGCCATTTGAGCACTATCAGTACAGACGTTCCTCGACTTACGATGGGGTTGCATTCCAATAAACCCATCATAAGTTGAGAATATCGTAAATTGAAAATGCATTTAATACACTTACCGAACATCATCGCTTCTTATCCTTTAAGATGGTCGAGATCATCGATTCCGAAAGTCCAAGTTGGGAGTATCCAAAAAAACGCTGGCAACACAACACTGTAGAGTATCGGTTGTATACACTAGCAACCGCGTGGCAGACTGGGAGATGCAGATCACTGCTGCTGCCCAGCTGCCCAGCATCATGAGAGAGAATCATATACCACATATCATTTGCCCAGGAAAAAATCAAAATTCAACATTCGAAGTATGGTTTATACTAAATACGTATCAACTATCGCATCATCGTAAAGTTGAAGAATCGTAAATTGGACCATTGTAACTCGGGGACCGTCTGTATATGAAAATTTGTGTGTTGCATTTTGCAGTTAGTCATTAGACAGCACAGTTTGGAAAGTTCAGATAAGATACTTCATCAAGGGGATACCTGATGGAGTGAACAAAGAGGAGGCAGACTATTTGTGGGACATGTATTATAATCCCATCCCTCCCATTGCCCACATCTGGCCTCCCAGGTGTCATCTAGGGGGGATGAGGTAGTGATGAGCTGTCCAGAGAGCATTCACCTTGGCGCTGCTTCCTCAATGGAGCCCTGCCAAGCGGGCATGGGCACAGGGGCCAAACCAGCGGGCCTCCTGCAGATTGACAGCCATATGCAGGAGAAAGAGAGAAGCTCTCAGTCTGAGATGAGCCCCTTATGTCCCCATATAGCCAGAGAGCAAAGCTTCAAGTAAAGCACTACTAGTAAATCTGGTTTCTCACTTGCTTTAACAAGGACATTAGTTAAAAAACAGTTAAAGTGACTCAAACGAAAATGTGGACTGTTTCAAATAACAGGGTTGGGTTAGCGTGGCTGAGTCAGTCGTCTACCAGTTGCATGTTTTCCAAGGTAAGGGAGGATACAGAGGTAGTTTACTAGTGCCTTCTCCCATACACGTCTTTGGGCTGCGGCAGAAGATCCACATAAAGGCACTGAGAACATGCAAACTCCACACAAACTGGCTGAGAATCAAACCCTGTATCCGAAACCACAGCACAGGTGAAAAAGAACACACCTTATGAAATCACTGACGTTATTATTCTAAATATTATATTTCATTGAACAGGCATAATTTTAAATACTGACAGCAATCATTTTTCACAGAAAGAAAGGCCAGTAATATTATTTAGCATCACATTCTATGTCAGGCCGCTCTCATATGAGTTAATTTTTGAGATGGGCAACAGCAAAAAGTAAGAGAGTGATGCTGAGGAATAATCATGTGCTTCATCAGCATGACCCACTGGATTATTGCACAGCCTAGCTCAGAAACAGGAGCCAGCCCATGACTCCAGGCCGACCCGTTCAGCAGCGAGGGGGCCAGACGCTCAAGGCGGGGGTCCTCTACCACTTAACTTATGTTCCTGATAAGGGGGAAAGGGGGGTCAAGGGTTGACAGTCGAGTGACAGGTTGTCTCCCCCACTGCTGTGTCACAGCAGGACATGTCAAAGAAATAGGTTTTGCCCCCCCAGCCAGTGGGCAATCTACCTGTCTGCTCCATATCCACCTCCCCTCCCCACCCCATAAGATTGGCAGCTCCACAAAGAGATGCCTGCATCCCAGGTGCTCTTTCACCTTCTTGCTTCATGTACAATTATATAGGGAGAGACAAGTCAGCCCAAGTTTAATAAAAACATCCAGTGAAATGTATAATGTAAAACAACAAATGGAAAACATGGTATTAGAACTGAGCAACTGAAGGGATAAAATACTGCACACATGCGGGACATAAAAGGTACAGGTTTTGTAGAGACGTGCTGAGTTCCTCTTGGATGCCAGTGTAGCTGTCAGAGCCGTGCCTTCACACAGAACGGTTTATCTGCAGCAAGTGACATCGCCTCTGCCGCCTCCGAAAACAAACATTTATTTTATTATCAGTGTATATTAGCGCTGGGCTTCAAGAAGTGAGGCATCGTCTGTCAGGTGCAGGCCAGGGGTTCAGGTGAAATCTCGAGCGACTCTGAGGTAATTGTCAGTGCATCCTAATTTGCGTGGCATCCCCAAGTCTTCAGCATGCTGTCAGTAAAAGCTTCCAGGGCTGGTGGAGGAAGTCACACGCTTGCATTTACTCAGCTATTCAAAGGCACAACAGTCACAGGCTTTCACACCGAATGATCTCTCACATCAGAATGGCAGTACCCACGCATTTTAGTTTTTTTATCGTGCTACTTTGTGTTTCTAATGTTTGTTGTGTCATAGTTTTCAAATAATGTGCATTCAGTTGGACCTCTCTCTTATAATATCAATCACTGGTATATCACACAAATGTCGGAATGTTTTCGTCTTCTACGTACAGCCTTTACGTGGACTTCACAATGATTCGTACCGCTTAGTGCTGTGCCTGTAATTAACGGATGTTGCATTGTCAGTTAAAAGAGATAATATGCTTTTCCTTGTCTGCCACTGTCTCCTGAGCCCCAAGCGAACTTAAAACAGAGATTTTACGCTTTGTAATCTCCTAATGTGCTTGTAGGCGTCACACGAAGATTGTTCCTACCAGGAAGAGCATTGAGATGAGGAATCCACCAGATGCTCCACCAGATGTGTTGAGGAACACACTCGGGTGGATCTGTAATTACGTTTCAGATACAGATATAGCGTGGCACGGCCAGGGAAAGTGTAGCCCCCACCGTCCTCGCCTGCTGACAGATGGAAAATATTTTGACATTTTGGGGAAAAGAGTATGATTTACTGGTTAGGTTATTTATGATGGATCTTAAATGCAGCCTGCAAGGCAACAGCTGTTTCCATCCCGAGGTTCATGTACTCCTCGGCTCGTGTTTAATTAAACGTGTTCATCTAATCGACACCATGAGTTTTATTCTTTCCTCAAGAACATTGTTTGGGATGATGGTATTGATCTTCCGGTGCACTGTACTGAGGCTTCAAAATTATGTTTCCCAGCTGTCTTCACCACTTGTGTATGGATGGCTGCTAACCAGTCATGCTTTCTGACTGACGGACACTTTACAGCTGTCGCACTGTTAAATGACATGACTTCATCTTGCTAACAATGAGCAACATAGAGTCAAATTCAGCCATTAGATTTATTCCATGTTCTATGATTGTCTTTTCTTCAAAAATCTAAATTGATAATGCTCCTTTAAATGTAACTACAGCAAGCTCAGTATAAAACTTTGAAGAAGTCATTGTGCACTGTAGGAGACATTGAAAAAGGTCTTTGTCTCTATTCAGATGAGTAATCTATAATGCTTCTCTACATCCCAAATATTTTCGGCTGGGGAGTACAACGGTGTCTACAGTGATGAATACCAGTCAAAGAGACTATCGACAGATGTTTGTTCTGCTAGGCACGTTGTGAGGGGACAGGTGTCTGTCTTAAGCAGGTATATTGGCAGGTGTGTGCCTTTGGCAGTTGCTGAATGTGTGAGTGACAAGGCATTATTGATAGACAGGAATAGCTAGTAGGTCTTGAAAAGTACACGTTTAACTTTAGGGTACTGAGACCCCTCCAGAAGCTGGAGATGCCAAAAGAAGAGCTCCTTGAAAGGAGATGTTGTCCTCTATCCTTTTTAGACTGTAACAACAGATGAGAACAACATGATCCCACATAAGGTTTTCTTGACACAGTAAGGAAACCAATATGATTATATCTGTCTTGTATGTTCTCTGTTGTCAGAAGCTGACAACATGATTTGACTAAAGATAGAACGAAGAGCTCCTTGAAAGAAGATATTGTCCTCCGTCCTTTTTAGACTCTACAGCAACCTTGAGAATAACACAGTGCTCTATTGTATCTGCTTGACAGAAGGGGGGGGGACTTGTTTGAGTGTCTCTGTCTTGTATGTTCTCTTATGTCAGAAGCTCACCATGTGAGCACAGCTTGGGAAAGCAAAGTTTTTTTAGTTTCACTGTAACATTGTTATTTATTGTTTATTCCTTTATCCGACTTTTTTACCCAAGGCAGCTGACATTGTGAGGGGTGCTCACTGAGGTACTTACAGCGGCTTACCGCTTTATACAGCTGGATAATTTTTACTGTGTCAGTTCAGGGGAAGTACCTTGCTCATGGGCACTACAGCAAGAGGAGGGATTTGAAACTGCCTCTCTGGAAGGGTTGCTCAGTTGCAAGGCTACTCTACTCTATATACTGCCCCAAGTGACTAACTGCTAAGAAGTTGCATTTGATGTATTGCATTTAAATGTTTATGACAGCTAAGCAGATTGATCACAATAAGGGCAATTCTGTCCACAATGTCTGGCAGTGTTACCCATGGACGTACACTTCTCCGCAGGAATCCTCGGCTTGGTAACCTAGCTCTTCGAATCTGTTCTCAGGCTCAGACAGAACAAAGTCAGTGCGAACACCTCCCTTATAGGGAGGCCATATGATGCTCAGCCTCTGTCATCTCCTCATCCTGTCTTTAACTCCGTGTTTCTTTGATGGATTCTCACAAGAATCTGAGTTGGTTTCCTTACAGGCCTATGGACTGTGTGGCGAAGTGCTTAAGTACAGTAGCTCTTAGCAAAAGACTGAGCTTTGCAATTTGACATAGAAGAATAAAGGGTCTCAGCTGAAGAAATGTAATTTGAATCTTTGAACTCAGGGGCACCGATTAACGCTACCCATTTTCTGCGTTTGCCGTCTTATGACTTCCGTACGAGCAGCGTTTTTTGGGAGCAGTCCACCGTGACCTTCTCTGCTCCCTGCCCCTCGTCACACACTGACACATCCTGCCTAAGTCTGTGTCTTGCATCACCTCAGGAAACTTGTGGCTAATTTCATTATTTGGGATGGGGGGGTTGGGGGGGAAGCGGTGGGGATAGAGAGAATGCAAATGAGTGCCGACAGCTGGTGCCTTCCTGGTGGCGAGGAGTGATGGAGGGCCCGGAGGCCTCGCTCATCAGCGCTCCTAATGCCCCTCCTTTCAGACAGGACCCGCCGGGGAGATGGTAGGGGGGTGAGAGGTGGGGGGGCCGCTCCGACAGCGGGACCAGATGGAGGCGAAGTGCAGCTCATTCAGTTAGCACGGCAGCGTCAGTCACCTGGGCGACGGGTTACTCCATGCAGCCCGAGGGCTTCTGCAAGCACCCCCCCATCCCCTTCTCTACTACCAATCTATATGGCCTCACCACTCACCACATGGGAAAGAAGTGCCACCCAGTCCATCATCCACGCCAGCGATGGCTGCTGCCTTCTGCTCCGTAGCTCTGCTTCATCTGTCGCCATTGCCGTGGCACTGGGCCGGCTGTGTGATTGGTTGAGGGCAGTTGCCGTGTGTGTGCGCTGGTACAAAGGTATGACTTTTCCCCCAGGTGATTTACAAAGCGAGTGATGGTAGAGCCCCTCACTCAAGCCACTATGCATTACAGGCCCCATTATATGAAAGTACTTTAGCCATGCTAAGAAACAGAAAGAAAGCAGAAAAAGGCCTTTTGCCAAATCATTTGGTTAAAAACAATAGAGATCTTCTAATACTAATATAGATTAGTAACATTGCGGTCAATTTCTTACATGCCACCGAATTTTCTATATTGTAAAATATCACTAGGGCCTTCCAGAAGTACCTGCATTTTGCAAGAATTTTTTTGCAACATGTACAGTATTTCAAAATGTTTTGAAAAGTCTTGTTGAACACTTCATAAATGTTGTTTCAAAACAGCAGCTTGTGCCAAATCTTGAATAAATAG
Source organism: Scleropages formosus (assembly GCF_900964775.1). Classification (NCBI taxonomy): domain Eukaryota; kingdom Metazoa; phylum Chordata; class Actinopteri; order Osteoglossiformes; family Osteoglossidae; genus Scleropages; species Scleropages formosus. The sequence goes on along the minus strand of NC_041820.1, from coordinate 10,458,065 downwards.
TTCCAATAATTCATCGGCACTAAATCCATACTGGATCAAAACCATCATATGTAACAAAATTCAGCTGCATGAAGTACATATATTTGAAACTTATCAATCCCCCATGCAATGTCTAATTAATTACTGACTGTACTGAAAAATCACGTTTTTGCATTCAAATGTCTCTTTCTGTTGGTGTTATGCACTTTTATTGTTCTCAGGTATGTGTCGCTTTGGAGAAAAGTGGCTACTAAATGAATAAATGTAAATATAAATGTAGTTATCTCACAATGGCTCAGAGAGGACAGATGTTTAAAACTGAAAGAAAGCACACAAATAAGACCTTTGTGAGTTCTCTAGTGATGAACAGTATCTTGTGCAGGAGAGAGCAGTCGGAAGGGATAAAAACAACACCTGGCAATGGCAACTGGAGCGTATTGCCAAGCAATATCAAGGAATGATATGGTCTAGAAAGTTGCCCTTCGCCATATTCCTGATGCCTTCAATTACAGTAAAGCCCGCAGAACAGCCCAAGTCCCAATTGCCTAGTTCCATCTCGTATTCGGAACACTTGCACTCTGTCTTGCCCACGTGTTCTTGTATGGTTATGACTAGCAGTGCCGCCAAGCATCATCTGCTTTTCACAATGCAGCTCATGCAAGTAATATGTAAAGCATAAATGAGAAGCAGTTCAGAGCAGCATGACCATGTCTGAGCAGCTGTTTGCGGTCTAACATTTCAAATTTACACAAAATATCCCGGGTGCACTTTCCCTTGTGCCCCGTGCTTCCCGGAATTCGCTGCAGGTTGCTGTGACCCTGTTCAGAAAATCCATTTGTGAAAATGGATGCATGCTGTAAATGTGTCATTTTTTAACTATAAGCACTGTATTTTAATCATATTACTTTCATTTAAGCTTCATATCCACATAATAAACACCTCAGTGGAAGAGATCAAATATATTGTTGCCGCCTGCCGTTTACGGTGCAGCCAGGCCTGTTTAAGTCCCTGTGGTGGAATATAAGAGCCCCGTTTGATATCCCATTCAAACAATCCGATGGCTTGCATGAAGGATTGAAAAGGATTGTTCCTGGTTCGTACGGATGTTCTGTCTCCGATCCTCACAGCCGTGTTGACAGCTCTCTGCTCAAATCTCATTATCTTTTTCCTCCATTCTCTGCACAATATATAGTAATACCGCTTACTCCATCCAGGTCATGCATACACCCTTACCAGAAGTGCTGCACCTTCAGTTGGATGTTAAATTACACTAAATGAGATCTGGAAAGAAAAATGGAAAATTTGCACAGGTGATAATATGAGGAGGCAAGTTTTTTCATTGTTGAGCTTTAAAAGTCATATCCATTCAGGAAGCTCCTGGAGCCAATGTGTCACTTGTCTGCTATGGCTCCAGGTCCTGAGAAGACCACATGACTGCAGTCATGACAGCCTGGTTGTGATTTCTGTGATGTTATGAATGATGAGAACTTATTTCATCAAACTGCAATGATACTGAATCATTGGTACATGAAGCCAGTCCTGACTCTATCATTATATACTTTTCTACCAATGTCTTTGTTATTTCCAGTAGCAGTGTTACGTGATCTTTGGGTGCACAGTCTCACTATTCAGAATAAAAGATATTTATCAAGTTTTTTTTTCTACCTATTTAGCTGGAACCCAGCAAAGCCCATGAAAAATATAGGTAGATAATACAAAACACACACACACATTTTCAGAACCGCTTGTCCCATACGGGGTCGCGGGGAACCGGAGCCTAGCCCGGCAACTCAGGGCATAAGGCTGGAGGGGGAGGGGACACACCCAGGACGGGACGCCAGTCCATCGCAAGGCACCCCAAGCAGGACTCGAACCCCAGACCCACCGGAGAGCAGGACCCGGTCCAACCCATTGTGCCACCACGCCCCCTCTAATACAACGCCCGGCTTAAAAATATAGAATAAATGTAATGCTTGCAGAACTATATTAAATTCTTTTAACAGTCTGTAAGTCATTTTTCCTTTATAGCATTTGTCAAGATTTTGAAAAAAAAAAAATTTTTTTCTTGATGCTGGGAGAAAGACATCACATTTTTTGACAACGCTGTGTTAAACTATACATGACAGCTGATTTCACCGAGATCTCAACTTAGCAGGGGTCTACACCTTCAGTGTCCACTGAACCCTCTGCAGTGAGGAAATCATTTACATGTAATTTTCCACGACATTATTTTGATCACAAACATGGGGCTTGACCGTGACCTGGGCATGATAAGTTGAGAGTGGGAATGGTCCTGTCAAGAGTCATGCTGTGGGATAGTGGGGGGGTTATGTTATCCTCTGCCATAAGGGTCCAGTGAGGTATGGTGGGGGGGTTGCCAGCCTGTCCATCAACACACAGCACTATTTGACATCTGCCACGTCTGCCTTGACCTCCAACCCCCACCAACTCTGTAGAACTGATGCTCCAGTTTCGGACAGACGCCTGTCCACGTCTCACTGCCGTCGGGATTTAAATTCAGCCATCATTTACTCAACCATGCTGTCAGCGAACATATGGACGTCACACACGGAAGTCACAAGAGGAATGCAAGGTGGGATGTGGGGGGGGGGGGGGGGGGGTCAAATACACTAGATGAGGTGGAAAGAGGAGGGGAAAGAAATAGCAATTTCATCTAACGGAAGGTGGAAGAGTGAGAAAAAAAGGCAGGAAAGCTGACCGCCATATGGGGAAGCGGGCCCCATCAGGGTGCGCAGGGTCAGGGAGGGACGGTGGAGTGGATTAGTCCCACGATTCACCGGAGCGCCAACAGAGCTCCCCGGGAGCTTCTGGATATATCAAAAACTGATGGAAAGACACAGTTCAATTTGTCCCACTTTCATAAAAGATAATTAACCTGTCAGTCCCAGCACTTTAACAACTTCATTAAATTGGAAGTGGAACGGGGACCGTTGCTGGGGGAGTCGGCGGAGATATTTCCCAACCGAAGAGCACAGCCAGCGACCTCTCCCCCATGCGCTCTCACCCACTAAACATAATTTGCCCGACATCTATATTCAGCATACACATACATGAAACATGTGCCTGTGAGATCTAGATGCTTACACAAGCTGTGTATTTACAGTGTACCTCCTGCACGAAAAATAATGCAAATAATATCCGAATGGTACCCTGACTTGATTCAGCCTTGAGGAAATAGCCAGACTTTGAAATAAAGGTCAATGCAATTTAGATAAACCGATAGGGCCTTCAAATAGAAGTATAAAAAGACCTTGGTTACAATAATGCGTCCACAAGTTGGAATAAGGTTCAGAGGTTAACACATTGTGACTGGTTTATAATAACCTGGTGGATGACTCTTTTTGAAACATGGCACAGAGTAGATTCTCTGATGGTTTCTTTACCAAATGGGTGCTGTGCCCCTGGATCCCACAGAAAGCTGATGGGCCAAAGCCCATTGATCCAAAGCTGTTCTGCTGCCCACTACATTTTAAATTCATTGACTGCGATCACATGACCACCTGGACAATTATGTAATATCTTTAGGATCAGAGACAGTTTGCTCCAGTGTTATCCTTAAAATCCTTTTTATAAGCTTCGTTTTCTGTTTCGCTTATTTCTGAAATTCAAATTACAGTACATTTTTATTGTGGCATAGTGTTTCAGTGCTGCACTGTTTATGTTTATGAAGAATACAGTCCTCAGAACTTGAAAATATATTTGAAGAGAGGTTTTTCTTGACAGTTGTCACTTCATCTATCACACCTATACTCACACACATCACACTGACTGAAGCTGCTTGTCCCGAGCAAGGTTGCGGCAAGCCAAGCCCATACCAGCAACACAAGGCGTAAGACTGGAGGGGAAGGGGACACACCCAGGATGGGACACCAGTCTGTCGCAAGGCACCCCAAGCAGGACTTGAACCCCAGACCCACCAGACAGCAGGCACAGGCCAAACCTGCTGCACCACTATGCCACCCCACCCCTGTGTCCCCCTTCATATATACTTGAGAAAACAAATTCTTTCTCTGGGCCTAGTCTGCATATTTGTATTTTACATGGAAAATCAAAAATAAAATCTCACTCTCAGTGGCATATTAAACAAACTGTTACGTTTTTTATTATTATTATTATTATTATTATTATTATTATATATTTTTACTTTAATTTGTAAAAGTGTAGTGTAGTTTCTCCAGAAGTATAAACATTTTATTCACCTTCATCCATTTATCCGTATCATTTGTAGTTTTGTTTCATGCATCTTTAGTCTCAAAATGTTAACTGCGAGTTGAATTTTAATCACCATGTCTTTTTCTGCTCCCAGTTGCTCTTTTTCTCTCTAGGTCTCTCGCAGAACCATCCAGGTGCCAGGGTTCACAGCCCCATACACGTGGTGCAGCTCCTAGGTCAAAGGGAACAATCCACAGTGCTCACCTGTGTTACAAGGTCTAGGGGCAGCTGACCATGAGACCAGCCATGGGACCGACCCCAGTTCACCCCGAAGGCAGGCAGCAGCGACGGGATGAACATCCGAGTGCTTCCCCAACCTTTCGCTGAAGGTGAAGGGGGCTTGTTGAAGACATCTCCGCAAACAGATGGACCACTAGAAACCATCTGCTAGCGAAGCAAATAAATGCTCAATGATGCATTGCGAAATGATTTAGCTTTCAAGGATCCTCGGAAAGTAGTTAGTAATGATGGCATCTGCGCGGAGAGCAAACACTCTCTTTTAGATATGATCTATGGCTGCTATAAACTCGGGCCTTTCTTAAAGAGGCAGCAGTCCCGTTTGTGAGCCCTAATTGTCCCGCTGGCTGAGAAGAAATTGGTATTTAAATGCTCAGGGAATGCTCCCCTCTTTGTTCCCACCTTCAAAGTTATCTGCACTTCCCACACAACAGTGTCTTCATTACACAGTGTGAAGAGGGACAATGCATCTCACATTTGCCGTATGGCTTTTGCTCATCTGTCTCTGTTGATCACTATCGGTTGAGGACTCAAAGAAGATAATAATTGTATCTGAATATTTTATTTTGTTTCTCATTTCATTGCATTATTTATTGGAATTACATTCCATCATGAAGATGTTTTTCATAATATATTCATATTGGCTCCCGTCCAGATGCCTGATTATCGTGATCATTTGCTTATTAAGTGCACTCTTGTTTTCTTCAAATAAAGTCATTATTAGACATTTAGCTTTAGCACCTTGAAATATTATCTCATAAAATGCTATTATTGAAAAAATTGTGCCTCAATCCTTTTTAAATAGGAATTGGGGCTAAAAATGGCAGAAAAAAGACAAAAGAGATATTGCCTGTTCATTTATCCATTGCTGTAAACTTTTGAATCATAATTGTGCTTCACTAATATTCTATGAAGGATTTTTTAAAGAAAATTAGACCTCTTCATGTGTGGCATAATTAACCTCTTTTCAGTGCAGTCCAGAGGAGGTTGGAATCCAATACACAAGAATTCCTTTTATGGCTGGCAGTGTTTTGTGGTCAGAAGAGCTGTTTTTAAATTGAAGTTTGAAATGAACAGGATTGATGTGGACCAGTTATTTTTTTTCTTTTTTCTTCTTTACATGTTTATTTGTGGTTATCCACTCCAACAAAGCAACTCGAGAGCTGTGTCCTCCATGGCAATGCGTACTTTCCATTTGAAATGACTCGGGGAAAAAAATAATAACTATAACAAGAAAGAAAACAGAAAAAAAACGGCTGTCCCTGTGTTTCGTTGAGAGGAATCCTTGGTCTTAGTGAATTCTCAGGCTTGACAGGAATTTCAAAGCTATCAAAGCCACGCAGTGGCAGCCATTCTGTGATTTTTACGCTGAAGGCATTGTTTCAACTTGTTTCCAACCTCTGCTGGCTCTGGACAATGGCTACCTGACTATCTGCATGGCAATTGGGTTTTTGTTGCAAGATTACTTAAATCTATTGCAAGTAAATCCATGCTTTAGGGCAAAGTGGTTTTTTTTTCCCCTTCTCTACTACAAAAGAAACATAATCATGTTTCACACATCTAGCATCAGCAGTGCCTTCATAGCAAGGACACCTATCAGTGGAAAATAGCATCCAGTTTCACATACTGTATTTTTTAAATACCAAACTATGTTTGAATGAGAAAAGATTCTAGAATGTACTAAACTGACCTCATTAAACGTCTACGGTTATTCATTTGCTTGTTATTTTGATTGTATGGTTCGTAATGATAACTAAAAAAGGCCTTTAGCCTGAGCAGATGACAAACAAGGTTGTAACTAATCTCAAGAGTCCTGTGAAATACATATTACAGCTGTCACTTTTTCTTGTTAACATAGCTAGAAAAATGTGCCTAGCTTATCGTAATCAAACCAACCAGGAGTGTCTACACAATCTATGCTATAACTTTAAATTCCACATTTATACCATAGTTTGTCTCCCTATGCTTGCAATGTATGAAGCAGTTACTGCTCAAGAAATTTTTGGAACGATTCGTTACACTGGTCTGCAAAGAATAACGAAAATCACCTGGCAGCCCATGAATCTGACGATTCTGAAATATTTTAGTTATATTCCTAATGTACATATTTCCTGACATTTCTCAACTGCAGATCTCCATTCGGCATATCTGAGGATTCCTGAAGATGCATATTGTAGTGGACTGTCTGTTACATGTGCAATAATCAAACCAGTCTTTTGCCCTTGTCCATTTTGTCCTGTGTCAACCCCTGAAAACGGAAACAATGCAACCGTGGGTCAGCAATGGGCAGGAGGCTGATCATTTGCTCCCAAAGAAAAGTGTTTGCAAACAGGAGAGGCTTGGGGCAGTATGCTCAAGGGCACATCTGTGTAAAGCTAATGATAGGATGTAAATGGACTGTTTTTTTTTCTTTTTTTTTGGTTGTTGTTTTTTTCCTATTCAAAGAAAGTGGCATACACCCCAGCGCATAGTCGTGTTGATGGAGTGCAGAATCTCATTATAGATCTAATACAATAACTGGCGTGTCTCTCCAGAGGAGGACGCAGAAACAAGATTAGCCTTATTACTTTATTATGCGGCTCGCGGCACGACTTGCGGTGGACAATTGCATTAGGGTAAAGATGAGATCAAGTAAGGAAATGTACCCCCCCCCACCCGCTCACCCAAAATTATTTAATTGATTCTAAAAAAAATTAGCTGGGACAGATTGCAGGTACCTACTGCTACCGTTTAGTAAACGTGGGATGGTTTCGCCACTAACCTTCTGTGGATGGGGGGTCACTTGAGGCAGTTCCTCGAGTACAGAGAAGGGTTTGTCATTGCCTCCTGGACCTCGGGGTGATGTTGGATTAATTACGCCTGTGTGCGGCCTTCTGTCTCCTGTTATGGAGTTTCTTTGCTGTTTTCATTGTAGTTAATGGCTGTCCACTCACACCAGCTCTCTAGCTCTTTCTCTAAGAAAAGAGAAAAATCTCACGTAGTCAAGTCCAGCAGGTTTTGCAGCTTTCTTATTCTCCTAGGAGTTCATTTAAATGGTTTTGTTCTAATAGTTACATTTGGTGACTCGCTCTGTATGTGGAGAGATTTTGTAGAATTTATCAGCACATTTTTTATTTTTAACCTCACCCCAACCCTAAATTAAAGTCTATGTACTCAGTGCATTGTGCCACGAAGGGCTCCCTCAGGACATATCTGTGTCCTCTGGTTGCACAGAAGTAACTGGCACATTTTAGTATTTACACTTAATTAATATGAATTCACACACTTTTACTTGTACGTATTAAAACTGTAGCCACGCCTGGGCAATCTGTTGAGAGGGTATTTTCATTTGAGCTTGATTTCTTAAACATTTTCTTGAATAGATGTTCTTGCTCTTTTTGATACTTTAATTTTTGTATTTAGCAATGTAGAGGAAACACGTCCATAAAGGGGATGCGCAGCGATTCGGCTCCGATGTCATCTCCAAAGCTTCTGTGTGCTCTATGACAGTTAGGTCAGCAGGATGAGGCAGAGCGCCCTCACGGATGATCGAAGAAAGGCTGCGTTTTGGCGGCCAGCGTGTCTGCGGGCTGTCCGTCAGTTGTCACTGCCGCTGATGGTATCGTGTGTGACGGCTCACCTTGAGTGGCGCTACCTCAGTGTGTTTCTCCAGCCCAACATCAGCCCCTGAGGCCGATGGGGGAGAACGTGGGATGATGGGAAATAATGGTGACCTTCCTGTATTTTCTGTAGCTAGGCCACTCATGTGGTCATGCTGTATGAGACAGAGAGAAAACAGGAAGGGAGAGTTTTATTCTGTTGTATCTCCTGATCTCTCAGCGGGAATACCATCCCAGTCTGACTGCCAACCAGCTGTTGGAGCAAATCCCCTCTTTTTGCCAGCTGCTGGATACTAGCAGGATTTTGGTGACATTTTACCACGTCTGCAGATCATACTACTGCTGATCGTACTACTGGAGTGTTTCAGAGGCAATGAAAAATGCACAGTCAAAGAACAGCTAGCGCATTTAGGATTTTTAATTTTAAAAAAATCAGATTTCTAATAAATGCCCTACAAATACACTATGCAAAACTGCAAGTAAAAATAATACAAGTTCAAATAAACCATTGCTGGTAATTTACCATTTTACCAGAATTCATAGAAAAAGAATACATAAAATAAATATTTTCCGAGGAGTTTTTTTTTCTCTAGTGTCCGTAGACATTGCAGTTTGTTGTCAAAATCGCATGTTCCTTCTTTCAAAAAAAATAACAATACGCATCAAATGGTACACACACAGTATGAGTGGGTTACCGGTTGTTCCTTAAAAGCTGAACTAGAAATTCATACATTATTTTAACAACTTTTGCGTGTGACCTGCATGTATTTCGGATGAATGGTTGAATACGGTCTTATTTCTCAGTGCAACAATTTTGCAGGCCTGGCTGATATGAAATGGATGTCGTCCCAAATGCCGAAGTTCGTAACATCTGTGGCTGGAAAATTCAAGCCCTCCAGCGGCAGAAGTTCAGAGGTCAATGAACTAACGCTGTTACTTTTTCCTTCCATCACAGAATGAAGGCTTATGGGTTATTTGCTCTTTTCAGCACCTTGGACCTGTCACTTCACAGCAGGCCATCTCAGGTACGTCCAGTGTAATTGGCCAGTACTTCCTGTCAGGGTGTCTTCCTCACTGAAGAGATTACCCTTAGGCTCTGCATCCTCCACACCGCAATGCCTCCACAACCGCAAGAATTTATCTAATAATATTTATGCTGACTTCTGTTTTTCCCTCATATGAGGATTTATTGGGCTGAACAGAAGTCAAGATGTCAAGATTCACAGGTTTGGGTCAGCCGTTTTATTTGTTGCCCCCAGTGGACAACCATTATATGGCCTGTCAATATAGCAAAAAAATGTAAATCTGTTTATATATCTTATTTTTTCGGTGTGCTCAAAAAGCCCCCAGTTTCATTGCCATAACATCGGTGGGGAATTTACATGTATCTGGGTGTATATTTTACTTTAAGAGTGAACGCAACTTCCAACAAATTACAACACTGGCTAATGAAACCATGAAGGGATCTTAACCTGAGGTCCATGGACTCAATGCGATCTGTAGATGGACTTCTGAGGGGGCCTGTAAAGTGCATGCTTGCTTTGAAAACAACACTGTCTGAAAAAAAAGTCAAATATTAAGTAAAAATATTACTATTATTATTGTTGTTTATGGCATAATTCCATGTGAAGCTAATTTTTAATCCAATTTTTTTCGGTGAAATTATTTATGGACATTTTCTAGTTGTGACCCTTAGTGTTTTTTCATATCTTAAAGGGATCCATAGCCTAGAAAAGGTTAAAAAACCACTCAAAAAGGTTGTTTCGAAACAGCTGTATATCTATTTAACTTCTGTTTACTCTTTTTTCTGTTTCATCTCTTTTGTTTGAAGACCTTTTACAGTGTTGTATTGTTTCTTTACTGAATACTGTCCATGCAGCACTGCAACAGACCATTGATATAAAATCCAAAATTGAGGATATAAGGAGGTTTAGCTCTGACCATGTGTGGTGTTTTGAGGGTACTGTCCTGCTGTCTATTCAGCATTATCACATAGGTTTAGTGCCTTTTAACTTCTGCTTTATCCCAAATCCCAATCTGCTTTACATATTTTTTTTCATTACAACATACTTACAGTAAGCAGGATGTATAGGCAAAAATGGGAAGTGTGAAATAAAGGAAAGAAGTGAAGGCACCTTTAAAAATGCCAAAGTTGGGAGCACTTTCGGACAAGGCGGGGGAAAGGAAGAGTAATTTGAGCACTTCTGCTAATGACCTGAGGAGAAACAGCGCAGCAGTCGTTTCACTGATACGATGGCAGGTCATCGCGACAGATGTTCCCAACATATGTGGAGAATTAATTACCCACTAGTAAACAAAATCTGCGATGCGGAGAGTCGTTTTGTCCAAATTCCTTTCATTTCGATGTTATTACGGGCGTAATTTTTCTTGATCAGCCGGGCCCCCGCTCTGGTGAAAGTGCTCTTTAATGGGTTGCAAGTGAGGGCCTTGTGAGGCGCAGAAGGTGGCTTAATTGGGAGAGCGGATTGTCGAACTGCACAATGTGAAAAGCAGCCACCACCCCCCCAGCTCCCTTTGCCGATGTCTAATTGGTTGATTGAAACATGGGGAGGCTGCCAGGCTGCTTTCCTCCAGTTTCCCAATGCCTGCAATGTTTTGCTACGGTGAGAAAACTTGGCAGAAGCAGAAGACACAGCGGTACCGGGCGATTCTCACTGGCCGGTTTGGATGCAGGGGATGAGCGGCAACAGGAAATTGTCGAAGGGAACCTGTTCAAGGCCATGGTGCCATCAGAGACAAGGACCACAGGAGTGCAGTCTGGGCTTCTGTAAAAAGCTTTGGCACTTTACAGCTTTAATTTTGCCCCTGGGTAGCAGATGACATAATGGTCTTCAGAACTTCTGGCCAGGTGGTTGCAGGTTCACATCCCAGAAGGAGCGCTAATGAGCAAATTAGTTACTGAAGTAAATTTAGTTCCCTCTAAATGTCTCAGCTGCCACCACTGCCAAACTGATATATTGTGAATAAGTCCAAATGGAAGCTCATATTAATATTAACTGTTTTTATTCAATTTATGACTTATGATTTAGACTTGGGGGCGTGGTGGCGCAGTGGGTTGGACCGGGTCCTGCTCTCCGGTGGGTCTGGGGTTTGAGTCCCGCTTGGGGTGCCTTGCGACGGACTGGCGTCCCGTCCTGGGTATGTCCCCTCCCCCTCCGGCCTTACATCCTGTGTTACCGGGTAGGCTCCGGTTCCCTGCGACCCCGTATGGGACAAGCGGTTCAGAAAATGTGTGTGTGTGTGTGTGATTTAGACTTTGTCAAATGCAACTGAATAAAATTTGCTTACTTCATAAAATGCTGTAAGTGCTCAGTACTGAAGTGTAAAATGTAAATTTGGAAGCAAATATTGTAGAATGTGGTTTCAAAAAAAAAGAAGTTACTCTATTAGAGTACATTAAAAAGTAAATGTTTACACTCAGGGGGGTACAGTGGCACAGTGGGTTGGACCACAGTCCTGCTCTCTGGTGGGTCTAGGGTTCGAGTCCCGCTTGGGGTGCCTTGCGACGGACTGGCGTCCTGTCCTGGGTGTATCCCCTCCCCCTCCAGCCTTATGCCCTGAGTTGCTGGGTTGGGCTCCGGTTCCCTGTGACCCCGTATGGGACAAGCGGTTCAGAAAATGTGTGTGTTTACACTCACCGGCCACTTTATTAGGTACATCTTGCTAGTACCGGGTTGAACCCTCTTTTGCCTTCAGAACTGCTTTAATTCTGTGTGGCATAGATTCAACAAGGTGCTGGAAACATTCCTCAGAGATTTTGGTCCATACTGACATGATCGCATCACACAGTTTCTGCAGATTTGTCAGCTGCACATCCATGATGCGAATCTCCCGATCCACCACATCCCAAAGGTGCTCTGTTGGATTGAGATCTGGTGACTGTGGAGGTAATTTGAGTATAGTGAACTTATTGTCATGTTCAAGAAACCAGTCTGAGATGATCTGAGCTTTGTGACATGGTGCATTATCCTGCTAGAAGTAGCCATCAGAAGATGGGTACACTGTGGTCATAAAGGGATGGACATGGTCAGCAACAATACTCAGATAGACTGTGGCATTTAAATGATGCTCAGCTGGTACTAAAGGGCCGAAAGTGTGCCAAGAAAATTTCCCCCATACCATTACACCACCACCACCAGCCTGAACTGTTGATACAAGGCAGGATGGATCCATGCTTTCATGTTGTTTACGCCAAATTCTGACCCTACCATCTGAATGTCACAGCAGAAATCGAAACTCATCAGACCAGGCAACATTTTTCCAATCTTCTATTGTCCAATTTTGGTGAGCCCGTGCAAATTGTAGCCTCAGTTTCCTGTTCTTAACTGACACGAGTGCTGTAGTCCATCTGCTTCAAGGTTCGACGTGTTTTGTGCATTCAGAGATGCTCTTCTGCATACCTCAGTTGTAACAAGTGGTTATTTGAGTTACTGTTGCCTTTCTATGAGCTTGAAGCAGTCTGGCCATTCTCCTTTGACCTCTGGCATCAACAAGGCATTTTCGCCCACAGAACTGCCGCTCACTGGATATTTTCTCTTTTTCTGACCATTCTCTGTAAACTGCAGAGATGGTTGTGTGTGAAAATCCCCGTAGATCAGCAGTTTCTGAAATACTCAGACCAGCCTGTTTGGCACCAACAACCATGCCACGTTCAAAGTCACTTAAATCACCTTTCATCCCCATTCTGATGCTCAGTTTGAACTTCAGCAGATCATCTTGACTATGTCTACATGTCTAAATGCATTGAGATGCTGCCATATGATTGGCTGATAGTTGTGTTAACAAGCAGTTGAACAGGTGTACCTAATAAAGTGGCCGGTGAGTGTATATGACATCCGTCAAAACTTCTCCCCCACATTTTCAGAAACAATAAGGGCAGTCCATAGCAGAGCAAACACACCTGACAATTCACACACAGCACAACTTAGAGTCACCAGCTCACCTGTCTTCAGACTGGGAGGAATCCAACTGAAACACAGTGAGAACATGCAAATACCACACAGAGCAAAGTAGTTTGGAACCCAAGCCGAACACACAGCCCAGGGACTGGGAGGTACAGTCTCTGCCCACTGAACCACTATGGCACTGCTGTGCCAGCATTTGTGAATGATAATGTGAGCGACACATAATCAGGAACATAAAAATTGTGAGCTTAATAGGCTCTAAATTAACCTTAGCATAGAAGAACCAGTTTTTCCTTTAAGATAACTGGGAATGATTATAATTAAAATTAAAATACTATGATAGTTGTTTTACAAAAAAATAAACACGGTATCAAGCAATAGATTGTCGTGGTAAATGTAAACGGAAGCAAATTATACAAGAACTATTTTAAACCAGGAGTATTTTATATTTTATTTAATTTCAAAAAAGAAAATTAGTTACTTTTCATCCCCAATCATAGTTTTATAATGCACAGCATAGTTGTGTTTTTTTCTCAGAATTTTACTTTATTCATTCATAGTAATCTGCATATGATCACAATTTTCACATATGTAAAATTCATTTGCATTACATGTAATACTAAAGTTTTGATTTCATAAAACATCAGAAAAATCATTAGTATTGATTATACCATTGTTTGATGCTGAAGAAGGGATTACAAATTATTCTCTTTTCAGATAAGTAAATCCTATTCGCCACACTGCAGGTTCTTCCAGTCATTTAATAAATTGACTTGAATTATGCTTTCATTTTGAATGGCAGCTTGATTACCTCAGGGCCACCTACTGAACTGGGAAAATCCACTTTAACATCTATCTTAGTTAGCCTAACGCCCTATTTTAGCAGCTTTTGTTTTTATATGTGTGTTTGTAAGTAGCCAGTATCTAGAGAGGTGGAGGACGTTAAAGTGTAATCAGACTGATGGAAATTAAGTTGTTAGTTAAAGTGGATTTTGCTCTAGGGATGCTGCTAAGCTGTATGTGATTGCCTGGGAAAAAAAAGACTTATTACTTCATTACATGCATAGGATATTGATTTACTGTCATCGATTCTTTAGGATAACACATCACTGGGAATTAGGTAGCCCTGTAAGGAAAATAAAGCTGTCAGAAATATTTTCGAGTGCATTTTGTTGGGATTTGTAGCATAAATTGCACGGTTTGTTTTTTGTTTATTTCATTTGCGTTCAGTCCTCAAAACCAATCAGATAATACGTTAACTTTCCATTTGTTAAGTGAAATGCCAGTTCACAGCACTTCATCAAAATAATTCGTTCAGTTAGCGTTTTTAATGCAATATTAAACCTTACTTTATTGATGTGTTAAGTTTTTAGCCTCCCTATAGCATCCGTACAATGTCCACGATTTTGACGACTCAGATGCCCTCAATGGATTCTCTACCTAGGAGTTCTATTAAAGGACACTTATTCCTCTTGAAATGTCAAAAAATTCATAAAGTGTTGTCTGCTCTGATTTTTTTTTTTTTCCCCACATGTTTGTATTCTCAGGGGAAGAAGCATAAAATGCCCACTGGCACTAGCATAACAATATTCCGAAAAAACACAACCTAGCAACAGACCAGGGAGGTAAAGGCCAAAGCTCATTATTATAAAGACAAGCTGCTGTTTTCTTTATTTTTGCCCCCTCCCACAAGTCTCCAACTTTCCACACAATAAATCAGTGGCCCTGCCCCCACCTTGCTTATTTCCCTGTTTCCTGGATTTCGAATCACCGCATGTAAATCCCTGACAAGGGTATCTGTACATAATATTAATGGGTGCTGCCGAGGGCTCCTGTGAGCAGAGTGCTCACTGCCAAATAAAGAGTGATCAGAGCCTGGTTACCCGTCCTCCCCGGCACTCTGTACATCACCCTGCAGGATGGATGTGGCATCATTAGGCAAAGGAGCCCGGCCATTCTCCACAGAAATGGCCAGGCCAGTGGTACCCATTAATCTATCTGGGCCAGGCTCCCCGAGATACTGTCATGCGTTACACGCAGAACTGATGTCTGTGCAGGGCTCCCAGAGCCACCCAGACCCTGCCTTATCTACAGCGGCCCGGGCCGAATGCCACCCCCCTCACCCCACTCCATTCCGCTACACACAAACACACACACAGCCTCCCCTCCTTCTAATTTATTTACTGCTTGAAACAGCCACCAAGGAGACAATAGACAGGAAAGGAGAAACAGGATGCTGTCACACTCTCCTACTCTCTTGTCTCCCCCCTCTAGAGATCACTGGGGGCCTCCATGTGGGCTTCCTCCACTGGACCCCTTGAAGTGGCCTAGCATCATACACATCAACTAGGGTGCCTTCTTGTGGTACTCCTGTTTAGGGATAGGGTCATCTCACCCCACCCAGGCCTGCATTACACAAAATGCAGTGCTAGCATTGAAGCCTCTGTGAGGTCACAAAACATATCTGAATACCACACTTTGCTTTTCTGTGTCTCTGTTCTTCCACCTCTGTAATTTCCTCTCTGTGAATAAGCCACCCATGAGATATCTTTCGAGACTCCGCTAAAATTGAGTAGAGTGCCGAACTGCTCAACATTCATATAGTACAAACATTAAACACCACAGTTTAGTGGAAAAACACAGAAATGCACACAGCAGATGTGAAATTATGTGAAATGTATGTTTTTCTGTCTGATAAGTATGTATATTAAAATCCTATTACCATAATGTAAGTTTCTCCCAGACTGCAGTGTCTGCTGTAATTTATGCAGTCATTCATTAAACCAAACGCATTTCGGCATTTGATATCATTCAATGGTTTTGCCTCTTGATATTTTAGCTGGATTTTTTTTTTATTTCATACATAGAATGCTTGTATAATTCAAAAAATGTGGAAAAACTAAAAAATGCAGGTTTTGGTGCAAAAAATTAAAATACATTTCACTTTTCAAGGAACTGAAAGTCTTTCAGAAGTCACAATACAAAGAAAGGATTGTATCTAATTGATTTTCCTGTAGTATGTGAATACTGGCATAGACTAAAGACACGGAGACATTCAAATGAGAAGAAAAGGTGGCCTGTCACACAAGGAACAACTAGGAGAATGGTGTGAATTTCGAAAAATCCAGACAGGTTATTGGTAATCAATTGAACACTGAAGCAACTGAGAAACTGTCTGCTTTTCAAATGTGGGACAATTTGAAAATAATAGGGACTAGAAAACAGACTTTGACACTGTCAATATGGGCGCCACGTGAAGGACAAACAGCAGAACCACGAGACAAATTGCCTTTGTTACTATATCTTCCAGGGAGTTACTGACACTGTATGCTGTAATAATTTGCAGGAGAAAGCGTACTTTGGGGGCACTCTGCAAAACAGAAAGGCAACTTAATTATTTCCAGAACAATTGTTTTAAGCCAGGAGATACTGGTGTTTGTGTCAATTTATGTGTGTGATTGTTCCTTGAACACAAACTCCTAAAAAGAATACCTTCATATTTAAAATTAAAGAACAACACAATGTGGGCTATGAATTAGTATAGGTGTGATAATTTTACGTGGAACTGAAAAAATTAAAAACAGAAAAGAAAGTCTTTAATTTTAAAATATTACTTGGAGATGTAAATTCATACCGTTCTAATCTGTTAAAATTGCACAAAAGCCCCATGCGGACTTAAAACGCAGTCATCAGTGATAGTGTCACACTGGTACTCCTTGATGGTGCTGATGGTATCTTGTGGCACCGGGAAGCCCTCACTTCGTTGGACCAGAGCCGTAGAAACATTTGCAGGGGGCAATCAACACTCAGAGAGCCACCTTTGAAATAGATGAGAAGACTCATTGTGAGAACAGTATGGAGCAGAGCCATACAACTTGTATCTGTCACTGAGTAAAATGTTTGATTTCATGCTTAATTCAGTGAATATCCAGTAACACGGTACAGCCGAAAATCTATACATTTATTTCAACAAACGGGTATAAATGTTGCAATATGTAATGCATGCAGTTCATGTTTTTCATAGACACTTTTCATAGACACTTTGCATTTAAAAATGCGAAAATAATATGAATGTAAGTGTAATTCTTGGGAAAGTAGTGAGACTGGAATTATGTCCAATTTTTTTCAAAATAGTTCCAGTGCAGTATTACATAATCAACATGGTATTAATGAAGCAAGGTAATTATTTATGTTTGCATTTGCTTACTGTGTTTTTCTCCACAGCAACTTACAATGTCAAGGTACCTACAATTATTTACCCATTTACACAGTTGGGTAATTTTACCAGAGCAATTTAGGGTAAGCACCTTGCTCAAGGCAATCTTCCTATATGTTTGTGATTGTATTTTACGTAACCATATTCTATTTTGCTATTTAAAAGATTGGTGTGCTGCATTAAAACTACGTCAGTAGCTAACAATGAAATGCCTATCACCTGGCAAGCTGTTTCTTCCTTTAGGCAAATTTCTACACATGGCCAACAAATTGTATAGACAGATAACAAAAAAAACCCCACATTTATTAGGTGTGAACAAATTATAATTCATATTTGGCTAGGAATGCATGAATGGGCTAGACATAACCTTTTTCAGTCATTAAGGTCTTTCACAGAGGTTACCTTGACCCTACACCGTACTCTTACTCCAACTTTTGGCTCATCTAAATCTTTACCTTCTCTAGTAGCAGGAGTTTCCAAGGAGAACTTAAAGGAAAGTGGCAGATGAAGAAAAAGCTCGAATGGGGGGAATTTAGGGTGGGCAGGCGAGGGGGTTTCTTTGACGAAGGGTGGTATCTGACTTGTTAGTCAACCACTGTCCAATTTGTTCAGGGTGGTGTGTTTGATTAAAGCAAGGGTCCCCCTGGTTCCTACCCCTCCCATCAATCACATTGATAAGTCCCAGAAAGGGAACATATTGCCTGAGAAGAAGATGGGGAGGGATATCAATTTCGTTGTCGTGTCGCTGTCGGCCCACCCAAACATGCAGGGGGTTTTGCCGGAGATGCACCCTTTTCGGGAGGAGGTGAAGGGGATAGAGGATGTGGGATCGCTGGGGGAGTTGAGGCAGGAGGTCTGGGGGGCAGTGAGGGCACTGCTTGACTTGTACTCTGGGTTTTTTCTCTTAAAAACTCCTCCGGTGGTTTCAATAACTCGGGGTTACTGACAAGCAGCAACCAAAAACACATTTTTAGGACACCAAAGTACATATCTGCTCTCAAAGGATTCGGGTTCAAATCCCTGCACGTGCTGTATAACCCATGAACAAGGTATTTACTTAACTTAACTTTACTGAACTGAAGAATTGCTAAGCTCAATGAATGGGTAAATATATGTACCCTCCATATATAAATCTAATGTTATATGATGCCTTTGTGTAAAGCATAAATTAAATTAAATATTAATGCTAATAATACTCCGTAGGTTGCCGCTCCAAGCCCATTGAGCAAGACACCTATCCTCGGTTGCTACAGTAAAAACAGTCAGTTGTGCAAATGAGTTAAGCAATGGAATTTACTTTGGACTAAAATATCATGCAAACTGGTAATTTGATCAGATGGTAACTTTTGCACCAAAATCAGAACTTCCTGCCTTGGCTCCACATTCACATGTCCCTGTTTTCCTGTTTCAGTAAAAATAGCTTTCTGCTTTTTTTAGTGTCCAAATCCAGTGTGTCAGGTTTGCACAGAAATAAATATCAAGTCTACTCTGTCTTGTTAGTGATATATGTGACACTAAGCTCTTTGCCAATCAATAGCTGTATAAAGGTGTGGGCTGCAGGACAAGGTGAGGGTCATGGCTGCTGACATCACCTTCAATAAATAAATAAATAAATGTATAAAAATATAAACAGGAGACACTGTGATGTGATGTAAGTACTGCATGTAAACAGTCTTTCATTGTCTTCGAAGGGTGCAGAAAAATGGTCAGATATTTACGACTTGTAATTACTTGTATAACAGCCCGGAAATTATTCCAAAAAGGTAGTATACATATAGCTTTCTCGATTCATAAATTATATGAATGTGTCAATCCCAAAAAGCATAATTTTTATTTTGAATTAATGTGATTAATGTTGATTGTGTTGATTAATTTGTTAGGGGATTAATCCTTGTCCCTCCACAGGCATGGTTAAAATGCAAATGACAGGAGTACATCATTCCTTGTATATATTGTTGTTCTAAGTGTCTTAAATTATCTGTAACCTTAAGTAAGGATATCTTCAGTGTATCTGGATATATCAATATTTCAATGTCAACATTCAACATTCAAAATTTCAATATTTTTTACAAACAGGATTTTTTAAATTGATTTTTTCTATAAATATATCAATGTTACATTTATTTATATTTTACTATATTTAGCAATACATTTATATGTTATTAAAGTTTAAGTTCAACGGAAGATATGGACTGATGTTTCTTCTGACCCTTCATTGTGCTTTTTAAACATCTCTGTATAATGAAGTGAAAGCAATAATTTATGCTCCAATTTTTCATTGAGATTTTTTGATATAATTCAGTATTTGTAAAAGTAAAATCAATGTCTTGTGGGTGCAGCACCATGTTTGTGTGTAAGTCAAAGTTACTGCCATTCCATTAGAAGGCTTCTTTATTGCTTATTAATAGACAGTGTTAATTACTTTCACTCTTTTCATTGTCCTCTTCTTTAGTTCCCCTTGCCATCTGTATTACCCCATTTACATTTAATTGACATTGTCACTAGGATTTTAATTAAGCGTAGTTTGAAACATCATATCTGTCGTTGAGTATTAATTTATATATTTAAAAACCTGCTATAATTTTTCACATCAATTTTTGCAGTGGATAATTTTTCATTCTTGCCATGTTAATCATTGACCACGGAGTGCAGAATTAGCATGGAATGGTGATAATCATCACAATCACCATCATTATCATAATAATGAAAGGTAACATTTGTATGCAGTTTTATGTATGAACATGCACATTTGCACACTGTTTGCATGGTTGCAGATACTTTAGATGTGCTTTATGTCGCTTGAAAAGTTTTTTTTTTATTTATTATACACTTGTTTGGGCACATATGGGTACATATACCCAACACCACTGCTTTGCTGGACCCCATAATTGAATCATATGCTCAGTAAAGTGGACGTCAGCACTTTGCTGTCCCCCTTTCACACGTACAGTACGTTTTATTGTCCTTCCCTGTACCTTTTGAATGATAATGATACAAATTACAGTTAGGCTTTATTAATAGCTGAACCTCAAAAGCAGGAAGGGGAAGGGGGAAAAAGGGGACCATCTTTTTTTTTTTCCTTTTTTCCTTCCCTAAGTGCTAACTTGGGATTTCCCGGACCCATTGTCATGTCAACTGGACCCGCAGCTATTCCATTGTGATGATAATGGATTCGGTGTTGTTGGCTCCGAGGTCACGGGGTCAGCATAAGCTCCTTAATGGACTGTGAAATAACTCTAAATGCATTAACCTCCCCAGATCACATGGTGCACTGCACTTTTTTGCTCCTCGAACCGGACGACTTTATGGGGACAATACAATTGGACTGAATTTTAATTTGCCAGGCGTACACCTGGAGGAAGATAAAGGGGATTTCATAATTGATGGGGGATGGAGGGGCACAAATAAACTTTTTTACAGGATAATGGACAAAGGCACTTCAAGGCTTTTTCTTTATACAACAGATTAAAATAAAAGGTGGCAATTGTTTGCTGTTATGAAAATGCAATTGTGAATAATGTAAGAAGCTTTTTCTGCACTTATTGAAAACAGATAATGTAACTGCAATCAGTGTCTTTTGGCATAACACTGACATTCCTGATGCTTTGAATAAAATTTAAGATTTACTTTTTTGCATCAAATGAACTTGATCTGTTTCAAGTCGGTGATTTGATTGCTGCCATATTATTACTTAAGGAGTTCATATCACCATAATACTTCTGTATTTTCTACATATTTTAAACATAAATGCACCCATATTAGAACATTCCTTTGTCCGCCGTCTCTCCCCTCCTCCATTTGTCTTGTGATTAGTCCTCGGTCAGGTTCACCGACTTGATGATTGCCAGACCTTGCATGTAAAAAAATTATATAGTCACATGTGAAAGCTAATGCATACACCAGGGAAATGAATTTAGAAGCAAAACAAGAAGCAAGAAACGTGCCATTTAGTCTCAGTAAACCGGGTATTCGTAGTACTTTATCCACAAATCTACCACGTGATTCAGCAATGTACACTGGTCACCAATCTTCTGAGTCATTCGTATACAACTGATACAAGAACAGAACACGTTAAGGATGTTAGTAGACTTGATACGGTTCCAGAGGTTCCAAATCAAACGTGTCCTGTGTAGGTTTTTAAGACTTGTAAGTAACGCAATAAGAAAAAGATTATATCGACCATATGATTCAGTTTCCCAAAAGAAGAAACCTGTTCATCTGAATCGCATATGGTGAATATTAAAAGTAAGGGATAATAGTAGTTAATTTGCACAGCTAGCTACAAAGGACACAAAATTGTTGCACATGGATTTTGGGAAAAAGGTGTTTAAATTTCAAATTAAACTAAACTACATAATAATCAACAAGGCTTGGAATGATATAGGACATCTTCAGTTCAGCCAAAGGTACTATAGTGTAAAGACTGAATAAGCTGCCACTAAAAATTTTTTTTCTAGATGCACTTCAATTTATATCTAAAACGTTCACTCTATAACATGTTCTTTCTATTGTGAACTGTAAAAAATAGAACTATCATGTCTTTGATATTGTTATCACTGAATATGGGGTGCAGTGAAAAAAATATTGTTTACTCCATCTTTGAATGACTCCCGCAGCTAGGGTTAATAAAAGCAATATACATCTTGTCATTCTGACATTCCTTTGTTTGACTACAAACAAACCTAGCATCTATTGGTAATAAAACCACCGTTTCTTCTGGTTTCACAAAGTTTCATAATGGTGTATATATATATATATATATATATATATATAGCCATCAAAAATTGTTTGCCTGAACTGTATTTATTATAAATGTATTTATTCTTTCAAACTTCCATACTCTCACAGGCTTTCAGCCACACAACATTTTAGAGTTCTATTTGTTCATGTAAAGGTACAGTAAAATAAGTGTTACAAAATTTGTAAAAATCTTTTATATCATTAATATCACATTTAGAAGATGTTAGAAGATGATGCTCTGGGAAGTTTCATATTTTCATACATTTTCTAACTTTATGACAACAGAAAAGAAAGATAATAATTATAGAAATATTAATAAGATACAACTGAAACTGATTGATTCAGTTTTGACTACTGTGACCTTGTCCAGAGTGCAACTCTGCTACATTTATTGTATTCTGAACCATGCAGATACTGTTTACCTGTTCCCAAATTGTAATTTGCAAAGAAAAAACTGGGAACATGAAGTCAGGAATGCTAATTTCATTCCCTTACTGACTTAAGAGTAGAAGGAGAAAATTGTGAAAAATGATTGAATATGATAAAATATAAATATATAGAAAAAAAGGATTTCTGTACATTATGGAAAACATTTAAGGAAGTTTTTTTGCACAAAGGCAAAATATACATTGCTGATGTTTCTTGACGTATTACTATATGCACTGTATTTATATTGTATGTGGCTGGAACCTAAGGAACTTCATAACCTTAAGCATCTGGTTCCAGCAATCACTATCCCTGTCCCAGTTCAAGATCACATTTATGTAGAGTGCTGATGAGGTCCATTGACCTCATGTTTATATGTATTCCATGTATTCCATGTTTATAAAGATGACAAAAAAATTTCTAAATCTCAACTGTACTTGTAGGTTTTTTGTAACACCTTCCAAATATAAGAATAATTTCAAAATTATTATTTTGATTCTGATATTTACATTATGGAACATGGTCTCTTGGTAAAGGTATACAAATAAAGATCTGTTAATTTGCCGTTATTAGTTTGTTTATTGTTACAATTCATTTCATTTACTCAACCACCATTGTCTTTTGTTATTGATTTTTCAAGCATCATGTTACAGAATCATCCAATCTTTTTAGGGGTTCTGCTTTGGACATGTCAGGCATGGATGAGGGAGTTTCTCTTAGGATAACGAGAGCATGCTTCAACAGCACTCAAAGTCGTCTTCTCCCCAAAGTAAATGGCAAGTGACGAAGCAAGGAGCTGAAGTTCATAGCACCAACAGAGCGCAGTCTGTGCATGCGGAGGATAAACAGCGATTAATTTCAGTCAATAAATAACGGTCTGAGGCCCACGTCGGAAAAGCCGAACAATTACTTTTCCATTTTTCCTGCCAAATGGGCTGATGAGGGAAAAACAGGGGATCCGGCCACGTAAATCAGTCTTAATTTTGCCTTCCCCATTAAAAAGGCGCCATTAAGACCCTCTTCGCCTCATTTCATCGCCTCCTTGTTTCACTTTTTCAATTTGTGCGAGAGAGGGAGTTCACTCATCATAAAATTTCACTTTGGCTGGCCTATCATTTGCATCTGAGCCAATAAATAGCAATTAGCATTAACAATTAAACCAGAGAGTGGAACCAATGGCTGCTCCCTCGGAAAGCTGATGAATGGCTAGAGAGGTGCTTCTCCGGGCAAACTCGGGAACATTGCCTTCTCTGGCAACCCATCCCTCTGGCAGTAAAACCACACTCTCGAGCGGTTCCCCCCCCACTCCTCAGCACCACACACAGATTTATTCAGAGCCACATAGAGCTCTTGCAAAACTGTTTTTTCTTGCCATGTCTTCTCCAACTTTGGTTGTTGCTGCTTGCGTCTCCCCCTTGAAAAATAGGTAGGACCCCCACCTAGATTCAGGATGGGTGAACACAGCCGCATGCCCCTCCTGAAGTGTATACTGTGAACCACTCACTGCTTCTCACTCCACAGACTATGGGCACCATCAAGCGATATGATACACTTGGAGGTTACCATTGTTCAACAAATGTTAACCTCCACCCACTGCCCAGTAGACAGCCTAGATGTAGCTGTGAGAAACAAAAAATGAACCACTGCTATCCTACCAACATCACTAACGCACCACTGAGAGGGTTTTCAAAAGTTCTGTTCACAGAGTCCACTGGGGCATGTGAGGTGTTCAAACTCCTCAATGGTCTGGTTCTATACAATGTTCTTTGCTCCACAAATTTTTTCACGTAAACCGCATATTATTTATCTGAAGCATTTCCACAAAGAAACCTACAATGATTTACATTTTTTATATAGCAAGGAAACTTGAGCAACTGAGTCAAGAAGAGTACAGCAGAAGGTGGGATTCAAACCTGAATCATTCAAGTCCAAAGGCAGAGGGTCTGACCACTGTGTTACTTGCAGCCCCTTGGATATTTCGTGCCATGTGCCACCACACAGCAGTAAACAACCAAGATTAACTCACATATAAAGGTGTAAAAAAGAGGATCCAAAAAATTCAAGGGCATAACAGAAAGATGGAGAGTTAATATGTAGGAACCATTATGTGTTTTACTTCAACACTCCTTCAAAAATATATAGCGGCATTCAGTTTTTATTTAATATTTATCTACAATGAGTTAACATTTTTATTGTATGTTAAAGACAGTTTATAAACTTCCTGCCTCTTAGGCAGAAGATAATTGACTGCATCCTGTGGAATTATAGCCACACAAACCAACGCAGTGTGCTTGACTACTTAAGTTGCCGAAGCACATTTTTAATGCGTTTTTAGTGGGGCGTTTTATTTTTCCTTTGTGGGAAATGAAAGTAAACTGCAGTTTTGAAAGGCTTTCAGGATAACCTTTAACAATGTTAATGACAAAATTTTCATGCACAAGCAAAATTGTTCAACACTTTCTGACTGAATAAATACGGCACACAGTCCAAACAAAGAGCGTTAATTTTTTTTTTATTTTTTACGGTTACGCATATTTCGGAATTCATACGTTAAACATATATAAGAACTTATTTTCCAGTAAGGAAACTTTCTTTTCCAGAGTATGTCTGATGGACATCAATACCACGCAGCCAAGCAGAGATATATACTGCATGTCGGTCGATGTGTACACAGCAGGTATGACACCTATCACGAATACAGGAAAGGTATCACTATCCACGCTTTATGAATCTCTCTACTCATATTAATCATCCAATAAAAGCACTGACACAGCAGAATACCCAGTCTTGCCCAACAAACCATGGAGCAAGGACAGTGGCACCCAAAAGCAGAGCAGGGAGGGGGTGGTGTGGGGGTGTACTGGTGAGGTGGACGCTGGCGGACAGGGTGGAGGAGCACGGCGCTTTTTATTAACATCGCGGGCCCATTAGAAGGATCCCTGTTCTCCTTCACTGGAGCAATAAATGAAGAGGCTCCAGAGCGCGCGGGACTCCCGCGGTCGCCGTCGTCGTCATGGCCGCCACGCGGGCAATGCACAGACGAGCAGTAGTTGCGTTGTAACGCTTGTAAGAAACAGATGTTCCCTCCCTGACAAATCCCCTTCCCTTGATTTATTATTCATTTGCTCAAATCACAATGGAAAGTCCTCGGCCCATTAATTAAATCCCAAGCAAAAAAAAAATAAAATTTGCAGCAAGGGCTCATTACCAGTAAATGACTTTGACACATCATCAGATTTGAAGGTAAAACGGGCGACTTTTTGGAAGTGGAAGGTTGGAAGGGGAAGAGAGCTCTTTTCTTGGATTGTTTCGTGATTTTGCAGAACAGAAACATTGGTACAGGTTTTATATTTGCTGAAAAATCATGATGTCAAGACAGTGAATTGGGATACTGATTGGGAGGCCCTGGAGTTGTTTTTTTTTTTTTTTTATAGATCCAGAGAGGAAACTAAAAAGACCAATAACAATTCTAAGTTTAGAGGGTTATAGTTGATGTTGATTTCTGTTTTATGTATATTTCTGACTTTCGATTGTCTGATGTCTTACAACTGTAGAAGTATTCCCTTTTTGAGAGCTCACAGTTAAATTTGTAGCACAAGACAGGGGCAAATTCTGTGTAGTGGCTGCCAATTCCAGTGTGTCAAATGATCTTTTAATTACCGTTTTAGCTTTGCCAATAGAGAGCAATCAAAAACAGAGAAAAATAAGCTCTCTGCCCCCTCCTCTAAACACTTGCTAATCACAGGCCAGTTTTCAGCCATTAAAGATTACACTGTCTGGGCACATGGGGCGATATTACTCTTTCATTTACCTACAGCTGTAAACATAACGTTTCACCCACACGTTAAATCAGATTTTAATTATAATCCATCTACTAAGTCTTTAGCCTGTAACATGGCTAAATATGATTTATGATTAATAAAACACATTTCTCTGAAAATCTGGACAAAGGACAGCTTTATGAAGAATATTGACTGTTTCATGTACTTTTACTTTTTTAATTTTTTGAGCGCTACATTTTTGTTCACTGCTGAAAGGTCAGTGGTTTCCATCATATGAGGCGTTATTGGATTGAAAAGTTCACGGTCCAAATGAAGAACACAAGTATTTTAATAGTGTGGAAGAACTCTTATAATTCACCTGATGTCCTTAGAAATATATTCATTTCATGCTGGAAGAATAAACACCTACCAAGTGCAAAAAAACTCAGAGTCAGCCATGATCATCTATTGTTCCTTTTCCCCGTGTGGCTGCTTTGGTTGACAAACGCTGAGCATGTGGTAAAAATACCCCTCGGTCTCTCTGCTGCATTATTCTCCATTTAAAGCTCCTATCGCTATAGAGGTGAACTGAAGGCTGCTAAAATTAAGTGGCGTCACTTCTCAATGACACTTTAATGATACCGGCACTTGGTAACAGAGACGGAGATGGTGCTGAGCATCTGCTAAAAATAGCTTCTCAGTGAAAAGCAAGAAAAAACCCATCCAAATGGCTAAAACTTTGTCTGCCTCAGCTGGTAGGTGCACCATGGGGTGGAGAGTGGGATGAGGCCAGTCAAATTATTTGGTCCACTGGGAAAGCCACCGTCATTTCTGGTTGCCATCAGGAGTTTGGCACCACCAGCCCGCTTGGCAAGGACTCCTTTGGGGAGAAGGGGTGGAGGGAGGGTGGGATATTTGAAGAGATAAGTATGCTGGATTCTGGCACGTACTCTGTGTGTTGGCCTCCCCTCAGCCGGCTCCCTGTCTCGCCGCTTGCAGCGCCTCCCTGTAGTGCTTCATATTTTGCCAGCATGGACTGCGGAAGCTGGATCAACACGTCTTCTTAGAGTCAATCCTGACACAAACACAGAGCCCTGCAATCGATGGACAGAGGAAGTACGAACAGAAGAGGTCAATCATTAAGAGTGATTATAACAGAACTAAACTGAGAAATGTGAAAATTACATAAAGAAAATGCACTCAGCCACACGCACACTGATAGGTAGGCTGGTTATCTGGTTTTACAGGTTCTGTTTATGTATTAGCATCAAATGTTTGGTTAATTTAAAAGGAAATATTTCACAAGTAGGTTATCTGAAATTTGCATTTATGTCACGTTTTAGGTAATAAAATATTTTTTCACTTCTAAAATGCATTCAACAGAAATGATGATCCATTTTCAAGCTATCATTTTTCATCAGTTTACTTTTAACTGTTAACTTTTTAAACACCTGTACTTTTGTGATTTGTATACTGTTGGAAACATCCATGTTTATAGGATTATTGCAGGTTTTTATTAGCAGAGACAGCAAGTAACATAAGGGTTAAGGCCATTTTCCTGCAATCTGAAGGTTTCTGATTTGAATTCCCATATTGCTGTAGTACTCTTCATCAAGGTACTTTCATTAAATTTACATTTATTAATTTAGCAGACTTTTTTTTTTTCCAGTGCAAGTAAAATAGTATTTTCCACAACAGACCAACACAGGTCAATACTTATTCTGAACTGATACAGAAAAACTTTGCTGTATAAATGTGTAAAAGTTTTTAATCAGCTTACATTTATTCATGCAGATGCTTTTCTCCAAAGCGACTTCCGATGAACTCCATGTAGTGTTATGAGCCAACACACCTTATTCACCAAGGTGACTTACATTGCTAGATACACTACTAGATACACTACTTACAACGGGTCACTCATCCCTGCTTCAGCGGAGCACACTCGCTCTGTCATTGACACACTGTAGCTTAGCACAAATTCTTAACAAGTCCACTTAAAGTTTGTTTATTACACACACACACAATGTCTACAACCGCTTGTCCCAAGTGGGGTCGCGGCGAACCAGAGCCTGACAGTGGGTCCCGGCCAAACCTGCTGTACCACCTCACCCCCCTTGTTTATTTAGTAGCAAAAAACAAAATTTTAAATTATTGCTAGTCTGGAACCCAAAGGTTGCAGGTAGGCTGGCTATGAGAAATAAATTAAAAGCCCAGTTTCATTGCAGATGCACAACTAAAGAATGGTAACCTTATACTGTATATTTCTACAGCAGCTGTGACAAACCGTGAATAATTGTAAGTAGCATAACATTTTAAGATGCACTGGAAAAAACTGAATTAAAAATGATAAAATGTAAATTAAACTTTTAAACCATGAATGCTTTTATATTTCTTCCCACTCCTATAAAAGAAATACCCATATTTCAGGGATTAACAGAAAAAATGTAACTGTAAGAATTCTGAACAGTAGTACACAAATAATAAAACAGAACAAAGCTAGAAAGGCTATACCTTTAAAAATATAAGGTGTATTGTTACCATAAAACATAGTCTTCTGGCCTGCATTAACCAAGGGAAAAGGAAGCTGACCTCAGAGAAAAGGCAGAAAAGTAGTAATCTGGTGCATCACTGAGCAGTCAGGTTGGACAACAGGCTTTGATTTTGACTTGGGGAGGGTCCATGGCACAATACTACCCAGGAGCCATGTTGCAGTCCAGTTATATTGGTTTAGACTCTCACACCCTTATGGGCTTGAAGAGCGAGGCACCTGATAATGCTGTCAAGTATTTATGGTGAGACTGCAAGGGTAAGTGTTCATCTGGCTTTTCCCTTCCAGCCCCCAAGTACAGGCCAGTTGCAGGGGCACTGTCAATTACAACAAACTGTCTGTGACTTAACTAACTAGTCCAAAAGATAGCGAATTCTGTAGGTCAAACCAGGGACAGCATCTGTTGATGCAAGCCAGTTCAGGGGTGTCAGTTTAAATTCCACAGCTACCATCAATGTAAAAGTAGGGTGAAGATTGCATTCTTCTAATGCTAGCATTAGACAGAGATTAATCACAAATCTAAAACTAATTAGTATATTTCATATATTGGCATACTAATATTAATTCTTTTAAGTCATAACTTTTAAAATGCAGATTTTTAAAACTACAACTCCAATTATATATCATTATTTTAATGTTTATTTTCCATTTTGTCTACTGTGCATATTACTGTATTAAAGTGCATACATGAAATATTACTGTATTAATTCAGAAGCGAAACATTAGAATTTATCAGTTTTCACGGTCTGTAAAAACCCAAGTGGTAAGAATATTCCTGAAATTCAACAGATCCCAACCACGTGCGATGATAAGCTACCAAAGGGCAACCGGAAGCAGCGAGAGAAAAAAGGCCCTGACAAGTTAGCGACATAGAGCAGGACACACGGGAACGCTGGGGGGACTTCCGGTTGGCCTGACCAGCCAGCGAGGTGACGTCCAGGAGGATATGAGAGGAGTGGACAGGACATCGCCGCTCTGCTTGTCCCCAATGTGGCAGCTTCCCCAACTCCCCCCGCCGCCCCCGATGTGATGAGAAGAGACAAGGTGGGGATGTTCTCTTTTTGAGACGTCACATGAACTCGGCCTACTGAAAGTCTGGCCAAAAATCATCTTTTCTGATTTGTAGTGTCGTTTTACATTATTCGACGTGAGGAGGTACATAATAAAAAAGATGCGAATTGTGTGTTTACTCTGGGGTTTCATGTATCTTACTCTTGCGGTGCTTGTGCCATGAGCTAGCATTGCGCCACAGGTAGCTAACTGCGTTCCTATGAACCATGACTGTGGGAGAGGAAAACCGCAAATTGTTTGCAAAACACACAGTACAACCAAATAAAATCACAGAGAAGATGAACATCAGTGACAGAAAGATCCAGGGTATTGCTAAAGTGCAGCAGTGTCTTATTTCTTCCAACACAAGACAAAATTCAACGGTAAACGATTCCTGTACAATCCCTTAAGGAAGAGAGTTGTTACAAAACAGTTACTGCACAGTATCAAATTAACTCAATTAACTAAGCACTTTTTTGTAACAGAACTGAGTACATTTCAAAGTATCTTTGTGGATTCGTCACTTGTAAATCGGTGTAAAATATACATTTTATACAAAGTATGAAAAAGGGGTGACACGCATTGGTTATATACAAGTATTTCAATGCAAATTAGTATAACAAGCATTTTGTGAGCATTGAAATTCTTTATCTGATGCTTTTCTTTAAAGAAACTTGCAATAATTTACCTATTTATAAAGCTAGGCAGTTTAGGATAAGTATATTGCTTAGCAGGGGTGGGATTTGAACCTGTATCCTCCTAACCTGTGCAGCATCTGCTGATGCCACATTTGTAAAGAAAAAAAAAGAATATGCATTCAATTTAAACATGTTTTATAATAATAGAATAAGAAATCTGTAATGAAAAAACCCTAAAATTTAAAAAAATCTACACATATACAATATAGACTACCCATTATTAGCCCACTGAAGATTATTATACATGTAAAAAATCTCCATTTTTGAGGTCTTCTAATTTTTTTACCTTGCAGTGGCAATGTTTACAAGTTTTGATGGAGATCATTTCCTCTGGTGCCAGCCAAGGCTAATTTGTATGGCGAAGAAATTTATCTCTGCATATACACACCAAAAAAATAGTCAGTCTTTGTGATTTATCTCTGTGCCCACTTTGTTTGTTCTGGGAAACTCTATATTCCTACCTCCCAAAAGCAGCACTGACTTGGATCTGTTACCTTGGGTCCCCAGGTAAGGCAAGCAACAGGTCTGGAAGAAATAACAACACTGCCCAGGCATGAGGGGTCAATTGTTTCCATGTTTTAGGACTGAAGGCAATAAATTACAAATGCATTTGGTTATCATAATAGAAACATTTCCACGTTCTGAGGGTATAGATGATTAGTGCATACTCACGATTGCACCAAAGTGCTGCAGACTTAAAAGTCAATGAAAAACTTCAGTACACACATGAACAGGCTTGGTCTAACCAACACAACTTGCCAATAATCATTTTATAAAGAGTAATTGTACAGGACCGTTAAAATTCTCATAAAAATAGGATCAGTTTACAATGTCTTTAACATCTTAGAAGTGTTACACAATTTAAGCTTAACAGATGAATAAAGAACATTCAGTATTTAATGATCAAAACAACTTTAAGCATAGTTAAGGAACCTTTAACTAGTGATTGACTCATATATGAAGTTCATTTATCAAAAACATTGTTTTATTGTTTTCACATTGTATTTTACGTTTCACATTGTATGTTTGTGGCAAAATATCTGGTGCCTGTATGTGTAATTCAAACATTTAAAAAAAATCCATATTACTGAAACTTTACGTATTGTTATGTGAAGCTGAAGAGTCTATTTTAAAATGTCCTATGGGTAGAGTATTGAATCTGTGACTGGGTGCTTGAAACAGGGAGATAGTGAGACATCAATCAATAGACCTAAAGGTGTTCAAATTAAATATTCATTGATGGATGAAATCCAAGTTTGCATAAATAATGGAAACTTCCACAGTAGAATTCCAGGGAACTTGGGTCACCAAAGTATTGTTTATTAATACTGAATATATCAAAATAATGTCAAAATCGACTCAAGGCCGAGTACGATAAACGCATATTTCGAAATGCGACTGTACAATCAACTAAAACAATTTTTGCTGTATTTACTAATTTTGTTACCCTTCTGAAGTGAAACAATTATGCTATATAAATGGTGGTTGCAATATTAAACTGCATCACAGCACCTATAAATTGCACTGACATCTATATATGTATGATGATTGTGGCACACTATCTCAACAGAATCCTTCCATGCTAATTAACAAGTATTATATTTTATTCCAACATATAATATGTTGATTCCTTGTATGGATGTTTCTAAGAAAGAGTAATAAGTTGTAAATGCTGTATCTGTTGCACTGCCCATCTGGAAAATCTACTGCACGACAATAAATTGTCTTTCTTATTTCATTTCATTTATACTGTATGCAAAAAAATGGTCTGGTAATATGAACCATTGTTGAGTCTTCATTTCTAGTTTTGCTTTCACTTGTATTTGTGTACATTTCCAGTAAAATATTTTGATTTAGAAGTCAGTTTGTCCTTCAATCCAAAAGGGGCTTCTCCCTTCACGCAAAGTCTCTTAAATCTTGGGTTGTCAGTGTCTCAAAATGCACTATTAGCATTCCCTCTCTCCTCCAGCCCATTAATCTCCATACTAAGTCATGCCAAGCCTGGAAACATGTTCTCTCAAGTTGAGATGTCACTCCTGTGGACAATAAAAAACAGGTATATTCATGAACTCCATTTGCGTTATGCCCTTCCCCTGGTCAAACAGTCCCCCTGTGTAGCTTATGCTCAGCTCTGTGGAGAATAAAATCAAATTTGTCTGTCTTGTCAAATTGTCATCAAAGTGATCGCATTACAGTAAGATTAACATTTTGTCAAGCAGTAGAAGGTAGGAAGAATGATATGGGAGCATATTGCAATATACTATCTTTTTATAGCAGTCTCATACTGCAGACAAGCAGAGAATGTAACAACTTTCATCTCTTCTGTCCACAATGTCCACTTTTGTCTTTAAAGAAGTAAAAACCTTCAGTCATAAAATCAAATTTGTCCAAAGGGTGTTTCATAAGTTCATAGAAGTGCTCCTCCCTGGCCCAAAGCCAGCTCAGAACAAAGTGACAGAGCATAAAATATTGAGATTGCAAAAACCTCCATGAAATGTCTGATTATCATCTATAAACCATCATGAGGGATTTGACAAACTAAATATAGTAGCATCAAGTACCCCCATACACACAATGTCCACAACCACTTGTCCCAAGAGGGGGTCACGGCAAGCTGGAGCCTAACCTGGCAACACAGTGTATAAGGCTGGAGGGGACACACCCCAGACAGGACACCAGTCCACCACAAGGCACCCCAAGCAGGATTCGAACCCCAGACCCACCACAGAGCAAGCGCTGGTGAAACCCGCTGCCTCACCGCACTCCTACCATCAAGTGTCAGGTTATTATTTGTTTTGGGAAATCATGTCAGTACAAACAGCTAAGTTTGTGTTAGAATATAGAGAAAAGCAATCTGTGTGTAATGTGTGAATTTATCTGCAGAGATTAATAAGTATTATCCTAAATTTTCCAATCGTGATGAACAAGACATGATTACTTGGCATTACTTGAAAAGAGCACACTGCATTGGCTTTAATCTAGTGAAGGTATACAGTGACGTTGTGGTATACAGGGTTGAGGTGGAGCAAAAGTACAGTTATGGCAGAGATGTGGCATAAATAGGAAGTTGGTGTCCCTCCAGGGGAGGGGAGGGTGCGGAAGAGCAGATGTGTCACTGCCAGACGGACGGCTCTTGTGGTGTCGCCCGGGTTCAGAGTGTCTGTTAACCTCTCCCATCCAGGCCACGCCACTGTCTGTGCCCACCACACATGTCGTAAACTTCTAATTAATTTAGCATCTGTTGCTTTTCTTTATTCTCTTCTCTGGAGAAAAAAACAATATTTCACTCATGTTTTTCCCTAAATTCTTTGTTTTGGTCCAAATGGTGACATAATCTATAAACAGTTGTTAGACAATGAAATTCAATCCACAAAATATTTCAAAATTCTGAGACTGGAGACAATTGTGGGGTTTGTCAGTCCTTTTTTTTCTAGAAACTTGATAAATAAACTGGAATATTTATTAGAAAAGCCAGGAATTGTTTCAACCCATAATAGGCAACAACTAAATTTCTAATCTGCATCTGATTTTGAAATAGTACTTTAAAGATGAGGACAATGTGTTGGTTTACCACACTGTTAAAAAGCTCCAACACGGCACCCAGCCCAAGGCCCAAATCTATGTTCTCCCAAGACCTGAGCTTGAGTGACAGCGCGAAGAGATGTTCATTAAAACACTGTGATCGGCCATGTGGTTAGAATTCCCAGCCTCTCATCCTTACCTGCAGTCTTCAGTCTTCAAGGACACACCGCCGCCACAGTTTGTCTAGCTGCGAGTTGTATGGCTTTAGGCCAGAGAACCACTGAGGACAATTTTCAGTGTTTGCGCAAATTAAAACTGACAACTTACTCCAGTTTTTTTTTTTCCTTTTTTCTACTGCTGAGTTTTCATGTTTACAAATGTCACAAAATGACCACAGAACAAACCTGCACCAATTTGCTGTTTTTTACTTCCGCTCTGATTCTTCCAGCTATAAACTTTTTTCTCTATATAAGTTTAGTGGAATTTTTTTCAAAAATGCTATCCTTAAGGCTATTATTGATAGTAGGCCTGAAAGTTTTTAAAGATTTGTTTGGAGCTGACAATTTGTGCAGAAGCTGGATTTCATAAAGACAAGTGCAGGAATTTAAAAAAAAAAAAAAAAAAACACCTGCTGAAATGAAAAATGCTGTCACTGTCCCAATAAGGACCCGATGCAAATGTATATCATCAAATTCACATTCATAAAACACATCATGAGACTTACAATAAAAAAATATATACAATTAACATGAAATCCTGGTTATATAAACTGGCCTTTGGCCAGCAAAGTAATACAGATGGAGTAGCAGTCATAAAACACTTGAACAAAAACACATTGGTCTGTCTAAAAGAGCAAGAACGATTTAAATAGCGGTTCTGTGGAAACATGTTAATGAAGCCCTTCCAAGCTTCGTAATGTGAGATCTGTCAATACATGGAGTGGAGCAAACCCATTCCGAGGATGGGCATCTATGAAAGCAAGGCTATTGGATTTATTCCCGTTCTAGAGCGGCGGCCCGAACGCTGTGCCTTCCTCACCAGCAGCTGGAAGCGAGGCCATGGTGCTCAAGGGCGGGTCAAAGTCACCGTTGCCGTTTTTTTCTTTCCCTGAGCTGGATGTCACAAATGCTCCATGCCGTGGCAGCTATGCGTAGAAGCCTGTGGCTGTAGCCAGAAATGGGCAAAAATAGACGGAACAAGCCAGTGCCGGGCCTGTGCCTCACCAGCATTTAAAAAGCAGTCAGCACAGGGAGCGAAGCCGAGAAGGTGGAGACCTGACAGCTCAACCACAGTGTCCAAAGGGGAGAGCACAGGAGGACATGAAAAACAGGGAAAGAATAATTTACTGGTCATGTACACTCGCTATTGTAACAAATGTTTGCATTGCTCCCCCCCCCCCCCCCCCAAAAAAAAGACATGTAGAATGAAGCCATTAATACAGAGAAGTAATGAATCAGTTCATGATGAACATCACTAGAGCATTCATTTAACTCATAGTAATTTTAAAATAAATGTAGCTAAATGTTACTAGAAAGAAGCACAACTCATGTACACATCTATGCATCTGACAGCATCTGTTGATTTGCTGATACTGTACACCATAAGAGTTATTTAAAACTGCATTACCACTCAATAAATAATGTTTTTAGAATAGAAGGAACTAGTACTACTCAAAAGTAAAGGTTAGTATTTCATGTATTTTCTGTGTAGAACACAAAATTTCTCTCTCAGGTTCAGATTTCTTCAATGTAAGCTGAATAAAAAGGAAAAAGCAAGATTCTAAAATTGAAGTAGATTCTAAAACCTTTGAAGACTCTGGCCCGTGTACGGGCTGTGATGCTCGGGGTGAGGGGGCACGTTCTCCTTAATGAACACATGCTCGAGCCACATCATCGGGTGTCTGGCCACCTTGTCAAGTTCAGACTGCCCATGTCACCCCACCTGCCATCACCCATTAGGCCAATTTTCACCAGCTTTAACTCTCCACGAGACAATGTCACTGCTTTTTGTTCCTGTGTGTGATCTGGAAAGAATGGGGACACATTCATGAGGTGGGAGATCATGGAAATGTCATAGCGTAGGGTGTCTAAATCATGCACATAACTGCTACAGTCAGGACTCTCACACCTCAGACACTGGGGCTGTCATCTTTTATACTTCTTTCGGGAGTGAATCTTCACTTGTAGATGACAGGCAAACACAGCCTCTCAGTAGGTAGGTAGAGGTGTAGAAAACCAAAAGGCAGAGTCCATTCCATGGCAAAGCCAGCCTTGCAAGAGATACAAGTCAGACCAGACAAAATAAATACATGCCGTTGTAAGAGCAGGCCGTGCACATGGGACAAGGTTCAAAAGTGTATAAAGAGTATTTGACTAAGGTAAGTAATGCCTCTGTTTTGCCTTTGCACCTTCAGCGACTAGAATGCTGTGATGACTGTAATCGATTCAGCGAAAGGAAACATCAAATCTCAGTTCACCAGAGTACCAGCCACACTGCAAACAGCTCCCCAGGGATTAGCCATTTCCATCATTTTCATGTGAGCCTCTGGCACAAGAACCAGCAACTTGGGGATAATTAATATTGGTGCATGTAACTGGGCATGGCACCAAGACCCCATGGGCACAATATTGCCCACATTGTGATAGTAACAATGTGACTGCCTGGTAGAAACATTTGACGCTTGGGGACGACCAATTGTGACGGTGCATGTGACTGCATCCCTCAAGAGCCATCGAGGGCCACACACCTGGGCAGAGTCTTGTCTGCTCTACAGGGGATCTGTAGCGCTACACTGCAGTGCCTGCACATGACCTTGGATTGCTGATTGTAGACCTTGTGTGTGTGTGTGTGTGTGTCCTATTAGCAAAGAACAGGTCTAGTCCAGTACCACCTTCTTTTCCAGCATACACTGCATAATGAAAATGCACTGTTATGTATTATTAATGTATTATTATTAGATAAATTCATTGCTGTAGCAAAATAGTTATGATTATTATGATAATTTTAATAGTAACATTATTCTTAATGTTGTTTCTGTTGTCGTTGCTGTTATGTAACGCATAACCAAGCACTCACAACAAAGGCTTTAATACACTGCCTTGCAGAAAAACAAGTTCAGCACCTTATAGACTGTGTGAAATAATGCGTAATGTCTGTCCTTAGACCATCCAGAAGCGCCCCCTTTCTCCACTCCATTTATAACAGCCCTCAGCCTTCGCGACCCCACACAGGGAGAAGCTAAGCCAGTTCAAATTGTGCCCTAATTACTGCGCAGCTCGGGAAAGTGGAGCAGTTTGATTTTGAATCTGCCCTGCTTCTGAAATAGGTCCCCTGGTTTCAAGCTTTAGGAAATCTATTCGCAGGCACTTTTTCCCATTGTTTGAACACCTGGGTCTTGAGGCACTTGACACCAAATTGAAATGTGCAACCTTTTCATAAAAGGAGCCACGAGTAAGGGTTGATTTCCAGGAAAGAAATAAATAAAGGGTGCATGAAGGAAAAAAATTGTCAAGTGGAGGTCTTAAATTCAGTCGAGGGCCAGCAGTGATGGTTCTTGTTAATTACATTTCAGTTATCAAGAGTGATCCTGCTCATCAGTAATAACAGTATCAAAGAATATTTAGTACAGTATTACAAAGTATCTTGGAGCGGATTCACGATAATATATCCCGTGTGATAAAATCAGCTGATCCCATGAAAAGTGGCTGGAAATTAGGAAAAAACCACACAACTGACTGGCCTTTCTTCTGAGATCCCTGCTACATGAGACAATTTGCTGGTTATATACCACTGAAGAAATGTTTGCTGAAAGAGCCTTCTTGCAAAAACATGTGCCACCTCTTTCCTGGACTGTTATTTGAGCACTTATTATCCCAAAGGGAATCTGAGATACCAGTGGACCTCAGTTGTAGGAGACACACACTTTCTGTTTTACTCACTGCAGTGGAAATAAAACTGACATTATTCTATAAATTACATTTTTTAATCTCCAAGTTAAAAAAGATGTTGGCCCATTAAGCCATGGCAATTAGATTTCTCCAAACTCCCCCCACATGCCATTAACTGCAATATCTAATTAAAACTCAAAAAGGGAGTCATCTTTGATTGATAGGATCTCTTTTCACTATTTTGCATTTTAATGTTCATTAATAAACTTTTATTGTTTTGCTAATTATAATACCCCCTTTAGATAATGACTTCTTGAAGTTTGTTATGAAGTGCATCCAGCTACATATGGAGACTGTGATGCTGAACTTCTGAAAATATTAAAAAGTGAGCAAAGTCCATTTTTATTCATTGTAAATCTTAAGCATAACAAACAAGAGACTGGCAACAATGTCTACTTTGTTTTTTCTGAGTTTCAATGGCAAGAACGCTCCATGACATTTCCAGTAGGGTGCATTCGATAGGAACGCGCACGTCCTCAATTGCTGATTCTGTTGAAAGCACTTAGTGCATTTGCATTAGTGAGAAACTCACAGCATCACAGATGCGAGTGGTGCACCAGCTTTGTAATGCAAAGGTCCTTTAGTAATTATGTTAATAAATGTGCAGGACAATAAACAAAAGGTAATCCTAAAATTGAAATGAACTAAGTCACTGACCTCTGAACAAGGGATGTGTTATTACATTTGTACCCCAGTGAAAACTGGAAAGTTGACTACAGAACCAGTAAAGCTGAAATGCAATGGTGTGTCTGTAGAAGGGTGTGGTAACGGGAAGCTCGCCGAAGGTCCGGTGCTGCCGTGCATACTCTTCAGACAGCCCCAGTGTGAGCGCTCGATGAACTGTACAGTGGGTGTGTCTCTTCATCAGACTAGACCTACTGCCTGATCACAACGCTCGCACACTAAAATACAACACAAAACCAATTCTTGATGACCAAACTGATCAGAACCAAAGGCGACGCGGCACTACCCTTCCGTAATGATTCTTTTCCAGGTTCGGACAGCTCCCCACAGCAGTACTACATGCGCTCTGCTGGCCGGGGGGTCGTGCATGATGGATCACGATGGCAAGCTGATAGTGCCATTACTCACTGACACGCACACCTGCCTGACACCTGTCCCCTGCGGATTTGGCTTCTCCTAGCGTCGGGGCAAGAGGGAATCGCGCGGAACTTTTCTGCACCACAGCAAACACAGGGGACATTTCCAGAGAGTTCTGTAGCAAGCATACAACTTCTGTAGGACATCTCCCTTCTGATTCCATTCCTCGAGGTCCTCTCTCTCTTGCTCTTACTCCTGGACGCGGCAAATGTGGTGTGAATATACACATGACTTGAGCATTTCTCTTTTGTAATACTTCCCTGAGTTTGAAAAGATGAAAACGCTTCCCTGAAACATTAAAATGTCTCGAAATATATATAAAAAGTATTTACTAGATGTAAAGACTAAACTTCAAGGGCTGAACAGTTTTGTATAGCAAAACACAAAAATATGAGACCGGCTTGAAATGGTGGCCCATTGTTACACCACCGCATAGCATTGTCCAGTAAGGAATATCATTTCTCTTACTCTCAAAGTGTGCTTTTGTGGGGCTAAAAGAGCATTCTTTGCCCATTCAGACGTGACTGTCGCTGGCTTGCTAAATACTCATGCTTGTCTACAGTAGGTTTAAGCACTGATTTGTTCAACTGAAACTATTCAGCTATTAAATTGCATTACAGCTGTTAGCTTTTCCTTGGTGCTGTTAAATAATTCATGTCATTAGTCTCTAAATACACATCTAAATTAAAATACATTTGGTCTGCAATAGGAAACTTTCTACGTGAAATTAAATTTTAAAAGATATTATACTCTATTACAGATCAGGGTACACAAGAGCTGTGAATCCGTTGAAAGTTTTGTTGTGGTAGCTTTGGAACTATTTTAAACTGTATGAAATTTTAGGCAGATGAGATTTCGCTCCTCTCTGTCTGTACAGTGGGAATACGTGAGAATGAAATCCAGGTCCCTGGTGGAGTTGTTGGAATCCCCCCGGGACCCTCGCTTGTCCCCTCTCCTTCCACCACCAGTCTTGGAGAGGTATCTTAATCTAGAGCCCCCTACTGGAGGGTCTCAGGTGCCCCTCAGAGTGACCTGTCTCAGCAGCAGACTCCCATTGACAACTGCCCCCAGCTCTTCGGACACCCCTCCGAGGCCTACCGCGGTCCCACTCTATCAATCACACTGGGAGAACACACAGTGGCTGCCCCCATGACAGAGGATGATTGAAGAGGGAAGTGTGGACCAGGAAGCGTGTCGCCCAGTGCGTTCATACCCCTCACCGAGTGGGCAGGGGGAGGACTAGAGGACCACAGTGGTGTAAAGGAAATGTGAAGAACCGCCCTCTTCCTGTTATGAAAAATTAACACTGCCATACTTCTCTCCAAGCTGACCCATCTCTCCCCCGCTTTGTGGAATAATTTCAACAATAGTGCATGCCTTAGATTACATTATACGCAAGCAAAAAAGGAATATTGGATGCGTACACATAAGTAATGTAAATAAAAAACACAAAAGTTGGCTTTTGTGATTAAAATGTGGACAACCGGGTTAAAAAAGAAGGGCGCATTTATGCGGATACCTCTTATCCTTTTAGCAGACAATTTTTTTCACAAAGCCCCTTAAAATGCAAGTTTTCTGTACCAGTTTACTACAGTCTGGATAAGTACATTGCTCAAGTGTACTACAGTAGCATATTTGAACATGGCTCCTTTGATTGAGAAGCAAGAGCTCTAACCTCTATGCCACCTGCTGATTAAATACTGTATACACCTGCTTGTAGAACTGTATTTAATTTTTAAATGGTGGTAGTGAGCATGCTACATAGACCAGAAAACATTGTAATGTTGCTATTTCTTTTGCTATATAATCATTTCTTCCAGTGTGATTTTTTTTTCAGACAAAACATGACTTCATTAGGAATTTCATATTATTGTATGCTAAAGTTATATTACTTTTACTCAATATAAATTGTCAAAATATTGGCATCTATGCCATGACAGCTTTCAGAAGTTAAACTGAAAATAAGACATAAATCACTGCTAAAGAAATATTCAATTTCCTAATCATCTTGTGAGAGCTTATCACAAATAGACTGTGTTTCTGAATTAATTTGCATTTTATTATGCTTATCACCCACAAACTCTCACCTGTTCATTGAAATTACTGCACACAGCACTTTATTATATTAACTTCTCTAGTAAGTCATTCCCCTTTGGAGATGTGCTACTAACTTCTTAATCTGCTGAATTCTCTTGTTTATTTGTGGTGCTTTGACAATGTATTGTTCTCTTTGTAGTCTTGCTTACAATGCAAGTCTTCAGTACTCCTTTCAAAATGGAAATGTATATGGAGTAACAAAGCACTGGACCAAGAGCGGAACCATGAAGGACACCTAGGTAAGATTTGCTGTTGAGGGTAAGGAAATTATTGTAACAGAGGAGTATTTAGGGCAAATTGTTCTGTAACAGGCTGATAATTAACAAGGTCCTGTGCAGCATTTAAATCCATTGAAACAAGTGGGAATAAATGACCTGTGATGCAGAGGTGTCAATAAACCATTAACATTCCTGGTATACACTTTTTCAAACTAAAGGGGTCTTTGAAGCCTGATGGAGAGGTTTTAAGAGTTCATTAGCTTGCTGCCAGGCTATAGACCCCAGACCAAATTCAGCAATTTCAAACAGCTGGTATCTTCTTTGTATTATCCATCCATTTATTTTTTCACTTAAAAATTATGTAACTGTGTTGAGCAGCACATAAACACAATCATCTAAGGTCTGTGATTTATTTTTGAAAAATTTCAGCATGGAAAACTGTTGGCTTGCCAGTAGATCCCACGTAACATGAATGCAGGTGAAAAGCAAGCTGAAAGTTTCTTGAGACCAAAAGTTTTTTCTCTGTCCATTGAAATGCTCTAAGTGCTACAATATAAGAAATATAATTTTACATGCTTGTTTTGACCCATTTCAATTAATTTAAATTGTGTTGAACTCTGCTTTTGAAATAAAACAGAGAAGATGAAACATTTCTGATAAACATTTCAGTTTTGAAGCCATTATTCAAAGCCATTTCTGAAAAGTTACAGCTGTTGAAATGACCGTCCATCCCATAGCTGACCTTGCCAATTTAATTGTTTCGTCATATTCAAAGATTTTTCATGGCTGTCAACAAGGAGGTACAATTCTTTTGCGTGTGGCTTTGGGAAAGGCAATCAATACTAATAACAATAATGAATTTGAAAGCAGTTACCTTTCCAGTTTAACCTGAAATGACAAGCTAGGTCAGAGTCAAGGAGGATTTTTGATGGGCTCAAAGACAGAGCAAGGTTTAATATGCATTCTGTAAAAGATCAATGTCAAAAGTCAAGAGATAATTCACTCCCGGTTCAATGACCAATTACCACCACATTGACAGGGAACATACTTTATTTTGCATAATTATTCATATCATATCTATTCTTTATATGCAACAGGAGGAGTCAGGACACCCTGGCCATCATCGTTACTGACCCTTGTTTAATCACTAGAAGTGTGTGCACTTTGGCTCTGCATCACATCTGAAGCAGGCAGATAAAAATGAAGACTGAAGAGTGTAGAATCTTGCGTTGAAGAGGCCACGATGTGTTGAACGCGAAAAGCTCGTTCGGGTAAAAATCGACTGCCTAAGTGTCTCTACAATCTGCAGCGATCATTCTGTGTCTACAGATCGCCCTGGGTCAATTGCAGCACACGTCCATGATTTCCGCATCAGTACCACATCAACACGACTTCGCTAAACACAGTGCTAACAGGAGATCACCTCTGACTTGCACCACACCATTCATTCAACAAAAAATGTGTTTTGAGGTTAGTTTTAATCTTGCTATAGCTGGGTGAACTGGGTGTGATTTTAATCCCAAGGGGGGATCATTATTATCTGTGTGCCTGCGCCCACCGTCGTGATCTGAAAGAACCCACAGCAGATACAAAAATAATCTACAAATGAAAAATTCGCTGTTAATGACTGATCAAATGATCCATGACAAAGTGTGCAAACAAAATGTATTGTTCATTTTCCTAATTGCACCGGAATGCTCACCAGGAGACCTGGCAGAGAAAGCGAGATGCGATGACCTATTCGTTACAATAACGATCAGTATTAAATATATAAAGGGAGCAAAAAATATGCAATGCATTAGAAATCAGAACATCAGCTGAGAAAACTAAATAAGATAAAGTGACATTTCTGTACATAGAAAAAACTAAATTAGTGAAATACACAAATTGGAATATATGCTGCCACTCAAATACAAGCTGTTTTTTAGCTCTAGAACTTGCTGTCACACAGGTACTCAGTTTAACTTCCAGTGGTCTGACATATGTTTTTGTCAGTCTGCTGTCAAGTGTTCCAGTTATGTGTGCAAAGATGTAATACAATCTGTAGGTAACTATTCCGTCCCTAAAAAGCTATGAAAACATTCAGGTTATAAAACACACAAACACAAGAGTTATTATAATGCAGATTCTTTTATGGCAAGATGTGTGTGCATTGCTGCTAAATTCAGAGCAGTTAAAAAATTCACTTCTAAAAAAATTGATGAGATTTCATTAAGAAAAAGAATTGATTGTCATTAAATAATCTGTAGCAATGAATAAAATAGCTATTTCAATAAAATATTTTGTAAGTACGGAGACCTCTGTGTCTAAATCCTGAAACATATCCATTAAATATTGAAAACAGATTACATTTAGGTTGATTACATTTCATAGAGAGACAGATAGCTGCATGCCGAATATGTAAAAAAGGAAACTGCATGACACAAATAAAAGTTTAGCTTCTAATTAATACTAAATAAGCTATTTAATTGGTCTTGAACGCAATGAAAAAACATCCATATTTCACTTTGTCTTCATTAACATCATTTGAAGTTGTCCTTAAATTTATAATAATGAAGTTTAATAGCATATACTGATACAGAAGTAAAGGTTAAGGTATGTTTTCTGAGAAAAGCACAAAAAACTCTAAAACAATAACACCATAGTCACATTTTTGTATCTCAAATGACATGTAAATGTAGGTAAAAAACACTAAAAGTGCAGTAACCCACAACTTACTGGAGCTTTTGAAATTTGCATTATGAATTGATAGCAAAGATTACGTAAAACATCCATAATGATCTTAGTGGCCATAAGAATTGCGACACAAAATCGAAATAGGGGTGGGTGACTGACAGCTCCCTTCCAGCTGCCCACTTCCTACCTGGACCAATACGTCCAAGCCTCAGTCTGTAACCCGCGCGAGTCGCTTCGAACAAAACCATCTGCTTAGCAAGCGAATAATAATTTATTGCGGGGCAAAGTTTCGCTGGGAAACAGCAAGGCCTCGCAGGGCCAGTCTTCTGGTGGACGGCACCTGGGGGACTCGGCCATATGTTTAAGCTTTGTCTTGTCCTACAAAGTTAGTCTGCCCTTCGCGCGATTTGTCAAAGGGGTCTTACTGTGACACGGAGAATATGGGTTGCTGTAGGAAGGGGCTGGGGAGCGAGGAGGGAGGAGGGAGGCTGCGGGGGGTGGGTTAGTGCTGCCGGCTTTTTCCCGAGGCCTACCGGCGAACTGATTATGGCGTAATTAAGGCCGCGGAGCCGCCAGATTATCCACCTGGTTGTGTGCGGAAAGTCGCGGGGCCGTAATGAAGCAAATGAGCGCGCTCGGGCCGGCGAGCTTTGGGCCGCGAGCTCACCTGATTAACGCACTTTATCGGGATCTGTTAAAAGCATTAGCTGGAGACGGGCTCCGGTAATTCGTCATGTTTAA
The DNA here is from genome assembly GCF_900964775.1 of Scleropages formosus. Lineage (NCBI taxonomy): Eukaryota > Metazoa > Chordata > Actinopteri > Osteoglossiformes > Osteoglossidae > Scleropages > Scleropages formosus. The sequence goes on along the minus strand of NC_041820.1, from coordinate 10,413,351 downwards.
GGGCTGGGAAATTAAATCACGGCGAGCAAACGGGCGCAGATGAAGCGCGAGCTGCTCTTTTTTGGAGGTCGCACGCTCCGCGAGCTGGGGGTTTGTGGGAAGCCGCTGGAGGACTGCTTCCCTCTCACTTTAAGTGGCGAAATTGGTAGTAATTGCCTCAAAAGCAAACAGAATTTAATTAAAGGACAAAGGATACCTGGGAGATCAACACTGCAGTCAATTGATTCGATCAGCTGTTTTTCGTCATGAAATTGGATTTGAATAACTGCTAGGTGTGGCGTAAATAAAGACGCAACTTTTTTCTCCTTGCCTCGTTCAGTATGTGGCATCGAAGCACGCGAACAATACGTTAAGAATTTTATTGAGAATGTGCTTCTTGCATCCAGCCTGCTGTTGTATGTGAAGTGGCAGCTCAGTCAGTAGCGTGCGTGTGTGTGTGTGTGTGTGTGTGTGTGTGTGTTTTTCTTTTTCTCTTTTGGGTGACATTCCAAATACCTGCATACCACACACTCTGTGGACACACACTCTCCTTCAGCAGGCTACTGCAGCTCTGATTGTCTTTTTACAACGGTGCTTTATTTTTTCCCACCGAGATTTTTACAGATGCGAAGCATAAATGTTGTGTACAGCTACGTACACCTGTATGTACACCTGTACACCTACATCTGCAAACCGAATGTACATCGAAGTCACGGGACTGCCTCAAGGGTGGTTACTCTCTGCATGGATGGAGAAGTGATCGCCAGCTGAAAGTAAAACTTCTTCACCTCAGTGGTTATTCTCTCCACAATGAGTGTGTGTACTGACTCTCTCATTATGTTTATTCATTTTGCTTCTCTTAAAGCTCCAAAGGGACTTAGAGTGTTAAGGAACTATTTGCCCATTCATACAGCTGGGTAATTTTTACTGGCGTGAAATAAGGTAAATACCTTGCTCAAGGGGACTGCAGCAATAGGTGGAATTTGCAGCGGCAACCTTTCAGATCGGAAGGTAGGTTTCAGCTCTAACCGCTACCCTATCATGTGTCACTTGGCACATGAGTGTGTGGACTGAGTCTCAGCACAATGAGGGTGTAAAACCTCGGGCGCGACTTTTCACAAGTAGCTGTTACGGCAGCTGTCCCCTCCCACAAACATTTACATTTACGTTTGCATTTATTTACTTAGCAGATGCTTTTCTCCAAAGCGACTTCCAATGAACTCTCCGTAGTGTTATGAGCCCTCACACCTTATTCACCGCGGTGACTTACACTGCTAGATACACTGCTTACACTGGGTCACTCATCCATACATCAGCGGAACACACACACCCTCTCTGTCACTCAAACCCATGTTAAAGCTTCTTGTTTTTTCTAGACACTGGTGTACTGATTTCTAATCTAATAAAATCATAGTATAAAACTTATGCTATTGTTGTATACATTATAAGTCAGAATATCTTACGTGCTTTTTGTGTACCGTTTAGTATAAACTCTTCAGAGTAATGCGTGCACAGTTATACCCTCGCCCTGTAGCCTCCTACAGTTTCATTTGGGTTTGACAAAGTTTTTACCCATCTGTTTTACTAACTATGAAATGAAAAGCAGAGCATGTTTCCATATATAATATTATCCAAGAGCCAGGCGTCTCTGTGCAATCATTAATTTATTGCAAAAGCAACTTACGGATATGTCTATTCCCATATTGTTTTTTTGCTGTGATATCAGGTGGGTTTTTTTGTTATACAAAAGTGTTAAAGTGTAGTTATTTAAATGATTAATAATATTTGTCCTCAAACTATTTTGTTTCTGATTATTTTTAAGAATGTTTTATGGATGAATGTATTACAGTATTACAATATTAATTATGGTGGATTAATAGTTATTACCATCACATTCTTTATTAAAAAAATATCCTTTATTTAATGATAACATTGTTAGATCGCAGTATAAACATTTATGTTTAGCATACAGACACATATATATTTACCAGCATTTGGTTAAAATTGTATAGAACATTTGATTTTTTTATTTGTGTATCTGCACACCACTTTATTATTTAATAAAATCTGTAATCATGTATTTCAGCCATCAAAATATGACACATGACAACCGAATTAGGAAGCAAGGAGATGACCCTTACAGCACTGGAAAAATTTCACAGGTTTTTTATTTTGGCATATTTGATTGCTTGAAAGTAATAAGGATACTTTTTATACTCTACATGACATACATACAAACCAACTGTATTTAATATATGGTTCTAAGTTTTAATAAGTCAGTTATCCCTTTATGGTATTCACACCATTGCATGGTAAGATTGTACTCTGGTTTTGTATTTACAATAATAAAGTGTCACAAAACCTAAATCAGCTTCCCATAAATATAATAATATCAAGACATCAAAATATAATGATATGTTGTGCATCAGCTGCATGAATACTAATTAAATTTCACAAAATTCTGTTTCTCAGATTATTTTCAACAGAAATTTTTCATCCTCAGCAATTCATATTGGTGACTTTTGAGCATTTTCACCAAAGAAACGACATCGTTTGATGCATGTTACACACGTGTGTTCAGAGGGTCGTTCCCATGTTTCGACTGAAACAAGCTGAACGGTGGAACGTGGGGGGGGGAGGTGGGGTAAGAGCACTCGTGTGCAACACATGAAGCGGTGTAAAAAATGTACGTGAACGCAAACCCCCGAAAGGCCTTGCTGCCTTCGTGCTCCCCATCGCTGCGTTCCCCAGTCTCAAGGACAGAAACCGCACGGGAGGGACTCTTCCAACATGGGAGGCATTTCGAAAGGAACAAGTTAATACAATTTACCGCGCATCTCTACTGAATGCACGCCTGCAGTTCTGTAGGCATTGCTCCGGCGGTTTGTGTATACTATATAAACAGTGTTCTCTCCACTTAGTAAAAATGTTGTGGATATGTTGACAGGGGGTAAGCAGTTATTTTAAGTGCTATATGTAGATTCGTGTTGACTTCTTCTTATGTGGCTACAGGGGAGAGATCCTATAATCAGGTTTGACATTAAACAAGTGCATAAAAGTCACTGAGGCCCAGAAATCAGCAGTTTCTTTTTTTTTTTTTTTTTTTTTTTTTTTCCGAGGACCAGGTTGTTTCGTCTTACTTTGGTACATCAGGTTAAATATGATTTAAAAAAATGTTTTGGTGGAATTCAAGTGAATGTGTGGTTTTTTATTTAAAAAAAAAAAAAAAAAAAAAAAAGTTCTATTTACAAAACTTGTAGAACAATTTTTTCAAATAACTGAGATTCATTTAAGATAATTCCTTGGCTGATTTGGGCAAGCAAGTGGAGAAGATCCAGCGAAAACAGCAGTAGATGCACAGGGTGGTAAACATGAGCCAGGGGTTTGAGCGCTTTCTCAACGCAGTGCCGTGTGGGCCGGAGCTGCGCCCGCATTACATGGTAAAGGGCGCCATCTGCTGGCCGAGTTCAAACCAGCAAAAATCGGCCCAAGTCATTGCTGTTTGTCATTTACAGCTCATGTAACAATCAAATGCTTTTCGAAACACTTAGTTAATTGTGACAATGAAACCTGTAAAAAGCACAATGAGAGTAACAGCAATTTATACAGTTTCTCCTTTTGTGTTCTTAAAAGTAATGCATATGTGTGTGTGTGTGTTTGCAGGGCTGGAGAAGGGTAATAAATAAATTCTTGCTCGTACCCATGGCTCTCTTCTTTTTTTTTTCTCTTTCTACAACAATAGAGCGATATTGCTGAGGTGATGAATTAGCTCAGAAACTACTCTGTTTTTTTTTTAGCTGTGGACACTTTCAAAGTCATTGCCTTCCCCAGGGAAGGGTCCGAATAATAGCGGAACAGCGGAAAGCTGGCGCTTTCATGGAGAGGACTTGAGGAGGAAGGATTTCTATATACTTATGAATTCACATCACCAGATTTTGATCCCATGAGTTTCCTCGAGGATGAAGGGGGCTCTGACTTTGTGCTGCTAAACTAACGTGTCTGTTTCCCACTTTGTGTGATGGAGAAGCAGAGAGAGCCCCCAAATAGAAGGAAGTTGTCACAGTCAAGTATGTAAGAAACAGACTGTACAAAACACACACGTGCTGTTCCGTTTCTCCTGTTCCATGAAAACTCTGCTCTGGTCATTTTATTTCAGTTTATTTCTTCTGCTTTGCAAGTCATTTTCAAAAATACTTTAGGGATGTGGAGGTAACTTGTGACACTTAGCAAAGGGCTAATGAAAAAGAGTACAATAACATATTAGCAACGTTTGAAAAATCCACAACATGTTATTAGAAACGTGTTTTAATTATGCAGCATTCCATAAAATGTGGTGGTTACTTGTTACTCTTTCATGAAAAGGTGTGTTTCTAATGATCAAGATCTGAAAAACACAGATAGGATGGAAATAAATGTGTGTGCATATTAATTTTGTAACCCAGTAAATTATCATAACTTAATTATTAGATCATCACTGACTCACGCTCGCTATTGATAACAGCTTGTCCTATTTTAGAAGATTGCTCATTTAAAAGGTACATTATTTTCAGCATAATTTTGTTATGAAGAGTCCAAATCTACTGGTCTTTGTAAAGTCACTTTGGAGAAGAAACATTATGAAATACAAAAAATTAAAATGCAAATTTTGCTTTGCTCCTTTTAGCTATATTAACATAAGATCCACACACCAGGTCTTTTTATTATTATTACTGTTATCTATTATTATTCCTCATATTGCCACAAAATTGAAATGAGTGCTACACTTACTAGTGACCCCCCTAAAGTAGCACAAACAAAAGGACATGTTTATGATCTATAGTGTAGACTTCCACAGATCTCTGAGTGGTGTTCAGACAACACAGGATATAATAATAATAATAATAATAATAATAATAATAATAATAATAATAATAATAATCTAGAACAACTGTTTAATTTTTAGAACAGATAAAAAGGATTTTAAATTTTTCTGAGCGCATACATGAACAACAATGTGATACAATAAGTTTCTAGATCAGTTTTAGGGCTCCTTAACCAATTGTTAGTTTATCAAGGACTTGTGCAGGAAATTTTGGTTTGGATGATATTTTTAGAATTCTTTAAAAATGCCAATTTGTACAATTGTGAGAAAACCTGTCTGCAAGATTTATTAGTAACTTCTGCGCGCGTGAGAAATGTTTAACATCTGCTTTTAGAGCAGCATATTATTTTCTGCGATGTCAGTAAGTCACTATGGAAATCCGTCGCGGTAACGAAATATCTCAAAAGCAAAGGTGAAATTAAGATCATAAATTGGTTTTAAAGCTTAACTATGTACTTTCAGTATTGTCACATCTGGCCAGAAAAAAACGGCTCAGCACTGTTTCATGCGAAGCCCTGAGCAGCAAGTGTGTGTTTTCCCCATGGATGTTTGAGTTTTTAATATTCATGTGTGTTTTAGCTGTTCTTTATACTATTACTGTTTCACCCGTTTCCATCATTTATGCTTCGTCTTTCGTCCTTCAACCTTCGTTGATCTGGGGTAAAAAAAATCTTTTTAATGTTCACATGGCTGGTATCAGGACTCTACAGCTTCTCTTGGCCTAATGCAAAAATTCAGTTTGGTAATTAGTGGTACGTGGTACTATCTGCAAATGATGAAGTCCTGTGAATGCAGCACATCTTCACGCATTCCACAGCAATGAAACCGAAAGCAAAGTTCGGAAAATTTCTCAAGGGTTGTTAAGTTTCTTTCTATCGTATTCTTGGAGAAAGTCAACAATGAATAATGTATATATTGTGTTCTGCCATACTCCATCAAAGGGAGAGAAGTCTCTCTTGAGCAGCGGGTGCGAGAGCATGAAACAGTCAGGGAGACGTGCCACCGGGGCCCCAGTCCGTACCGCCCGCCAGGATCTAGAGGCGACGCGCCGAGAACCTTATTAAACACCGGCTGATAGGGTCAACAGCCCCCTCTCTCAGCACCACCCTAGAACAATTTCAATTTTAATAGCTTTTACTATGTATTTCATAAGCAAGCTCCCATTGAAATAGAGCCATCAAAAAGTGCGCCGACAGATTCCAGCCCGGGAGCCGGGGCGTAATTATCCCGTCGGACGCAGGGTCCGCGTCGCTCGCTTTGGCGTCGTTCATCATCTCCGGCAGCACTGCCACCCCACCTGCTAATTTCATCCCCTGGATTAGCCTCCCGCGCTTGTCTATCCTGTTATATTTCTGGGGGGTGAAATATCGCCTCCCTTCCACTTTTAATAAGGCCGAGCGGGGCGGCCCTCGCACCCGGGCCCTGGGAACCTTGCTCGCCTCGAGCGATCTTCGGGGGCGGGCGCTGGGGGGAGGGGGGGGGGGGGACGGGGACAACAGGAGTGAAGGTTGAAGGGGCGGCGGGTTGTACCTGCGGGCCCAACATGTGCTGTGCTCCTCTTGCGTGAGGAAGAGGAGGGAGAGGATGGTGGGGGTGGGCTGGGACGAGGGGACACCGCCGCCCCTCCCGAGAGTGTCCGTGCGCTGAAATTAGCAGAGACACGCGGCGGGCGCCGATGCAGCACGCGCCCAGTGTGTGACACATTATTAAAGAGCACGCGGGGTTTCAGTGTTTGCAGGTAATGACTTCCCTCCCAGACGTCCTTCACCTCTCGCTCCCAGAGCAACGCGAGGCTTTTCCTATTTTTAACTTTATGTTTTAATGCGATGCATTAAAGGCATCCTATCATCCTATTAAATATAATTCACCTATGGTTTTCGGAGGGTTTTCTTAAGCTCTGGAGGTGGTAACTGCCGTGGTGAATTTTCACGGTTCCCAAGAGCCTATCTATCTATCTATCTATCTATCTATAAAATGATGTCATGGCCCCATACAACTTCAGAAATGAGACTTGAACATTTCTCACTTTCTGCCACTTAGGTCCCGTTAAGCGTTTGTATACTGTACATGAGGAAAAAAAATGATTAAATCAATAACAACTGATTCAAATTCACACAGTACAACTTGTGGCTCTCTATTTTGACAGCTATTCCCTGGTGACACTGGCTGCAGGGTAGGTTGGGAAGTGAGACACAAATAAAATCCACTTCTCTCGCAAATAAAAGCCACTTCTCAGACCTACTTCTGTCCTGATCCCCACGTTGCCCTATAAACCTTCACATCCCATCTGTTAAAAAAAAGAAAAAACTAAAACTTGCTCCCTATCACTTCTATGTACAGCTGGTGTAATGTATGCCTGCAAAAGCAGTGGATTTGGATTAATTGGCTGAACATCGTGAATCACGTGTCTGCATCTATGTCTTTCCTTTCACTGGTGAAATTCACTTATCTTTTCTCTGAGATGCATGTCTCTTTGAAGAAAGGCGTTGGCTAAATGAATAAATGTAAATGCAAATTTAAATAAATAAATAAATGTAAATGTAAATACGAAAAATATTTGCAGTACTAATCCGCCTACTTAAGATTTACACAGTCCACAGATTTACACTGATTTACTAGAGCCGACAGGTGGAGGCCCAGGACTAAATAACCTGGAATTTTTTTTCTTTTTTAAATAATTCTTTCTTGATACTTTTTGTCAAAACATCAGGGACAAATTTTGTAGAGATTATCTATTTATGGTTCATTTTTACATCGGTCAAAATGGGCAAAGTCATCACTCAAAGGAATTACAAACTACACAGGTGTATGAATTGTTAAAGAAATTGTAAGTATCCCACTATAAAAATCGAAAATCATAAGATGCCTTGGAGAAAAGCATCAAGTCAATGAATATGTAAAACAAATGATAATTTTTATAAGAAATAATAAATGAAAATAGTTTTGTGAACATTTATTATTTTTGTATGCAAATCACAGGGTAACAATCCTGAAAGCTGTGCACGGTCAGCAGGTCTTCAAATAAAGTCTTCACATTTTGGGTTATATTTGCTCTAAAGAACTCTGTGGAAAATAATAGTTTTAATAATTACCAACAGCAAACTTTTGTTATCACAGGTAAGAGAACACTACAGTCAAAACAGGCTGATGATTATAAATATAAAAATATTATAAATATACACATGCTTATCAAAATAATGGTATAAATTTTTGCATGATTGTGTTTAAGTTGGGGGTGCGGTGGGTTGGGCCACAGTCCTGCTCTCTGGTGGGTCTGGGGTTTGAGTCCCGCTTGGGGTGCCTTGTGATGGACTGGTGTCCCGTCCTGGGTGTGTCCCCTTCCCCCTCCGGCCTTACGCCCTGTGTTACCGGGTTAGGCTCTGGTTCCCCGCGATCCCGTATGGGACAAGCGGTTCTGAAAATGTGTGTGTGTGTTTAAGTCTCACATAAATCATCCCAATATCAACAGTCCAGTGCAGGGTCACTGTGGTCCAGAGCCTATCCTGGAAGCATGGCCTGTGAGGTAGGACACCCCAGTCCATCACAGGGAAATCTCACACACACACACACACACACAACTGGTGGTTCAGAGGTACCAGTGCACCTGAGACATGTCTGCACAACGGGGGAGGAAACATCTGTGAACGGCAGCAGACCGCGCAAACTGCCCACCGACAGAGCTGGATTCGAACCCGCAGCCTTGCTTTTGTAAAGCACCAGCGCTACCTGCCGTGCCACCATCCTGCCCTTTACTTGAACCACCGTGAATGAACTATGCTTCTAATACAAGGAAAAGAAACAAGAAGCCTTGCAATTGTTATACGAAAAGGGACACAGCAGTAAGTGTTTCCATCTATTAATAACTGTGCTTTATATATCAGAGCAGTTGATTCATTCAGGTTATGTGAAGTGCAACTGGTCCAGCGTGTTTTTCTCCCAGGACAGGCCTGCACCGTGCCGGGATTTCATTCCATTTTTTAAGGCTTTATAAATAGCGTTGCTCCTTATTGTGGGCGGCTGGCAAGTCCTCGGCCGTCCAGCGCCTTCATTTTCTCGTTAATTGACCCAAAAAGAACCCCGGCAAGCGAAGCGGGGCTCTGCTCCAGTGGCGTTCTCCATCCCGGCCTCCATCCCGTCCCGTATGAATTCCCCCGCAATGAGGAGTGCATAAAGATAGCATTAATTGAATCGCCCAGTTTTCGACGCCTCCCTCGAAAAGGCCACCTGCCACTTCAGGTGTGGGGGATAATCGAGGATGACATTTCTATCCCACAATGCCAGAGGCAGACTTTGATACATCGTTTTCTTTCTGAAGGTTAAACTTAGATAACCTGCCTTTGGCATTTAATTAGCTACTTCTTAAATACTCTTTTGGTAATAAAATGATTAAAAATTTTATTGCTCCTCAAATGAGCCTCTTTTAAATGGATTTAATGACTTTGTTAAGGTTCTGTACTTTGCGGAGCGCATCTACAGTTATGCTAGTGTGTAAAAATGTAATAGTAATGATATGCTTTACAGCTTGCAAAATCCCAATGATTTTTATTCAAATGACTTTAGTAATCACCATTATAAATTTTCTTTTCTCGGGCTGAGATTTAAAGGGCTAGGTTCTCTTTTGGAAATTGGTTACTGCTAAGATTTATTTCACACCTTTTTAAAAACACTAATAGCCAAAAAGGCAATTATGTTTGATGTGCGATTTCCATTTTAAAACGCATTGCATGCTGTCTTAATGTAAATATGTGTCCCTCTTCAATAGCAACTTTTTCCCGCAAGTAGAGCGCTGTAGGGCTACTGAGCGTGGATTCCTTTTAAACTAAAGAGCCACAGATATGCGATGTGACAACATTAAAGATGTGTTTTAGACAGGGACGGATGCTTCCTCAGCTGCATATTCAGAATATCAGCAGCCGGTTACGTTGTATGTCACGCTGGCAGGGTTGTGGGTTCGAATCTGACCAGCCCTGCCCGTGAGCTTTCTCCAACAACATCAGCTGCGTTGTGTGACTCTGTGTCATCTGCGTGCGTGAACGATGCCCGGTGCGGTACTTTCTCCTGTGCAAGCCACTGACTGAAGAGCTGCGCGGACCAGTTGCACGAACATGAACCCAGTCCAGCGTAAACAGAAACCCCAATTTGCAGTGGACCCCTTTATCGCTGCCGGCCCAGAGATCCACTCGCATCTCACCTGGACTGGACATGCAGCGCGGCAGCTCAGATCCAGGCTCCCAGAACCACGTTGGCAACCTCTCCCGCAAATAAACGTGGTCTCCTGAGCCATCATTGTCTGGGCTGCCCTTTCAGAGCCCAGATGCACAGGTGCCTCCCCTAAACTGACACCCATATAAATGGCCTTATTATCTCCCCTTGGGGTGGAGGAGCCCAGTGCCACCCGGCCCAATGAATCACTGGTGCGGCCCGCTCCGTTGGACCCACTCCAGCTCTTGTTTTCCCATTAGCGGCTGGCTCCGACAGAGTGGCACGTCGCCGATAATTCAGCGGGATTGAGGACTCCGCGTCCGGGCCCCGAGCTGGTAGGCCAATGAGGCGCGATGGGGCGCATTCCCTCTGCTTTTCGAGGAACGGGCCTCTTTAATTTCCCCGCTCACGACGGCGGCGCAGGCGGCAGACCCGCGACTCGGGCGCAGACGAAGATGAATACACTCGTCGGGGTCCTCGGGAACTCTGCATTAGCGTGTGACAGCCAGAAAGTGCTCCTGTCATCACTGACTGTCTGATTCGCCCGTGGGCACTTAGTGGGGGAACGACGACCCGTCAGGATGACAGATGGCGGGAAAGGGGGACTCGAGAGCGAAAAAAAATGAGAAATGAAAATTTTGTGGGAACGGCTTCTCGGTGGGTGACAGTACGTAAAATCCTCATGCCAATTGAATAATTCTGTCATGTCGGGTAATTTGCGAGTCAGTCTTGAGGTTAATGCCTTTGCTGCGCCAATATCTATATCAATATCCGTGCATGCACATTTATACAAATATGCTTTTGTCCTTGGCAGAACAAGTGAAACAATGTAGAGAAAGAGGCCAAAATGCCACCAATTAGAGGAATTAAATAAGGACGCTGATTACGAGAGCACTTCATCCCGGCTTTTGTCCCTCAAACAGCACCGCGCTCTTCGTCGTCTGAACTCTTGTCAAAATTACCATGATACAGTTTTTCACATTTATACCCATGTAGCTGCTGCTCAGAGATTTACATTGACTTCTTTAGCTGATGCTTTTCTGCAAAGTGACATACTGTGAACTTTTGTTTGTACAGCTGGGTAATTATTGCTGGAGCCATCCATTTACATATTTAATTTACATTTACATTTATTTATTTAGCAGATGCTTTTCTCTGAAGCGACTTCCAATGAACTCTATGTAGTGTTATCAGCCCACACACCTCATTCACCAAGGTGACTTACGCACGGGTAAGTACTGTGCTCAGGGGTATTATAGCTTGAGAAGGAATTCCAACCTGTGGCCTCTGAGTCCAAGGACAGTAGTTTTAGCCATTACACTACCTGCTGCCCCAGTCACAAGATGAAATCTGTGAACTATTAAAGTAACCTCCCTAGTCTAACGCCCTATGCTTCTGGGATGGACTCTGGCCCACCGTGACTCTGCCTTAGGATAAGCAGCTATTGTCAGTGACAGAGTGAGTATTATTCTCATCTGGCTGCAAATCACAACCGTTATAGCAAAGGTTGATCAGTTTCGAAGAAGGGAGTTATTGCTGGTGACTGTAGGACAGCAAACCGAACACTAACAAGGGGAATATGTGACAGTGATTCTGAGGGGCTCTTTTGTTTGTTATTGACTGCACAGAGCGCCAGAGCAAAGCTGCAGGTACGAGCAGACAGAGGGTGAAGGGGGTCTGTCCTCGGGCAGTAAGGCTCACTGTGGGACACAAATAACTGTATATTTTTTTTACTTTATTAATCCCTGCAAAGAAATTCACCCACAGCAGTTCAATAAGATATGTAATAACAAAGTGCTGAATCACACTGACTAAATGCATAAATAAATAAATGAATGAATAAAAACAAAACCAGTTACATGTCATTATATATAACGGACAAAACTGGCTTTTTGGGGATAGCAAATAAAACAGGACATTTGAACACAGTGGCACTTATCTTGGTCAGTGTTTAAGAGGAAGAAATGTGACTTGATTTTGAAAAACTATTTACAAATTGGGGGTGCGGTGGCGCAGTGGGTTGGACCGCAGTCCTGCTCTCCGGTGGGTCTGGGGTTCGAGTCCCGCTTGGGGTGCCTTGTGGCGGACTGGCGTCCCGTCCTGGGTGTGTCCCCTTCCCCCTCCGGCCTTACGCCCTGTGTTGCCGGGTAGGCTCCGGTTCCCCGTGACCCCGTAAGGGACAAGCGGTTCTGAAAATGTGTGTGTGTGTGTGTGTGTATTTACAAATTAAAAATTAACTTACAAAAATTGTGCAACAACCATTGAACAATTTTGGAAAAAACACAATGTGTGTTTTTGCAATCAGGGTTCACACGGAGGCTGCTGTGCTATATTTTTTAGATATTGTTGGAACTGTAAGAGGACAAATATTGTTTTACCATTAGTAAATACATTTACATTATATTTCTTCATTTAGCAGATGCTTCTCTCCAAAGCGATGTACAGCCAAGAGTAAAAAAAGACACAAGGCAATGCCTATTCAAGGCACATCTAGACCAGCTTTTAGAAACACAAGCAAATACTAAGTAAATTAATTATCAAAGTCATGAGAGAAGTTTTTACAATTACTTAGGAGTTCTCCTAAAAGTGTAAAGGAAGCACCAGTCTAAGATAGGAATCCAAAACATTTTTTTTTTTAAAATTGATGTGCCAGATTAGACGAGAACTAGCTATAAAATCTAAACATTGCCTTTTATCCTTTTTTACTCATTATCTGTCATAATGAGTAGTTCACAGATGTAATAGACTTAAGTAGATAATAATAGAGCTTTATAGCACTAATAAAAACTCGTTTAATAAAGGTGCCTTTCATTTCACTTTCGGGGCAGTAGGTGACATAGCAATCTAAAGATTCTGTTGCAAGATTCGATTGCAATCTAAAGATTCTGGGTTTGAATCCCGGTCCTGCTGTGGTACCTTTGATCAAGGTACTTAACCCTAATTTGACAGGGTGAGAATACCCCGCTGTAAAAATTGTAACCTCAATATCAACCACTAGAGGGAGACATTGCGCGGTTTAACTTGACCGCTGGAGAGCCATTACGCGTGTGAAGAGACGCAGTAGCGCTGCACGTACAGACGTGGTCAAGTGGCACAAAAACCTGCGTCTCCCAGTGACACACTGGCGTTTCAGTGCAAGTATCAAAGTGAATTTTTTGAGTACGATTCATTCCAACTGCATGCACAGTCTGTATGTTCGGATGTAACGACGTATCGTATGTATGTCAACTTCCTTTGAAATGATTACATTTTGTTAATTCTTTTTCTAATTAGGGTTAGGGTGCAAAAATTTGGTAGTAAAAAAGTAAGTAAAGGCATACACATTTGCCTGCTAGGAGTTTATATGTAAATACATTCTTTCGTTTGCAATTTATTTTGTATTACCTGTAATTAGATGGTTTCTTCCAAAGTGTCGGCGCTTTTAGTGAGGACTGTTCCATTTGCAGATGGGAATAGGGGTCGACGAGTGAGCGCAGCATTCTGAGCGCATCTCAAGCCGAGACTCAGACTGGGCTGTTTACGGGTGTCCTGCGGTTAGACCACTGAGCACTGAGCGTCAGCGCTCATTCAATGTTCGCTCCCCCTCAAAGAAATCGCTTAAGGATATTTCCTTGGGATCCCCAAACGCCGGAAAGGTAAGATAAACATCGGGATGGTAAATATGGCTGTTATTATTTAATCATCTTAGCTGATATAATCAGTGGAATGTTGTTTTTTTAAGCTCAGCAGAGCAGGAGCCTCCGGAAGCACGCGACTCAAGAACGTCTGCGAAAAATTAATAGAAATGTTTAGGAATGTAATTTTTGTAAACACTATATATATATATATATATATATATATATATATGCGTGCAATTGGCGGTTTATATATATTTGTGTGTAACCGAAGTCATGCTCTTGTCATGTAGTGACTAGTGTAGCGTGTAAAAAAGTCTTATTTCTCTGCCGTATATCGAATTCTATGTTCAGCGTAATCACATTCAATCATTCATTCCTGCAGTTTTTTTCGTGAGAGATTTTGTCATTTTTAGCTTTTGATGTTCCCTGTTTTCCGATTAAAAATGATCGCGAAAGTAAGTGGATTCATCCATGATCATCACGTCTTGTTTATTTTACTCGTTTATTCGTCATTTTTTTTGTTATTCGGCTACACGATTAAGAATAAGATCATGGGGGGAAAGTTCGTTGCGCGCGTCTTAAAGGACGTGAGCCTACGATGTGGCACAGGATGAGTCCAGAATGTGCGACATTGTAGCGAAGGCAGCAGCGCGGAGGAGAGCAGGACTGAGATTTTGGCGAAATTTGACAGAGACGAGGAGGCCACATCATGTCGCTCAGCTCAAGTGCTGTAGGAATATTACTGCGTTGCTCTCTTTACCACACTTTACTGCTGGAGTTACACTAGTGATCGTGCTGCCTTCTCAGGTTTGGTGTGGAACAGCCGCTCCCAGTCGGTCATTTTTCATTTGCTGTCTTTGCTTTCATTTTTATGATCTATTACTGTAGTGCCACATACCTTAGAATTAAACCAAGTCTTAATCATACTAGTACTGTCCTAGATGAGTATCTGCATTTAATACCTTTTTTTGGAATTTTAACTGTATCAGGTGCCTGGCCAGTAACATGGAAATAAATGACAAATCATTTGCATTATAATGTAACATCCCAATAAATAAATAAATAGATACATCTGTAATAAAATTTATTTGTCTTCAGTTAGCAGTTTACAGCAAAGTTCAGATGAAGTTTTTCCCTTACTTATAGCCTAAATTTTTGAGTTTTCATTTTTAAAGATGCGCAGTATAACACATATGTTCATTATCCTGTTGCATTCCCCATAATAAATTGAATGCAATATACTGTATAGCTGAAGTGAATAATATTTTTGTTACCTTGGTATGAGATCCTCCTCCTGGGTCTTTCTTCTATAGATAAAACAAAGTTAGACAAAATTACATTTTGATTTAGTTTGCAAGGACAGGAACTTACTGGTCGTTTCCTTCTGCTGTGTGATAATAATTGATAACAATAACAAGAAAAAGAAGAGGAATTACACTTGTTCTTCAGATGGAAATATGAAAAGTATGGAAAAATCAGAAATGATGTACAATACTTTTGAATCAATTTACATAACTTGTAAATACTAGTAATAATGACGATAATTTTCTTATTTAATTATTATTATTATTTAATAATAGTGGAAACAACAATAATAATAATTATTATTATTATTATGTTATTTTGTTATGTATTATGAAATAAGAATAAGCCATCACACAAGCGACAAATACTAGAAGATTGAACACTTAGAGATCTATGGTTTGTTGTTGTACCTCCACGAGTGGTGTTGGTATTTTAGTGCTAGGAGATGTCTGTCCAAAGACGATATTTTTGTTATGTCTTCTTCCTCGTGGACTAAATGGACACAATAATCATTCGTCGTGGCTGTTTGTATTGCAGGAAAGGTTGATATCCTCAAAGATGGATACTTTTGAGAAAGGCGTTCAGGGTCTCGGTATTTTTAACCATTAGAGTGTGTCCTTTAGTGGACTTGTTTTGTCGTTGGTGGAGGACAAATTGACGTGTTGGACTGAGGGCGGCATAGTGTAAAAGGCCTGCTAAGTTTGAGGGTCTCAGTGCTCCAGAGTAACTCTGAAAGCAACTGGTCATCCCTGAAACATGATCTTTGTGCCAGAGTGCGGAGGTCAAAGGGCAGAGGCCTGAAATATGTCAAAAGGTGGCGAGAAGAATGGGCCAGGACTGTGTCCCCTGTCCCCTCCCCCATGCCTCTCTGTGGAGCCCCTTTGTTTCTGTCCTGTCGGGGGGGGGAGGTCCACGCTGGACAACATCAAAGAGCTGCCCAAACATTGTTATCTAGGGATGCCCTTTGAACCCCAGCTTTTCGCAGCGGCCTTCGGAGAGGGAGAGGGGGATGCTGGGAAAAAGGCCAGGTCTGCCGGCAAGAAAGTTGCATCTGCACCTTATCCCTGTCTTCCTGTCTCCCCAAGAGCAGTGCTTACTCTCTTCGTAATGTGGGTAACACCGCAACAGACACACACACACACACACACACACACACACACACACACACACACACACAATCTCAGGGCAAATTGTCTTTATTCTCTTTATTGCTTCTCCTTTATTGGTCCTCTGCCATGTTTAAGAGAGACAGCGGAAGCAACAGTTTCAGGGTTTCACTGGGAAATGGAAAGTTGTTAAGCAGTTCTGCCGTACCGCGGTATAGGCAGTGCGCTCCCTAGGAATTTCCCTTTGTATTTGTATTTATTCATTTCACTCATGCTTCTCTCCAAAGCAATTTAAAAAACTAATTGCTGTGATTTCCCCATTTATACAGCTGGGTGTTTTTTTACTGTATCAATTCAGGGTAATTACTGTACCTGAGGGTATTACAGCAGGACTAGTATGTACCTGAAACCTTTTGTCCATGGTGATTTACAATGTTAGATACGCAACACTACTTACAATGATCTGTCCCACCACGCAACACACACACACACACACACACACACACACACACACACACACGCACTAAGGGCATTCTGAAGTCACCAGTTCACCTGAAAAATGTTAACTGTGGGAGGAGACCCACATGAACATGGGAAGAACATACAGATTGCACGGAGTAGGAGCCAGATTCGAACCCACATCCAAACCCACATCCCCGGAGCTGTGAGCCACCAGCACTACTCACCGCTGCATTAATAAAAATGTAGAAAAAGTGTGTTTCTTAGCAGGAAGAAAGGGATGAAAGGAGTTACTGAGTGGGGAATCACTGTAGTTTATAATGGAAGCTGAAGGAAGAAGTTTTTTTTCTCTTTTTATGAGGTCAGTCCGGCCAGAGAGCGTTTCCTCTCAGTGGGGTTTGCTGCTTGTTGGACGACTTAGGAATGGCGGTGCGGGGGCATGATTCGGAGGTGACGGAGCCATTGTTGGCCAGGGGTCATAAACACACACAATAGAAGGAGATTTCCTCCGGAGGGCCGATCCACATGAAAGGCCTCGCCGCGTCGCTCGGACCTGCGGCGCTCACCCCGGCACCTCTCCCATGTCCTCTGGCTTTTGTTCGCGTCTCCGCTGCGCTCTCCTTCAGATCTCACCGCTGTGGGAACGTGCGCAGGGGGCCCTGCGTCGACCCGTGCGTTCATTTTGCTTTTGACAAAAAGGTGGGCACGCTCAATGAAAAGGCTGGCCCAAGTTTCCAAGAACATGAACTCAAAACGGGGGTCCAAAGCCACCGCCGGGACCCCGACGGACTGGGGCCGTCTTCAGCTCCGATACGGAAGCGTAGCAGAGATCCCCGAATAAGAGTCAAGTTCAAGTGGGTTTTTACTGTCATTCCTTTATATAGCTTGTACGCAGCGGAACGAAATGTCGTTTCTCCGGGACCGTGGTGCGACGCAACGCTACGCAGGACTACATAAAGTGCAAATACACAACGGCGTGAGACCGTGGTCCGCTACAGAAGAAAACGTGTGAAGTAAACGGGTGATTCCGGGTGTCGCCCGGATTTGTCGACGGGACACGCTAACAACACGAGACGCTTTGAAGAGGAGCTCATCGGTCGTGTCTAGACTTTAGACTTCCTCTTTCCTCTGGAGCCCTGCACTAGTAACCGTGTGAGACTAATTCGCAAGGCGCTGTGAATGGTGCCATCAGGGTACGCAGTATATAACCCGTCTTTTTCTGCCTATATTGCTTGTGTTTTAGTGTGAAACGCCTAATTTTGTTTATTAACCCCTTTATAGCACGCGCTGCATCCCATTTCATATTCTTTAGGACAATTGAAAGGTTGGCTATGAAACTCTGTGAGGTGATGTTTTAAAAATACTGGTAATCCTGCAAAGTTTTCTATGGTACATAACACACTTGAGGCAGACCCTATTAACGTTTCGTTTAGTGGTTATGGAAGCACGGAGTAGGGTTACTGTCTAATTCAGGCCGCTGTGATATGCTAGAAATTTGTTTTAAGACGCTGGAAATTGGAGGCCCAGAAAGAGTTGTGCGCGTGGTTGGGCTCTAAGTCTCTCCTTCACAGGATTAGGAATTTCGAAATTCATGTCTGGACATCATTCTGTCTGTTTTGATGTTATAGTTTTTCGTGGTTTTGTTTTGTTTACTAACTTTTTTGATGTTCAAGTCAATAATTTTTTAACAATTTCTTGACTATTAGCTATTTCTGAATTTAAAAAATTGCCAAATGAGCTGCTGTAACAGCTGCTACACTCTAAACATGTTGGGTAGCATGATGGCACATTTGGACGTCGGTTCAATGCCTGCTCAGTGAGTGTGGAGTTTGCTTGGGTTTCCTGCCACAGTCAAGATGTGTTTCAGGTGTGTGTGTGTGTGTGTGTGTGTGTGTGTGTGTGTGTGTGTGTGTGTGCGTGTGCGTGTATGTCTGTCTCTGTGTGTGTTACATTGCTCTGCTGTATAGATGAGCGAATGACTATAGGGAGTGGAGACTACCTACCAACGTATGTCACCTTGGGTAAAAGTGTCTGCTCAGTATCACATAGTAACCTGAAGTAAATCAGAGTCTGCTAAATGAATAAAAGTACGCTCAAGTCTTTGTTTTAAATGTGTAATGTAAACATAACTGCAGAACGTCCTTAGTAATAAGCAGTGGATCTAAGGCAAGAAGAAAATACTATCCATAGAAGTGATGCCCATGAATAAGTTGCCGCTAAATGCCATGTACCTTTTTACGTAGAAGGATTTTTGGGTGATTTTCCCTAAAATTGTCTTGATTCATGTGATTAATGTATATGGTGCAATTTCAGGTTTTTGATAAACCCCCCACCCACTGCTCTTATTGCTAAATCACTAACATTACTACATTCTTCATTGCTGGCTCCGCTTCACTTTTTTTTCTCGTGCCACGTTCCGCCTCCCTCGTCCCTTCTCCTTCTCGGTGTACTTTGTAGATGATTTCGCAGAGATTTTGACCCCCGAAGCGGTTCTATGGTTGGCCACATCATCTCTTTGCTTATTTGTTTATTGCGAAGGACATGGGAAACTCCTATGCTGGGCAGCTGAGGACCACACGCTTCGAGGAGGTGCTACACAACTCCATCGAGGCTTCCCTGCGCTCCAGCAGCGTGATCCCCAGACCCGTGTTCTCCCAGCTGTACCTGGAGGCGGAACAGCATGCCTCCTCGCAGGATGGTGAGACTTTCTTTCAACTGTTTCCTTCGCTTTATTGGCTAGAAAACAATAAAACCATGTCCTGTAAGTCATGTTGAGGTTCCATAGCCTTTAATTTTCCACAACTCTCTGCAGCTGTATTTTATTTTCAGCCTGTCACCTTACCCTTTACCATTTGAATTAGGTTGCTTTTTGAGAATATGACATCCTATATATGCATAACTGCATGTGCTTAGTAATTTAGCTGATATTTTACTCCGTAGCATGTTACGGATATGAGTTTCTTGCAGTGATTTACATATTTGCACAGCTGCGTTATTTTTACCTGAGCACTCAGGAAGGTAAGTACCACGCTGAAGGAGGCTACGGCAGGAGACAGGAATTATATGTGGGTCATACCTGCAAAGCAGTAGCTGTAACCCATAGCCACCTCCTGTCCCGGTTGTCTTACACTGGTAGCATGATGAGAATAATTTAACATGCTGTGATTGAGTGTCACTAAGATTCTGAAACACCAGTAAATGGGTCATACATGTGGTACTTTTAACTGGGGAACAGATGATACACATCACGTTGTAGTCAGAAAGTCTTAAATTCAAACCCCACTCCCACTGTAGAAACCTTGAGCAGAGTACCCTGAATGACTGCAGTAAAAATGTACCATGCTTTATACCATGCTTTATAAATGGGTAAACATGTAAGGAGTTTAGTGTACCAACCCTACATTGTCAGTTGCTTTGCACAGAGGCAGCAGATACCTAGCTACCTGGACAAAACAAACGAAAAAGTGGAGGAAACAAAGAATGAAAGTGATGGATTCATTATGGTACCGTGAGTTCATGTTTGGAAACACCACACAACAAACATGTCAAATATACGGTCTATACAGTACAGAGAATTTATGCAGTGTCTTTGAAGCTGTGCCTAGTAAAGAAATAAAATGATGAGTCTTTATCAAAAATATCAATTAACATCAGGAAATTTTTCACAGTTGTGAGATTTTTTAGCAAACACCAGCTGCGGCTCAGGTGGTCAGGTTTTTATATGAAGTACGTTGCACGCCAGATTTGCATTCTGGGTCCAGCAGATCAGTATTCTCCCTTCAGCTGGTAGACAGGACAACGAAGAAGAGGAGGAGGAGGAAGAGAGTTCTGAGTCCAACAGCCCTCCTATACCATACCAGATGAAGCCCCCACCAGAGGGCTGCTGCACCACTGACGGTAAACCGCCCCCCCCCCCCCCCCCCCAGATGGATTTGCTTCTATTTTGCAATGCGTTAGAAGGAGACAGGTGGCCACCTGCCCAACTGCACCGCATCACATCCCCGCCTTATCCACTTAGCTGGCGCGTGTGTCCATAGTGATGACACAAGTGTCCGAATACTTTGAATAATTTGAGCAATGGACACTTTTTTGAGCCCTCTTTCCATGTCAATGCCTTTGCTTTGTTTTCTCTTATCTGTTGCATAACCTACCATCTGTTCTCTTACTGGCCTCATACACAGTCCAGTGACTGCATTATAACTTTTTTTTCTTGTTTCCCTCGCTGAATCGTGTACTGTCATTAATTGTCGTAAACAGATTTGGCCTTGTGCAGTTTCCATCTGGATCAATGCATTTTCTTTCTTTCTATCTATCTATCTTAGGCTTTTGTCAGTCAGGGAAGGACTTAAGACTGGCTTCCATCGCCAACGACCCTCTGGAGGTACCGCCGGGGTTCCTGCTGGTGGGGGCCAAGTGCCCCAGCTTGCCGGACCACATCCTAGTGTGTGCCGTAGACCGCAGGTTCCTGCCCGATGAGAGCGGGCGCAATGCGCTGTTGGGTGAGGCACCTGCAGAGATTCTAGCTCTTTCCACTTCAGTAGCACCCTTCCTGTTCAACAGTATTTTGTGCAAAACCACTGCAGCTTGGGCATACTTCATTCTAAAATTAAATCTGATGAGATAAAGAATCAGAGGTTTTCCACTACCACAAAATATTCTTTTTCTTGGTTAATTGTGGAGCGTAACCTACTGTTATGTGTAGAGCTGTAAGCAAAAAGCATTTTGCAAATTGGATTAAAACCTCTTGAAGGCAAAGTTTTTTTTTTTTTTTTTTTTCTTCCGTAAGGGCCGACTAATAATAAGACGGCAGTCTGTGAGGTGCGATTCTCATGCACCACTCCAGCTGATGCCGCCCCATTGAGGTGCACCGTTCCGGCAAAGCAGAATGAGGCAGCCTGACTGTCAAAAAGGAGTAGGCTTAGTGAGTGACATAGCAAAGCAAGCCTGGGACTCCCAGACGGAGCGAGAGCTGGGTTGCGGTGACCCAGTCCTGCCGCTTCAGACCCACGTCTGTCACGCAGACCTCTAATTTCAGCAATTTTGTCGCTATCTGCCTAAGCCCCCTTCGGAAGCGTTGGCTCATTGCCATGGAAACAGTATGTCAGCTTCCCTGCACCGCTGATGCAGCTGCGATATTTCTGCTTTGCAGGGCTGGATCAATCTCAGGCAGGCACTGTTTCTTAAGGCATCCTTGTGCCCCAGTCTTTAGGAAAAAACAATGGTGCATGAGTTCTGTCAGGCTCACCGTCTCTGAAATCTGGCCCAAGAAAGCTATTGCTGGAAGTAGTCAGCAAATCAGCTTTAAAACACGAGGTATATTTTCCAAATATAATATTAAATCCTTATCCTTGACGTAACAGGTAAACTGTAAATATTTGATTAATCGTCCTCTGTGGTCCCATCCTTCTCAGTCATGTCTGCATTTCCAGGCTTCTCGGGTAACTGTGTGGGCTGTGGAGAGAAGGGGTTCCGGTACTTCACCGAATTTTCCAACCACATCAACCTCAAGCTGACCACCCAACCAAAGAAACAGAAGCACTTAAAGTACCGTCTCTTCAGGAGCCCGCAGGGGACCTTAGTGAAGGGCCCGCTCATCTGCTGGAAAGGCATCGGTAAGAGAGAGCGCGGTCGAGCCGCTGCGGCCGAAGGTGTGGACTTGTAGCCAAAACCTGAAAAAGTCTCTCTGAGAAAATAGAGAGAGGAGAATGTGCCCGAATCTCACAATTCCAGTCGAAATTTACGAGGCCCGAGTCACCAATTTGCTGTCCGACGTTCGTGTAGCAGGAAACGTGACTGTTGCCTCCCTGCGCTGGTTTCCGTGGCCTCTCGGACCCGGACCTGCTCAGCTCCTCCTTGGCCCCTACGTATAAAAGTGATTAGTAAACACAGAGGTCTCCGACACACCCTGGAACAAAATGACCTCCCTTCGCCCACAGCCTGACATCCAGCTTCTCAGGCGTTGCTGATCTTCACGTGTGGATGGACTGGTTGAGCCGCTTACGCTGCTGAGAGCGGTTGTGTGGCCACAAGGCATTGGAGGTCATAACTGTCATTATTGTCCCTGTATGCTCCCCATGGGTCTTTTGCACTGGAAGAAGAATCCGTGCATTAATTTCGAATTTTTTTTGTAACATCTCTTCTGCACCAGACATCACAAAAATTGTGCTGAAAAGCACTAATTATTGTATATTCCTTCAGCTTGTGCTTTTCTCCAAGGCAAGGTCATTTTCATTAGAACAATTCATGATAATTACCTTGCTCAGGGATACTACAGCAGAGCTGGCATTCGAACCTGGGTCCTTCTGTTGGAAAGTGACAGCTTTGACCACCGCATTGCCGGCTGCCGCTAGCAACGTCTGTGTCCGCACTTGTATTATGAAACTGCCTTTTTTTAATTCATAAGTGTCTGGATCTCTTTTTTTTTTCAGATGGTCGGGTGAAACAGATGGCTTCTAACACCTGTGCAAGTCACATAACCTCAGAGGAACTGCTGCCCACCCCCGCTGCCATGGAGATGCTGTCAGGCATAGGTCACGTCGCCCCGACGACAGGTAATAGCACAGGTATGATGACAAAGCACAGAAGGAAATGAGAAGGCATATAATTCACAGGCTTCTTTCACATGATGAATGTAATTCATCCCTGAAAATCTGCTCCTGAGGTGAATTCTCATAAAACAAACTGTCAAGATTAATTTAGGTTGGAACAATAATTAATGCAGGCCCAAGCTGCAAAGAGATTCTACCATTTTTTCACCAGATGTGTGATTCATGCCTTTTCTTTTAAACATAAAGAAAATCTAATTCAGAACAAAGTTCAAAATATCAGAACGTTACCCATCAAGGAATTTTTAATAATGCAATTACTGCTGAGCTCTTCTTATAATTTTAAGCAACTGAATAAGGGCTCACACAAAGTCATCCGTAATGATACTGCCTTTCAAGAGAATTTTATCCCTCTTTCAGTTTTTGCTGCCTTTTAACAGTGTTTTATCACTGAAGGTTTTTCTGTGATAGTTTTGGGTAGGTGCCTCAGCACCTGTGGGTCCAAATGTGGGTTCAGAGTTTGAGCTGGTGCATGGAGTTTGCATGTATTCCCTGTATTCAGATAGGTTTCCTCCCACAGTTCAAAAACGTGTTTCAGGTTAATACATGACTCTAAATACCCCTCGGTGTTTTTCATCTGTGAGTGAAACAGTGAGTGATTTGTCTGCAATGGACTGGCATCTTCTCTGAGGTGTGCCCTGTCACACCCCCAGCATTTCGGGGATAGGCTCTGGACCAACATAGCCCTGCATTAGACAACCAGTTGTTGTTAACGGATCAGAGTTTAACCTTGGGCTCATTATAGGGAACTTATTGGTGTATTTTGTAGCGCCTGGATACATTATTGTGTGACCTGAATGTTACTAGTACAAGTGCTGGAAGTCCTGTCATGTTAACACCTTGGTGAAGAAGGCCCGGCAGCATCTCTACCACCTTAGACGCCTGAGAGACTTCAGACTGCCCCCGAAGGTGCTAAGGAGCTTTTACACCTGCACCATTGAGAGTACCCTGATAGGAAGCATCACAGCCTGGTTTGGGAACAGCACCCAGCAGGACAGACAGGCTCTACTGAGGGTGGTGCGTTCAGCTGAACGTACCATCCGAACGGAGCTCCTTGACCTGCAGTCTATCTGCAGCAAGCGATGCTAGAACTAGGCCGGGAAAACAGCGAAAGACCTCAGCCGTCCGAGCGACGGACTCTTCTCTGTGTTGCGGTCAGGGAAGCGTTTCCGCTCCCTAAAGGCCAATACGGAGAGGATGAAGAGGAGCTTCTTCCCTCAGGCTGTTCGGGCCCTCAACCAATACAACACCTAGGACTAAATACCAGTCACCTCCAGGAACCACTCCACCTCTGCTGTTCCATTTCGCATACAAACTCAAACTGAAGTACCCGCGCGATCTTGCACATTACGTTGCACTGTTGCACACCATATTGCACTACGCCTCATGCCGCACAAATTTTTATAATTAGATATTTATATATTCGGGTCTTACGTATGCATAAATAGATTGTATATATTTTTTCCTTTAGATTTTAGTACCTGTTGTTTGTCTTTCTAGATTCTTATGTGGGACAGCTGCATAAAAGCATTTCACCGCACGTCGTACTGTGTATGGTTGTGTATGTAACGAATAAGATTTGAATTTGAATTTATTTTTCACTGTGTTCTTTCCTTGCTGTGTCTTGACCTCCAGCTGGTGTTCCTGCTGATGTTCCAGCCCCAGCCTACCCTCAAGGAGCTCCACCCACCCAGCCCAGCAGCAGAGACTGTCCCCTGTCTCAGCAACCAAGGCACCCCCCGGGCAAACCCCCGATGACAGGTACCTGTCCGTTTGTCATTTTTTAAATTTCCATCTACAAAGAGACTGAGAGAGAGAGAGAGAGAGAGAGAGAGAGAGAGAGAGAGAGAGAGAGAGAGACTTGCTGCAAGCTGCAGCTGAGTCTAAGAACTGTGAGAAAAATTCAAATTCTTCCCTTTATTAGAGCAACACCTAACAACCAACAGCTCCCCCAGAGTTTACTCCTCCCTGAAAGGGTCCACGGCAGCTTTTAACTGCTTCATGACTTTAGGAAGGGCCCACTCTATTGTCTGAAATTTTTTCCTGCTCTTCCTCTTTGTTACGCTCTCTTTCGTTATCCGGCACCCGGGGCAGTAAAGTGGCCTCTTCTCCTTTCTTCCCCTCGGACTGTCGGGTCAATAAAATGCAGCCATAAGACACTAAGGTCGGTTTTGTTGTTAAATTGAGTGCTTCCTTCCTGAAACTTCCAGCTTGTTTTATCCCAAATTCCTCATTTGATTTCCCACTGTAATGTAGTGTTTCGGTCCTGTGCTCTGTTATGTTTGCTCCTCATGTGAACAATTTAAGGAAATAAGGTCCGGTTACAGTAGCCTGCTTACTCTTAAAATCTCCATCTCGCTAGTATCTTTTGCATATTGGCTACGCTGATTTTACGTTAAAGTCATGGCTTTATCTTTTGGTTCTGCCAGCGCTGCGGTTGCAGCGTGTATTTTAAAGGCGTGCTTATTGCTTTTAAGGTACGATAGCGAACACGGGACCCCCCAAAAAGAGACACAAGGGATGGTCGCCGGAGCTGCGCCCTGCGACCGAGCCAGCCGTAAAGACGACCTCTTCTGCCTCGGCCCTTAACAATAAATTAGGTAATAGGCCGTATGAACCACGAGACGTGCGACATTACACATATGGATGTGAACGCAGGTTGAATGGTGTTTGCGCTCGTCTGAAATGCGCGAGAATGTAAATCCCTGTACTGTTCAGTATTCCCAAAGGCACGGTGAAATAAAGCTTTTCGCATTTGCAAGTTTGCATGTCTGCGCCAGATAAGAAGAACTGCCAATGCATTTGAAAAGTAGCTGACTCCGTGCTAACTTTGGGAAACGGTTAATTGGCCGAGGGACAGGGCTCGAGAACGGGGTGTTCGTGGCCGCGGGCTTCTCTAGTGCGCTTGGCTTCTCTGGTGCTGCCGTGCTGGGTTGTCTGTATCGGCTGTGTTTGCTGTTTGCTAGACAACAGCGCCCCCCTGTGCGCGTCCCAGGGCTGCTCACCGCTGCCGCCCCCAGAGGGTGCAGTCACAGTGCCCGACAACCTGCTGCAGACCTGCGGAGTGCAGCCCATCATCTTGAAAGGTACGGCGAACACCTTTCGCCTCGCACCTCCGTGTCCGGGATTAAGCTTACGCTGTTAGACGTGTTTTTTGAGCGGCGGGATACCAGACTTCCGGGAAGGATATCCTTCGCTTATATTTATGAATTACAGTTCGATATTCGGGAGGGGTGCGGTGGTGCGGCGGTGCGGCGGGCTTGGCCGGGTCCTGCTCTCCGGAGGGTCTGGGGTTCGAGTCCCGTTTGGGGTGCTTTGTGACAGACCGCCGTCCCATCCTGGGCGTTTCCCCTCCGGCCCTGTGCCCTGTGCTGATGGGTTAGGCTCCGGTTCGCTGTGACCCCGCTTGGAACAAGCAGTTTCAGCCAATGTGTGTGTGTGTGTGAGTTCAATATTTGGGGGTGGTGTGGTGGTGCAGTGGGTTCAGCCAGTGCTTGCTGTGTGGTGGGTCTGGGGTTCGAGCCCTGCTTGAGGTGCCTTGCGGTGGACCGGCATCCCGTCTTAGGTGTGTCCGCTCGGCCCTGGTCAGGGGAGGGGCCGCACCCAGGCCGGACCGGTCTCCGGCTTGTAGTCACCCTGCTCGGGACAAGCGGTTGTTGGCTATGGATGGATGGATTGAGTTAAATACTGAGCACATTTTGTTGTGGCATCTAGAAGTTCACATGTAGCCCACCCGCACAGAAAAGCTCACATCCGTTTTGGTATCTGAAGAGTCCCTCCATGTATGTCTGCCATAGTGTGTCAGTTTCTTCTTTTACTAAGATTATACTATTTTTTTTATGTAGATTCCTTCGTAATATCACTGCACAAAATTTCATCGGGTTTGAATGGGTAATTTTCTGTTTAGCCTGAAGTGAAACCATGGTAGGTCGTACTATGTCATCGGGATGTAAGCCTGGGGATGCGATCTGTTAAAGTCCATTATGTCAGAGTGTTCAAGGTGTGACAGACATCAGCTGTAGAAAATCAGTTATGAGTTCTGTTCATAAGTCTCACTCATGTTGCATCGCTCCCCCCGTACCCCACCCCCGACCCAGGTCACGGAAGTCTGCCTCCGCTGTGCGGGAATGTGTGTGAGGTCACCGTGAGCCCGCTGCTGGAGGCGTGTTACCGCAGCGCGCAGACGTTACCCAGGGTCTACGAGCAGTACGGCGCCTCTCCCATCCAGCCGCTGTCTGCCGAGATGCAGATACTGCTCACTGTCTACTACCTGGTGCAGCTGGGTGAGCTGCCCTGAGCCTGTGTGTGCGTGTGTGTGCGTGTGTGTGTTACTGTTTTTACGTACGTGGGCCTGTATGTGCGACTTTGTGTTTGTTCGCAGTTGTGTGTGTTTTTGTTTACGCTGGAAGTTGCGTGTATTAAAATTTGAACTACACCAGTCGCAGCCTCTGCAACTAACCGAGAGATACGGGGAAATTCTTAAAGGGCGGCCGATAGTGGATAGAACCGCGGTCTTCGGATCTAAAGGTCACTGATAGTATTTGGTATTACGTGTACTGGGGGACGGCTGGTTGTGTACTGCTCGGAGCCGCTGCCTTTAGGGTCCAACGGTTGCAGGTTTGCATCCCACTTCCAGCCGTACCACCCTTGAGTAAGGCGCTTACCCTCAGTTGTTTCGGTGAAACTTCCCAGCTCTATAAATGGGTAAATAATTGTAAGTAGCTTAACGCTGGAAGTCGCTTTGGAGAAAGGTGCCCCCTAAATATGTAAATGTAGGAAATTGTAAGAAAAGCATTGGGTAGTCTGGGTGTTAAAGTCCTTTTTCGGTGTCCAGCGCCTGACCAGGTGCCCCTCATCGAAGACCTGGAGCAGATCTTTATGCGTTCGTGGCGCGAGTCCCACCTGACCGAGATCCGTCAGTACCAGCAGGGTCACGGTCAGCCGCCGCCCACGCTGCCCAGCCCGGCCCAGCCGCTCACGGCCTCCCAGCTGCCCTGGTTAGCCAAGCTGGCTGCAAGCTCCTGCGGGGAAGGGGTGCTGGTGCTTGATACAGCTGGATCGCTGACGGAGGGGCTGGAGGACACCTTTCTGTGTCTGCAGGAGGGCAAGCTGGCCCAGACCAACTACGTGGTCATCATCTGCTTACCGAGGGGCCACGACATCGAATCCTGTGTGGTGGTTACAGGTAAGGAGCAGCTTCAGCTGAAATCTGTGGCGCAAGATCGCGGTGCTTCGCACGCTCGTTCCTTGTGTTGCAGATTTGGAGTAACGAACGTTTTGAGATACAGACATACGAGTGCAAGTCATAAAAGTATCTGAAATGTTAAAAATTTAACCGAAAGTAAATTATTGCAGATTCTTTTAACAGTCTCATATTGCATTTTATTCATTTTGCTTTAATTGTTTATTTCCTAAAATGTCTGTTTTTAACCTTATATGCAGCCATTAGTAGGTGGACATAGTATAACACACTCTAACAGACCACTTTAATTCCACTTACTTCCACAGTGTATACAGCTCGTCAGGTCTTTGTAGCAAGATGACAAGTAGTGCGTGTGTTTATAGCATGAACCATTAAACAGTCAGGATTCAGTAGGAGTTTGTGAACCCTATGTATTTTATTTATAGTCAAATATCAAAATATTATAATAAGCTTATAAAGAGTTTTTTTTTATTATTATTATAACTGTATCCAAGATTGTTAGAGAACCTAACCTGTAAATATATCTAGGGACATCTGTGTTTTTTTAAGCTTTTATTGATTGTGACTTAGTGGTAACAGTGACTTTGGACTTATGGACAAAATAAATGAAAAACAGGCTGCTTCTTGTCCTAATTGTGTTCTTAAGTTGAGGAGCCTACGTAGTGTAGCCGAGTCACCGTCTCTAACTTAAAATCAACACCAGATTACTACTTGCTCAGCTGGACAGATAATTTAAGTTCTTTAGAATGGACTGAATGGCCACTTCTCTCTTGTAGTGTTTTATGTACTGTTAAAACCAAATGCATGTAGGCATTGGTCGGTCTCCATATCCTGTGTGTTGACTGTCAAGATTCTGCATTCCTTAACCTCAGACACACTCTGCATGCACCGATTCCATTCTCACATTGTCTTCTGTCCCACTCCTTGTCATCTGGTGTGTGACTGACACAGAGAGAGTGTGTTCCACTGATGTATGGATGAGCGACCCGGTGTAAGTAGTGTATCTAGCAGTGTAAGTCACTGCGGTGAATAAGGTGTGTGGGCTCATAACACTACATAGAGTTCATTGGAAGTTGTTTAGGAGAAAAAGTATCTGCTAAATAAATACATGTAAATGTAAATCTGTGCGTATCAAGATATGTGATGGGCCCTGTTGCACTGTGTGTCAGGGAAGCAGCAGGCGCGGGCCCTGGCTGAGAGCATGCACACCCCAGCGGACAGCTTGAAGGAGATCGCCCGCCAGCTGGCTACTGGGAAGGTGGCAGAGTTGGACACTTTCTTCAGCTCTCTGGGCCCAGGTAAGCCCAGGACACTGGCACCCTGCTGTTACTGAAACATCAATTTAGGCCTGACTACAACTAAAACTACACTACATTTTGATAACTCCATATTTTCACTTAAAATGGGCAATAGTAATGTCAAGTATGGAAACTAGGCACATAAAAATTGTACTCTTTTGACAGCGAAAGCCGTTTCAGGAGAATCCAGGCTTAAGAGTAGATGTCATTTGAACCCCAAAGTTTGTATAACAATCAGCTTGCACTAGTTACACCTTGTCGTGACAGAGATTTCTGTTCGACGTGCTGTGATGTGCATCTATAATAGTAGTGAGGAAATTTTTAAAGAAATTGCTAAAAGTTGAAAAGACAAAGGAAAGCCTTAGCTATCAGTTTAATGCTTAAGGTTATAAAACATAGAATTCTTATACTATGCTGTACAGTACTGATGTCACTTGCCTTATATGATATGTAAGGAATGTTCACAATACTTAAATCTCACTAAGGCTAAATTGTGGTTGTTTGATCCAGCAACTAAATCAGTGTAAGTGCACTTAGATCATGTCACGCGGAAATGAGGCCTCTGGGAAGGCTGGACCCAGGTGCAGGATCGTTTAGTTGGAACCGAGGGGGGTCAGGCGAGTTCTCATTGTCGGGGACGGGCGAGGAGTCGGTCGATCGGCGGTCAGCACGGGAGTGAAGATCCGTAGACAAACGGGGAACGAAGAACGGGAACTAGGAATGAAAGAGAACGGGACATAGACGCAAACAGGGACGGTTGTCTCTAGGATTCCGCGAGCGCAAAGGGGCTGAGGAGGGTCTTTTAAAGCCGAGCGCTCTGATTGTCGTCGGGAGCCCAGTCGGCATCAGGTGATTGCTGATTGCGGTGCGGGTGTGGACGTGACAGATCATTGCTGTGAGAGAAAAATAAGAAAATGCAGTAGAAATGACGGTATGCATTAAATGTACAACTGATGTGTTCTGTAACTGCTGTAGAAAGCCCGCTGTGTGAGAAGCGGGACGTACCGAAACCAATGAGAAATGTTATCATGTATGTAGCATGTGCTTTTGGAACTATATAATATGTGTGTGCTGGATGCTCGGGGAGACTCCCTAGATGCTGACACAGGTGACGGGGAACTCTCCCTCCATCTGAGGTGAAATAAAGTAAGACGCTCTCTCCTGTCTTGGGTCCTTTGAGTTATGTCGAATTTCTTCCACATTCCCCTCACTCCTGCCGATGCCTTCCTGTTCCTAGCGGTCCTCCTGTCTGGGCTTTGTGTTATTGATTTGTCCGGTATGAAAAATTTCACTGCAGCACAGTAACCGTCTGTGAAATTCTGCATTGTCAGATGGCAACGTGGATGCCTTGTTAGAGGAGTCTAGCCTGGAGGGAAACAGCCATTCATCGCTATCCAGCATTCTCCAGTCCTCAGGGGAGTCCCTCAAAGGCGCCTGCACAGGTGAGAGTTGCTCCCTTATTCCAGGTCTATGCGCTGCTGTTTCGATGAGATTAAAAATACCCTGTGAGACAGGGTCGTTCTTGGAAAACTCTGGGCTGGGACATGGCAAGAGCTGACATACACCTTTGGGTCACGAACGACCAATAAAGGCGCTCCCTCTGGTGCAGAGTACCGGGTGGAATGGCACGAGATCCGTCCGATCCAGCTAGCTGTGGCCCGAAAGCTGCTTTCCCACCTGTGCGCCATCGCCGACTCCAGCACTCAGAACCTGGACCTGGGCTCTTTTGACAAGGTGGACTTCCTCATCTTAGTCCCACCGTCCGAGGTTACCTTTCAGCAGATAGCACTGCATCTGTGGAGCTCAGGTAAACCTCCTGCTTGCCCACCCTATTTCCCCACCCCTCCTCCAAACACGAGCCGAGGAGTTCACTTTTGGTCTCGAAGGGATGCGCCTTACTTAGCACGAGAACGCGTGGTTCCACTAATCTTTTCGAGAACTTTTCTCGGAGGAATCGCCTTTAATGTCACAACAGGTTAAAATTACAGCTTGACTGTGTGGACAAATTATTGCACAGTCCTGAAAACCGGAGCGCTTTTGCCACTGCTGTAGGCGTTCTGCAGGAGCTGGGTCTCGACGCGAAGGGCACGTCGCACATAGAGGCGGAGCAGCGTGTGGTGCGGCTGAACCGGGAGGCCCAGGGCAGGATCAACACTCTCATCCACAATTCGAGGATCAACCCCTCCACCCTTTTCATCTTGGTGCATGACCACGCGCACTGGGACCTGAGCAGGTAGAGTAGTGTTTGTCCTTTCAAGCGAAAAGACCACTGATAACCAGTCTGTGATCTGCTGTGGAATTTCGATTTCACTGCCTTCAGATTTTATCAGTGGTCGCACCTTCGGCTGAGATACTGCACGCTCAGCCATCATGTGCTAGGGTCCATACAATGAAAAACCGTTGCAACGGCTTATGAAAATGTGTAATTTTTTTATATGGGCGTTTTTGGCTATGATATGGTCATTCGACTTCCGCTATAAGTGAAAAAAGGCCTGATCAATTAAAACACCTATAATATGCAAAAATAGAGAACATTTCCTCAAAGTAGGTTAAAAGCTTTTGTAAAATATGTTTTCGTGCGTGACTGAAAAACATTCAAAGTGCGTAGGTCTTCAAAAAACATAAAATACAGAAAAGTTGAGTAGCTGAGTAAAGGTTTATGGAAAGTGGCTTTTATACTGCTGTGCCGTTAGTTTTGTGCAATTTAGCTGTAATCCTGAAATAGACAGAACTTCTGTTGTTTCTGCCTTCATCTTATCAGGGGACCCTACGCTGGGGGGGACTCCTGCTCCGGCCTGGTGGACAGTCTGCTGAACTGCCAGGGCATCTGGGAAGCCCCCAACATCGTGACCCTCCATGTGACCTCCTTCCCGTTCGCCCTGCAGACCCAGAGCACCCGCATCAGCCCCTACAATGAGGTGCACTGGCCGTCCAGCTTCAGCAACGTGAGTTCCTGCAACGGTCGGCGCTGACGAAGCCCACGCAGCACAGACACAAGTGCTCTTTCACCATTCATTTTGTGACAATATGGTTTCAACTCTGGTGATTTATACTAAATAATTCTAAAATCAATCTAGATTAGTTGCCGTTTTTTCCATTTTGCAGATGTTAATTTTGCTACATATCAGTCCTAGTACGCATATAGCATATTATGCTTATTAATTTCATAAATGGGGGTGCGGTGGTGCAGCGGGTTGGACCGGGTTCTGCTCTTCGGTGGGTCTGGGGTTCGAGTCCTGCTTGGGGTGCCTTGCGATGGACTTGTGTCCTGTCCTGGGTGTGTCCCCCATATGGGACAAGCGGTTTCAGATGGTGTGTGTGTGTGTGTGTGTGTGTGAGTGTGAACTTCATAAATATGGATTGCGTTGTGTTATAGGAATAAAACTGGACTCTTAGGGCAGTTTTGAATAAAAGTAAAAGAGAAAACTGGACTTTCATGCCAGAATTTCGGCTGTCGTTTTTTTTTCTTCTCGAGGGCAGGACGTGGATTTGTATCAGGAAAAAACCAAATACTTCGGAATGTCCGAGTTCTTGGAGTCTACGCGTTCGGGGAGCGGGTTGCCCCTGCTTCGATACGACAGCTTGTTTGAGAGCATGGCCTCCGCGTTGGGGGAGAGGTAACAGTCACACTCCAGAGCGGCTGATGGGTAACACACAGGGCAATATGACAAGATTCACAAAAATTGACCTTAATGGGAGTTGTACGGTGTATTATACAATACGGATTCATTACTACTTTATCACACAGTTGTAATGGAAAACTGTTACATGTCAGTATCAGGATCATTATAGAAGATTGCGCAACATGAAAATGGCCTTTCTAAGGACTGAAAAGAGAGAGCTTCAAATTACAGCGCTAAAGGGACACTGTCACAGTATGTGCCCTGCCTTGGCCCAGGTTTCCCAAGCTGCACAGCTCCGTGATCCGGACCTACGTCCTGATTCAGCACTACACCCTGGCCCTGATGGTTCTGTCGGGCCGCTCGCGGCTGCAGAAGCACACGTCGGCGGAGACGCTGGAGCTGGTGCGGGACCTCTTGGACTCCTCCCGGGGCTGCTCCGGGCACCACGGCCACATGGTGCTGCTGCGTGTCCCCTCGCTGTCCTTGGCCTCGCTGGCCCACCAGCGTCTGCGCCGTGTGCGGGAC
This sequence comes from Scleropages formosus, assembly GCF_900964775.1. Taxonomy (NCBI): domain Eukaryota; kingdom Metazoa; phylum Chordata; class Actinopteri; order Osteoglossiformes; family Osteoglossidae; genus Scleropages; species Scleropages formosus. The sequence goes on along the minus strand of NC_041820.1, from coordinate 10,379,568 downwards.
TCCCTGGGTCTGCAGGATCGCTTCGAAATCGTCCTGGGAAGCCCCGGCTCAGGGCTCTCCGTCAGCAGGCACTTCCTGGAACAGCTGAAGGTGACACTTTGGAGAAGCGTCTGCTAAATGAGTCGATGTGATTAAATAAAAAGGAACGAGGAAATCGGTTGACATTTACCACTTCGGTGGGTGTTTTATTAGAACTATTTGAGATACCTTATGTAATCTATTTTGAAATTGGGGCATTCTCACAAAGGAAGCTGCTGTCAGACCTTTCACAGATAAGCTCATTTATTTCTGAGTACATCTCCAGTTACGTGCCGGTGGGTATTTAACCGCAGTTTGTGATTGGGATGCTTCTTGACGTGTGGACTGTCCCAGTGAAAGGAGTTCTGTGTGGTTCTACTCACCCAGACATGGTTGAACATCCAGGACTCCAACTGGACGCCACGCACTTACCTAGAGCTGGAGGCCTTGCCGTGCATCCTCATATTCAGTGGGATGGACCCCCTGGGGGAGTCACTGCCCAGGTACGCAGAATAAGTAAAGCTAAACATGGGACAATCATCGTTGCAAAGATAGGAACTCTGGTCTTATCGAAAATAAAAAACCTCATTCATTTAAACAAAAATATACTTGGAGAACTATGAATGAGGGTAAGAAGTTCTTTTCTTGGATACTGCACTTCAGTGTGGAGCTTAATTTTTGCGAACCGGTGAGGTGAAATGTGACCCCACAGCAAAATGTTTGTGTCACTGTCTGCTCCAGTTATTCTACACAGACTTTCTGACTGCTTATTTGTAACCCCCGAAAGTTCTCCCGGGGTTAAGGGCATGGGTTTGCGCTAAAGAAACAGAGGCTTTCAACGCTACTCATCAAAATCTTCAATTACATTGATATTTCTTCCCTTTCCCAGGTCTTTGAAGTACTGCGACCTGCGCCTGATCAGCCCTTCCCATCTCCTACGCACCACGCTGGAGCAGGAGCTGGGCCTCGCAGCCTACCTAGTGAGAGCGGAAGCACAGGGGGGGCGTCCACCTGTCAGCGACCTGTCCGAGAGCGACCCCGAGAAGCTGAGCAGCACCGACAATGAGGAAGAGGAGCTTGTGGGAAATAGTGGGTACACCACCCTGGATGAGCATTACAGGCTGAACCATTCATGCAACGGTGGACACCTAACCCCAAGTTATAGACTTTTGTTATACAGATGTTTGCTCAGCAGGGGATACAGTGGCGCAGCGGGTTTGGCCGGGTCCTGCTCTCCGGTGGGTCTGGGGTTCGAGTCCCGCTTGGGGTGCCTTGTGACGGACTGGTGTCCCCTCCCCCTCCGGCCCCATGCCCTATGTTACCGGGTTAGGCTCCGGCTTGGGGCAAGCGGCTTTGGCCAATGTGTGTGTGTGATGTTCGCTCATCCCGATTTGCATGACTCACCCTATTTTAAGGGCTCCACCCATTGTTATGTGCACCAAATCAGGTGTGAAACATCTTCACCAATCAGGGCAAGTCCTCACTCTTGCTATTGATGGAATGCGCCAACAGTTTGCTCTTCCGTATTTCCATTTTCAACTCTGGCTTTCCATCTCCTCCACGCACACCTTCTATGAACATTCAACAAAGAAGATGTTAAAAATTAGCCCTATGCTACAGTATGCTGACGGCTGCCATAAAACATGCTTTTAGCTTTCAGAATGTCCAAACACGCTTCATTTACGTAAAGCTACGCCAATAATAGCGCTTAATGAACGTTGATAATAGGGACAACTAATTTGAATCGATGTTAAGAAATGACTTAGGTTTGTATAGTGGGGGAGTGGCGTACATATTTATTGTAACAATGGAGCAGCCATTTACTAATACAGGCAAAAGACAATTTTCATTTACATAAACCACATACGTGAAATGTAGTGACATACAGTAAGCAACTGGACCGTTGTTATGCGACTGAAATCATAGGTATTCACACTACAGTCTGTGGTTCCCAGTTATTATGTATTCAAAAGCTACTTCTTGGAGATCTCTACCTGCTGTTTGATCACCACCTACAACTCATCCTGTCTAAAAATGGGATCCTTCATCTCCCAGCTGGTCCATCCTCTTGTTGAGAACTCTACCAAATTGGATAACTAGCTTATTTTGCCTACATCATCGCTAGGAGTAATGATTTACTTAAGTCTGCCTTTCTCTCAGCATATCAAGCCTGCTTGGTAGTCCTACACACAAAAGGTCCAAAACACAAAAGTTTTTGGTTCTGGCTTCAAAGTGATTGAATGACCTACCTCTCTCGCTCGGAACTGCTGAATATCTATATTTAAGAAGGGTCTCAAAACTGACCTGTTTCAGACTCACCTCTCCCTTGATCTTCTAAGTGCTGGATAAACGCGTACGCATTCGTGTAACACTTTTCTTCTCAGAGGCGTACATCACTTTGGAGAAGTGTCTGCTAAATGAGTCGATGTGATTAAACAAAAAGCAACAAGAAAACTGGTTGACATTTACCGCTCCGGTGGGTGTTTTATTAGAACTTTTTGGGATGCCTTATATAATCTATTTCATCATGAACGTCAGAATTCTGACGTCCATTTCTTTCATTCTATCATTGCTACAGGAAGTGCGGATCCTCCTGGCCTGGACCGCTCAGTTCCTTCAGCTGGCTTGTTAACCTTACCCGACAGCAGCATAGTGGATCACGAGCAGCAGGGGGTCCGCCAGACCCCCGGCAGCTCCGTAATCGTTTCTGGCGACCCGGCCCAGTGTAAGAGACGGCCATCCTCGTCCACACAGGCTTCTTCCCATTCATCCCCCGGCCGCCGCTGCCCCTGGGCCCACAGCCGTAACCGGCCGCCCGTGGTGCTCCTGCCAAGGGTTGCATATGAGGCCCTGACCTCAGTGGACAGCAGTGGCCTGCCCAAGTCCACATCCTTCCTGCCACACCCATACGTCGAGTGGGCCAGTTCCTTCCGCCCGCTGCTCAGCAAGATGATGACCTGCACTGAGCAGTCACTCTACTATCGCCAGTGGACGATACCTGGACCGCAACACATGGACAGCAGCAACCGTGCCGAGGGGAGGGCCGAGAACTTCCACCCCCGCAGGCTGCTCCTCAGCGGGCCACCCCAGGTATACTCCCATCTCTTTATCATGCCTGTGCATCAGACTGAGTGATTTTCTGAAAAAGTTCAATCAGATGAATCATCATCGTCCCCTTTATGCCGTCACTGCAGTGCTTTCATAGTGTTTGGTTGTGTCTTTCAGTAGAATCATACCAACAAGATTGCTGTTCCTGTAGACTATGTACTATGGTTAAGGGTAGTTTTATTTCATTTTACTTTGAACCTGTATGACACAGAGGTTTAAAAATTTTGATGCTTCCCGTGAAGCTGAGGATTTCCCTCTCTTTTTATTTGCTTTCTGTGCAACTTCAAAAAGGATTTTTTTTGCATTTTTTTTCGAAGGTTGGGAAAACAGGAGCTTACTTGCGCTTTTTGGGCATACTCTCCCGGATGCTCATTAGACTGATGGAGGTGGATGTCTATGATGAAGACGATATCAACTTAAGTAAGTTAGTTTCTTTATTATTCCTATGATTTTTTTACCCTTTTCGCTGTTGGTAACATCGCTTTAACAACATCGCTAAAACATTACCCAGCGTTATGTTTGTATGTATTTTTTAGGTGTTCCTGTGAAGCCAGTTCAGTATCATCAGCCAGGTGTATCTTGGCCAAATATCGACATCCTCAAAGCCATGCCTTTCGATTACACTGTTCATGACCCCAAGTTTGAGGACATCAGCACTGTATATTCACCAGACTTCACCTCTGCTGGAGACGGTTAGCACCTGTTCTTTTGTTACTGACACATTTTACCAAGTACTCTTTGCATTGTCTACCCAGTGAGCTCAAAAACATGCATTTAAGGTTAATTTTGTCACTTTGGATTGCATGTACTGTGTGATTTCCCTGCAATGGACTGGCATCCCATCTAGGGTCTACCCTGCCTCGGCCCCACGTTTCTTGGATAGGCTCCAGACTGCAGTGACCCTCCTCTGGAAAACACTTTACTGATAATCAATGTACATATCAGTCCTGATAGTGATTTGACCTGCGGCGTAATTCCTCCCACGATCCCCACAGGAATTGTCCGGAGGCAGGACGAAGTGTACCTGCGGCGACGTACCTCCAGAATCAAGCTGTCCAAGTATGCTGCTTATAACACCTACCATCACTGTGAGCAGTGTCATCAGTACATGGGCTTCAGTCCCAGATACCAGGTGAGCACTGCGAGCTGTCAACACTTTCACCGCACCCGCAGTCAGATGTGTCCCGGAAATAGAAGACTGAAATGGCAAACGGATCATCGTTCTGCGCAGTCATTTACCTTCTCATGTGGCATTTTGAAAGATGAAATCTGTACTGCCAGATCAGTTTCTGGGGTGAAGAGCTTCATAATTCCAGTCTTTCAGTGCAACTAAAAACTAACTGATGTTCCACCAGTGTGCAAAATCTTTTGTCCAGACGGCATAAGTATGGTTTTTATTTTTCTAAAGCACCATAATCAGGCAGAAGGTCTCTCTGTGAAGGTCTCACCTTATTAGAGACTGTAGAATTGATGTAGCCTCTTGAGTGTGACCTCTGTGACCCCCTCCCTGTGCTCAGCTCTACGAGTCCACTCTGCACACCTTCACCTTTTCCCACCTGCTCTTGGGGGAGGAGATTCAGCTTTATTTCATCATTCCCAAGTCCAAGGAACACCACTTTGCTTTCAGCCACCCCGGGGGACAGCTGGAGAGCATGAGGCTTCCGCTCACTTCGGACTGGGTATTATGTGCTTTGCCTCCATAAATGCATGGATTTGTTTTACTGTCTGATAATACAGTCATACTGCCATGTTTATGGTTATTACGTATGTATCATTTTCTTAACGGGTAAACTTGTTTTTTTTTTTTTTTTCTTCCAGAATCCCAACAGCATCAAGAGTCCTATTTTCACTCCTACAACAGGACGACATGAGCATGGCTTGTTCAACCTGTACCACGCCATGGATGGCGCCACACACCTCCACATCTTGGTCATCAAGGAGTATGAGCTGTCTGTCTACAAGAAGTACTGGCCCAACCACATCATGCTGGTGCTGCCCTCCATATTCAATGGTGCCGGCATCGGTATGTGGACTGCTGTCCTACACAGTGCTGTTCAGACTTGTTGCTGCTCTGTTACACCTTGCCTTTTGATTTATTGAGGTCTGAACAAGCTGTAATGAATTGTAATGGTAGAATGGCCCAGTCTGCACACAGTTGCAAGGTACAGATGGGGTCCAGCTGATTATGGATAATACTCAAAATCCAGATAACTTGTGTAGGTTGTTGTGATTCAGCTGCCAGTGATCTTGCCCACCTTTGACTTTGGCTCTCCTAGGTGCAGCCCACTTCTTGATCAAGGAGCTGTCCTACCATAACCTGGAACTGGAACGCAGCCGTCAGGTGGAGCAGGGAAGCCGCCCGCAGGATGTCTGGCCCTTCATCGTCCTCGCCGATGACTCCTGTGTCATGTGGAACTCCGTGGAAGTCGATCCCCGGAGGTGCGGCTTTCCCAGCGCCCGATTCTTGTGGTATCTGCTTTTTCATTTCAGCTGCATACATGTGTTTTAAATACATTTGGCCTGTTCCTTTCATCTTCACAGGACATAAAGATGGAATGGGTTTTTTTCTTTTAACGGCTGCGATGCAGCATAATATATTTTGAACTAATGCTGAGTGGATAATGCACAGAATTCCGTTTTTTGTGCATGTATGTAAAATGCTGTTCTTTAGTTCCACTATCGAATAGTTGCAATTGGTGGAACATTAAGTACCTTAATTAGAAGTTTTATCAGTACGTTTAATACATCATTTAAGGCCGACATGATGGTAATGAAAGCGCTTTAATGCCTTTTGGGAGTATTGAACCAATAGTATCTCTTTCACAACGTAGCTCACTGTAACGCTGATGTTTCTGTCCTCCTGGACAGCGGGGGTGCCGTAACGGAGAAGAACGTGTCCCTGAAGCAGGTGCTGCAGCACATGGAGTCGTCACCAGACATCACGCGCTATGGCCTGTGCGGGCTCCGGAAGTGGTCCAGCCGAGGCGTCGGGCCAGGCCGGCCCCGGGAACCATTCTCGCGAGGGCACCTCCATGATTTCCTGCTGCTTAATGTGGACCTCACGCAGGACGTCCAGTTCAACCAGAACCGGTAGGCAAGGAGCAAGAAGTTCCCAGAAGCACTATTGCTTCTCACTTGTCATCCTTCCAACAGACCATTGGTGGCCAAGGTTACATTGACCTTAACCTCTATGTGCACTGTGATATGTACACATTGACGTTAAACTGCATTAAATTACATTACCTTGCAGTTTTACTTTCTTTAGTTAAGTGTGTTTTACTCTGTGACTTGACCAGGGGTGTAAAAGCAAAACTCCTGTGCAGCGTGCATAACTTGAATTGCTCCAGCAAATATAAAGTTTCAGCTTCATTCATTTTTATAGTTCTCGTTTCAACAGAGTGACTCAAAGAACATGTATGGATGTATGGACGAGTGACCCATTGTAAGTAGTGTATCTAGCAGTGTAAGTCACCACGGTGATTAAGGTGTGTGGGCTCATAACACTACATAGAGTTCATTGGAAGTCGCTTTGGAGAAAAGCGTTTGCTAAATAAATACCGTAAATGTAAAAGTAAGAACATGATGAACACGATTCCTGTTAATTACCTAATTTTATAGATAACAACAGTAAGCCAGCTGACTGCAGAGGAGAGGAAAATTGAAAACTCCAGATCTACAAAAAAAGGGAGGAAAAAACCTCTGGGTGCCTGAGTACCTGTGGTCACCCCCCCCCCCCCCCCCCCCCCCCAGACATCGTACACTACTATTTTATTCTACTCAAATACAGTAATATGTAATAATGATGCTTATTTTTATATTACAGTTCAAAAGAAGAATCCGCAAATTCTTTATATTATAACAGAAATATATACATTTCAGTAGAAAGATACGCTACAGAAAGTTACATGACATCAGAACATCAGATATACATATTCCAGTTCAAAATAAATCAGCGTAAACAGGTTGAGTGTAATCTGAGAGCTAACAGTGTTTCTCCACATTCCCCACGTGCAATCAGGTTCTTGTGCGATGGCGTGGACTTCAACCTGCGGGTTCACAGTGCCGGCATTCTCATCTTCCGCTTTAACAACTTCAGCGTGATGAAGAAGCAGATCGCCATTGGGGGACACCGCACCTTCCTCATCAAGACCAAGGTCACACCAGATCCCATGGCTAAGGTCTACATTTTTCCTTGACCTTAGCTGAGTATATTCATCACCTCTAATAACACAGATGGTATCATAGGAGTCGTAGCAATAATTTTACAAATTAACAAAGGTACGCTGGCTCTTCCACCTAAAAACACAACTGGGATCACAGAAGTCTTAAGTCTTCTTTGAATATCTTAAGGCACTTTTACCATTACATCAGAATCAATAAAAGCTTGGTTATAGAAATTCCGCATATAGCTTAGGTTCTGTAAGTGGTCGTATAAATCTGTAATGAATGAAAAACATTTATACTAGTACCTCTGTGCGGGGCCCCTGTGTTCCAGAGACTATCCTAGTAACGGTGTGCAATACAGGGTACACCCAGGATGAGATGCCAGTCCGTTGCAGGAATTCTATCTTTTATTAACTTGAAGCAACATTAAAATTAAGTTTAATTTACAGTTGCTGAAAATGAAAAAAGCACACTCTTACGCAGTGTAGATTGTTGACCAACTCGCCCCATAAATGTGCAACTGCTTTCGACTTTCATTGTTATCTACACAATCGATAAAGGCTTTATAATAGAGGGGGACCACAATTTATTCGCTAGTTGGATCCTGTAAAAGTCTCGGATATAGTTACAATAAATACAAAGTACACTGTAAGACTTTTAACATTTTTATTAATTTCAGGGTACATTAGAATGAAATTTAAAATGACAAAATAAAAACGCATTGTTTCGGCGAACTTCTGTTCGATACCAGTTGTTGACTGATTTATCCCACAAACACGTACGATGTTCCTTGTCTTGTTACTGATCGGCAACGCTCACAAACACCAGACACAGCTGTAAACACGAACTTCCGAATGAATCGGTGCCACTTTTTTTATGCCGATCGGAGGCATTCTGCTGCTGGCTGATGACTGCGGAAATGCGAATCACGTTCACAAAACGCGAAGCAAAATTCTTTCAAAACGGACAACGGAAAGAAAATAACATTAAAAATAAATTAATAAACTTAAAAATGTTTTTGCCCTTGGAAATTTGTAGCTTAAATTTTTGTAATTCATAATGTTACAATGTAGTGTAATGGCTAAAAATATACAGAAGGTTTATGCTGATTGTTGATTAATGACTGATTATAACAACATAGAAGTGTAGAAAAATTGCTTCCCTCACCTTAGTAGTGTATTTCTATGTTTTAGTTTTCAATGTAATATTAAGTCTCCTGAATATTAGCTGAGGGTTTGTAGATATTACAAGTGTCGTTATGACTCCTTTATAGTGTCAGGCCTCTAAAGAGTGCGATTAATGGTCGTCCCAGGTTTCGGACATTCCTACCTCACTGCCCCCCTCCCAGTACGTCTGCGCCCCCGACAGCAAGCACACCTTCCTGGCTGCACCTGCACAGCTGCTCCTGGAGAAGTACCTGCAGCACACGAGCCAGCACTTATTCCCCCTTAGCGTGCGAAACTACAGCCACCCGGTGCTGTCCGTCGACTGCTATCTCAACCTTGGCCCTGAGGTAAGCCAAGCGGCAGCGGCTGTTGTCATGGCAACCGTGGAGTCCAGCTACGTTCGGTGTCGTTTCGGAAAAGGCGCAGAGGGTTTCGAACCGCAATGTCCCTTTCATTGCCGGTGCAGTTAAATATTAAGATGGGCATTATGGTGCCTTTGTGTCCTTTCATAATGCCTTCGAGATACCGAGTGTGGGAATATTCTGACATCTCTCGACTGAGGCTGTTTAACCTATACAGCTTATCTGGCATTACAGTATATATCAATACAGCACTGGGATTTAGTAAATAGAAGGGATTACAGCAAGAAATACCAAAAACATGGCCATTCACCATGCGCGTGAAAAGGTAAGAAAGGTGCGTACTAAATTGTAAGCTTATTAAAGCAGTTTTAGTGCTTTCCCCTACATTTCTAGGAGTCCCAGCATTATAAACTGCATGCTACCAGCTGTAGAGAGAGCTATGAAAATGCTTATGTGATAGAAGGACTTGATGGATGGGGGGGGTCAGTAATGAGAAAATTGTTGCACGGCTTCCTTCTTTCTCAGACTCCAAGACAGAAAGGTGGTATAAAGGGGCACCTCTGGTGAGATATGACCCCCCTCCAAGCCAAACTAGTAGCCAATCTTCCAGCTACTGTCCTGCTATGTGGCCGCTAACAGCGTGAACACACATCCCGCTGTCTCGTCTCCAGGTTACGGTGTGCTTCATCAGCTCCAGACCTCACTCCGTCAACATCAGCACCACGGGGCTCCTCTTCGGCGGCCTGCTGC